>NW_004524598.1:20871148-20914126 GCF_000260255.1 Octodon degus | reverse complement strand
TCTTCCTCTTCCTCTTCCTCTTCCTCTTCCTCTTCCTCTTCCTCTTCTTTCTGTATTTAGAACAGGGTCTGAAGGGTCTACAGTGCCTCACTATGTAGATTGGACTCATAGTGATACTCCTGTTTTCAGCCTCCCAAGTGCTGGGATTACAGGCGCGCACCACCACACCCAGTCTCTTTTCTCTGATTTCTTCTTTAGGCCATTGTTCAGTTAAAACTATATTGTTCAGTTTCCTTGCATTTTCAATATTTTTGTGGTTTTTTTTGTCATTGATTTCCAACTTCATTGTGCTATCGTCTGATGGCATGCATGGTATAATTGTAATTCTTTTGTATTTACACAAGGCTAATTTATTGTCTAGTATATATTTTATTTTCAATCATAAAGTCTCAAAATTTTTACTGCTGAAAATAATGTACATTCTGCTGTTGAATGGAGAATTTTATGAATCTGATAAGGTCATTTGTTTGAAGATTTTGCTCAACTCTGATATTTCTTTGTTAGCTTTTTAGTCCAGTATTTTTTAGCTATTTTTAATAGTGAATTATTGAGGTACCCCAACATAATTATTGACTATTTTAAATAGTAAAAACTTTTAAAATATGTTATGACTATTTTAAAAGTTTTGACTATTTAAAATAGTCATAACATATAACTACTTAATCTTTTATATCTTGCAATATTTGTTCTATGAAAACTAGGTGATCATTGTTCACAGTATATACAGTAATAACTGTTACCTCTTGTTAAATTCTTTTCTTACCCAATATGCAGTGACCTTTGCCTCTTTTGATCAGTTTTGGTTTGAAATGTACTTAGAATATAAGATAGCTATACCTTCCTTTTTTGGATTCTGGTGGCATTAAATATTGTTTTCCATCCTTTGGTATTTAGTTTGACTTTTAGATAAATGTGTTTCTAGTGTAAAGCTTACTACTGAATTTCACTTTTTGATCCATTCTGCCAGTCTGTGTCTTTGACTGGGGAGCTGAGACCATCTACACTGGGTGTTACTAATAAGTATGTGCTTAGAATTTGTATAATTGCCTTATTTTTATGATGGTGTTTCTCTTCTACTTAATGCTTATGCTATTTGGTACATTAAGTCTATTAGATTTTTTGTCATATTTCTTTTCTTTGTGTCTTTTTTGGGTATCATTGTGAATTTTCTGATGTGCTGATTTGATAGCGCTGAATTGCTTTAGGAGATCTTCATCATTTAACTACTTCACTTGTCTATCAATTTTTAACCAGAGTTTTTTCTGGATACATCAGCCCTGAGCTGGCAATTGTTTCCTTCTAGACCTTGAACCACTCCATCCCCAGCTTTCCTGGCCAGTGGGACTTGTGTTGCAAAGTCGGCTATGATCTTACTGGCTTTTCATTTATAAATGATTTGTTGCTTTTCTCTAACTGTGTTCAAGATTCTTCAGACTTCAGGGATTTGTACTGTGGTATGTATGGCAAGCTTCTTTGCTGAGACTAGCTATTTGGAGTTGCATATATCTCACCTATCTTGATGTTAATTTCTGTTATCTTATTTTTTAACATGTCGATATTTTATTCCCACTCTGAGAAATGGGAGAAAAATGAAAATATCCTTCCACACAGTATTCTGAGGTTTTTATTTTATTTTATTTATTTGAAGCAGGGATTGAACTCAGAACCTTGCTCTTGCCAGGCAAGTGTTTATGCTACTGAGCTATCTCCCCAGCCCCCAAACACTATTCTAACTGTCATTAATTTTGAAAATTTAAAGCACATAAAAATGTATATATGTAAATATGGTGTATATATATGTAAACATATATATATATATATATTCAGATTTTAGTCTCATTGGTGTTTATTTTCTTGTTTTGCTTTCAAATATATGTCATTAAGAGTCATTAAAAGTAACCTAGTACTTCTGTCAATTAATCACTTAATACTATTTGTCTTACATTCAGTTTGTGTGTTAATCACTTACATGATTGACCAAACTGTACAATGGAAGACGTCAAAGAAACTTGATTTAAGTGACACTGTATGTCAGTTACCCACTGCATGAATTTTTTCATCATCATTCGCAACTTCACACATTTTGTACTTCTTTTTGTAGTCTACTTTAGCTTCTAATGCTGTGCATATCTTCATCTTCTGCATGGGACTGCCTATGAGAGGGTCAGGCATACATGGAATAGTACCTGAGGTGGGATCCTATGTCATCACTGTTCCAAAACTGGCTTCTGTTGGCCAAGACAGTGAGCATTTCAGGATGAGCTGTTTCTGCAGGTATTTCTTTTTCATCATAGATTCCTAACTTAGTTTTTCCTTTAGGCTCCAGGAATGATTCTTTTTTGGTGCTTTTTGTCCATAATGATTTAAATGCTTCATAAATTTTCTGGCTTGTAGCATATTCTTTTTTCCCAGTTACCTTGGCCATTATTACTGACTGAACTGGGTAGCAAACAGTTGCTCCTGAAGTAGCCAGTCCTAGTGGATAAGCAATTTTTTTAAATCTAGAACCTTTTCTTGATGAAACCAAGTCTGCCAATCCTGAAACTGTAATCACTCCCAATTTTGGAAGAAAATCTTGAGGAGGTTTCTTCAGATAGGCATGTGCATCTTTTCCAAATTGTACTGTACCCATTATCCCATTTTTCACAAAGACATATGTACTCTTGCACCAGCCAACATAACAACCAGTTGTACTGTGGATAGACACAAAGCCCATTTGTAAATAACCAGGCTGCTCTTCAACATATTTAGACTGAAGAGCCACAATATACATGGGGAGCTGCTCCGACCTCACTCGCTGCTTGTTGAATTCCTCTTCTTTGACTGTATGTACACTTACAAATGCATCACACTCACAGGCTGCTGGTCAGCCTTGCACCATCTCTTTGATGTTTTCATCTTATTTTGAAAGTTTTCAGCTGTTATTATAGTTAACGGGTTTTTATGTGATTTGTGCTATCTTCTGCTTTTTCACTAATTCTAATTATTCTTAATCTTCCTTGCTTCATCTAAGAGCTAGTGGAGCCACATGTTTCACATTCTATTATTTTTTAAGATACTGCTCGTTAATTGGTCACTGGCAAGGTCCTGTCTTTCTCCTTCTGGGACTCTGATCTCATATTGGTCACTTCTGCCGTCCATCTTTCAGCAGAACTTTATGTTTCCTGAATCTCTACTTGGAGCCCTTGTAGAGAAGCTAATATTAAAATTTCTGTTTTGGTCATGGATGTTTTGCATCACTTTTAAGGATCTTCTCTCCTTTTATTAGTGTTTTCTTCAGACTTTCTCATGATTTTGTAGCCTGGCCCAGGATCCTCTGCTGTCCTGCCACTTTCCAGATTTAAGCTTCCCGTTTGCTCTCCCAATGCCTCTTCAGATAATGCTGAGTTAAGCTTTTGTTTTCCTCCCTTCTGTGCCCCACAGATGAGGAAAGTGGGACTTTCAGGAGGTACTTTGTCAGTGTTATCTTCTCGTGTTTCTACTTTTGCCTGTATCTCCATGTGTACACCACTGTCCTGCCAGTGTGTACCACAGTGCTTCAGTCCAAGCCAGGACCGGTATATATCTTATCCAGGCAGCCCGCCTTTAGGGAAAGAAGCAACTCTGCCAGGCGGAGGCAGCGCTCATCTCAGCCTCCTTCACAACTCAATCCAGCAGTGCATCCTCGGTCCCAGCGTCACACACCAGAGATCCAGCCGCCTCTAAAAAGCCCCACCTGCGAGTGCTTTAGGCCTTGGGGGGACACATGGACATGAGCCAAAGCAAACAGGTTTCTCCTAAAATCCTGCTCACATTCTAAGCAACTCCTACTATTTAGAAAACGAAAACAGCCAAAAGTACAGACTAATTGAGAATTTTTTTTTCTCTGTACTGATATGGGCAAAGGGTGCAAAAGGTTCTTAAAACATCTTGTACTTGATTCGAAGCATGACAGGAAGTTGAATAAAAGATTTCCAGTTTTATATCATCTGCACATTCCTAGTGAGTCAAAAGTTCAGATAATACATGCAGTCTAGACCATGTGCATGTACTAACAAGGGTTAGTAACTTGCTAATAAAGCATTCAAGACAAACTCTTTATGACTACTGTGAACACTTCATAAAGGAGTAATTTTAAAATCAATCAAGCACATTCTTTATTCTGTGCTGCATAGAGTGAAAAGCATGGTGCATATGTTCCAAATGGTGTATATTTTCATTTGTAATCCTAGGAATCTTAATTCTCTACATACTCTGGTAGGCTGCTTGTTAATTAAACCGTTCATTTATTTACTCTTGAGCCCATGCTTCCTGAGTGTTCTGCACACTGTGTAATGCACATGATTGGTGACTCAGTGATCACTAAGACAAGCCCAACAACCCCTCACACTTTAGGAAATTTGATCCACAAGCATCATGTATGTTACTTACCTAACAATGTTTCATATGTATTTTAGAGACACTGAAAAAATAAGCCAGTGATAAAAACTAACAGGTGTTCTTGTTAGGCCGGTAGAAGTTCCCCTTCCCTGTAATGTAAAGCCAAATATTCTCTGAACCCCCCTTCCTAAATTCTAAGCAAAGGTCATAATTATGGTTTGCCCTCACCAGTGTTCCATCAGCCACACTTTAGGTCTTTAGCAGCTCTGCCGACCTTGCCTTCCTTCAGTCTGTAGGCTGCTACAAAGAGAATACAGGATATGAGGCACACGAGATCTGTTTCCTGTACCGTCAGAGATTTGCAGTAGTGCTACGGTACCCTCCAATGACGCCATCCTACTGTGGATTTCTGAAGTGTAAATGTCCACCCTGCAAGGGGACCCGTTGGATGCTACATAATCTGCTCCCCAGTATTGTTCCTTTCCTTATTTGCTCCTTTTCTCTCTCACTCTCTGTTCTGGCTTTTGCTGTAGACAGTTCATTGCCAACCCTAAGGCACCTCCAGGCCTCACAAGCTCAATTTTCTATTTTTTTTAAGTTTTAAAGAATACAAAATAGAGATAGGGAAAAAATCCCAGCATTATAAGTGATACAAAATTTCACTAAACAAAGTAATAGGAATTCAACAATCATTGCTGTATTACATGATGCTAGCTGAGAGATTATTTCCGATCTGAGTGAGTTGTTTCTTCAGTTGTTCTCATCTCAAATATTTCCGGTGTGTGACTCCCAAGTTCTCCTACGGCCTTGTCTCCTGGACTTGTTTTGGGTGGGCTAGAGGTCTGAGATTGCCTTTTGTTCTTTTCTTCTGTCATTTTTTGCAGTGATAATAAATGGGCGGGGTGCAGGTCAGCAAGACTCAGGAGAGTGGGAGCATAGGGCAGGC
Organism: Octodon degus; assembly: GCF_000260255.1. Classification (NCBI taxonomy): domain Eukaryota; kingdom Metazoa; phylum Chordata; class Mammalia; order Rodentia; family Octodontidae; genus Octodon; species Octodon degus. Next base: position 20,908,821 of record NW_004524598.1, on the reverse strand, counting down.
TCACCGAAGCTACTGCTGTGTGGGGCTCAATGTAGCTTCTGCCTTATTTAGGAAAGAGGGGCAAGCTGCAGCTCAAGAAGGGTCCGACGATGGTGCGTGCAGGCCAAAGATGCGCCAGGCTCTCTCAATGGTGGGTTGGTGCAGGGCAGTGCTCCACAAGGCTCCTGCAGGTTGCTGTGGTAGTCAGGACTCCTGGGTGGTCTTCAGGGCAAGGAGGGGCCGCCAGACTCAGCAAACTCTGGTGGGATGGCTGGTGGGGCGGGGGCTAGCTTACCAGGACTCTCAGGCAGTTTGCAGTCACAAGTGCAAGTTTCATTGATCAAAAGAAAGGCAATGCTCTCTGCTTATACCTAGCACTTTCATAAGATAGAATCCGCTATCCTTTATAATTTTCTTGTTCAAAAGCTTATCTTAAATGATAATGATCTCTTATTTTAGGAAAAATACACCTTGAACATTATGGTATATACAGGCAGTTACTTCACAGAGATCAATTCAAGAAAGCATGCATTCAGGGTTGACGTGCAAAAAGTATCTGGTAGCTGTGCTAGGGCCCCTTCTCATCTGACTTTTATTCTGTTTGTATTAGTAGGAGGCATAATTGCTAGGTAAAGTGCTGAACAGGAGAACAGCAAAGAGAATTCTTATGATGCCCACCCAGAATCTCTTCTCTATCCTTGCTCCTTCTTCTGTTATTGAGTCCAGTTCGTTTCACCAGCAACATGATGCTAGAATGAATATTTTCCTTCTTAATTTATTATTACTCAGTTACACTCTGGATTCAGTCAAAATTTCTCTTCTCCCCTAGATGGGCAGACAAATGTACATATATCTAAATAGCAAAATTGTGTAAGACTCCAATGTTTGCTGAGAAGTTTCCTCAGCCCCTGCCTGGACCCTTCTTTAAGTGCCTCTGAATACAGTGAGAGGAGAGGCGGCTGTGTCTGCCTAGACAACATGAAGGAAATCCTGTGTGTCGTTTCTTGCCTGAGAAGCCCTGTAATCCCAGCTGCACACATTCAAGTGTGTTGAACATTGGAATCCACAAAGTTTAGTGCACCTTTAAATTTCTTTTTTGTTCATTTGTTATTGACAAAAATAAATTGTGTTTGTGTGGGTGCCGCAATAAGAGTCATCACATAAGGGCATTTTTGTGTTTATAGCATGGGAATGTCCTTATCTATATTTATTTATTTAGTCTTTTGAGACAGGGTCTCTCTATGCTGCTCAGTTCAGCCTTAAACTGACTTTATAGCACAGGCTGGTCTCAAACTCACGATCTTCCTGCCTCTGCCTTTCAAGGGCTGGGACTACAGCCGTGTGCCAACATGCCCAGCCTTGTCCATATCTACTACTGCATGTATGCTGCCTTGTGCATAAAAGAGTGAGCATTAGGTGAATGGATATTTTAATATATGCGATTGTTAAGTGATCAACAACACACTGACTCCTTTGTCATCCTTAGTACTCTTGAGTACTAATGGGCAGCTGATGGATATTTTGGGCACATCTGCCCTGAATGCATGCTTCCCTTGAGTTGATCTCTGTGAAAAGGTGAAGAGCTTCCTGTATACACCATAATGTTCAAGGTGTATTTTTCCTAAAGTAAGACATCATAGTTATTTAAGCTTTTTTAATAAGAAAATTATTAAGGAAGAAAGACAGTTCAGTTACTAACTTTCCGTTCCAACTGCATTTGGTCTGTTAAATTATTTTCTACACAGTATTTAATTTAGTGATAATTTAGCCAATAATTAGGAAGACAAAGGGCTATGCAACATGAACTTAAGTATTCTGTCCAAAATACGCAGTTACTATGTGTTACGGTTTACATCTAAAATGTCCCCCCAAACCTCCCATTCTAAGGGCCAGTGAAATAGCTCAACTGATTAAAGCTCCTGCAAGCCAGCACAGGGGCCAGGGAATGGATCCCTGGGCCTGCATTGCCAGTCCTGTCCCTGGGGCATGTTGAGATAGCAATTGAGACTGGGCATGGTGGTGTGCTCCTGTAATCTCAGCTCTTGGGAGGCTGTAAACAGGCAGATCACTATGAGTCCAGTCTAGTAGTGAGATTCTGAACACCCTGTAGACCCTTTCCTAAGATAGATAAAAAAAAAGAAGAAAAGAAAAGAAAAAGAATAAGAAAAAACCTATTCCCTGCTTCCTGGCCAATGTCTGCACACAGCTTTCTCCACCACGCCATTCTACATTATAGCCAATCGACCTTGGACTGAAGCCACTAAGCCAAAGTAACCCTCAGCATTTCACTTTTGTCCTGAGACTTTGCAGAAGGCTGAGATTAAGGATGGTGAACTAATTAATCAGGTGGAGAAAACTTCAGAGGAGTTTGACATTCAGCCAGGTGCTACTGGTTGCTTTTAGCAAGGTCTATAAGAAGAATCAGGAGCAAAAATCAGAAATGAAAATTTTGCTATTTCACAAGAAAGAAACTGTACAAGGACCCAGTTTAAGTGGCTGCCATGGTGAGCCCAAGGTTCCAGGGACAGCATAGCATGTGGTACATGAGATTGAACCTGGGTCCTTGTGCTTGCCAGGCAGGTGCTTAGACCACTGAGCTATCTTCCCTGCCCACGAGCATGATTGTTAAAAGAATTAGTATTATGAAGAAGCCAAATATTGTGTAGAAAATATTATTTTGGGGGCATTTGAGAAATCAGGAAACCCACCACTAGCTCAAAGTTGCAAAGGTGAAAGACTGTTTTCAGAAGATGACTGTTTTCAGACTGTTCTCATTCAGAGCTTCTCAGGAAACTATCTCCAAATTCTCTCTAGACACTCAGACATCATTGTAGCCATGATCCAAAAGGGTCTGGAAGCTCCCTAGCTAGTTAACCACGTGGTGCTGGTTTTCTAGGAATGAAGAATACAAAATTTATGTGCTCATGATGCCTTGTACCTACATTTGGTAAGAAGTCATGGGAAGCTAGAAAAAACTGTGGAAGAATTACAGTTATTTCCAGGAGCTGAGGAGATGGCAGAGTATAAAGGTATAAGAGTGAAATCAAAGGTACAGCGGAGACCCAAGGAGGTCAGAAAAGCCAGGCGTGTGGGGGACACCTGCTGAAGAATGTCATGGGCACTGAGTAGAGTGGGACACAAACAGCAAACCTATTGGAGACAAGGTGCCCAGAACTTTTGGAGCTGATGTCTCAGCATGGCTTGCCCGAGGTGCTGGAACTGCTGCCACAGAGTTTGATGACTTTCCTGCTAAGTTTTGACCTTGTCTGGACTTGATGTCCATCTATTTCACCTTCTTCCTTTTTCAAGTGGGAATGTGTGTCTTGTTTCTTGTACATTTACGTTGGAAGTATTTAACTATTCTTTCACTTTTACAGGGGCTCACAGCTTAGTACTTTCTGGAATCTCAGGGGTTACTTTGGACTTAGACTTCCAGCAATATTGAAACTGTTCGAGCCTTGGTGACTGCTAGAGATGAACTAAATGAATTTGTGCGTTGGCATGGGCATGAGCCCTTTGGGGGCCAGGACTGGAATGTTATGCATTAGACATAAAATGTCCTCCCCAAAGCCTCATAATTGAAGGGGGGGCCTGGCCAGAAGGGGAAGGGTATGGGAGGCTTGACTCTAAAGGATGTCTCTTGCCATGGTTCCTGCCTTCCCTGTGTGCTTCCTGGCTGCTGTGTGGCCCTGCCACATCACCATGCTGTGTTCACCTCAGACCCACATCTATGGACTGAACCCACTCAAACTGTGAGCCAAAATAAGCCTGTTCTATTTGTAAACTGTGAGCATCACATTTTGGTTCCAACAATGAGAATGAGACTAACACACTCCTGGAGACTCCTACAGACTTCTTAGAATTTCTATGTTGCTCCAAGATCTTGGACAATACTGACCTGAGAAAGTCAATGAAAATAGAATCGCAGCTGTTGCAAACTAGAGTTGTGCTTCTCAGTGAGGGCCTCTGCTTTCTGGAAGCACTGGTTTCTTCAATAAGTAATATTGCTATACCATTTAATTTGACCTAATGATGATCTCATTCTTGAATGATTCAGTAGTGCACAGTGGAGTCATCCGGGGGCCCTTCTCTAAGCAATCAGCGAAGATGAGTTGTGGGTGTCCTGTGAGCCAAAACAAACCAAAACCAAAAAACAGCTCCATGCAAGTAATTTCAGACAACATGAGACTCTCCTCTGAATGTTTAAGGTATCATATGCTGCCCTTATAACATGTATCAGCACTATTTTCCTGATTTTCTCTTTCTATCACTGTATACAGACACTGAGGTACTATAGGTGATTAAGTAGAGATGACACACAATTAGAGCTTACCTTTCTACGTACCACTCATCATCTTACTGTGGGGGTCGAAAGCACACTAGGCAAGATGTCACTGTGTGTGCTTTTAGCCGTGACTTTGTTTTCAACCCACTGGTTTCTTCCCACATGCCAGCTTAAACCTACTTGGGACAGTAAAGCTAAGTGACTGTCTAAACACTTCAGCAAGAATGCTGGAAAGTTTTCCTACTTGCCCTTCTGTTTTTATGTGTGATCATTTGGGGAGATTTGACAGACCCGAGGAACACATCAATGACATGTGGGTGACACAACCAGAGGTCTTTCATTCTTCCAGGTGATTTACTTTGCTATTCATTTTCAGTTCTAGTGTCTGACGATATGGCTTGTAAGCTGAAACCCTAGCAGCCATCAACCTTGGTCTGTGGTGGCAGCTGACTGAGGCTGATATGTGCTGTTCCTGGGGACAGCCACTCTGTGACAGAGCTCTTCAGTGGGGCTTCAGGTGTAGCTCACCCTGCCAGGTGAATGAGAAGGGACAGAAGCCATTTCCACTGTATGGAACGGGGTGGTGACATCAAATCAGTGACATGTTCAGGATCAGATGACTGGGTGCAGATCTGTGACTTACAATGGCTGCAGAAATGACAAGGGACTGGCAATGACTGTATTTGACTTCAGTTTAAAGATGTTGTTGGTGGAAAGGGCGGAGTAGCAGAATTCATCACATGCTGGGAAGATGACTCTCTCGCCAACTGGCACCAAGTTAGTTTAATCTGAGTTATAAAGCAAAAGCATTCTGTAGCGTTAGGAGAGTGCCTCTTAAGGGTGGCTTCACATTAGTATCACTTGACCATTCATGCGCTGGCCCTGCATGCTTTGATTTCGTTTGTCTGGTGTGGGACCCAATATTGGTATGCCACAAGCTCTGCCACAGGATGAAGATAAGAGCAAAGACTGGTAAGTACTGCAGTAAAGAACTAAAGGCAGACTTCAGTTTGAACATTTTTTCCTAAAGAATTTCATGATATTTATTTATTTTTGGTACAAGGGATTGAACTCAAGACCTTGTACTTGCCAGGAAAACACTTACACCACTGAGCTGGTGATGGTATTTTTTTTTTATTATTTTAATGGGTATAATATTTGATCAGAGTAGCAAGATGAATCTAGGTTGTCCAAGGAGCCCTAGTCCCTTGTGGTTACATTTCAGTTTTAAATCCTTTTGTAATCTGAAACTAAGAGAGATTAAAAGAATTTTAGCATGGCTTAACAACAAGTCAGCCGGCTCTGGGTACAGGTTTCATTTCCTTACCCCCAATACCCTGTCTTTGAGCTAGAAGTTAAGGTTTATTTTGAATCACAAAGAACTGGTATGTTGGGGCCTGTGAGATAGCTCAGCAGACTGAGCACCTGCATTGGCAAGTGCAGGGACCAGGATTTGATCCCGGGCACCACATGCTGCACCGACCTTGCTTCCAGAGCATGTTGAGCCACTGAAAGAGTCTGGGTGTGGTGGCGCATGCCTGTAATCCCAGCCCTGGGGAGGCTGAAAGCAGGAGGACCACCATGAGTCTGAGCTGCATAGTGAGACGCTATACCAAATACACAAATGGAAAAAAAAAATTAAAATTAAGAAAATGTAAAGAAAACACTGTGCCTTGACCTCAGCTCCAATTGATTTTATTTTTTTTTTAAGGAAGGGTCTACAGGGTATTCAGGGTCTCCCTGAACCCCTGTCCCTTTGCCTGCTTGCAGACACTTTAATCTGCTGGGCTGTTTGGCTGGCCCTTCCAATTGAAAGAAATGAGAGGAATTGGTGCATCAAAACTGTACTCACAACAGAGAGGTGCCTTCGTGCTATGTGGAAGTGATGTGCTCCCCAAGTGGTAAAGAGGGAGGCACTCTCATTTTCCTTTTAGCTGAGTTGTAAGTTAAAATACTTTTCTCCATTTCCTCCTCTTTTCCTCCTTCTACTTCTGGTTGTCCTTAGTCTCCTCTGCTCTTCTCTCCTCCTCTTTCTTTCTTATCACCATAACTCAGACATAAAAGCAGATGGCTTGCAAGATTAGGACAAAGACAAAAGGAACGGACCGTCCTTTCTTCCACTGCCCTGCTCCCCACTGGGTCTTGGGAATACCACATCAAAGTCTGTTTTGTTGAAGAACCCAAGAGATGCAACTTTCTTAGTATAACTTTGTCAACCTAAGTCAGTTCCTAAGCTTATCCACATTTTAACCATTATTACTGGTATAGACTGAAATTTTAAAAAGACAGTATTTATTTATTACTAATCCATTAAATACTCATATATTCTAACTTCTGCTTTGTGCTTTTTTATTTAAAAGATAAAACAACAAATGGTGAAGTAAATTATTATCTCAGGAAGAATGGTCTTATCGTATCTGAGTCATGGGAGCTAGCAATTAGGATTCAGAAGTACAATTGTCACTGAGGCGTTAATCTCAAATACACACATCAGCACTTATAATGCACCCAAAGTATGATGCAATTAGAAGGATGCGTCTGGTTTGGATTGTAGCGCAGGTGGTATGAGTCAGAAAGTTTTGGTCACCAACTTGTCAAAACATGTGAAACTAAGCAAGTAAGCTAAATTTGTGAGAAATGTGAACAACAGCACAACTAAAACCTATAATTACTCCTGTGTATATGGCTCTTCCCTAGTTCTCAGTTTCTCTCATATCAAAGAACTGGGTTGTGTCATCCATAATTTAGTTGCAGCCTAACCCTGTGTCTCAGCTTCTCAGTGTCTGTACCCTTCCTGACTCCTGTTTCCCCTGCACCAGGACTTTCCGCGTTACACTCTATAAGACACGATGGTGTCTACTGTGCAGTGGCAGGAGTGAGAAGTGGTGCAAATCCATATCAAGCATCTGAAAATATGCACCTTGTATCAGATGTGCAGAGGTGGCATGGACAATGGAAGCGCTCAAAGATGTAGCAGAAGGAGAGCCACGAACGCTGTCTAAGCATCCATGAACAGATTTATCGTCTTCAAAATCATAATCTTATACTTAAATAACCGAATATGTTACTGAAAACCAACAAATAGCAAGTAAAAGCTACAATCTTGACACAATTAAGGAAACCATTGACTTTTCTGGAATAGAGAAAAGAAGTACAAATGTTAGTCAAGATAAGGAGCACTTAAAAAAACAAATTCAGGCTGATCTCAGATTTGCATTTCTGGGCCGGAAAGTTTACAATTTGAAAATATTATACATTGTTACAGAACAGATATTAAATTTACAATGATTTACGTTGGTAATTTTTAAACAATCGAACAACCTCCTTTTTTTTTCAAGTGCAAGAGATTGAACCCAGGGTATTATGCATACTAGTCAGGGACTCTCTCAAGGAGCTGTACCCCAAGTTCTTGCTATAGTTTGAGGTGCAATGAAAGAGGTGATTAATATCATTTGGCAGAGTACAAGTGGACAGACTTGCTTAAAAAGTGCTGTGTAGGTGTCTCAATTTTTAAAATCATGATTGACTTTAGAGAAAATTTGTCCTCAACTTAGAATCAGATGAAAAGATGGACATTTGAGCATAAAGGATTCAACTCATTGATCAGCTAACGAAATAAAAGCTCAATAATTTGATGGATACAAGCAATGAACTATGGTGGTCCTATCTGAGATTATTATACATTGGTTTAAAGTGTTTCCAATTTTTTTCATAAAATTGAGAAAGAACCCACAAAATATTAAAGAACATACAGAATGAAATTTGTATGCCTAATATGATTCTCAACTTTCAATTTTTGAAATATATATATATTCAAACACTGAAGTCTTGGAAGGATTCTAACTAGTATCTGTCCATAATTTTATTAAAAGTTATCTCCCTGTGATGGAATTATAGGACATTTTGCTTCATATTGAAGGCTAAAAATTTATGTTTTCTTATCATAAACCTATAGTGTTTATGCTGGAAAAATTATATATTTTAAACAATGGTAAATCTTTTTTTTTTTTTTTTGGCAGAACCAGGGATTGAACTCAGGCCTTTGTGCTTGCCAGGGAAGCGCTTATTCTACTGAGCCATCTCCCCGGCCCCAATAAATCTTTTCTACAGCTCCATTCAGCAGGTAACTTCCTTTTCCAAATAATGAGTTGGAGGTGCTGAAAGATCAAATTAATGTCCGATGCCTGGCTGGAGAATGAGTCCCCTGGAATTTCCAATGAGAGAGCCAGTTGCTCAAGGAAAATGGAGAATGTCTTGAAACACTTAAGTCCATTCTGAAGGCCTGGAAGGCCAAACTGAAGAAGACAGACTGTATTCTGAAGCGAGTGAAGGTCCTTAAGGAGTTATTTGTAGCCCCAATTAATTGAGCATCTCTGTTCTTCTCTGCTAAAACTCCTACCCTAAAATACTACACTACGTGCTTGAGCATCTATGCATATTCATATCTCAATGTATGTACACGAAATGTATTCACCCGCAGGCAAGAAATAAAGCCTCTGTGAAGAAGAAGCAGAAAGACCGATTAAAGAATTGCTTAATTAGGGTCCATTTGCATCTCTGGAGTCAGCTAAAATCACCCACTTATTTAAACGGAAATCTCCTCCGTTTATTACAGTCGTTATTACTTGGCAGTAAGAGATAACTAGTTTGAATTTCACAAGTTGAGAAAATTGCATAGTGTGTTGCTTCTCTCCTGGGTCACTATTACTCAACTTTTGAGTAAAATTACAGGGCCTTGGAAAGGCAATTACCATTTCCTGAGGACCTACTGTGGACAGAGCAGCTGCATAGATGTGATGTTTCATCTCATTTTCTTTTCTCAGCAGCTCCACCAGGCTGGCATCCATGATCTGCATGTTATGATGCAAGAGTCTGAGCCCAATATCATGAAAGCCTAGTAGCCATTGGGAGCTCAGGGTGAAACTCGAGCTGTGTGATTCTTGAATTTCACCATCAACCAGTGGCCCATCATCAGTCATGCTGGAACACACTCACCCACTAATGCTTGCTTTATTATTATTATTATAATTAATTAATTAATTATTTTATTTATTTATTTATTTTTGTCTTTTTTGAGACAGAGTCCCGCTATGCAGTTCAGGCTGCCCTTAATCTCACTTTGTAGCCCAGGCTGGTCTCGAACCCTCAACGATCCTCCTGCCTCAGCCTCCCAAGTTCTGGGATCACAGATATGTGCAATCACGGTACATATGGCAGTGGTTTTATTTTCTGACATCCTTGCTCAATCCTATATTTTTGCGAATCTGCGCATATACAATATGTACACACGTGTGTGTTGAGGCATGCTTATATAGCTACTACATACCCGTATGTTTGTGTGATGTCTGTGTGTATTATACAATAAATTTACTCCCAAAATTGAAGCAGCTTATTGAGTACTGTATTATGCTTTTATTGTGCGTGTATTGCTATACATTAATATATTCACATAGTATATAGAACATAGCTGTAAATTACATGAAAATGTGTATGTATACTATATACTGATAATCATATATGAGCTATGTTAAAACATTTATTTTGTGTGGACACATTTGAAATTGTTTCCCTACTATTTTACTTTAGAGGAACAACCACTGCAAAGTCGGTTAACTTAATCTGTGGTTGAGGAAACACCACCCTCCCTGGTATGGAAATGGAAGGGCTCCCTTGCCCTAGTGTCCCATCTCTTATACCAACCTTGTGCAGTGCCCAGGGCCTCAAGCCATTACACCCTGCAGTCAATGGTGAGAGGAGGTGGCCAAGCCCTGAGGCCTGACCTCAGTTCTCTTCTCTGTACTCAAAATATCTGCTTTCAATTCTCTTCCTGCAGAGAAAGGACCATCACCTACTAGTTGACTTTATTTCACTCTGCAGTCATCAAAGGAATATAGCATTCTGGCCAGTAAATGAAATGAACAGTCAACCCTACGAAGACTAAAGCAAGGACTAAGAAGGACGGCATTCTGGGAGCTTGGGGCTACACACAACAGCCGCGGAGGCTGCGTTGTTGCTCATTTTCTTTATCCCCATGCACGGCACCAGCTCTAGTGTAAAGGGGGATTTAAAAGCAACTAAGTTCATAGAAACATTCCTCATTCATTGTCTGGGGTTTCTGCTCCTGGTGACATGTCATTAGTCCTAGTGTAAGGCAAGCTTTAAAAACGTAATTACTTAATCATGCAGCGAGCTTCCCATCAATCCTAGCTGCATTTGCTCTTAACTAGCTTTTAAGAACAAAATTAGGAGTAATTTGTAAACAAAAGTAATTGAAGAAAGGCAGACATTGCCAAGGTGTTGACAGCATTAGGGCGCAGCATTGTTCCCTTCATACCACCACAGCGCTGCAGCTTCCAATAGGCAGCCAGCAAAAGGCCGGGCTGGGAGCGCCATAGCTGGTGGCCTGAATCGAAGCACTGGGCACAGTGGTCTTTGCACTGACCGTAAATGATTTAGAGAGCTGGGGCATGATTGACATTTTTAGCATGACCATGAAAATTGTCATGTGTTCCACACCTTCCTATTCAATAAGTAATGCACCGTGCAGTCATGATCATGTGAGATACAAGAAGCCCAGCTTCTGTTTGTCAAGAACCCCACTTAGGCAAATCCAGAGGGACAAAGTGTTTTGATTACCCTTATTTTGGTTGTTACAGATTCAGTGAACTTATCATGAGTATCAGTTCTGGGCCAGGTACGGTCTTGTCACCTGTGAAATGTCACTAGATAACTGGACCTTATTTTGAAAAAGTTCATGATTTTGTAAAGAGGGAAAAATCAAAACAAATCATGACTTCAAAGGTTTGTGTTGGTGTATAACAGCTTTACCAGCTTCCAACTCTTTCTTGAGACCAGTAACTTTATATGACTTCCAACAATGACATAAATCCTAGAGTATAAAACAGGATCTCAGGACGAGGATGAGAATATTTGTATTCCCACCATCTATCAGGATCCCAGAAAGGTGGAGTTAAAGAGGTTTACATAATTGCCCAGGTAATTATCCAGGCCCCCAAATGACATTTATTGGTTTACATAGATCATTTGGGCAGAAAGAAGCTTTTCTTGTTTAATTATCTGTGAAACAAAAGTGCTATATTATCGGACTGGCCTGCTTCATATAAAAGATTAAATAAAATTGCTTGCAATAAATGTAAGCATTTGATTAGGAAATTCTTTCTGAAACCTTTGGAACTTGAAAAAAAAAAAGAAGAGGATCAGCTGTGATTTTACTGTCAGTCAGAGAGGAAAGGCTTGATGAATTCTCCAATTAGGAGACACATTTTATTTCCTTTTCTTTAAGAGAAACATGTCAAGTTGGCCTGCAGTGGACAAAGCAAAAGCCCACTCACTTATGGTTGGAGAAGGCTAGTGTGGTGTTACGAAGCCGAGGCACACTCCTGTCAGTAACAGAACCCTTTTTCCACTTCATTCCACACTCAGCCTTCCTCTTCCTCTGTCATCATGAGCACCTTCACCTTTACTACCTGTATGAAGGGCTCTGTTATTCTTTATAGCTTAGTACTGGCCCTCTCTCTCACCCCTTCAACACAACTGTACTGACATGGTCAGAGAAAGTGAGCACCACACCCACAGCAGCCTCTTGGCTTAGGCCCTGGCCCAGCCTTCCTCTTGAATCCAGAGCTCGTGACGCTGAGAGCCCAGCGTCGGGAGGAAGGGACCATGCTGTGAGAGAAGGGAGCCACGCGGCTGCGGCACAACCTGCCAGAGGACCTGCCTCCTACTTTGCCCTTCTCTGTGCTTTTGCTGAAGGTATTCATTTCCGTTCAGGATCAGAGACAGAAGGGAGACCTACAAATGCTAGAACCAGACAATTTACCATGCCTGGTACCAAGGTAGAGAAAAAACCAAACACAGATTTTGGGGTCAGAGACACCTGGGTTGAATTCTGAATTTTACTTAGTAACCACAGAAAATCTCTCCATATATTATTTTATCAATTCTATTTATTTATTTATTTATTTTACATTTTAGGGAAGAGTCTATAGGGTGTTCAGGGTCTCACTAGATCAGACTCCTAGTGATCCGCCTGTTTACAGTCTCCCAAGTGCTGGGATTACAGGTGTGTGCCACATGCCCAGTCTCAGTTGTCATTTTAGTGCGCCCGCTGGGGCGGGGCCTCCATGGCAGGCCCAGGGATGGAAGCCCTGGCCCCTATGCCTGTCTGCAGGCACTTTAATCTGCTGAGCTATTTGGTCAGCCCTTATTTTATCAATTAAAGTTCAAGCCAGCAGCCCTTTTCCAGAGCAAGTAACTGGATGCTGAAATGCCAACGGCTTCACCTTATGAGACGTTATCCTCTGCCTGCTTATCTTTTGTTTTCTCTTTTCTTTGTATAAATTTTTCCTCTCTTAAATTCTTTGCAATCTGTTTATAGTTTTATCTGTCTTTACAGAAAGACAGCTGATCTGAGTTTCTTACAGACAACTCATAAGCCTTTCTTAACACGTTAGAAGGAAGAGAGGACTACTATTATTTCCACGTTACCGATGACAAAGTAAGTTTGGGAAGAAACAGATTTGCCAAGGCTGGCCCCACAGGACGTGCTGCCTCCCCGGGACTCCCACGAAGCAACTGCCTCAAGTTCTCCCACTTTCCACCACCAGAGGAAGCGGGGACATTAGCTGTGTGTGGAGGTCGTCATGAGCGCTGAAGATAATTCATATGAGGCCCCAGAACCTTGAATGTCAGGCAATAAATCATAAACGTTATCCCCATGAGGAGTGTAATGCTGCCTCTGCTTAGGAGGACTTTGGTCACATTCTTCCTTCAAACTAAAATAGTCATCTATTTGGGTAGCTTGGGCTTTCCTGACATGGATTTCAGTAGGGAAAAAATAATTGTGATTTTGTTGTCCACTGTATGTCAAAGACAGTCATCAAAGTATTTCTATAACCATACTTAACAGTTAAGAACATTTTGATTCAGCCAAAGTGACACAAACCAAATAATATAAGTGGGTCTCTGGAATCCAAACAGATTGCGCATGCTTCCCTTGCCTGACTGAATGTTCTGTCCTCTTTGGAAACAAGGATCATACATTCAATTAGCCTGCTCCTTTCGTGGGCTGCTTACTATACCACATGGACACCACAGGCTTGTTGGTACCTACATTACATCCAGCCACTTCTGGCCAAGTGAAAGCAAGGAGCAGTGAGTTGAGTGCTTTAATAGGTGCCGACTCCCAGGACCACACCCTGCGCGATGAGTGTCGGATACAACACCAGACTCCTGGACAAAAGTGCCAAGAGTTGGTCCAGGGCTAACTGTAGAGGTAGATCTTCCCTCCAGTTGAGCAGTATACTCTTCCGGGGGCGGCAGAGGAAGCTATCTCAAGTGTTTATTCTCCAGCAGAGAAGCAATCATTTGTTAGTAAATTTCTAACATCTTAGTACATTGGGCAATCTTATTTAAAGTGAACAAACATATCGATATATTAATACATATAGTGCTGATTCAGTGGCGACGGGGAAAGTCTTACATTTGGGCAGGGTCTATGTATGTAAATGACTTTCAAACGTACTCTAGCTTTACGGAGCTGGGACTTTTCATCCTTATGTGAAGGATGGGGAAATGAGAGCCCAAAGCTGGTTGGCTTCCCTGTGTCGCCCTGGGTGTCAGCACAGGGCCTGGATGTGAGCTTAGGTTTCCATCCACAACTACACTCTGGCATCATCACAGCTGGGAAAAGAAGCTTCAAAGTGTCTCTGACTCCTGTGTGATAGTGTCACCATGCTTGGAAGCACATGGCTGGGTAGAGGGTACTGGGTCATCCACAGAGGAGAGACATGGACTGCAGCAGGCACTGAGCAGTGACTCGTTCTTCAAGAAAGGATGTGCTTAGGCTGTGCTGTTGGACAAATCTTGCCAAATGGGCTGGGGATGTAGCTCAGTGGCACAGCACCTGCCTGGCAAATACAAAGTTGTGAGTTTGGGTCCCGGTACCAAAACAAACAAACAAACAGAAAACTCTTACCAAATGGACTAATACCGAATCCAATAGTTTTGGCTTAGGGAATGATACATAAAGCAAAGACTTTGCCATTATAGACTACAGTGATTTCCTTTAGCCATAGATGAAAATAATGAACTTGGACTTAAAAGAATTCAGTGAATTAGCACTGTAGCATCCAGGGAGAATGTTCGCTGGGGCTACGGCATGAAGCCAAGTATTCTGACTTGGCCTGGATTTGTGAGGACAGAAACCCATTTTTCAAAATCCACCCTACATCCTTACATCTCACTGTTATCCTGAGCTTCTGCCCATTTTGTCAGAAGCATATTGGGACTAAATATGTACATGGGAACTGCTTAAATAGGCAATGGTTGGTTTAATTATTGTGTCTGTTAACCTACTTGCAAGAACAGCTCCACCACAGAAGGAGTTGAAGCCAAGGAGATAATTTGAAATACCACAGAGAAATCACACACAGCCCCTGTGGCTAACCCAGCCCTTCCTCATTCTGTTTCCATGCAATAGTATGTATCAGGCCTGCTCTGAGCTGGAAGTTAGACCTAATTTGTGCAGCAGTAAGAGAAGCATGGAGAAGCACGAATACTCAGGAACCAGCCAAGGATGATGCAAGTGAAATGCAAATTTCTCATGAACTTTTTTTTTTTACTTATGTGTGTGTTGCTGTTACTGTTGCTGCTGGTATTTTTTTTCTCAAAAGACTCTGCCTTCCTTCTGGGACTCCCCACTGGGTACAACTTGAACTCCCTCCTTCTCTCAGAGTTAGCTCTTGTTTAAAAACTGCACAATGAAGACGGTGTTTGGTATTTAATGAAAAGCACTGAAATTGCTATATGGTGCCTCCGATTCACTGCTGAACATGTCATGAGGCAAGATTTTATAGGCATTGTAAAATCTCTTCACCACACACAGCTGCATTACCCAAAATTGCTCGAATCTGCAGGGCATCTGAAACTCACTCTGTAACAGTAATAGGCTTTGCTGCTTAAAAAGTGATTATGACTAATGCACAAAAACAATTATCATGAGAGTCAATTGCTGAGAAAAAGACTACATGTGCAGCCCCACAGCTACATCAGATGTAATGAATATATCGTATATAATATAAAATGTGTATTATACATAATAGGAATGTATTATAGGAATATAATATATATTAATTCTCATTGAAGTCTGAGCAATCATTGTAAAATACTAAGTGATTTTCAAACCGTAAATCATGAGGCAGAAACAGGAAAATACCTTTCAATCTATCAGGTAGTACATGGAAGATTTCATTGGCAGCATCTGTACAAACATTAAAAGATTATTGGTTTAATACATTTTTGGGTTAATTAGAGAAATTCTGAAAACCTAACGAGCAACACTGCCCTACAGGTTGGGCCCCATCAAGGCTGAGACAACACAAAGTGTTGGAAAGAAACCAGGAATGGCGTCCAACGGGCTTGCTTGTTGCCATGAGCAATTCCTTCATCTTTCTGGGCCTTGCTTTCTTCTTCACAAAGACAGTTTGGGGCTAAGCTTTGTCGGGGCCTCTTCTTCTCTAACTTGCTACGATTTGATCTCAGATGATCTGAGGTAGAAAAAGTTTGCTTTCCAGCTTTTTTTCTCCTCCTTCTGAGAGAAAGCGTGAGGAAACTTTGGGAGAGAGATGGGATTGTGCTTTGCCTTAAAGGCTTTTATGTGAAAGACAGTGATTCGGATCATTGGAGGCGAGTGCACTATCGGCTACAACAGCATGATGGGAAAGGGCAGAGGTGCTCAGGTAAAGGTGTGGGCAGCGCACTGGTACTGAAGAACTTCAGTTGATAGTGGCATTGCTTTCTCGTGTAAATAGGACAGAGTCTTTAGGGCTTGGGGCAAGTGTGTGTTCTCTCCTCACTGAGCTCACCTTCAGTCTGTGTGTTCTCGTGATGAAATCAGGCCGCAGTGATGTGTGTCATCTGATGCCAGCCCCTCAGCAACCTCCGCTGCCACCTCTCTGTGCTTTTTTCTCTTGACTGACTGAATAAAGCTGACCCAGGTGAAAGGCTCAGGCTAAGAAATTATGATCTGTCTTCTTAGATTTCTAAATAAACAGGTGGTGCAGAACTAGTGCACTGACTCAAACAATTCGGATTAGTAGATAGGTGAGGCATGAACTCCAAGAAAGGTCAAACATTACATATGGGCAAAGCTGATGGCACATAAACTGTCAGCACTATCACTATTCTGCACCTAGCACTGCTGTCCTCTCTGGGAACACTGGGAGAGGTGACAGTCAGAGGCCTCAGAGCACAAAGCACCCTGGGACTTGCATCAGTGGACTCATCCCTGCCGCTCACCACATGAGGTAAGACTAATGCCTCTTGCTACAAAGAAGTACCTATAGGAGACAGAAAGGATAAAGCACCCTGACTCGGACCTTTGTCCATAGAAGTCAATTGCAAATACATAGCTTTTACGCTTTGTTTCATGTTGCTAAGTTGAAGCTTAATGTCAAAATTGAAATTATACAGCCACCACGGCCAATAATTGGTGGCCTTCATGAATTCACATTGAGTGGCTTATTCACATTATTTTTCTGTGGCTTCTGCTGTACATGTGGTCCTTTCCAACATCAAAATCTTATGGGTTCGTTAAAGAATTTTAATCAGAGTTCACTGAACATCTATTGTGGATTTGGAAGTTTGCTGGGAAATTGGAATCTGGGGAACCAGAGACCTACCTTCTGGATTTGAGCAATCCCTAATGTAATGGAGAAAAGGTCCATCCGGTCATGGTGTAAAAATCAAGAAAACAGGCTGAGAGTCAGGCTGTGATAGTCTGAATACTGACGTCCCGTGATTGGTTGGATGAGTGTGTTCAAGTTACTTCCTTTTCCAGTGGGTCATGTGCAAAATGGGGAGTGGCATTCAGGGCCTTAGAACAATCACGTGAGCAAATATAGTTGCTGCAATGTTTCCTTCTTAAACATAATGGCAGCTTAACCTAACCATTCCGCTTCTCTGTATTTTTCCAGAGGGGTTAAGGATATAGCCCCACACTCGTGCGTGCTCATGTCTGCAGCAGCACGACTCGTGACAGCTGAACTTGGAAGCAGCCCGTGCATCCATGAACACATGGACAGACCAAGAAAAAGGGGTGTTGATACACATGCAGCGCTGCTCTGCGTTGACAGGCAAGTTTAGGTCCTTTGCAGGAGAACTAATACACGTTGAGAACATGGAATTAGTAACAGAAGTCAGATACATGAGCTGAAATATTGGGCAGCTTTTCTTATGTGAGAAAACCTAAGTGGAAGTAATTTTTTTAAAAAGATAAACAACAGGGAATGGGGACATAGATCTTTTGCAACTGGTAAGGACATCCGAGCCACAGGGACGAGAGGGAAGGGAATAAAAATTTTAAGGTAGGTTAAGTCCATGTTCCTGCCCACTGAGAACAATGTAAACTTTAGTCCTGCAAACATGTGCTAATACAACACTGAAAATAAATACATCAGTGGAACAGCCTGAGCAGAACATTTACAAGGGGGAGCTACATCAGCACAGCTGCTGCTGTCCCTGGCACCTGCCACAACAGGTGAAAGCCCAGGCAAAGCATAAACAGTGAGCCGCCAACCACCCAGAAGCCCGCACTGTGCCCCCCTTAGGTAGGAACGACCTGATCAGCACGTGCCACACACGTGGCTGAAATTCTACACTGCACCCAATGTGCAGGCATGATTATGTCAATCACAAATTGAAGACAGTGATTAAGGAGATAGAAATATTACCCGCCGTGATTTACACACTGTATACATGTATTAAATTATCACACTCTACTCCATAATCCTCAGCAATTAAAATAATTATTAATAACAAACAGCTGACACCATTCCTTATTTTAAATAATTATCTATAGTTTCCAAATAAGGAACGCCAATGACCACTATCTATTTAGGAAGGTTTTGTTTCCTCAACTTCAGGAAGGACTGATCCTTACACTTTGCTATGCTTGTTTTTTCTCAAAGCTCTTAAACTTAGAGGCCCAAGTTAGCAACTGCATAACAAGGAACCATGTCGAGTTTTGGACTGAACGGTAGGAAACGTCAATATTTTTAAACAGTAGCCATAATACCTGAAAGACATGGTGCCCCACCTTCCAAAATGACACCACTTTACATAATGGGGTGCTTTCATTGTTCTGGGAACAAGATACTCATTCCTTACCAAGCC
The DNA here is from genome assembly GCF_000260255.1 of Octodon degus. Taxonomy (NCBI): domain Eukaryota; kingdom Metazoa; phylum Chordata; class Mammalia; order Rodentia; family Octodontidae; genus Octodon; species Octodon degus. The sequence continues at coordinate 20,890,364 of NW_004524598.1, read as the reverse complement.
TGGCAAAGCCCTCTCTCTCTCTTTACCTGCCAATATTATTGAGTCTCTACTTATCACGGACACCAGCCAGCAGCAGATTCATGGATTAGAGGGCAAAACAGGAGTAAGGTGTGATCTCCATATTGGAAAAGTCATATTTTTGTAGTAGAAAAGATGGCATTGAGGAAAAGATATGTAAATAACTTCAGGTGACAGGCATCAAGGAATGCCCCTCACCTCTGCAAGGTGAGAACTCAAACTCCCGGTTCAGGGAGCTGCCTTCTCTTCTGGGGTAGAAGTATCTTTGGGAAAATGCTGAGAGCTGCCCTGCTGTTCCCCAAGGTGTCCCCAGGGGAAGGGACCAGCAGGCAAGGGGTGCCAAGTGGTCCGGGCAGAGCCATGTGCTTCAGGGAAGCAGCAGCCCCCGCTTGTCCTTTGGGAACTTGCATACACAGCCTTCACAAAACTTAGAAATTCTGAGCAAAGCGACCTTACAGACATCAGATGTGAATAGAAATCTTGTTCCTATAAATATCAAACAATAAGAATTAACCAAAGTAATTTCATTTGAAATCAATTAGCATTTTCATTTACTTTACTCTGATAAAGAAAGAGTCCACGTTTTCTTTATAAAAGGACATTTCAGCATGCGGCACATGAATTACTAACACAAAAACAATATTCTGTTGTAATTAGGTTAACTCCATTTCCTTACACCTTTCTCCAGTTATCTCCCTCCCAAGTAGAATACTTTTTGAAAATAAGTTACTCAAAGCAAACTATGGAGGCATAGCTTGCAGCGAAATGGAACTGATCAGCGAGGCTCACTGAATGAGCCAATATCAACGTGATGAATTTGTCCAGTAGAAGTGGAGCTTGGGCCGCTTCTTGATCATTTCCAATGTTAATGACAATTTACTTCGTTACTATTGAGGTAGTTATGACTGATGGTGTGATGTTCACTTAGGTTTGCAACATTCATTCATTTCAGCTGTTTTCCTCACTAGGAAAAACAATGCAAAAGAAGCTTCAATAATTTCCAAGGATAGCATAGGAAGCGAAAGCAGTGTGTTGCCACCCACGGCAGCCCTTCAGGTCTGCCAAGATCAAGCCCTCAGAAAAGACTGCTGCTTTCTGTTGCCTCCAAATCTGTACAGCCTCAAAATAAATTTCTGATTCTTCAGTTTAATTTGGTACCAGAATATGATTAGTCCCATTGTGCGAATAGCAAGAAATATATAAAGGCTACATTTATGCCCAATGTAAAAGATGTCATAAAACTAACGTGATTTTTTCCCTTGAGTCCAAGGGAGACTTGAGACTATTACAAAGTTCAAATTTTATAGCAGGAAATAGAAAGCTAATTGATATTGAGTTAGAGCCATAAACAGTCTTTTATAAAGAGCCTCGTTAGACAATGAGAATTACTTTGTGTAAGAGTAGAAAGCGCACAGAAAATAATTTATTAGGCCCGATTTCCATATCAGTCACTGAGCCAACCGACGGCTGGCGCTGATTGTTTACTTAAACTGAGTCAGTGCAGCTCGGAGGCCACAAGCTTTCCAAAGTCTGCTCCTGGTGCCAGGCTTTCACCTCTCAGAACTGATGGGCAAAATCCTTCTACAGGATATCCGCTCTATTTTTTCCTCTTTCTCTAAAAAAGATCTTAATGCTGTATTGAAGTCAGAGGTTTTATTTTATTTTTGTTCTGTTCTACATAATCCTGTCTTTATCCAGGAGAGAGGATATGGAAAGAACCACATTTATAGCCACGCTCACTGTTATCAAATACTTACACAGAGATTACTATATTATTATTTACTATTTCCAGATTAATACATGCATGACTAATGATGGAGTCACATAATCTCAGGAGCTGAAGAGGAAGAGTGGTCACTCTATGCTGATCAGTTCTTTAACTGATGGTTGATCATGAATAAAGACCCAGGTTGTGTGCAGAATCATAGTGACCTTGGACACAGCCACCAACTACCTATTGATGAAATAAGTCTCATTTACTTGATTAACAGTAAGAACAATAATAAAATACATAAATCACTAGGCCTGAAACTGCTGAGAGGGAGGAATTGGCAGAGAAAACTGCAAGACATGCCTGACAAGGTCTTCTTGGCTTTCCTGAGAGATCTCTGTGCGCTGGTGGTGACATCCAGAACTGTATGGTTGGCTTATTCATGACTCTGCGTCAAGTGCATGTTATTATTTAACTCAAAAATTAGGAACAGACAAAGGTGAAAAAAAAAAAAAGAAGAAGAAGGGAAAATGAGGCCTGGGATATACCAAATTTGGCCTCAGTAGCATGGTGGGAAAAACTGTGAACTCTTTTGGAAACAGAAAACGTGTTGGTCAATTACTCCTATGAATAACCCCAAATTTAATCAGAGTCTGTTGATGTGTCCCATCGTTCTGTAAATTGACTTGGTTCACCTAGGAGGTGTTTTCTTTCAGATCGCTATTATGCTGCAGCCGGAGTTTGGCTGAGACTACCTTCATTGGTCTCAGGTTGGGATGGCTGAACCGCCCAGTCCTGTCATGCCTCCAGCTGGTGTGGGACAGTCCAGGGAAGTCTCACTGCAGCTTTGCACCAGGTTGACCCACAAAGGTCCTCAGGTAGCTTCGGGCTTGCACTGTGTGCTGGCTGGATTTGTAGAAGGTATTTGTGAAGAAGGAATTTCCCAAGAGATCCAGGAACAGACTGGCAGAAATTGCGTGCCTCATCGTAGAAAGACTCAGACCATCGTGTCTGTTCCTATGTTTTTAGCCAGCCGCAAAGTCTAGCGTAGATTTAAATGGAGAAAATCATCCTGTTTCTTGAAATGAGAGCAGCATGCATGCGTGACAGAGAAATGAATCCGCAGCAGCTCACAGAAAAGCTTTGCCTGCATCTTGGTCCTTAAGACAGCGTGTGTATCCTTCGCTGTGGGTGCCATGCACTGATATGCTCAGAGATGCTGCTTGCCAAGAGAGCACATCAGCAAGATCCAGTCACCTCTTCACATAAAAATTGTTGATAATTATGGAGAATAAAATTCAAACTCCTTACCATGGTTGGCAAAATCCTGTGGCTTGCCCATTCCACAGTCTCTGGTTTCACTTTCTTCCTTCTTCCCCTCACTTATTTGTCTCTCCCCATCCCCAGCCCCACTGACTTTCTTTATTTTCTTTCAATAATCCAACTTCATTCCCTTGTCAATTTCTGCTGCCTCTCATTGCAAAATCTCTTCCCCTATATCTTCATATGCTCTGTTCCTTCCCTTCTCTCAAGGTTCTGTAGAAACACTTCTTTGAGGAGGGTGACCCTTGATTACCTCTATAGTTTTCACTGGTCATGTTCCACTCATTTTCTATGGCTCTATTATCAGGAATTACCTGCCCATCTCTCTGTTTCAGGTGTCTGGCTCTCTTCGCCCGAGTGTATAAGCACCTCTGGACTTTGGGAGTCTTTCCTATTTTACTTCCATATCTCTAAGCCCAGGAAGAAAAGTTGGTATAAGTTCATAGTATAATGCTGTGCTTTTGCAAAGCTGTACTCTGATGACCATCTCCAGTTCCTGCTTCACAGACTGCTCTGGATTAGGTCTTGAGTTTTTAGTCATAAGGTAAGCCAGCAAGTGCTGCCCTATCTGCCTGTAAGTTCTCTGGCGGAAAAGCCATAGTATTATTCATTTCTAGAGTCCTACTGCCCGTCCCAGTGCCCAGTGTATAACACATACTCCATAAATACTTCTTGAGTTAGAAAACATTGAGTTGAACCAAAAGGAAAGGAAGAAAATAGTAGGTAGTTGAAAAGTGGCAGATAACATCATGAGTAAGAAAACACGTCCCTCTTCCTTTTATTCAAACTAACTTTGGTTTTAATTCAGCCTCAATTACGTGTGCTATTTTTTTAAATGCCACTTTTGTGCAATATGTTAAGAAAACTAATATGAAAGAGTTATTTAGAGGAGAAGTGTGAATTTGGGCATTTTCTATGTCCCCTTTATGCCACGAACTTTATTTTCTCTTGACTATTTGCCATATTCTTATTTAATCAAAGAGGGAGAGATGAAGAAAGCAGGCACCGGAGGCATTACATATGATTTTGTGCTGTCTGATGAAAGAAACTTTTTGTCTATGTGTGTTAGGACTAGATAGATAGATAGATAGATAGAGAGAGACATGCATCCATGCTTATGAAATTGTATCTCTGTGTGAGTGTGTTTTGCATGTGTCTTTCACCAATTACATAAATTAGATGTCATATCCATTTCCAATGTAAAAGATTAAGTTCTTGGAAAGAAAAGTGTTCTTTTTATTTTAAGGGGAACAGATTGATCTCATATTTCAATGCATTAAATATATACTTGAATCCTTTCCCCACACATTGCTAATAGACTGCATTTCCATTAGAAGAATAAAAATAAAAGCAGTCTTCTAGCAAGCTAGTTAAATCTTCTTTGTTCACTGTATCCAGAGATCGATTTAAAATTTCACTTCAGTCACCTGAGGTTAGCACAATCACGCAGCAACCTGCCCACTGCTCTGATCCAGGGCCCTTTGGAACATCCGCATAACGGAAGCTTTCTAGGTGTGGAACACAGCACACCTCAAAATAACAAGCTTGGCTCTGGCAAGATGTTTGCACCAATTACAAGGGTTAGCAGATACTTTATAACACTGATTGATCAATAATTGTAGAACAAGGCGTTCAGCAAAACTTGAAAGACTCATGTCAGCTTATGGTGGTACAATTTAAAAGAATGGAAAGACAAACAAAACTAATTAATAGTAGAAAGTTTGACTTTGTGGTTAGATGGGGAAATCTGGAATTGTGCTTTCTGGTTCAAGAATTCCTATGGATGGGGAGTGGCAGTTTAAGAGACATATTCCAGTTCTTTGACTGTGTATTTCTTCATTGAAACATGAGATCGATGTCAAGTTTTGTAAATAAAACCAAGTAGAAGTTTTGGTGCGCACTGCAGAATTGTCAGACTGCGTCTGGCCCAACCTGCTTCACTTTCAGAAAAGACATGGCTGATCTCCCTCCAAGTGCCCATCGCTTCCACTAGCCAGGTCTATTAGAGGCCAAGACAGATGTTCTATATTTAACTGCTCTTCCTCTCTATGGTTTGGCCCGTAATCTGGTGCCAGTTCTCATCAAACTCAAGCTGTAGCAAGTGTCTTTGCACAATGGATAGCTCACACAGTCTTGTCCTTTTGAGGTTATGGGGAACAGCAGGAAAATCAGTAGCCACGCAAGCCTGGTATGGGTTATGGGGTCTCTCTCCTTGGCTAATTCCAGGATCTTAGATATCATTTGCTGAGGCCAATTAATAGATCACTCAGGTAAAACCACTTTTAATGCTTCTCCTCATATCAGATATTTTTAATATAAATGACAATTTTTTTCCTCTAAATTCACAGACTGTTTTTGATGCTTAAGTTTATTTATTTAATATAGCCACTATATCCATATTTCTCCTACTAGACTAAAATCTCCTAGAGGGCAAGGTCTTTGTCTGAGTCAGCTTTTTATTTATCTAGAAAAAGAAGGATGAAATGTTCATTAGAGAGTGTGCATGCTCATTTAGTGAAAAGGCGAATGGATAGAAAATCTTGTGACTGTATAACAAGGTTTTATTCTGATGTTGAAGTTAGAACTACAGGCAGCTGGGACCCGAAGTTACATTGAAAAGATCCCCTGATTTCACCAACCTGGTTCTGTGAGCAGCGTCTCACTTCAAACATGCAAGAAGCCAGAGTCTGGGCACTTAATACGTTCAATCTGCTCATTTTAGAGAAAGTCCGAAATTACATGATAGAGATTCCAGATATTACCATTTATCACTGGTAATGATTGAGAAAGATTTAGGTCAAATCTGTGTTCATTAATAAACTCTAACATTGATTAGCTATGCCTGGTGATGGCCGTAGAGGAACAGAGACATGCCTTTGAAATTTCTAATCAGACTCAGACATCTTATTTTAAAAAGGATGAAATAGAGTCTACAGGGACAGTCACCTTCTTAAACTCATAACAACAGCCAGGGCTTTACCCGCAAGCTCAGTTTTCAAGGCCAGAAGAAGGGACCCATCAGAAAAGAAACTGATCAAGAAGAGCCTTGTTAACAGGAGCAAAACTCATCTAACTCAGAGCGGCTTCCGCCCTTGAATCTGCAGCCTGCGCAGACGTGGGGTGAATGGCCTCCTCCTCCTTCCCATGCTGACCTGAGCGGGAGAGGCTGGTGCCGGTGCCCAAGCGCTGAGGCAGAGGCGCAGACCAGTGCAAGGCTCACATTTCTGGCGGAGACTGCATTCAGAGGCACAAGCGTCAGCAACACAGAGCCCAGAGGCTCACTGAAGTATCGGTGCAGCTCCACGGCCAGGAGGGGGTTCTAGAGCCCCGCAGCTCCCAGGAGCTCTTCCTGGTGCTGCCCTAGCACAGCTCAGCCTCCTTGGCCAGAAACAGAACAAAACATTTTATATGCTTTATTATACATATATTCATATACATCAAAAGAATCATATCATTTCACATGCTTCTCTCTGATTTACTGTGATCCTCATAAGACATCTCAACAGCCCAAAGTTTTGGCGTATAGGTCCACCCATTCATTCTTTTTTGTCCTCCTCTAGGCATCAAATTTTTATATAGAGCTCATTAAATTCTCATCGCTATGCTGCTTATTGACCTTATTATCATTGTTAATCCCAGCTGTTATGAATATAATATTTGAGGTAATAGATGAATATAATATTTGAGGTAATGGAGATATGCTATAAGAACTACAGGGCATTTGGATGGATAAAGTCCATCTATTGCATCAAAGCTAAGATTGGATACTAGTAGTAGATAAGGGGAAAAAAAATCCAATGTCAAGGTAGTGCATTCTGTGGCATGGTTTATCTTATGAGAGGCATGAGACCACATTGATCAAGTACACGGCGTTTATTAGTTTTCTATGTAATTACCCACCATTCTGGGTGAAGTAATTATTGTAAGTCATGCAGCAGCACACATAGCTGTATAACTCCTTTCAAAGGAAGTTAGATAATAGGTCCTGCCTGAGCAGATGACCGAGTAATGCAAGGGAGTGGGTGGGACATTCATAGGACTTCTGTGAGCTCTTTTTACAGACAGACACACAACATTTGAAAAAGTTGCCTAAGACAGTAGGCTTGAAAACACAACAAATGGCGAACCTCAGAGGCCAGGGCCAAGCCCAGGCCAGCTGAGGCTTGGTTGGCCACAGAGACAGCATGCTCTACCAGAGCTCCTGCGTGAAACGCCGAACTGCTGTGTACTGCGCGGATCTCAGCGTGGCGCCGCCGCAATAAGGCAGCTTTCCCTAATCCACTAATCCCTAATCCCAAGAACACGCAGGCTTGAGATTCTCACGTGGGCCCTGCCTGGCGCTGGGGAAACCCTGGGTCTACACTGCCCATCTTCGCTTGTCAAACGCGTGCTCTGCCTACGGAGAGCTCCGCTGCTTCTTCTACAACCAGCGCTCTGTTCTCCACGAGGGTGTGCCTGGGAAAGTACAACTCATCTGCAAGCCTTGGCCATGAGAACGGATGCCCCGTGTCACTTGATCAAAGACAACAGAGCTGTTAATGTTCGCGAGTCCTCTCCCTGAGGAAATGAGTCAGCCCCCGGCTGCGGTGGCATCACACGGAAACTGAGCCAGAACTCGTGGGCTCCTCTCAAGTGGAAGAGAACTTGGCGCGGAGCCAGGAAAAGGTGCAGTGGAGCCAGAATCCTCATACAAGCAAGGTTTCCCACTCAGTCCTCTTGCTATAACTGTCTCTCTTGCTTTCTCTTTTCAAAACTGTTTTTCCCATTGTAAATAATCCCATTAAATGGGCATCATTATCTCTCATTTCAAACAAGGCTCCCTTTCACGGCCTTCAGCAGTAATGAAAGGGAAAGGAACACATAGCCAGAAAGATGAGGGGTGTGGTGCGCTGCACCCAGCAGGATGCGGGAGGCGGAGGCGGCGAGGAGCTGCGGGCCCTGAAGACCAGCCCAGTATATCAAACTTGCCCGGCCGCTGGGACGATTGCCCCACAGGTGGTGCAGACCGCCATCAGAACAAGAGGCATGAAGACGAAGACAGATAGGGAAGGCTGTGCTCGCGGTGCCCAGCTAGAGAACTAGGTGGGAGCCTGAGTTCTGTGACCAGAAGAGAGCGCCTGATGGCCGAGGAACACACCTCGCACAGCCGCCGGCATGATAACTGATCTCCAGGTAGCTTAGTTCTTAGGTCTGGACAGCTTGAGGAGATTTTCTGCCGTTAGTCCAGATGAGTGTCTTATGAGATAGGTGATCAGGTGAGCTGACACAAAATAAACATTTTAAAAGGCTCATCTTAAAATAAAGCGCTTAGGGATAAGTCTTTGACAATGCTTATAACTAGATTTTTGGAATCAAACATCCAGACCAGATGGGTCCGTCACCAAGTTTTCTCTTCAGGTTTTCAAGTACAGGCAATGAGTTTCAAGGAGCGCAAGACAGCAGTCAGCTAGTCAGCAGGGATTATTGGTTAAAATAAAAGTGTATGGACCCAGATTGCATGATGCAAGTTACCACTGTCATTTAATAATGCCAAAGTGTGGACAAGTTACTTAGTTCTCTGTAGCTCTGTTTCTCATCCATACCTTTGGGGAGATGGAACACATAAAAGATCGATGTGGCCTTGCCGGCCCTGCCCCTGGGCGAGCTGAGAAGGCAATTGAGACTGGGCATGGTGGCGTGCGACTGCAAACCCAGCACTTGGGAGGGTGAAAACAGGAGAATCACTACGAGTCCAATCTCCGTAGTGAGACCCTGTAGACCCTGTAGACCCTGTAGACCCTGTAGACCCTGTAGACCCTGTACTATAAGCAAAAAAGAAAAAGAAGAAGAAGGTTGATATGACAAGTAGGTAGGTTGGTGTTGATGACATGGAAGAGTGCTGGCACTTTGTGGATCTAGTGCTCAAGAACTGACATTAAGGAACTATTGGCAAATACGAAGACTCGCTGGTGAGCACAAAGAGCACCAGCATTTCTTCACGTGCTGTCACACAGGAGCAATTCATGAGCAAATAACACAGGTAGTGGTTCTGCCTGTGAACTGACTTGCTTCCATAGATGAAGTACTAATATTTTGTTCAGAATCATTTGAAAAATAATGCCTTGGCATCTGCATGACCTTCGGAAATTCAGATATAGCTTGTTACCCAGATTGGATATCTAGATAGCGGTCCCAGTCACGGAAATGTTAGGTTCCCTTTCTGCCATTTAATCAGAGTTCTTTAAGGGTAGATTGAATCAGGGAGGTGTGAATAATGTTTGGGCAGTGGCAGCAAGAGAGAAGCACATAGAAAACTGCACCATTGCTGTAAGTATGGATGCAAAAATATGAATCTCAAAAAGGCAGGTTTTCAAAGCAAAAAGCATATTTCTCATTCAGATCCCTCAATCAGACAGAGAAGACTCAGGTAAAAGCAGTGTTTGATCTGTTCCGCATGTCAGCTCTCAGTGAGAGGGGCCTCGCTCTGAGTGTGCCGTGGACAGGTGCAGGTGTCATTCTGTGCTCCCAGTGATAGGGGCCTAAGGGGTGAGTACAGTGACATTAGTATCCTTCAATAGAATGATAGTCTGACATTAAAGTCTTGTGTCATGTCCCTCATAACTTCTGTATTTCAGTAGACATTCATATATTCAAAACCCTGGTATCATTCTTGGCAAGGGCTCCCTTCTTCATTCAGAAGTCTTTCTCACTCCTTCTCCTATTATGTTAACAACACTAGTCTGTCACTCTGTGGGTTAATGTTAGGTTCTCACTCCGGTATTTGCTTCTGTGTCGGTTCTCTCGTTTTTCTGTTTGGCTTGCCAGGAATGCCTTCCGGTCTACTCATAGCTCTTCACCCAATGGTAGTTATTTTAAGTAGGTAAAAGAAATCAAATTAATCATTGGAAGTTCTAACATAGTAATGCTCAAGATTCTCCAACTTGTAATACATATTATTTTATTATCAGTTGGTTCTATTTCTCTTTTATAAAAATTCTTTTTATTAAAAATTTAAATTACATGCGAGATGATATTTTATATTTATGAATTTCAATTCAGAATAGGAAGCATATAGGTATATATAACTATTATACTTGTGCATGGATATATGAATATTTTGATGAATATTTTATAAGTTATATAGGTGTGCATGACATACCTATCTATGTGTAGTGATATATACATATATGTAGCAAAGTGTAGCATAAGCACATATGTTATAGCATATGTATTTCATCATATCATAATGTATACCATAAATAATATTGATGCAATAGGTTATATTTACCTACTTACAAATGTGCCATATCATACATATCGTGTATGAATGAGTCAAATGCACATACTGCATACATGTTTTACGTCATGTGCACTACACACATTTGACTACGTGTATGTATTTGCATCATAGCTTTGTGTATGCGCAAATGAATTCTGTGGCTTTGTATGATGTCACATAGATATTGTAAAAACATGTACATGTTTTGAGTGTCTTACTCATGCACATGATATATGGATGGTGTATGTTCATGTACAGTCTGTTGCATGTTGTATGTAATATTCATGTATGATTCATGATCTCACAGGAATGTATAATACTTACATAGCACCTCGGTGTGACGCTTGAGCTGGTAGGAAGAGAAGCAAATCCCTCAGACGCATGTTCTCTGTAAGGAAACTCCCCGTGAAGATGCAGTGCAACACGGCCCTGCCCCGATGTGCTGTTAGCTTGTTATTGCTCCTCAGGAAACTTACAACTCTCATCACTTTATTCATATTTCCAGGATATATTGATAAAATTCAACAAAGCTAAAAATACCTGAAAACAATAGGCAAGTGTATAAATGGGGCAATGCACTCGCTGATTCATCTCAATCAACAGAACTGAAGCTGTATCGGGAACCGGAAGGTGTGGGCAGTGTGCGCACACCCTTGCATTCTGCACTCGTAGGTCTGAGGCAAAGGCTCAGAGTATTCTATGATCCCCATTTACACTGCTGTATCGGTGCATAACTCAACCTCCCACATCTAGCTGAGGCTAGCATCAGAAGTCCCCAAAGGCACAAGGTAAGGAAATCAGACATGGCAGTTCACGGAAACACATGGCCTGAGGCGCGGGCCCAAAGATGCACCTTGGGAGCTCCAGCTATATGCGGTTTGGACCCTAAACAGAAGTTCTGTGACTTGACAAACACCGTGTAAATCTCCAACGTCCTTGTGTTCGCAAATGAGTCACTGAAACATCACGTTCAAGGAGCTCCCTTCAGTTTATGAGACTGGATACTCAGCACTGCTCCATCTTCAGATCATCTGTTGGATTGATAAACATCTGTAGGTCACAGGACCAAGGAAGTCCAGAGGTAACAGAGTTCAGTCCATATAAAATATACCCAGGCCAGGTCCACTTTTGGCTTTTAGTTTTAACTAAGTTGATGATTTTGCTTCCTGGAGGCCTAGTGAAGGTTTGTAAGATGTATTTGTGCCTTCCATTGGCTCTGGTTCCCAAGGCCAGCCCTGTCTCAGGCTTAGGACTGCAGGGCTCATGAGAAGAAAGGGACACTAAGAAGAACTTCTAGAGCCATGGCAGTCCCCGCCTGCTGTGGTCGCACATGCAAAAGGTCTCCCAAGGTTAGGGTGGAGGTAAACTGCAGGTGGTGAGGGCCCACAGTTCTGGTAGGACAGCAAGAGGGAGTTTGATATTTTCCTGAGAAATTGAAAAATCTACCTTTCTAGCTTATTGTGACCACTATAAACTCCTTCACTTCCTATGTGGCCCCAACTGTCCCTCTAGCTGCGTAGATCCAATGCGTTTCAGGGACTTTTTTGACCCCTTGAAGTGGCCACCTGGAGCACTGGGCTGAGAAGCAGTAGAACCTTGAACCCAGACGCAGGCTACATAGGAGGAGAGCTGAAGTGGTAGCTCGCATCATGATCTGGGGGAAGCACCTACGTCACGGGCTGGAGGAGGTCGAAGCCACACAATTTTTGTTTCAATGGCCTTTTTCTTGCAGACTAGTTCTAAAGAAAATGCAGTTAAAAAGCCCATTGAACATCGGCACCATTGTGCTTTCTCTTCCTTTCTTGGCATTCATAGAGGATATAAATAAACGAAAAGGAAACACAAGCGACCCTCTTAGTGAGTCACTTTCTGGCTGCATTCTGACTTCTGTTGCCTCCACCCTCCTGGTTTGCTCAGAAAGTGTGGGGACGGATGGAGTTTGAGTAGGACCGCTAGTGTCAGAAGGAGTTCCCACTGAACTCTTCTCTTCTATTCAGGGTAAATCTTCATTTGTGGTTTTCTGCCATCTTCTGTTCCAAGTGGTATCCCAGTGCGCTAACATGATGCCCCATCAGCTGCTGGTACTAGAGCTTTTTGCTTCATAGTTCAGTTCCAGTTCTCTCTCTTGGCCTTCTTGCCCTGTACCCAAGAACTACACCTGTGTGTTGCCTTGCTCTCTCCTGGTGGTTGGATTTCATCCATGGGTGGCAGGGTAGAGTGCGTCCATAGAGATAACATTGGACGAAGGTTGAGAGGTCATATAGCACCTAGTCTTTGGCTATTCATTTCTCAAATTCTGTACCGCTGAGCTACCACAACCTGACACTTCTAGAAGTAGACCAGAAAGCCAGTGTCAGATTCTGTTAACGGCTCACTCGTCTCCCAGCAGATGAGAATTAACGTTGCTCTCCTCTGCACTGGACCTCCCATTCTCCACCCAATCATTCTCACACTAGTGTAGTCTTCATTAGATCTTCTTTCATTGTCTAGCTGTCTAGCTAGTGTGCAACATATGTCCCTGTGCAAATCCTTATGATATTGTATCCACACTTCTGATCTTCTGCCTTTTACAGACAATGTTCTTTTTGCAGAATATCCTACCCACATAGTGAATGTGTTTGGCAGAACAACAGCTCCCAGATGTATCCACACTTCCAGCAAAAGGGGCTTTGCACATCCAAGAAGAACGGGACCTTGAGTTGAGATGGTATCCGGGGTCATTAGGTGGGCCTGCTTTCATCACCTAGGTCCTCGAGGAATAGAGAAAACTTGCCAGCCACGTGCATGGGGTGATATGACTACAGAAGGAGTAAGCAACACTGCTGATGTTGAAAAGGGAAGTTGTGTTAGGTCCAAGCCAGGCCATGTGACAGCCTCTAGAAGTTGGAGAAGTCAAGGGAATAGATTATTTCTCAGCTCCCAGATAGGAACACAGCCACATCTAAGCACTGCCTGTAGTACAGGGAACACAACGTTAAACTGCCTAACAGAACTATAAGATAATAGGTGTGTTATTTTAACCTACTAAGTTTATGGCAATGATTATGACAGAAAAAAGAAACCAATGTAATATAAACCCTCTTGGGTCTAGCCCAAAGACTTTTATACTCACTCAAGAAATGATCTGATTATACAAGTACCTAAAAAATATTAAATGTTAATAATGAAGGAACTAAAACAAAAACAACAAGCAGGAGGAAAATTTGAGAAAAACTAGGAGAACTTCAATCAATAATTATTCCCTCAGAACAAAAGCCCATATTATATAATTAATTTTCTTAAAGTTAAGATTTCCTTATGAAAGGAAAATACCATAAAGAAACAGTAAATCACCACGTAGAAGTTATTTAATAGCCTAGAGATAAAAATTGTGATCAGAGCATAAAGTTTAAACCTAAAAAGGACATTACACAGTCACACTGGCATAAGCCCCCTCAAGATACACCTGCTCACTTTGGACACAAGTATCTCATTGTTGTTTCCACTTCCTGGAGCAGCTCCGGAAGTCCTCTTTCCTGAGTGTCTTTAATCTCATTGCCAAGAGTATATGGACCAGAGCATGCGGGAGTGTGCTTTCTGAGACACATTTCAATTGAATGGCACTCAACACAGCATTCGTGCAATTTCTGGCCACCTTCTCCTGAATCAAGAATTTTATTTTAAAAAATTTATCTATTTATAGATTTATTTATTTAGTATTATTTTAGGGAAGGTTCAACAGGGTGTTCAGGGTCTCACTGTTAGATCGGACTCAGTGATCCTCCAGTTTACAGCTTCCCAAGAGCTGGGATTACAGGCGTGTACCACCACACCCAGCCTCAATTGCAGTGTCAGCATGGCCCCTGGGGGAGAGGCCAGCACAGCAGGTCCCAGAAGCCCCAGCCCTGCCTGCGTCTGCTTGCAGGTGCTTTAATCCACTGGGCTAGGTTTCGGGGAGATAGCTCAGTAGAATGTGCGCTTGCCTGGTAAGTGCAAGGGCCTGAGTTCAATCTTCGGTTCCGCCAAAAAAAAATTAAACAACAACAAAAAAAATCTGCTGAGCTATTTGGCCAGCCTGAATGAAGAATTTAAACCATACTAATTTTCTCTTTTTAACTTCCATTTATTTTATTTTTTATTTTTTTATGTATGTAGTGCAGGGTCTATAGGATCTCACTACACAGATCAGACTTGTAGTGATCCTCCAGTTTTCAGCCTCCCAAGTGCTGGGATTACAGGCATGCACCATCACGCCCAGTCTCAATCGCCCTCTCAGCATGCCCCAGGGGCAGGGCTAGCACGGCATGCCAGAGATCAAATCCCAGCAGCTGCATCTGCCTAAGCAGGCACTTTAGTACATTTTTATTTTTTATAGAAAAAGAATTAAGATGAGCCTAATTAATATTAATTATTGGCTCAGATAAGTGAAAATAGTGCCCTTAATCTTGACCTGTAGTGTCAATTCTTTGTATGAAAAACAATTATATTTATTGGCCTTTGCTTTGATTTTACAGAGCACCCTACTACAGGAACTTTAGGTAGATCCTGCCCCCAGGCTATTAGGCTCCTAAGTCAAGAAGGACTCAGAGGCCTGGGAGAAAGGTCAAGGGACTCTGGGTGCCTTCTTTTCACAAAGCCGCAGCACGTAGACGTTTACCTTTAAGAATGCAAACAATCATTAGAGCAAAAAAAGAACCCTGCCATTTTCTGCTGACATTGTGGCCTAGAGTTTGCTGGCAAATGTGGGTGCTTTGGAAAGCCAGCGCATGTGAGGAAAAAACCTCACCCACTGATACAGAACAGGAAAAAAGGCTCCAAACACAAACACAAAACCTAAGAGATACTGTGGGCAAAGTCATGACAAGTCCCCAAATACTTAATTTCTTCCTCTAGTTTTTATAGCTTTAGAATGCTCTAAATATCATATGGAAATGGGGATGGCCTTGTGGTGTTCGGGGGAGCACACCTTTCTGCTCACTGAGATTTTATCAGTTATTCTAGTGCAATGTTATTATAAACTGTTGTTGATTTTTGGATTCTGCTGGGCACGTGAGCGTGCCAGGATGTCAGTTTTGCATTCAAAGAATGTCGTGTGGGAAAGCTAAATACGGAAATAAAGCATGTGTTCAATTAAGGCTTTGTTCTTCCCCGAGTTGACATTTTAGAAGAGCGTAGGGCTCCGGATACCTATGGGAGTTTCTAATATTTTCCTAAAATTATTCTTATTCTTATAATAAGTATTAGTAAATATTCACTTGTGTTTATAATTAACTTGAACAGGTGGTATTATTCTACCTCTCGATTGTATGTTCCAATGCAGACACTTGGAAGGTAATTGTGCCATCTATGCATTTCGCCGAATAGCAAAAACTGAAAACAAGAGAAGAAAATAACTAGAATAGTATACGTTCTGGAAGCAGAGATGAAGGAAGACTTGGGAAGTAAAGGCAGAGAATTTAAAAAGAGAAAAATAAGCAAATAAACAAGCCATCTCGAAGTAGAAGTGAGAAAAGGTGACAGAAAAGCCGCCCAGTGCTGAGCTCAGGCCCGAATCAGCTGACACCGAGCCCTAAGTGTGGGAAGGAACCCGTGTCTCTGGGTAACTGACAGCGGGAGATGCGGGAGGGCCTTCCTGGGGCTCACAGCCTGTCCACTAGAGGGGACCGTGAAGGCAAACAAGAGTGGCAGGAAATTCATCCCGCACCAAAGGGTGTTTTCTGTTTCTCCAGGGAAAGCTTTGTTTCATTTTGCAGACCCCATTAGTAATAAAAATGTCCTCTGCCTTCCCCTCCAGCCTCCAAAGCTCAGTCCTGGGAGGTTTTCCTGGTTGCCTCTGCCACCCTCACCCGGCGGCAATGTCACCTAGGTGAGGAGCCACAGGAAGCTGTCCAAGGTCGTGAGTAGGGATTCATTTCCCTCCTTGTTGGGGAAGGAAGAGGAACAAAGGCGAAAGAAAAGATGCAAGAGATGTCCTCTCTTTCGGAGTACAGGAGCTGGCTGTGGTCACCACCACCACATCCTCCATCTTTTCTGAAAGTAACCATCAGGTCTCTAACAAAAAGAATGCTATCTCTTTCAAAATAGGTCAAATGTTGAGGCAGTATAAAATGCTATTTTTCACATTTTTGTTCCACTCACGGCCCTGGAATGCTTGCTGCCACAGGCCCACTGAGGTCGCAGCTTCTGGAGAGTGCCCTTGAGTTCTAATGATAACTGTAATGATATTTTGTGGGATCCCCACTGCTTAAACAAAGACGGAATTTATAATGCGCCTCAGAGCATCAAAAATGGATGTTAGAAAACATTAATATTACTATTTTTATCACTATTTAGTGAGCAGCGCTGGAAGATGTGAATATTACCAGGATCATTATTCTGGTGAGATAACGGAGAAGAAGAACTCCATGTGGCAAAGAGACGTCGGGGGGAGGGAAAGAAATAGATGGGCCTATTTTTCCAAGTTCTTTCAATCAGGCTTAACTGGAAAAATAATCGCAGTGGCTAAGAGAGTCAGAAGTCAGGGTAATTAAGTGAGTAAATGAGGCTGGTGTCATCTGGATTTTGCATCTTCCTTCATCCCTTTGTTTGCTCTGCCTTTCGCCTTGGCTGGGTCTCTGCAGTGATGTTGTTTATTCATGGAGGGCATGCCACAGTTTTTAATACTGGAGGGAAAATCTGAAACCCTTCATCTGCCTGGCCAGTGTGGAGACGGGAGAGAACACAGGGGGATCAAAGTGATAGGAAGACAACAGGGGTTTCATTAAAATGTTCCGTTCTCTGCCCGAGGACAGAGCAGGGAGAAAAGGGTGAAAAAAATCATCTAGCCCAAACAAGTTTAACTTAAAAAAAAAAGCAGCGAACCACCTGTGGTCTCCTTGGAAACAGGCAAGCACACCCTCCAGCCACCTTTTAATGAAACCCCAGAGCCCCTTTATTAATTTATTAAAGAATCTATTTTCTGAAGATTCATAAACCTCATATAACTCATATTCCAACACATCTCTGCTATGCTAATGGCATGCACTTCTATGAATAATTAATTATTTAATTAGTAATAATTAGAGGTTGTTGTACAGGTCAAACCATTGGACTGACAGCATGCGATTGTCAAAATGTCATTCGAATTAATGGAACAGCGTTTCAACACAGTGATTCATCACTTAGGGTGGTTAGCTACTCAGTCCCTCTCAGAGGCATGCAACGTATAGAATGAAGCATTCAGCTTGAGCATCCTACAGGAAATGTGCAGCGTTTCGGAGTGTGCAGATGCAGGCTGAGCTAAGCAACTGAGCTGATGCCATTCCGACGTAATAGCAGCAAGTCATGGGCACACACCACGTCCCTGCGACTTCTAAGTTGCTTCTTATGTCTCCGGACACAGCTGATTGTGGGGCAAAACATGCACTGGGAGTGAGTGATTCATTGTCTGAATACATTTGTTGGGTAGTTCTTATCAAATAGCCCTCCAAGGTGATCACTCGTATTCTAAAACAACTTGGTCTCATGCTGCGCTATGCAAGGCCTTGCCACTGGCTGCCTCTGCCTGTCCCGCTCCTATCCTGCTTGGAGAAACACCTGACCTCCCTGGTGGAAGGAGAGGAGAGAGCGCGACAAGCCTCGCTCTGGCAGAGCCAGGCTCAGCGGCGCCCTCCCGTCACCTCAGTTGGGCTCTGCAGGCTCCAGGGTCTCTTTTTCCCCATGAAGCTAGTGTTAACAACCACGCTGTAGACAGCTGGAGTCACGGCCGCTGTTCCTTTTTCATGTATTGAACACAGGGTCTCACTACAATGTCCCTATTATGAACAGTGTAGAGAAACACCTGACTCAGAAGGTGTCAATAATGAGCGACAGTCATTATTATTTCATATTTTAAGATTCATTTTGTACATGCTAAGGAATATAGTTCACAAGGTAAAAATTTCTGTCCTCAGGATTGAGATCAGGAAACTAAGCCAGGCATAATCTCTCTAATCCTTAAAGCAGGGGTTACAATTTTTTTTTTCTGAAAGAGACAGACAGCACGTTTTTGTCCTTGGGCTCATCGGGCCTCTCGTGTGAAAGCAGCCGCAGACAGCGCGGAAGCACAAGAGCACAGGGGTGCGCAGTGGAGCAGTGGCCTGGCTGGACGTGTGGCTCAGTGCTGTGAGCCCATTGTCTAGGCCTGTTGGCGGTAGGCGGGACATAGCGCTTCCTCAGTGCATAACAGTTGGATTAATTAAATGCTGAATAAATAGATAAATATATGCTGCACAATACCTTGCCTCTTGACACTAGCACTATACCTGGACCAGATAGTATCTATTTAATTAAGCTTACAGTACTTAAAATTGAATGGAACTTATTTTGAGTTTTATATACAAATCTCACATTTACCTACTAAGATACTAATGTAGGAACACTTTATTTTTTATTTTAAAGGAAAGAAAAATAAATAAGTGAAACAATAATATAAAATTAGAAGCAAGATTATAGGAGAGTAACCAACCTTCATATATTGGTGGTTATTATCTTCAAAACAGTTGCTCAAATTATTATAAGGTATAGATATGAAAAATTGATGAAACAGTTGAGGCATATGCTTTTCTTTTCAATGAGCTATTAGCAATTAGTAGTAAAACTATCATAACTATCATGTGTATAAGTATACATCTTTTTCTTTTTTTCCATAATTTTATTGAGAGACAAATGGCACTGAGACAGTTTCAAATCAAATTGGTAGGACAGTTTCAATAATTAACACATCTCTTCCTATTGGCTATTTGCTGTATGAGATGCAGACATGATATCCTATTTACAATCACTATTACAACAAATCTTTCTGTTCATTAAGGGAATGTAACTATATATTATTCCTAACCATTTCGAATACACAGATACAAAATGGACATTCATCTCTATCCCCTTTTTTGTTTAGTTCTGTCATTTGA
>NW_004524598.1:20868504-20871048 GCF_000260255.1 Octodon degus | reverse complement strand
TGGGATAATTTCTGTTTTCTTGCATATACTTAAGCATGACCTATGGACCAGTATGTGGTCTATTTTAGAAAATGACCCATGTGCAGCTGATATAAATGTGTATTCAGCTGTACATCTTTTTCTTTTCTCATCCTTTTCTCCTTTATGCCATTCCAATTTCTCTCTCTATTTCAGCATTTTTTCCATTTCACAATGTCTTCTCTACATTTTGGGTCTTATTTACTCTTTCAGTTTTTTACACTAGGGAGACAACACCATATTTACGCATGTGAAACTGTTTTATTTCACTTGTAAGTATGGACTCAATTTATATCCTTTTCCCTATAAATGCTCTCAAATTTATCTTTCTTTATAGTTTACTAATACTCCATTGTATAAAAATATCAGATTTTTTTTATTCATTTTTCAATCAGTGGGCTTTTGGATGGTTTCCAAGATTTTGCTATGACAACTGTGCTATTAACGTGGGCGCATATATATCACCCTGGTACGATAGTTTTAATTCTTCTGTTAAAATATCCAAAAGAGAAACAGCTAGATTAAATGGCCTTTCTAATCCTAGTGTTCAGAGCAAGCTCCACACTGATTTCCACAGTGGTTGCACCAGTCTGCGCTCCCACCAACAGTGGAGAAGGGTTCCTTTTCCCCCACAACCCCTCCAGCATTTGCTGGTTGATTTCTTGATGATAGCCACACTTCCTAGGTTGAGATGAAATTTCAGTATTTAAGAGAAGCCTATAATGGAAACTTTCAACAAAGCAAATGGAGTGGTTTTTAGACCTCCATATTGTAAGATTTTCTTAAAAAAAAATAAGCATCAGTATTTGCTTTGCCTTTAGCTGATTGGTGGTACAAAATAAAAGAATTTGTCCTCTTTCTTACAAGTGAGCAATTTATTTTGTGCATGTCTTTCTTCAAGGCCCTGGATGTAGCAAAATAGGCAAAGTAGACTGGAGAACAGCTTGGAGCCAAGGCCGTGCCCTTTCCCTAGGTCCCAAGGGAAGCCCAAAGCCTCGTTCCTTTCTCTTGCATGATCCTGTTCTGGGTCTTCTCAGTCTCCCAGACCAAAAGGCAGTGCAGGACTCCTTTCATAGAATTGCTACTGAGAGTATGACTGCATCCTACATTTCACTTATCCAGTCCAATAGAACCTGTAACCCTTCAAAATAGTCACAAAGCATAGAAACATTTGCATATAATATAATAAGGAATCTTATAAACCCAAAGAGGCAACTATTTCACCAGATGCTATCAGTGGAGGATTTTTCTCATAAAGAAGGTGAAATAAAGTGGACAACAGCGTCAAGGATGGCAAAGACAACAATATCCAAGTCACCACCCATCCTTTCTGTGTGCATTCAGAAAATCCAAAACAAAACCTACAACAAAGGACATAAAGTCTTCTTTTCTTTGTTGTGTTTTTGCTGTGTGTGGTCCAGGGGAATGGGTCTAGGGGCTTTGTACTGAGCTGCAGCCCCAGCCCTTTCTAAGGTTTGCTCTTTTGGTTTTTTTGATTCAAGATCTCTGTAAGTCACTAAGTCATCTAGGCTGAGTCTGAATTTACATTTGTCCTGTGCTAGCCCCCCGTGGTGTGGGTCCCCATCCTGGGCGTTTTGGTCACCTTTGTGTACCTAATGGAGAAATATCAGATGACTAGGTTAGCATAGATAGGGTACCTGGACAGTGTAACAGAAGCCTGGACAGTGTAACAGAGGCCGGGGAGATGGCTCAGTGGAATAAGTGTTTCCTTGGCAAGCACAAGGGTCTGAGTTCAATCCCTGGTTCCGCAAAAAAAAAAAAAAAAAAAAAAAACAGAAGCCTGGGAGGGAGCTGGCACCACCTCTGTGGGATTTTATTGGTTATAAGAGTTTTATTTGTTATCAGTAACATTTTATTGGCTATAAATCCTATCAAAGGACTTTTTGAAGAGAGGAGTTATACAAGAGTGTCACAGACTATTGACATTTTAAAGAGAACCCTTTAAAATTGGTCCATCATAGTGTCTTTCAATAAAGAAAGACATATTTTAAAGATGAAAACCTTGGATTGACAAGCTTTGCTCTTACAAAAGTTGCTTAAGCTTTCTGGTATTCACATTCCTCTTATTAAAATTATAGACAGTAATGCTTAATTTTTAAGGTTGTTTCATCTGACACATAATAAATGTGAATTTTCCTTTAAATATTAATTTCAATTAATATTAATTGGCCATGCTGACCTCTTCTTTACACTTGCTTGTATTTTATTTTTATGAAAATGTAGAACACAATTTCATAAGAAAATGATAAAGGAATAAGAATAGATAGTATACCATGCATGCACCATTATCTGCCAAGTAGACACATAGGTTATAACACATATACACAAAAGGCTCAATCCTGCAAAGAAATAAACAGATAATAGCAAAACATTTTCTTTGCAATGAGCCAAGAGAAACTAGTAATATAAATGAGAGTTTAGTATATATTAAAATATTTTTGAAATAACAAAATGAGTAATTCGGACAATCATATAAAATTTTGGATACTTTCTATCCATCTATCT
>NW_004524598.1:20863496-20867859 GCF_000260255.1 Octodon degus | reverse complement strand
CCTTCCCTTCCCTTCCCTTCCCTTCCCTTCTTCCCTTCTTCCTTTCTTTTTCTTTCTGTTATAGGAATCAGACTCAGGGCCTCACACTTGCTTGGCAAGTGCTGTTCCACTGAGCTACATCCCCAGCTCTATTTTCCTGTTTTGAGGAATCCACACTGATTCCGACAGTGGTTGTACTAGTTTACATTCCCACTAGCAACGTGGAAGCATTCCTTTCCCTGAGGTGTTCATCAGCATTTGATTTTTTAGATGTGTTAATGGTAGGCATTGTTCATAGAGTAAGAGACGATATCTTAGTGCAGTTTCAATTTGCATGGCTCTAATCTCCAGCGATGTTGATAATTTCTTTCCATACATTTATTGGCCATTTGTGATTCTTCTTCTGAGAGGTGCTCCTTTCTGTTACTCAATTTCTTGTTTGGATCTTTTATTTGGGGGGCCTCTAAATTTTTAGAGCTCTGTATATATTCTTTTCTGTCTGAGATGTAGCTGCCAAAATATTTTCCCCCCATTCTGTGAACTGTCTCTTCCCTTTGGGTTGCTACCTTTGCTGTGCAGAAGCGTTTAAATTTGATATGAGCCATCATGAAATGTGGTATTCCTTCCTGCGCCTCGAGGGCCCCATTCAAAGCCCTCGCCTGGGCCTTCAGGAGTCGTGCCTGTTTCATCTTCCTGCAGATGGCTTCGGCTGCAGCCTGTAGGTCTCCAGTCCATGTTGATTTCAGGTGGGCGCATGGAGAGACGCACAGGGCTGGACTCACCATGTGCGGATATGAACTGCTCCCAGCACTATTCATTAAGGAGGCTACTTTTCATCAAGTATAATTTTTTTCCCTTTGTTGAAGAGAAAGTACCCATGTGTGCCCAGGTTGTTCTGCTTCTTCCATTCTGTTCTACTGATCCATATGCTTGCGTTTGTGCAGAATAAGGCTGTTTTAATTACTGTAGCTTTATAGTATTACTTAAAGTCTGGGATTTGTGAAGCCACCTGTTTTGCTTTTATTACTCGGGATTTCTATTGCTATTCTGGGTCTCTTTTTCTTCCACATAAATTTGAAGAGTGTTTTTCCTAGCTCTGTGAGAAATGCCATTGCTATTTTGATTGAGAATGCATTCAGTCTGTACATCAGTTTTGAATGTCTAGCAATTTTGACTCTATTAGTTCTGCCTATACAGGAACATGGGATGTCTTTCCATTTTCTGATGTCTTCATCGATTTTATTTTTCAAAATAATATAATTTTCACTGTAGAGTGCTTTCATTTCCTTATTTAAGTTAATTCATAAGTGCTTAAAATTTATGCCTCAGGCCGGCCGTGCCTGCTCCGCCCCCGGGGCGCACTGAGACAGCAATTGAGACTGGGTGTGATGGCGCATGCCTGTAATGCTAGCTCTTGGGAGGCTGTAAATGGGTAGATCACTATGAATCCAATCTAGTAGTGAGACCCTGAACACCCTGAGGAACTTTCTCTAAAAAATACAAAAAAAAAAAAAAAAAAAAATCATGGTATTGTTTTCCTAATCTCTTTTTCACTGAGTTCATTACTGGTGTATAGCAATGTTATTGATTTTTGTGTCCTTATTTTATACTCTTGTACAATGTTGAATTTGTTTTATTAATTCTAGGAGTCTTTGGTGGAGCTTTTCAGTAAGAAAGGATCATGTCATCTGCAAATAACGATACCTTGACTTTGTACTTTCGTATATATATATCCCTTTTATTTTCTTCTCTTGCCTGCTTGTCCAGGATAATGTTGTGAGGTGTACACCAACAGGATTGGTGATACAGGACATCCTTATTTTGTTTCTGGTTTCAGAGAGAAAGCCTAATGTGATGTTTGCAGTAAGTCAGTGATTAGTGGCTTTTATCAGACTGAAATAAGCTCCTTCTGTGTCCATTTTCTTCTGAGGTTTTTTTTGTAATAATAAATGGATGTTGCATTTGTCGAAAGCTTTTTCTGCATCTATTGAGATGGTCATGTGATTTTTCCCCTGGCTTCTGTTAATGTGATGAATTACCCTTATTGGTTTGTATAATACTGAGTCACCATTGCATTGCTAAGACGAAGCCCAGTCGATAATGGTACATACTCTTTTCTGATAATTTATTGCATTTTGTTTGCCAGGATCTTGTTAAGGATTTTTGCCTCCATGTTTATTAAGGAGATCGGCCTATATTTCTCTGTCTCTGTCTCTGTCTCTGTCTCTGTCTCTGTCTCTGTCTCTCTCTCTCTCTCTCTCTCTCTCTCTCTCTCTCTCTCTCTCTGTATTTAGTACAGGCTCTACAGGGTCTCACGGCACAGATCTGACTCACAGTGATTCTCCTGTTTTCAGCCTCCCAAGAGCTGGGATTACAGGCATGCGCCACCACGCCCAGTCTCAGGGGCGGTCTCAGCGTGCCCTGGGGGTGGGGCCACATGGCATGCAGGGGATCAAATCCCAGTCCCTGCATCTGCCTAAGCAGGTGCTTTAATCCGCTGAGCTAGGTGGCTGGTTCTAGTTCTCTTTTATTGAATTATTTTCTGGTTTAGGAATCAAGACAATCTTAGCTTCTGAGAAGGATTTTTGGAGGCTCTTCTTCCCTCTCAGTTCATTAAAGGGTGTGTGAAATGTTGGTATTAGCCTTTCCATGAAGTTCTTATAGAATTTGCTTGTGAACCCGTCAGGTTCTAACTTCGCTTAGGTGACCTTGTTTATCGCTGGTTCGATTTTATGGCGTGTTACTGGATTGCTCAAAATATTTAGGTCTTCTTGTTTCACTTTTTGTAATTGTTATGTATGTAGGAATCTCGCCATTTCTGAGTTCTCCAATATTTTAGCACTTTTCTTTCTGAAGTAGGTGCTAATTATTTTTTGAATTTTTTCCGTGTCTGTTGTGGTTCACCTTTTTCATTTGTAATTGCTTTATTTTGTGCCCTTTCTTCTCTCTCTCTCTCTCTCTCTCTCTCTCTCTCTCTCTCTCTCTCTCCTTCCTTTTTTTTTCTTTTGTTTTTTTTTCTCCTTCCTTCCTTCCTTCCTTCCTTTTATTTTTGTAAGATTAGCTAAAAGGGGCTGGCCAGATAGCTCAGCAGATTAAAGCACCTGCTTAGGCAGATGCAGGGGTCGGAGGTTCGATCCCTGGCCTGTAGTGCTGGCCCATCCCAGGGGCATGATGAGGCAGTGACTGAGACTGGGTGAGGCAGTACGCACCTGTAATCCCAGTGGTTGGGAAGCTGAAAACAGGAGCATCACTACAAGTCTGATCTGTGTAGTGAGAACCTATAGAGGCCTCCTGCACTAAAAATAAAAAAAGAGAAAAAAAATTGGCTAAAAGTCTATCTTGTTTATTCTTTTAAAGTACTAGTTCTTTGATTCAGTGATTCTTTGCATTGATTTTTTTAGTCTCTATTTTTTTTATACTCTGACCTTTATAATTACCCTTGTACAAGCTCTGGATTGTGACTCTTCATGTTTTTCTAACTCGAGACGCATTATTTTGGCAGTTTATTTGGGCTGGTTCTCTTTTTCTGTCGTGGGCATTCAAAGCTATAAACTTCCCTCCTAGGACTGCTTTCATTGTACCCCATAAATTCCGATGCATTAGGATGACATGATCATTTAATTCTAGGCAACATCTTATTTTTTTCCTTCAGTTCTTCTATGGCCTATTGATTTTTCAAGAAGCTGTCTGATTTGCATATATTTGCATAATTTCTGTGTTGCCTTTTGCTGTTGATTTCTGTGTAGCTGAGTTGCAGCAATCTGCTAATATGGATGGTAAATTTTAGATTCTTTTGCATTTACTTAGGCAGGTCATCTGTTTGGGGGAAAGTGTCACGTGCTGCTGAAGAATGTATATGCTGCTGTAGTTGAACAGAACATTCTCGCTGTATCTATTAAGTCAATGTGTTCGAAGTGTGGGGTCAACTATTTTTATTTTTTTGTTTTATTTATTGACTTTTTAGTTGATCTCTCCATTTGTGATAGTGTGCTATCAATTTCCACTCTATAATTGTCTGTCTTCATGTTTATCTGCTTTTTTTATACTTATCAAACTTTGGTTTATGAAGCCGAGTGCGCTATGGTTTGGTTCATTTATCTTTATACTTGCTGTATCTTTCTGTTGAATGTTTACATTAACCAATAGGTAAAGTCCTTCCTATCCTCTTTTGATTGCAAAATAAAATAGTTACTGAAAATAGCTTCTGGGGCCGGCCAAATAGCTCAGTGGATTAAAGCACTTGCTTAGGCAGATGCAGCTGCTGGGGTTTGTGCCTTGCCCATCCCACACCCGGGGCATGCTGAGATGGTGATTGAGACTGGGCATGGTGGCACACACTGGTAATCCCAGCTTTTGGGAGGTTGAACACAGGCAAATCACTATG
>NW_004524598.1:20850632-20863396 GCF_000260255.1 Octodon degus | reverse complement strand
AAAAAAAAAAAAAAAAAAAAGAACAGAAAAAAGAAAGAAAGAAAATAAAACAGCTAGTTCTGATTGTTTTTAGGATCTCATTGCATGGAATATTGTTTTCAGTCAATTAACATTTTTTGTGTTATATGTGTTTCTTGTATAAAGTATTTTGGTGGATTTTGTTTCTTGATTCATTTAGGTAATTTGTGTCTTTTGATTTGTGAATTGAGCCCCTTTAGATTAATAGTTTAGGCTGGTGAGATAGCTTTTTGGTCTAAGCACCCACCTGGCAAGCGCAAGGAGCCTGGTTTGATCCCCTGTACTACATGCCTCGCTGGCCTCAGAACCTGAGGTGTGCCGTGCACCGAAACTGGGTGTGGTAGTGCACACCTGTAATCCCAGCTTTAGGGAGGCTGAAACAGGAGGCTCACTATGAGCACCAACTGTGTAGAGAGACCCTATACATAAAAAAGACCAATAGTTATATGTAATATTATTAGTACCAGCTAGTCCTGTCATCATATTCTTTTTCTGCTCATGTTTTCTTTTCCCTCCACTTAACTGCCAGCCTTTCCTAATTCCTTTTTTCTATTGGGCCTTTTGGCACTGTTGGCTTCCTTGCCTCTCAGGATTGTCCCTGAGAAATTTTTGGAGTGTTGGTTTGGTGCATGTGAATTTCCTTAGGTTCTCTATCTTGGAAATGCGTTTCAGCTCTATCAATTTTGGAAGACAACTTCTCAGATCACTACAATATGAGCTGGATGCTGTTTTCTCCTAGGAATTGAAGCATTTCACTCCAAGCTCTCCTTGGCTTTGAGGTTTGCGTTGAGAAGTCTGTTGTAGTTCTGATGGGATTTCCTTTATCAGTGATTCATTGCCTTTCTCTAACGGCCTTTAAGATTCTGTTCTTTATTAGATTTCTGGTATTTTAATTATGAAATGGAGTGGAGTGTTTTATTTGTTCTTATCATGGCTATTCAGGATTTCATGTGCCTCAATGTTCTGCATGTTAAAATGTTTTCCCATATCTGGAAAATTTTCTGCTTTTACTTATATAAACAGATTTTGATATCTTTTGTGCTGGCTTCTGCTCTTTCAATAACTCCAGTCACTCTTATTTCAGTCTACTTTGGGTCATCCTTCAGTTGTAGGATCCATTCACCAAGTTCTCTTGTGGTCTTTAATGGGTCCCTCATTCTCTGTTTGTTGACCACAGCTCCGTCCTCTAGATCTTACCCTCTGTCTTCACAACAGTTGCCCTTTTGTTGTATTTTCAGTGTCCAGCATTTCTCTGTGAAACTTTTTTTAATGGAATCTCACTGCTTTCTGTGCTGGACATTGGCATTTCCTATCTTTCTTTAGTGCCCTTATACCTTTCTTAGCATCTTCTATAGACTCGGTGAGTATTTATTTCACTAGGGTCATTATTTAATTAGACATGTCTTCTTCAAATTCTCAACACCTTGCTGAAACATTTTGCCCCGCTGAAATCCTTTCAGACTGTCCAGGTGTGGGGCTCATCATTTCCTCCTACTCTGTGCTATGGACCAAGTGTGAGATTGTTGAAACTTTTTGGAAGCATTTTGTTTCTTTGTCTTTTGATGTTTATTTTCCTTTCTTTCTTTCTTTCTTTCTTTCTTTCTTTCTTTCTTTCTTTCTTTCTTTCTTTCTTTTTTTTTGTAGTTTTTAGTTAGGATCTACAGAGTCTCACCACACAGATTGGACTGGCAGTGATCCTTCTGTTTTCAGCCTCCCAAGAGCTGGGATTACAGGCATGCGCCACCATGCCCAATCTCAATCACAGTCTCAGCTTATCCCTGGGGCGGGGCCTGCATGGCATGCCGGGGATTGAACTCCAGCCATTGTGTCTGCCTAAGCAGGCACTTTAATCCACTAAACTATTTGGCCAGCTTCATGTTTCTAGTTTCGTTTGTGTGTTTTTGTAATGGGGTTTGCAGCTTTCTTGGCCCAGTGCCCAGTTATTTAAGAATGAGCTGGTGTGTTGTGTACAGTGTCCAGGAAATCCAGGTACCCACATACCAAAAACACTAAAAGACAGTGACAGCTATGTCACCTTGGTGGTAGCAGTGAAGTCAGCCACAAAAATGGCATCAAATATCAACTGGACACTATCAAGCCTAAGAACTGCCCTTAACTTGGACAAAGAGGTCTATCTCTAAATTTCATAAGGACAGTTAGGTCACCCAGATATTGTCCTATAGTAATCCATCCTGCTAATTTCTGTTGGATGCAGACAGTACAGCAAGAGCAGCACAAGAACATTACTGTAGTGAATGCATTCTCCTTTGTCTGCCCCCTCCCAAGATTACACACCAATTCTGGCCTCCCACCACAGAACACAGGCCCACTGGTCCTCTGGTCCTCCTGGTCTTAGCATAAGCCCCAGGGATCCTAGGAGCTCTATGCATCTCTCCCCTTCCCCACACTGTCTCCCAAGGCTGTTTCTCAATCCCTCTTTGCAGGAAGATAACCCTTCTTTCCTGCTGTGAAACTCTCCTCCTAGCTGTGGTCTCGTCTCCAGTTGTGTCTGTCTTCTGGTTGTCTTCTCCGCCAGCCCGTGCTGCAGATAACCAAGGAGCAGAGCGCACAAGGATGTGGATACTGGGCCACTCCCCTGATTCCCACAGAGATCATGGGTGGATTGGACTGGCAGCAGTAGCAGGGGTACAGGCTGTGGGTTCCTCCTCCTGCAGGTGCCCTTTGATGCCTGGCTGGAGCCAGAGGTGCGAGGGGTGGTGGGCATTTGGATCTGTTCTAAATTCTATCTATCTATCTGAATCTCTATAACTAGTTTCTTATGATGATGTCTGAGAATCAAACTAAAACTTTAAAACATATTAAGTTCTGTAATTCATACTAAGACATGCATAAGGAATTATTGGGTGCGGGGCTTTGCCTCCAGAATGATTCAGTCCCATCTCTCTCTTCCTACATGGCAGTCTACAGTCCCTAGTGAAGCACAGTTCCATACCTGCTTGTTAAGACCTCTTCTTCTTCTTCTGCATGGGGTGGAGCTGCTGCTGGGTAGCAGACGCCCAGCCTAGGAGTATATTCCGTAGTCCTCCCTTGCATCTAAGGCAGACATATGAGGCTGCATTCTAATCAGCTGAGTCTGGGAGAAAATCGAATACACAGCTGTCAGCTCAGGGCTGAGAAAGCCTCTAGCAGTTCTTCCCCCTACTCTGTCCTGGGTGCAGATTTTCGG
Source organism: Octodon degus (assembly GCF_000260255.1). Taxonomy (NCBI): domain Eukaryota; kingdom Metazoa; phylum Chordata; class Mammalia; order Rodentia; family Octodontidae; genus Octodon; species Octodon degus. The sequence goes on along the minus strand of NW_004524598.1, from coordinate 20,860,191 downwards.
GGTGACTCTGAAGGCCACTGCTGCAAACAGTAATCGCCATCGCTCCCAAGCCACCACTGTGGAGTACAGTGTTCCCACTGCAAAGTAGACTTTTAAGTCGAACAAGAAATAAACTGGACTCATGTTAATCCAGATATTTCTGAATTTAACTTGTACTGGGCTGGTTGAGTCCAGCATCTCCCATGTGGCAGGCAAGTTCTGTAGTCCTGAGCTCTGCCCACAGTGCTTTCCTATTTGTACAGTGAGCTGCAGACTAAGTTGTTCGCACTGGAGGCAAACTTGGTACCCCTGTCTCTCAGCTTCCCAAGCAACTGGGGTCAGAGGCATACACCCCTTTAAACAACTGGATTTCTGTTTTATAAATTGCCAGTGTTGCTCAGTTAATATTAACTGAAAGAGATTGATGGAGTTTTTAAAGGAACATATCTGTTGTCCTGTAACAAAAAATACTTCTCCAACTTCAATTAAAAATAAAATAAACCGATTCAGACAGACGTGATGGTGTATGCCTAGGACTGCAGAACCCCCGAGGCTGTGGTAGGAAGATCAGCATGAGTTGGAGGCCAGTGCGGGCTACACGGTGAGACTCAGTCTCACTAAAACAAAAGAAAGAAAGAAAATGATCCAGGATGTTTTAAAATGTCCATTCTCATCTACTAAATCAGAAGCAGTGACTGATTTTCTGCATTTTTCCCCCTTCATTTCTTACGAGCTTCTCCCCGCATGGCCAGAGGTCAGGCTGTGAATAAAGAGGCTCCCACACAGCGATGCTCCAGTCCCCGTGAGTGTCCTGATCTCCGAGAGGGTGGGCCAAGATGCTGATGGCTGGTCCAAACCCCAGCACACTGAGGACCAGACCGAGAACATGCACTTCTAACATTTTCCCAAATAATGCTAGTGCAGCTGATCATAGGCCACAATTTAACAATCCACAGTTTGACATGATTTTGATACAAGTCAACCTTTTCTTGGCTTCTCTTAAAAAATTTATTTGGTTATTACAGGGCCCTGCTATGCAGCTTGGAGTTAGAGTGATCCAGCTGTTTTCAGTCTCCCCAGCACTGAGATTACAGGCACACGCTACTATGCCCGGACTCAGTGGCTGGCTTAGCTTGCTCTGAGGGTGAGGCTGGTGTTGCATGTGGTGACCCAGAACAAACTGCAGTCCTTGAGCTTGCCTAAGCTTGCCAAAGCAGGAGTATTCAGTCCACTGAGCTATCTGGCCAGTTCCCCTTTCCAGGTTTCGAAAGAAATTCTTTCCTCAAATCAGTACTATTTATATCAGACATGTTGGATGCAAAGAAAACAAAACAAACAAAACACTTATAGACCAATGCCTTAAAGCAGTCGTAGTCATCCAGAGTATTTTAATTGTTGTCTTTTGTTTTATTTTTAGGCCTAACATTTATTTCCAGGTCTCAGTTCAAACTAAATGAACCTAAAATTTTAATAGAGCAGAATCTTGGCATTAATATTGTTTTATAGCCCTTCATGGCATTCTGTTAAGCCATTAGGTCTTACAATTACTGCCCTAGGGCTGGCCAAACAGCTCAGGAGATTAACGTGCTTGCAAGCAGGCACAGGGGCCAGGGGTTCCATCCCCCAGCCTGCCAGGCCAGGCCCGCCCTGGGGCATACTGAGATGGCGATTGAGACCGGGCATGGTGGCACGTGCCTGTAATCCCAGTTCTTGGGAGGCTGTAAACAGGCAGATCACTATGAGTCTGATCTAGTACTGAGACCCTGAACACCCTGTAGACCCTTCTCTAAAATACAGAAAAAAAAATTTCTACCCTAAAGAAATACCAAGAATCCACAGTCTGGGAGCAAGACAACTCTTGCTGCTCTGTAAGTTCCTTCTCAACCTATGTGAAGACCAGCCTAACCTAATTGCTCTAACTGGTAAGAGAAAGCTCAAGTTCTCCTGCAGATGGTTTGTGCCAACGCTTTTCAGTCCTGCCCTCTTGGCTTTTGAAAGGCGATGAAGTGATCCTAGAGGAATGCAAAAGCAGCTCAAGAAGGTGTTCAAGTTTTACAAATGCAGGTGCAAGCTAACCTGAACTGAGAAGACAGGGAGAGAAGTGGAAGGGGACAGAAGAGAGGGGAAGGTGCTGGAGGAGAGGAGAGCAGGCGTGTGGAGAGAAGAGACAAAGGAAAAGCACAACGTTCTCTTCCGAGAAAATGGGATTTGTTTGGCTTCAAATAAAAATCTAATTTTGTGAGTCTGCCATCCATCACTTAGCAATGTATTCCCTGGTGGCCAGCTCCGAATCTCAGCATCCCTTACTATTCACAGTGACAAAGGTCAAGAAAGCTGCAGCAGTGGCTTCCGCTGGAGCCTACACCGTGGAGAAAACATTCAGCAAGGAAAATTTCCCAGAAACATTAATTTAGCTTGAACTGAGACCTGGAAATAAATATTACACATAAACTTCGTGTATCACAATGTACTTTATCAGTTATCAATATTATCACAGGTGAACAATGCTCTTTACTATCAGTCAGAGGAACCATCTGTTTCTTACATAAACTACCTACCAAATTATGAAGTACTACAGAGAAATGTCATGTTAGGAACAGCCCATAATGTTTTCCTCAGCAAAAGTTGCTTGCATAATGGATTTGGCTTGTCCTATCACTCACGTAGGTCACCAGCTACGTACGCTTCCGAGGATACCTCAATGCAATTGTCGAGTTCCTACGTCAAATCACCCTGAGAAGACCTCCTTGTCCCAGGAATGTCCCATGCGGTGAGTACATGTAGCCCATATCAAGTGATATGATGTCCTTCTCAATAGTTTTATGAGATAAGAATCAGTGAGGAAAGACAACACCGTAGCCTGAGCATGCGTGTCGCGCTCATTCTGGCCAGGCTCGTACCCCAAATCTGTAGCACACCGTCCGTGGGATCCTCAGGCAGGCTTATGGGTCTCTGTCTTCCACGCAGCTCTCATGAACATATACTGATAGCATGTAGCGTAGCGCTGTGTACACAGCCAGGTGCGAAGCCAGCTGCCAATGAATGGGGGGGCCGCCTTTCAGAGGGTGCAGGAGGTAAGGGACACTTGCTTGTCAGAGGCTCCTCAGCTTCCCGGGCTCCTGGAAAGAGGGCAACCTGTGCTTCCTGCCTTTTCCCAGGCCAGTTGTTTTCCTCAGTGTGCAGCAGCCAGTACTAGGTTATAGATTGGTTGAACCGAAACCAAAAGAGATGATTCATGCTCTTAAATGCCTGGGTTCTACCTGAAGGACTTTTACCTGAAAAGTAATTCCTATGTAATAATATGATTAAATTACCATGTGATATGACATAATATAAAAATTATTATAATAGGGGTCAGAACAACATGCTTAAGGAGCATAAATAAAACATAAATAAAGGACTTCTGGAAAGATAACAGGGGGAGGCAGTGGTACTTAAGAAGAGGCACCTCCAGGTCATCCTACTGCAGCCTTCAGGCCCCACAATTGTCACAGCAGGGAATTTGTGAAAGATGCCAGTCCTTGGGTTCTGCACCTGACAGACCAGGAAAGGTGCTACCTCGTGGGCAGTGAAGGGTCCCAACAGAACTGCTTAGAGGAAGCAACAGGAAAGGGAAACAACTTGTGGCCGATCAATGGAGATTTTTGTAATTTCAAATCTAGCCTTGTACATTGACCAGGACGACTCAGTCAATGGGAAAAGACTGAGATCAAATGGATGTATTTGAAAGGAAGAGGCCTGCCAAGGCAAGGGTGAGGCCACAGAGCAGGCCAGTCTTGGGTGAAGCTAGGGGCTGGCTGTGGTCACACACGTGGCTCAGGCAAGAATCCATGTGCAAGAAGTCACAGAGTCTGAGAATGGCAGGGGGTAGTGAGGAGCTCAGAGGGGCGCACAGTGCTGAGAAGCACTGTCCTTGCAACCGCTCATGGGCCTTGGTGGCCCAGATTCCAAAGCAGAGACTATGATAGGAATCTCTTCTTAGACCGGGGAGCTCCGCAAGACAGGAGGTGATCAGGAGGAAGCTGCACATGGAGACCACCAGAAAGTGACGGCTCCAGGGCTGTGGGATGTACTGGCTTCCAGATTGATCTTGAAAAATTAAAAAAAGAAAAAACCTGGAAAATTGAGGATGGCTGTGTCCCGGGGACCCTGAGCTCCCTGCTCCTGGCCTGCACCCTGGGAAGATGCAGCCTCTGGCCAGCCCTGTACCCAGCGCCCTTCTGTGTGCCGGCCCCTCCACAGCTCACCTGCTCTCTCACCAGCTCCTCTTGCAACAATTGTTCCTTTGGGATTCATTTTCTTCTTTCCTGTTTAAAAATTGAAATCCTTCCGCACATCACGTGGGCCACAATGCCTGGTCTCTGGTCTGCAGGACAACAGCTGTAAGATGGTGGTTACTTTGCTTTGCACTGATTTTCATTCAGCTCTATTTAAGAGAGCTGCTGGGCTGATTGGAAATCCACCTCCCATAGTAATGGTATTCCTCCTTGGTCCTTTCTTACTTTTTTCCTGGCAGTTCTGGGGATTGAGCCTGGGCTTCTGGCCTGCTAAGCAAGCCCTTTGCCCCGTGCTATGCCCCAGAGCCCTTTCCTTCCTTCTCATCCCGTGTTGTAGTTTTCCCAGGATCAGCCTTACATGAACTTACTGCTGCTAATTCTGCCTGGTACTCCTCATGCCTCTTGCATCTGATGCGCTCTTTATTACCTGGCTCAGTAAGCTTTCAGTGGTCACTGACTGAATTAGTTATCCTTGGACCACCACTTACTTCGTTCTCTGTTTCTACATCTTCTTGGATTAGCTTCTAGGTCTCAGGCTCTATCTCATGCCTTACACCTCTTTTCATCTTTGTGCTATATTTTGAGTGATTGACTTTGATATGTATTTTTGTTTCCTTATTCTTTAGCTTAGTGTAATCCAGGTGTTTAACACATGAGATTAAAATTTATCAAGTTTTAATGACATTGTTTTTTATTTTAAAAATTTGTGATTAATATGGAATAATTGTTGTACATGTCAATAGAGTTCAATGTGATCCATCCTTCCTTCCTTCCTTCCTTCCTTCCTTCCTTCCTTCCTTCCTTCCTTCCTCCTTCCTTCTTCCTTCTTGCTTTCTGTCTCTCTGTCTACCTCAGGCTGGCCTTAACTCATTATGTGACCTAGGCTAACCTTGAACTCATGGTAATCCTTCTGACTCAGCCTCCCAACTGTCCTGATTACAAGCATGTAGCATCGTTCCCGGCTGCATTTGTTTCTTGCTTTTTTCTAGGAATTGTACTGGCTAGTGATCAGGTGTACATGAATTTTACCCTTGAGAGTATCATGTATGTTGTGAAAATGATAACCCATGTCCACATCTTGGACAGACAAGCTTGAGTTTTAAATGTTTAATAAATACTTTGTTCGCATATAGCTCAGAGCAGAAAAAAAATGTATCCAGGTCACTTCTCTGTGCTAGTGAGAAAATTTTTTTCTAACATGTCATTTAGGAATCTGTCAGAATGTAAATCCAAATCCCCTACCTCCTGCGGACCTTAGGCTGCATCCTTTGGCCTTGGGGGTGTTCCAGCTCAGCCGCTTGGATCTCTCCTTGAACATGTCTCTGGGCATTAAGGGCATCAGTGCATGAGAACTGCGTTCTGACCTTAATTTTCTTTACATTTTGGCCTTGTATGGGGCTTACTTCCTTCTGTCTCCCTTCCTTCTCCCCCTTCCTTTGTCTTCATTCTTCCCCCTCTTTCTACCTCCTCCCCGCCTTCCCTCCCTTTCTTTCCCGCTCTTTTTCTTCCCCCCCTTTTTTTTTTTTCGTGTGTGTGTATTTTAGAGAAGGGTCTACAGGGTGTTCAGGGTCTCACTACTAGATTGGACTCACAGTGATCCGCCTGTTACAGCCTCCAAAGAGCTGGGATTACTGTAGTCCATAATAGTAATGGGTTATCCGTAGGACTGGCAATGTCAGAAGCTGTTCACTTGAGCCTTTTACAGTCAGCATATTAATATGTCTTTACTTTTTATACCTCATTTTTATACACACACCTACAATATTTAAATGGCAATGGAATACCCATCTCTGACAAAACTAAACCAAAAAAGGGGATATAAATGAAGGACCATTTTGTATCTGTATATACAAAAGAGTTAGGATAGACATACAGCTACTTTCTCTTAATTCATTGAGAAGAAAGATTTATACTAATAGTGTTTGGACAGGATATCCTGTCTGCATCTTGTACTATGAATAACTACTATAAAGATAACAATATGCCAGGTATTAATTATTGAAATCGTCCTACTAATCAGTTTTGAAACTGTCTCATTGCTATTTGTTTCTCAATAAAATTAATTTAAAAAAGTAAAAGATAAAATAAAAAAAGAGCTGGGATTACAGACATGCACCACCACGCCTAGTCTCAGTCACTGTCTCAGTGTGCCTCAGGGTGTGGCTGGCACAGTAGGTCCAGTGATTGAACCCCTGGCACTTGTACCTACTTGCAGGCACTTTAATCTACTGAGCTATTTGGCTGGCCCTTTTTTTCTGCTTTCAGACTCAGGTACGTTTCACAAGGTGTAACAAAGTCTAACACACAGGGGAAAAAAGGAAGTACTAGATTTTCAATGCTCTTAAGAGTAACTTAAGAGCTACGCATGAGTAACTAGTTGCTTTGACACTCAGGTGTTCTGCAAGACTACTTGAAATGGGCCTTGCAGCAGTAATTGTTTGAAGTGTTTCTATGCTCTACTGGTGCGACAAGGCTGAAATGATGTCACATTTGTCATTGCCATGTCCTATCTATTAGGTGCCTTTTATTTACTCAAATTAATTACTATAAAATTAACAGAAATGAGAAAAATCAATGGATGACTTCTATAAGAAAAGCACCCAGAAGTGCTTCAAAGACAAATGATGGTTGAAGAATTAGGCATCTAATCCCAAGCCAAGCTGAACGCCGCAAACCCAAATGATATATATAGTTCTATTTCCTGTTCTCTCTCTCTCTCTCTCTCTCTCTCTCTCTCTCTCTCTCTCTCTCTCTCTCTCTGTGTGTTTTCTCTTGATATGACAAGTTTCTCCAGCTTGAAGTGACATAGTTACTACTATTTTGAGTATTGGAGACCTTCTACAAATGTCTCACCAAGGAGCATGTTAGCTCCTTATTATATCTTACTCCTGTAGTAGGAAACCAGAGACGCTGGCCTCAGACCATGAGGTGCGCTCCTTGCCCATCTGTGGCCTTCAGAGTGAGCGAGTTACCACTCTGCACTGTCAATAAAGGCAGGTCTTGTGCCACACAGCCTCAGAGGTGTGAGTCATGGATTGGGTTACACAGCAGAGCAGGCTAGAAGAATTTGCTAGAGCCTGGGGTTACCACACCACTCCATCCCAGAGGTGCTTTTCCTCTGACCTCTATGGGGAAGCCACTGAGCCATGATGCCTTCCTCCAGGAGGCGGAGGGGGAGGAGCAGCACCAGGGTTGAGCTCGGTGACAGTATCCGGCCTTCTCGGATATCCTGGTAGCTATTAAGGCTGTGTAAGAGGCATTGTGTGAATTTTCTGTAAACTAGACTTTCAGCTCATCTGAAGCAGAGCCATTCTAGAACACTGGCCTGGCTTGTGACTTTTCCCCTCCAGAAGTGTACAGTGACATCATTTCACAGTATCTGAGTCATGGTAACGGGACGTTTTGAGAAAAAGACTTCATTGTCCACATTTTATACAGGTTCAAACTAAGACCAAGAAAAGAGATAAAAGGAAGCGGCTCACTTGTCAAATGCAACTGATCAGGATGACTTCTTGGGCCTACTGTGAGATAAAATGACATATCTAAACTTCAAGGACATTATGATTACTCCCAAATGCTCATTTCCTTTCCTGTTCAGAGACAAGAGTGGTCATTAGAGGGCCGAGAGGCAGGGGTGACCTGTCGGGGGAGGCGGGATCTAAGCAAGAGACACAGGACTCAGTGGAAAACACGGACTTAAGCTCAAGAACAAATCCATGCACATACTTAACTCTTAAAGGGACTTTATTTTAAAATATTTTTTAAATGGTAATTTTATGTGTCGATCTCTGGTGTAGCCTCCCGATAAGCATTCGCTCACGCCAGTCACATAATTCCTGTCTAAGTGCCACTACCACTATTATTTTGCGGACGGGAAAGCTGGGTCTCAGCGATGTTTTAGTATCGAGTTCCCCCCTTGAACCTTCAGAATCCACACTCGCTTCAGCGGGGCCTCATCCTGTTCCCCAATGCAGCAGACCTTCGATTCACAACTGCGACTCTGCTCGAGGAGATGTATTTCTTCTTGCTGGAAGCAGGAAGCAGCACAAAGCATCCCTAACAAAGCTGGGGCCTACCTAGCAAGCTTGTCTTTCTTGCCTTTCATCTCCTGACACTGCGGAAGGCACGGCTTTACCCAATATGTTCCTGCTGGCTGATGAACTGGAAAGTAGCATTATGTTTTAATACCATATGTCACTTTTCTTTTAACAGCTGAGTCTCGAGGAGATTTTATCTGCAGATGGCTGTACAATTTACTGACTTCTTTAGTAGTTATTAAGTATTTCATGCAATCTTTAATATCACGTATCACAACTGAGTCCAATACACTGCAGTGCTTGTTGTTGGTTCAGCAGACTGAGTGCATTCGAACAACTATTGAAACCTTAGTTTATTTCACGGTGCAGGTATGACCTCCTCTATTTTAACTCTGTAAATGCTTCAGAGGCACCCTGCAAACACTACTTCAACTGATGTCACAGTCATAAAAATCCAATACTAATTCATAATTATCAAGGCACAGGCAACCCAGTGGCTGATTCTTTATTGGCCTTTGCCAAGAGTAACAAATTTTTTGTTCAACTCTGTGTGCACTTGGTTCCTTTTCTGATATCATGTTCTTTTCTGACATCACAAGCACAGTGGTTCTGTTTTATGCGGTGAATGGGGAAGTGTAAACCCAAATAACAACTTCTCAGAATTCCATAACAGCAGAGGGACCAGCCCAGATGGAGGAAGCTTCCAATGAGAATTTCTACATGAAAAACCAGCCACACAAGAGCCTGTGACTTTCCATTACTTGTGTGAAACACTGAATACCAATAGGTGAGCATTTCAAGACAAACTAAAAGAAATGATCTTGAGGAGAGCTAAAAGCTATTTATTATGCTCTAAAGGGAAAGTAGAAGACAAGCCCCAGCTCTAACAGAATTCACACAGCTCCTCCTTAATGGCAGCTCCAACTATTAATGGGAATTAGGTCCCAAGGTCCCCCCCCCCCACCGGCCACCCGGGGGCTGAAGGGTTAAGGGGCTCACACAGGGCTACCAGGAGGGCTGGGGAGCGATTTGTGCCTGGATAAGAATTCAGAAGTGAGAGTGAGATGGGTCTCTCCCCTCCCAGCTCAAGGTACTTTAGGCCCAACTGGATGTAAAAATTCGACAGTGTTCTTTGTTTTGCACATCCCCCAGAAGAACACAGCTGGCTGTTTGACTCCAGGGCAAACGCATTTGAATAGATAAAAATGCAGGCTGTGTTAGGGTAGCTTGACTGAATTGCCCTTCAGCTTGGAGTCTTTCTTTCTT
>NW_004524598.1:20849330-20850477 GCF_000260255.1 Octodon degus | reverse complement strand
TTCTTTTTCTTTTTCTTTCTTTCTTCATTCATTTGATAAACTAGCAGATCTTTTTAAATATCCTGGATTCCTAGAACAGCCTTCATTTTGAAAGAAGCACTTCCTGTGTGAAATTTTAGGCTGTCCTTGATCAACACAGCCCTGATAAGCATGGCCTCTACCCACTACCATGAGTAGCAAAGTGGCCGTGGAGATGTGGTGACCTGAAGTTTGAGGAGCCTTAAAATCAAGGTGGGAATAATCTAGTGTGGGAACGCTCCTCCTCTATTTCTTCAAAAAGGTAGGAATCGCACTGTTTTGTTGATCTAGTTCCAGCCTATGAGGTTATAATCTTCTGCAAGTTGGATGAAAACTGTCCGCTAAAGTGACCACCTTCACCCCTTAGCTTCGTGGGGGCCTGCTCTGCCCACCTTAGGAACAATTTAGGTCGACACTAAAGCAAATATTTGATAGTAATCCCTGCTCATGAAATACATGATGTTTTCAAAGGGAAGGAAAACTACAGATTGGAAGACGCATGAGGAAGAAGGCAGGTGGCCCGGGAAGCAGAACTTTGCTTTTTATTTTATGGAGAAAAGGTAAAACAAAAATTAATAAGATGATAGGAGATCAGCAATAATTAATACATTGCATATTATTATCTTTAAATACTTACAGAGAGTAAGATGTAGGTAGAATATTTCTCCAGCTATAGAAGCGCAAATCTTCCTTTTCTTTTCTTTTCTTTTCTTTTCTTTTCTTTTCTTTTCTTTTCTTTTCTTTTCTTTTCTTTTCTTTTCTTTTCTTTCTTTCTTTCTTTCTTTCTTTCTTTCTTTCTTTCTTTCTTTCTTTCTTTTCTTTCTTTCTGGCAGGGGAAGGGCCTACAGCGCTTTCAGGGTCTCACTACTAGATTGGATTCACAATGATCCATCTGTTTATAGTCTCCCAAGAGCTGGGATTATAGAGAGTGCCGCTATGCCAAAATAAATTTGAGACTTTCATAGTTAAATGGATGCAACTTGAGATCGTATTCATTAATGAAATAAATCAGATTCATATGTGTAGATGTTGTATTGCCTCCCTGGTGGGAGAAAATGAAAGAGTAAGTAAGATCTAAAGTGTACAATAGGGGCTGGGGAGATGGCTCAATAGAATTAGCGCTTCCCTG
>NW_004524598.1:20834985-20848136 GCF_000260255.1 Octodon degus | reverse complement strand
CATTTGGACTCCTGCTCACTTGCTCGGAGATCTCCGCCCCTGCCCTCCCTGCCCCACCTCCAGCCACCAAACTCCCGCCCCCCTGGCCCGCCTCTCCGGCCCCAGACGCACGCCTAGCTCCTCGCACAGACCCCTTAGCGCGGGCAGCTAGAAAGAAACCCCGCTTCTCCTCCAGTTGCCTCTGTGTCACCCAGCAGCTCAAGCTGGGAACCTGAAGCACCCTTGACTTCCGCAGCCCACGTCCGATTCGTCACCAGGTTCTGACGGTTCACCCTCTTCCCCCCCGGTTCTGTCTACTCCGTCCATCTCTGCTGACGCTCCCACATTCTTCCCAGGAAGTAAAAAGATGACGCACTCTGTACCTGTACAGCTTTCCCACAATGCATGTAATCACTCTGCACCTCAAACATGTACTAACACAAATTTTAAAAATAAAAACGGAAGAAAAAGAGAAGTACAATTTTAAAATGGGCAAAGATTTTAATAGAAAGTTCTCCAAGAAGATACACAAATGTGGCCAATAAGCAAAACAAGGTAGGTAACAAGTGCTCATGGGATGTAGAGAAACCGGGATTCTCAGATGCTACTCTGGAAAATATTTGGGAGTTTCTTAAAATGTTAAACAGAGCCGGGCATGGTGGCATACGCAAGTAATCCCAGCACTAGAGAGGCTGAGATAGGAGGATCTTCCTGAGTTCAAGGTCAGCCTAGGCTACATAGGCCAGCCTAGCCTACACGGTGAAACCCTGTTTCAAAAAGCAAAACAGGGGCCAGGGAGATGGCTCAGTGGAAATAAGCACTTCCCTGGAAAGCTCAAGGGCCTGAGTTCAATCCCTGGCTCCACAAAATAATAATAATAATAATAATAATAATAATAATAATAATAAATAACTAAAAATAAAGTGTACAATAGAGACTATGAAATGGGAAGAATTTGTTCAAAAGGAAGGAAGAACTAGGGTGGGGAAAGGAATGGAAGGAAGGGAAGAGGAAATAATGTGAGTTAGTTACACTATTAATGTCTCCTGGAAAAGGAAGGAGGGCCAGCCAAATAGTTCAGTTGATTAAAGTGCCTGCAAGCAGGCAGAAGGGCTGGGGTTCAATCCCCAGGCCTGCCATGCCAGCCCCACCTCCAGGGCACTCTGAGATGACAATTGAGGCTGGATGTGGTGGTGCATACCTGTAATCCCAGCTCTTGGGAGGCTGTGAATAGGCGGATCACTATGAGTCTGATCTAGTAGGGAGACCCTGAACACCCTGCAGACCCTTCCCTAAAATACAAAAAAAAAAAAAAAAAAAAAAGAGTGTTGAAATAAATAAAATTAGAAAAATTGTAGGTTTCCTCCATAAAGTGAGTAATGATGCAATGCTACATAATGAGATTTCAATGTATATTACGGCTAAATTTTTCAATTTCAAAGACTTCTTTCCCTTTAGAGCTAACACATACATCGTTTCTAAAGCACGCAATCCTTTAATTACTGTCTTATACAGGAGGTTTTAAAATTTTTTGTTTTGTTTTATATTGTTTTTTGATTTGGGACATACACGTGTTTGCACATACAGATGTTTTAGTGAGCATACGTTGTGTACAGAACCCTGTTGTCTTCACATAGTGTGTAAAGTGCACACCAGCCTGATACAGTAGCCTTTAGAGTAACACAACAAGCTCTGATACCTCAAAGAGGAACATTTGAGGCCTGCTGATGCATATTTTCATCACATCTACATTTCGTTCTTTCTGAGCCTATTTGAAGCCTAGACTCTCTCAAGAGTGATTTTTTTTTTCTCATGACCTATGAATGTAAGGAGTTTGGTCAGAGAATCCGTGATGAATGAAACAGGAATGAGCCTACATAAATCTGTAAGGATGCCCTGGATGGTGAAGGCTTTTAGGCAAGGGAGGAAAATAGGGTGGCCCCAAAATAAAGGTTTTAAAACTGGCGAGGATCTAATTTTAAATCAAGATACTGGATCTGGAGTCTATGCAGGCTTAAAAAGTAGATAAATTCTATAGAAGTGATTGTGTAGGTCTATTCAGTGACAGGTATGACACACACAGAGGGCTGCATCCTTTAAAACAGTTTGTAGGAATGATTCTCAGCAGAGAAAACAATATTTTCTTTCAAAACTACCTGTTTCTAGAAACCCATTGCTAATCTTCTTCCTTAGGAAAACCCTTCCATGGGTCTCCCAGGAAGTTTTCCAGGTAAAATGAGAACTTAGAATCTTCTGATTAAGAAATAGTCAAAGGACCACTGACGCCAGGCCACTGGCAGAGTTACTGCCACAAAGGTCCATGAAAGAAACTCCCACTAATTAGCAACCACAGGCACAAGTGGTCTACACACCTTGTGGTACCACTCTTTTTCAGCTTCTGTTACCCTTTGCCATGGTCACCAACACTGCCTTTTGTCCCGCTCTACTCCTCCAGTTTGTCCACTCCACTCCACTCCACTCCACTCCACTCCACTCCACTCCACTCCATTATTTCATCTGTTGAAATCTGTCTCCTTCTCACCACCAACTCACAGATTACTTGCTCCCAAGCTCTCTCCAGTCCAATTTAAAGGCAGTCTCATACCTGCCTTTCCAATACTCTCATTTTCTATGTTAGCATCTTCCACAGTTTCTTTCTTTTCTTAATTTCTCATCAAAATTTGGATTTTATTCAACCAGGAAATGTGTTTTGTCTGCCTTTGAAACCCTCCTTTTGACAGATTATCACCCTCACTAAGAGTATGTTCATATGAACTCTTCCGAAATATCAGCATAAGTTTTAAAGATTTATTTTAAAATGACCAAGTAAAAAGGCACAGCATAAGAACTAAGGAGGATGGATGGATTTTATTCAATTATCTTAATACTTAATTGAATCTAGGCAGTATCATAACTATGAGATACAAATTATTATCACACCTGCGCTTAGGATACAGCTGGCCACCAAACGGACAATGTTCAGATGGACAGGAGAGGAAGTTTAAATTGATATGGCTGAATTAGAAATTTTGTCTTCGGATACATTCAATTGGCACGGAATGAGCTGTTTACACAGGTGCACGTTTTTGTATCCCTCGGCGTCACAGAAGCTGTAGCAATAAGGTGTGGGAAACCTTCCAGAACACAAGTGCTTCTCTGTCTCCCCATGCTCTTCCTGGCTATGACAACCTGGAATTATGTGTCTTACCCCACTTGTGAATGTTGCTTGGCAAGTTGTATTGGGTGAATATAGAAGACCAGAAAAGGAAGAAAGATCTAAAAGCTGATATGCCCTGTGTGTCTGCTCTGTGTGTGCCAGAATTTTCCACAGAACCGAGCAATGATTAACAGACCCTCTTCCTACAACCACTGCCTATGGTGCATCTTCGCATCACTAGCGGAGGAAACTGAACATTGCTGAAAGGTAATAACTTCTCTAAAACTAGACAGCAAGTGAAAGGAAGAGAGAACCAGAATCTCACCCTGCCTGGCACCAAATTGACATGTGATTCCTGTCGCTCACAAAACACAACCAGCTCGTGAGTACTCATAGAGAGCAAGCTCCGTGTCACAGGACCGAGACGGGGGCACCGCTTCTGAGTTGACATCCAGGAGATGTGTTTAGCTGCGCTCCCGAAATGGACTGCATAGTGTGACCTGTGGATGAACTAATCTAGGGAGATGTCTGGGAGGTTGCACATAGAAATTCGTTGACTTACAACAATGGTTGTCTTTTCTGCGTGCTACTTGCTCGATTGCAGCATCAACACCATTCATGCCTCCTGGGGCAAGGAAGAGGGCTTCGTTGCACTCACAGGCAGAGGTAGTGCTGTGTCTTCCATTATTCTGGCTTAATCAAGTTTCCGTTCATTCCTTCTTCCTGTTTGTAATGGGGAATTTTCAGTGTCCGTCAATGGCACCAGTTACCTTGAACCTTTCCCTTTATATTCATGCCTTTATTCCTCTACTATTGCAGTTGAATCTGAGAGGCAGGTTACTCATTCTTCCTCATGTGGCCGCAGCTTAGCACTGTGGTATGGGTCTTCTGCTGTCATGGCCCAATGTCCCAATCTTATCCCTGACTCTTAGAGTCCACTGTGACAACCTTCAGTTCCGAGCTATTATTTACTTGCTCCTATAACAGATGCACCTTCTGTTTGCAAGCTAATTATTCATCAGATGCATTGCAACTTTGTTTGGACATTTCTCAGTGATGCATGATGTCATGAGCAATATTTTTACTTTCCTTCATCTTTTTCTTCAAGTCCTTTCAAATCCTTGCATCTGGGAAGTTTCCTTCCATCAGCCACATTATTGCTCTTCCCCTCTTTGCTCCTTTCCTCTCTCTGGAACTCTTACTGTTTGCATGTGCGTCTTAAAGCCACCTTTCCGCGCCTCACCTCTCACGCCTCACTGTCTCACCTCTCTCGTTCCCACATAGTTTCTCTATCCGTGCCTGTTCTGGTGTGGGCTCTCTTTTCCTTGTACTTACAGCCTACCACTACTGTTTAAAACAAGGCCTATCTTTTCAAAAATTCTGAATTTTTAAAAGCTACACTATGTTTCCAAATTCAAGGCATTTGTGCCTATGTTCTTATTTTACTCATCTGAGAGCACTGACACTGTAGATGAAGTTTCTGTCCTGATGCTTTTCACTGTTACTACTTCAATAGTGAAAAGGGGGCTGCTTGTTCCTGACAACCAGATGAGGCTTTCCTGCTGAGTTTGCCTACGCCCTTAAGTTAGAACTTGTCTTCGCTTCCTTGGGGTACCTTTGCCTTGGGAAGTCCATGAAAACAATAATGAGTTTTGGACAAGTAAAACCAGGAAATTGGAACAGACAACATACTCTTTATCTTTAGGGACTGTTGAAGAACAAGTTGGCTTTTAGACTTCTGAGAAAACTGTGATGGCTCCTTCTAACCTCTGGGAGCAGCACAGTCCACACACAAATGCAGTTGACCTCGATATCCCACAAGATCAGCTGGACAGGCAAGCATCCCCAGAATGGTAAAAAAGAAAAGCAACTGTCCAAGGCAGCATTCACCAGAGAGAATCTTGTGAACTCACGACTCTGGAAAGCACAGAATTCCAGGCCTTTTGGGGTCTCAGGGACAAAGAAGCTCACCTGCACTTGGATTCCTGGCTCTGCTCCACACAGAAGCACCATCTGAACTGGACTTGCCTTAGAGCCCAGATGGTCAGGTCTGCCCTCCAGATGCACTGTCCTTCCTTCACTAGCAGTGGTTTGCGAATACTGGCCTCGGGCAACGCTCTCAGCACCCTCTTCCCAGGATGTCCTCGAACATTTTACTGAGCCCTATGATACGCTGCCGCTGGAGTGTCTTGAGATGGAACCATCATAGACATGCACAGCTAGAATGTAGAACATCGAATATTGACTTAAACTGTACTAGACTGGGTGTCGCCGTGTACTCTCATAACGCTCACCCTCTGGGAGACGGAGACAGGAAGAGAGTGAGTTTAAGCTTAGTCTGTGAAACTTAGTGACATCGGGAGGGCTTACCTCAAAGGAAAGGCTTTACAAGGAGTCTGAGTACAGTTCAATGTCCAGGCTCTTCTTTTCACCCCAAGTACATACTCAAGTACATACACATAGCTGTAAAAAATACTTAAAACTAAACAGTTTTACAGAAGTGAAGAAAGAGAGCTATGGAGGATCAGCGATAAAAATATTTTTGTCTTGAGATATGTGTAAACTTTGGCAATGTGCAAACCTCAACTGATAGATAACATGCTAAAGGACACAGCATCACTATCTGAGGACACTTTAGGGTGGCTGTCACTGTCTCACAGTTAAGAAAACAAAGTCTAATAATTGTTATTCTAATACCCTTGAAAAGGGATTATGAATGAATGCACACTTCTGGACAGCTTGAAGGTCTTACTAAATAAATTAGTAATAGATATCAGAATTCAACTTCATTATTCCAAATGCCAAGTGCAATCTACTGCCACATTGTCATCAACTTTACTCTTCTAAAGGAATGGATAAATTTCTGCAGTGTAATAGGTTGACAAATATACTTTTTTAGTGTGTGCCTTGACTGCCTCAATCAGAGATGAATCTACAAGCATAATATCTTTTGCCAAATAACTAAGACTACACACATTAGATGGGGCAAGTGTAGGACACACACAAGTTTTAATGTCACTGTCCAACTATAAGACCCAGTAGAAGGCCAGCAAAATAGCTTGGAGGACTAAGTGCCTGCTTAGGCAAGCTCAGGAACTGGGATTCAATCCCTGGCACCACGTGACACACTAGCCCTGCCCCCAGGAGCCCTGAGCCTGAGCCCCCTGGCATGGTGACACACACCTGTAATCCCAGTGCTGAGGAGGCTAAAACAAGAGGATACTTGTGAGTCCAAGCTGCGTAGTGAGATCCTGTACCAAATACATAAAAAAACAAGTCCTAGTAGGACAAATGGAGAGAGCTCGCCGCTGCTATGGAGGAAAGCAAAAATTAGCACTGCTTGCCTTTCTGGGCTGAAAAGTACACAGTGCATAGCAGAGAAGGACACTGAGTTTCTTTCTGGAGAAGAAACGTCCACACAAGTTGCTATAGCTGGATATCAGGACAATGAACATTTTCTTTTCCATCAAGGGAGGAACAAAGTTGTGATCAGCGAATGTCAGCCATGCAGCTTTAGTGTCTGGGCCTGGTGAGTATCCCAAAGCCCCTAGACACTCTCTCCATGTTGGTCCAATTAGCTGTACGGCCATGTGTGAGGAGTGGCCATGCCCTCAAGATCAGAGCTGTCTGAATGTGAGGAACTCAGCCATCCTTTAGGTGCACACATAGATAGCCAACCATTTGTCAGAATTTAGGGACAGTGTCATAATCAGATTGCATCATTTAATATTATACTCCAGTCCAATGCATTTAACAAATCAAAAGAACAATCCCATTACCCAAATCACACAGCTAATTAGTAGAGGGTCCCAAGTCCCAAAAAGAGTGTTGTCAACACGAGTACAGAAAACACACACCTAACTTGATGCTCCACATGGACCAGGCAGGAAGGTTGGGCGCCTGTGCACCTCCTCCTTAACTTCTGCTCCCCACCCCCCAGGATCGTGCTTTCCTCTTTTTAGTTGCTGATCCTTTCTCCTAGATTCTTGGTTACATTTTTCTTGCTTACCTCATCTCTAGAAATGTATTATTTTTTTAATATATTTTTAGCTTGAAATTTTAGTAGCTTATAAATTTTAAGTAAATCAAATTTGTAGATATGTTTTCATTGTCTTAGCATTTGTCAAAAAGAGAAACTCCTTGTACACATCGTATTTTATACCAGTCTTTCATTCTTGAGGGAACTTGTCTAAAGTGCTGTCTACACAGAGTGCAGCATCCCTAAGATCTAACAGATTGAGCTGGGTCAAATCCTTGCCCTCCTAGTCACTTACTAGAAGACTGTGGATTGCATATTTCATAATGTACATTCACTCTCCATAAAGGAACAGGCTACAACACACAAGAAGGACTGGCTACTCAGATTTCATCAATGAGGCAATTTTTCTACCAATTTAGCAAAAACATCATGAAAGTAACAAAAACCACATTCCATAAGTTAGCAAACTATTTATTATTTACATCCACCGTGGTAAGTTAAGAGAGAAACATAAATCTTTCCCAAACTGGCCACCTAAAAATTTCAAAAGTAATCTCTTATGAGAGCTTTAGATTTTAGTTCTTTTTTTAAAAAAAAAGTGCATTTTTTTTTACTTTATTACATTTTTCTACATTCTTTGACTTAAATGTTTACAAAGTAATTCTTTTTCTTTTCTGTTAATTGATACAGGTATCCCAACACTCAAAGCTCTAACTAGAAAATGCTAATGAAATGTATCTCTCGTTGCAAATTACCCAGGAGGCCATACTGTCTTCACAGACAGAGCTGAGCTGAAGTTAAACTGAGAAAGGGGGAAAGAGATTCGGTTGTTTTAGGGGTTCTCTCTAATCACACCGCTGACTTTCATCAATCTATCCCCTTTCTATGCTGTAACTCAACAGTGTCCACCTGGCCTCCCCCCTCCTCCTCTGCCAGGGTAGATGAAGAACACTGCCCTCATCCCTCCCCTGAAGGCTCTGTGCTGTTCCAGGCTCAGCTCTCTCAGGGTCTTGCCTCTCCTGCTGTACATCAGCGCCCCAACCCCAACCAAGGATGCCAATCAACTCCAAGCTTCTGGGAAGCAGGCACTGCGTATTAGCCCAAGAAGCAGCTCCTATTTCCTGAACAACCACAGATTCCTCTTTCCCACGTCACGATGTGAATTTACCGAGGATTCTTCTGGAGACAGTGTCTCTGCTGTTGCAAATTGTGGAAGGAGAGACTTCAGTGGATTGACGAGGCAGCACCAAAGCAGACCAGTAGCTCAATGTCAGGGCCGGATGGTCCCTCCACATTCAGATTGTCTAGTGCTTCCTAGAAAGGCAGGGAGAATTTATCTCAATGCTTGTACTTAGGAAGTTGCTAAGAGTACAGCCTGCTAGAGAGAGGAGGGAGGGGCGGCGCCCTGCTTTGGCCAGCATTCCTCCTGCAGGCAGATCTTTTCCCACCACCATTTTCTCTTCCAGACCTTCCCCATGCCACTCGAGTGGGGTAAACAGCCAACAGCTCTACCGTGGCCCCATGTGTCGTGACCAGTAGGAGCACATGTACACTGCAGCAAGGACAAAGACAGGGACAGACTTAGCATTTCAGTTCACTGAAAAGGAAAACCTTTCCAAATTAATTGGTAGTGCAATTTATAAATATAAAATACTGAATAGGAAGCTGATCAAGGTCAGTTGGCCGTAAGAGTACAGATTGGGGAAACATTTAACTCATGCATTAAAAAGCTCAACAACTAACCATTTTTTGAGGACTTTTTTTTTTTGGGTGGGGGAAGAGTGTACAGGGTGTTCAGAGTGTCCCTATTAGATTGTCCTTGCAGTGATCTGCCTGTTTACAGCTTCCCAAGAGCTGGGATTATAGGTGCACACCACCACACCTATCTCAACTGCCGTCTCAGCGCACCTGGGGGTGGGGCCGGCATGGTAGGCCTGGGGATCGAACCCCAAGTCCTGTGCCTGCTTGCAGGTGCTTTAATCTGCTGAGTTATTTGGCCCTCTGATGAGGACTTTTGATATGCTGAAGATATATGTACCTTATTTCAGAACAGCAGACATATTCTGTATATCAGACAAGGTCAACAAATACATTATAAATAGATTATAAGTAAATTCAATAAATACCATAAATACAATCATCTCAACAGATGGCTTAGACTGAACATCTAATTTATTTAATACATATTTTATCTGTATTAATTGAATATGTGAAATCTACCCTAGCAAACACCGTACCTAACTTGCATCCATCGATGACCCACACTTTCAGGATGTGGTACTCCAGCGAATAGCCCTAACTATCAGGAAGCAGGGAAAGCACAGGTCCAGTGCTGAGTTCCAACAGTGCTTTTCTTCAAAACTTTTCTGGGGTCCAGGTCTGCCGGGGCCAATCACGGCTTCTCAGATACTCTTCCTTCAATGTAGTCTGGGCTTTGGCCTTGCTTTGGTTATTTTACCAGCTCTGTAGAAGTGATGGAAACGTGGGGGCAGGACATACATGGAGTTAAGAAGCAAAATGAAAGAGACGTTAGTTGTATACCCACAAAGGTGATGCATGATTCCATTAGATATTCTAATTAAATAATCCAAGTTCTTGGAGGCAAGTATACCTATTGTGGTATTACAACTACTTACTCTCATTTTTAATTTTTAAAATCACAAACACAGTCTTGTATAATCAAAAAGATCTGAGCTCATAACTCAACACTGTCATTTATTGGATACAAAACCCTGGAAAATTCATTTAATATTTATAAAATTCAGTTTCTTTGATCGTAAAGTGAGACTAATAATAAACTGACCTTACATAAAGAGTAAAGAAATGTGCTTGTTAGAGTTTCTAGACAAATCCAAATGTTAGTTATTATACTCATTATTCAGTAGTTCAATTCTCTAAATCCTTCCTGGTTTCTCCATAAAGGTGGGTCTTCCGTCTTCGTTGGTGGTACACTGTAATCTCCTTAGATTATTTGCAAAAATGATCATGAATAGGTAAGCTCATATTACTTATAGATTTGGATGGAATATTCTTCCTTCCTTTTTACCCAAGCCACTTATTTGGTTGCATATTATGTTCCAAATTTCTGTCCTTTGGGGTTGAATTTTTCCATGCATGATCTCAGCCAAAGGTGATTTTTTTGTAATGCTGAATCAAATTCACTCTGTCTACTTTTGAATTAGAAGCAGATGAAAATAACTTATTTTATTTTTTCTGCCTGAAAGAAGCATAAGGCTGTTTCTGTGCTGAGATAATTCACTAACAGCAGAAAGTATCTATACATCTCATCTTCACTCAGGAAGTCTCCTGGCTAATTATGAGAATATTAATTAAGTTAGGGGCAACTGAAAAAGTTTCTTTTGAACCTATCCAATGTGAACTAGTATTAAGTTACTACTGTATTTGTGTGGGATCAGATTTCAGAAACATCTGGGAGCAGAGTCCCATCAAACATAGCCATAGCTTTAGGATCTTCTTTCCAGGCAGTGTTAGGGATTCTACTGACAGTCAGTGTGCTTGACCTTTGGAAGTTATTCCAAGTGAAGTTTTCCAAATCATTCAAAAACATGCCCACAGTCTCTCTTAATATATTGGTCTTGTGTTCTGTGCAGCCCCACTGGCTACCATTCCCACCCTTCCTGCACCCAAGGAGCCTGACCCTGATGGGTAGCATCTGGGGATTCATTGGTCCTCAGGCCTCCACCTCATTATAATAAATGAGCAGCAAAGATGCCAGCCTCAAGGGTGGGAAGAGGATAACTTTGTGGTGTATTCCCTACTCTCGCCATGGTTGGTCACTGTGAGTTGGCTACCAAAGGTTCCCGTCCACTGTTCCTTTCCATTCAGCTATTCTCTCTGGTTCTGAGTAGCTTCCCTGTTCCCTCATGCCTTTACTTATGAGGTACTGGGGTGGTAGTGACTCTTTGTTCTCTCACTGGAGTCTGGAGAACTGTACCTCACTGGTTTCTTTAAACTCTCCTGTTAAATCACTGCCTCCTCAAACACTATGGCTGTGTTTTTTTAAGACAGTTCCAATTCTGTCCTTCTACCTAGCATATCACTTCCTGGCCTTCCTACCTGGAGAGTCCTATTTACCCTTGGGAGCATCACATCAAGCACAGCTTTTCCATGACTGTTCCTCTAACAGTGAGTTCAAACCTTCTCTGGACTAACATCTTGAGCCAGATGGTCTTCATTCAAATCCCAGGTCTGTCATTTATTGATTGTATGACCTGATACCAAGGGAACTGCCTGATTTTCCCAGGGCTCAATTCTTCCTTTATGAAATAGAAACAATAATGATGCCTCCTGAGAGTTAAATTAACTGCTTAGAGCATTTAGCTCAAGGAAATTATTATTGCAGTTATTTTTATTATTACTACTCTTAATCTGTTTCATCATCTTGTCCATCATGCATTTCTTGGTCTTTGTGGCCTTGTTCTAACCCTATGGACTGTCTCTTGCCTTCTTTCTCCCCATCTCCCTCTCTTCTATCTCCCTTTCTCTCTTTCCTTCCTGTTCTTTCTCTCTCTTTCTCTTCCTCTCTTCTCCTTCTTTTGTCCTTCCCTCACTCTCTTTCTTTCTCCCTCTCCTCTTTTTAAGTTGATATAACAACTGTGTATCTTGATGATGTATCTTGTAACATCTCAACATATGTGTGCATTATACTTTTCAAATCAAGATAAACATATTGACTTCCTTAAACACTTGTTATTTCTGTGGCAAATCATTTCTATTAGTTTTTAATATATAATAGAGCAACATTATCTATAATCACCCTGTGTGCTGCAGAATAATGGAACTTCTTTCACCTATCAGTTGTAACTAAGGACCTGTTGAACCACCTCTCCTCATTTTGGATTTTGTTCAATGGGTGTCAAATATTGGATCTAATTTCATGCTATAGTGGTCAGTCTTTTTTCTGGTGTGATTCTCTTTTCCAAGGACTCACTGAGGACCAAAAATTCCTTTCCAACTTTCATGGGAGGATATTTGGAGAACAGTTAAGAGCCAAGTGGACACGCACTGGATCCTCTCTGGTTCTCTGGGAAGCTCTTTCAGATTAACAAGCTAATTTAAGATAAATGACATTGAAAATAAAAGTGCTTCCAGGATTCCAATATATGAAATTGTTGTTTAGAAACACACATAATTACCTGTTCCATGTTATGCCTAAGATGTTTGATATTCAGACAGACAGTGAGGTTAAGCTCAACTGCCTAAGTTGTAGGGTAATAACAATAAGCATCTTTTCTGGAGGGTTAACAACCTAAGTTTGCAGACCAAAATTTAGAGAAAAGGAAGGGCTGCAATGACAACCAACATTTTGGTCCTAGCCTTTCAAGGTCAGTGAAGACTCAGGACATAAGAGATCCCATACTGTAACATCCTGCAACTCAGTTGTGTCTCAAATTTTCTGATCAAGGAGATTATGGGGCCAAAGAGCAACATGATCAGTGATGTAGAGTGTGCCTTGAGAGAGTCACATGGAAAGAAAACATTCTCTCAGGCTTTCATAGAGAGCAAATTGGTCAAGCAATGGCTGTGACTCATCCCCATGGTTGACACTGACAAAGGATCTGCAAATTGTGGCACAGGATTTCAGGATAAATCCTGAGGGGATTTCACTGACCTTATCCAAAAATTACATTTCTTCTTATATAGGTCTTGCTTTATCTTGGTCTTAGCCATCCAGCAGAAATGTATAACCATGCAGCATAAAAAGTAAGGCCATATTAATATGCTGAGCTGTAAAAGGTTCAAGTCAACAACTTCTGACATTGACAGTCTTCTGGAAAACCCAATACTATTATGGACTACTGGACTAGTTTGGAATATTTTGCTGAATTCACACCCCTACAATATTTAAATGACAATGTAATACCCTTCTCTGACAAAACTAAAGAAAAAAGGGGGATACAAATGAATGACCATTTGATACCTGTATATTCAAAATAGTTAGGATAGATATACAGGTGCATTCTCTTAATGAATAGAGGGATTTGTTCTAATAGTGTCTGTGGACAAGATGTATAT
>NW_004524598.1:20803467-20834850 GCF_000260255.1 Octodon degus | reverse complement strand
TATATCACATAATCAAAACTGTGGTTTGGGAATCCTGCATTTATAACACTCCAAAGCACCAAGAAAGAGACTGAAGGGAAACTTTGAGAGGATGGTTCCCAAAGAGAGAAGTCAAAATTTTAGACAAAGGCCATTGATTCATAGAGTTTGATTTATTTTTCTTTTTTTTCCCAAGGAAGTTTGAAATGACCAGACATGAAAGCTATATCTACTCCTTAGAGATTATGACTGATTACAAGCCACTGTGCAAGGGACAAAAATCCCTCACTGGACATTTTGAGTGAGCCATACGGATAAGTGGCAACCAAGTGAGGGTTCAGTGAGATCTAAGGACTATGCTTTGCTTCTGGGACAGTAACAAGGCATGGCTGACATCTGTGCCCACCCCTGCACGGCCCCAGGCTCCAGCTCCATACTCCAGGCTGCCTAGCAGGCAAGCGCAGCCTTGCCTGTTGCAAGATAATTTGATCTTAAGGAGAGAGAGACACAAGAGAAGTTAATTAGTTGTATACTGTTTGCTGATATATATGAAGTGATTCATTAGAAAAAACGTATGTGTATATGTCACATGAATTATAACCACAGTAATAATAATCTTACCAGCTTCCTTATTCTCACTCTGCAAATTTAGACATCGGGATCTGTTCTAGGTCACACAATGAATGCTAAACACTGCTGGATCCTTATGCTTGGTATGACATTCATCAGTGAATTTCTGAGAGTCTGGTAACGATTTCAACTGTAGGCAGAATGTCCCTGCCTGCCCTCAAGAGGTGTTGGGCAGTGCAGACAGTATCTCTCTCTACCACGCTAGTGCCAGTGTTCTTGGGGCTATTAGCACATGGCCAGAGAAGCCACATGTTCCGCAGAGCATGGGGTAACTCTCAGTAGAGAATAAGCCTGCTCCAAGCCTCTGCATGAGTCTTTCAAGGAATACTGTGCTTGAACTCTAAGGCTTATCACATTAATGAACTGTTTTTTTAAAGAAATAATCAAGTTACTTGAGTGTTATTTTAATTAAATCCATTTTTCTTAGCCATTCAAAATTTTAGCATCAAGATAAGTATTGACATTTGGCCAATGAGAACCTAAGTTTCTCAAATCTATTTATTTATTTTTAATTCGGAGTTTATTTTTGTTATTTTAAAGAGAGTAAAACAATAAAAAAGATACAGAATTTCAAAACAACATGATAGAAAATTAACAATGGTTGTTACATGGCATATTGTTATCTTCAAAGTAGCTGCTCAGAGTACCAGAAACAGGCATGCAAAACTAATCAAATAATATACGCACTACCTGTTCCTTTCAGTGGATTAATAGAAATTAGTAGTACAATTATCTTAGCTCTCTTCTTGATTTTAGACCAAAGTTCAGTTGCCATTTCACTAATGAAACTACTGAAAGTAAGATCTCATGATCTTTTCATTTCAATGACGAGTCCTTGCAGGAATCGTCATAGTGAGCCTGTCAAGACTGAAAGTTGGCATGTTTTTCAGGCTGTTAATAAGATTGTCATATTTGAATACTATTTATAAATTATCGTGTGTAGCAACCACATTTTGAAACTTCACCAAACACCAGAATTTTCACAGCAAAAGTGCTGTCCTTCTAAGTTACCACTTTGAAGTTGACACACACATTCCAAAAGACACTTCCCTATTGTTCCAAATAGTCATTGTCCCTCTCTGCAAATGGTTTGAGACTCTCCGTATATTTCTTTGAGATATTTTCAGGTATTTTCAAATGCATCTTCTGTGAAAGTATTTAACATTAAGGAACAGTGAAGAGTTGTCCGAAATAAACTTGTCTGTTATTCTCAATGTGGTGAAATTAAATAGCAGTATATTGTTCATGGCAGGTGACTGGGTGGAGATGAACAGAAAGAAGTCTGAGAAGCAAGGGATGCCTCTCCAGGGTAGCAATCTTCCTTGTTTCAATTTAGGTGTGATTATAATTTTTCCAACTGCCTTTAAACCTCAAGAAGCTGAAACTCACATTACCTCCTGTAGTGGAGCCGCTAAACAGTGCAAATAGTAACCGACTGGAGACGTAGCATAGTATTCATCAGAGCCCTTGCGTTGCATCTCTTTCAGAAGTGAAAGGTAGTATGTTATTGTCATGCTTTGTAGCTTTTCACGCGGTTTGCCCCTTGGCCTCTATGTGCTTTGTATTTGGAAGCACAGATTTTATTTCCTAATAATCCTGAACAACAAAGTGGTCCCTTTGCTCGGAGCTCTAACGAAATGATCTGAGCTCTGGTTGAGACATCAGAACTAGGCAGAATAGAGATTTAGAGTCTTCGAAGTGGCTGTGACCAGGGCTTGGTGAAAAAGAAGCCAACCTTTGAGGCATAGGATCCATCTCTCCTGTGTTGGTGGACATGATTGTGTGCACAAGCTCACAGAAAAGTTGGAGGGTGAGGCATTTTAAATGTGGCAGATGAGACCAGAGGAAAGGAGCAATGGCAGGGCTCAGAACAGGGAGAGAAGAAGCTGTATTTTGGGCTACTCAGAAAGTTTGTAGATTTTGTACGAATTACCTGACACATCTGGATCTATGCACGCTCATCTGGATAATGAGGGCATGCAACTTATTTGTAGTAATCATTTCTTTTCACTTAAATATTATATTATTTTTAGAAAAATAGCTCAGCAGACTAAGTGCCTGGTTTGGCAAATGCAGGGAACAGGGTTTGATCCCGGGTCCTGCATGCTGTGCTGGCCCCACCTCTGGGGCACCCTGAGCCAGCAACCAAGTTTGGGCATGGTGGCGCACACCTGTGATCCCAGCACTGGGGAGGCGGAAAACAGGAGGATCACTTTTGGTCAGAACTGTGCCGTGAGACCCTGCACCAAATACATAAATGAAAAAAACAAAAAAGAAATCTCATACAAAGGATATAAAAGATTAGAAATTCAGTACCAGACTGAAAGGAGCAGCATTAGAAATTCTTTAGTTTGGAGTCTAGACCCAGTACCTAAATAGGTTCATGCTGTAGAAACTGCTAAAAATGTGTGTAACTTGTCCTCTTCCCGTGAACATTTTAGGCCCCAAGTCACCCTCACCTTTCAGACAAACCTCATGGTTCATGACAGCATGCCTAAAATGTCACGCTTACTTCAAAAGCTGGTGTTTAGATAATCTCTTTAATGTTTCCACGTAGGGCAATTCCTTAGAACAAGTCAAACACAAGCTCTGGAGTTTCCCAAACATTGAGCAGCCCTTGCTCTTGCCTCACAGATACACTGAGCCAGAGTTTGAGGCTCTTTCCTGAGCTCTCTGCCTCAGTTGCAGTAGAAGTGCTTCTGATGTCACAGCTCTCCTTGCCGAGCACTCATAACCAAGTCTGTCATGAGATGTCCCTGGGAAGAAGCCAGAGGTCACACTGGTTGTCAAGCGAAGTCTTTGTCAATGTTGAAATGAGGACTAATTTGACTTAATTTATATTGACATGAATAAAAAAGATCTCGGTGCTGGAAAAATAATTCTATGATTCTAGAATGGGAATCTACAAAATTAAAATCCATTCACTGCTTAAGGGTAGTTTTAAAGCAGTTGGGAACTGTTATTAAAGAAATAGCGTGGGGCCGGGGAGATGGCTCAGTGGAGTAAGTGCTTGCCTGTCAAGATCAGGGGCCTGAGTTCAATCCCCAGTTCTGCCAAAATAATAAATAAATAAATAGAAATAACTATTATAAAAATATTCTATGAAGTTGTTACCTAACTATGCTGTAGAGAGGTCTGTATTTTTAAATGGGTACATTTTATAATCACTTGCATCATTAAATACATGACAGGCTCTCTCTTGGAACTAAGAGAAGCATATTTAATGGACCCAGAAAAATTTTATAAAGCACACACAGATGATCCCATCAGTTTATAAACAATTCTCTGTAGTTTACTCTACATGGTCCTTTTCCAGAACAAATGCAGCATCCCCTCGCTCCATCGTGGGTGGTTCATTATTCAATTGGCTCCGTTCCCGAGCCATAGTAAGGAAATGCTACTTAATGATAATTGACATTGTTACGGCAAATGTTTTGATTAGTATCACAATCAAGATCTTGGTTACACAATTATCATTAGATTCCTGCTTCATCTGATAACAAGATGGCTCATTCGGTGACCCTAGAGACCCATTGGTTAGCCAGTGATTACCTGAGTGCAAATCAAAATTGTGTAGCACGGACCTTAGCTCAGCCAACACGGGCCTTGGCTACGCGAACTGCCTCAGTTTGCCAGGGAATTGCACAACTAACAATGAGCATCTTACGCACTGTATTGTGCGTTGTACTCCACTCTGTTCTTGTTGCTCATTCTACCAACAATGATTGAAAAGAAAGGTGATGTGAACAATATGAAAATATGTCTAGTATCTGGGTTTTTGGCTGAGACTGTAAGAGAATGAATGAGTGAATGAATAAATGAATGAATGAATGAATGAATGACAGTGTAAACTTTAAAGAGAACAAGGGCATGCACCTGTAATCCCAGCTCTTGGGAGACTGTACACAGACAGATCACTAGGAGTCCGACCTAATAGTGAGACCCTGAACACCTGTAGACCGTTCCCTAAAAAATTATAAAACAATTAATAAAATAAAATAAAAAGAAAAGGAATAAGGTTTTTAGATGGAAACTTCATTCATTCCTGAGCAGACTCTGGTGGGCAGAAGCTAGAAGCTAGGATTCAGGACATGTGGATTGGGCTGGCCTTGCCCCTCTCTGGAGGCATCTATCCTTCCATGCCTTACTTGTAACAATCTGCTCAACTGGAAACTTTAAGAGTGGCCCCGGGAATGATAAATTTGAGTGTCTTTTGAAAATGTTGATCTTAAATAGGAATCCCAGATCTTTGTGGATCTTTATCTTACATATCAGCAGCTTGAGCAGACGTGTCTGTCTTTCTCATATCCTGACGTTCCTTGAGTGAAGTTTGGGATGAAATTTTAGCTTCACAGCTATTAAACTTATGCAGTGCCTGAGGACAGGGTTTTCTTTATTCAAATCTGAGCAGTTATGTGCCTTGAAGGAGCATCTGGGATTGCACTGCATCTCAGTCTTGCTCTGAAAGTGTGGCTTGGAGTGCAGCACCTGACTTCTAAGCATCTGTTTCCTCATCTGAATATTATTCAGTAACATGCAAAAATCATGCCAAACTGTATCATTGTATGCATTTAATATTGTTAGATGGACAGGAGACTGTTAACTTGAAGCTATCACATAACTTGGCAAGGAAGCAGACTAAGCTCTTAGTGTGGCACTTCAAATCAAGCTACATCCCCAGTTCTTTTCTTTTTCCTTATTGCTTTAATTGTTAGGAGGGTCTCAGTAAGTTGCCTAGCCTGAGTTCAATCTTGAGACCTTCTTGCCTCAGCATCCTAGGGAGTGATGCAGTTATGCTTTCAGTTTTGTAACAAGTAGCCTGGTTTCAGTCAACCACAAACAATGAAGCATCAGCTAATGACAAGCTAATTTATTACCTCATGCCCATGGAACATGGATGCCTGGCTGCAGCCAATCAGATGATTTGTGTACTTTGTGTCTGTGACGGAAACAGCCCCTATGCTGTCAACTAAGGGATGGATAAATGCTGCAGTGTTTTTATACAAGGGAGTATTACTCAGCTATAAAAAATAATCTCAAGGCTTTTATAGGTAAATAGATGTAACTAGGGACAATACTCATAGTGGAAATAAATCAGACTCGCCTGTGCTACATTGTGCTGTCTTCCTAGTGTAAGAACCTGAGAGATTGAATAGGACCTAAAAGGTACCTAAAAGATACTGAGAAAGGGAAAGAAGCTGTTCAGAGGGAAGAAATTATTTGAATGAGGAAAAGGAGAAAAGAAAAATGGAAGGCAAAAAGAAATATATATGTATACACACAGGATAGCTTGAATAATTAGACTGCTCATTTCTGCTGCTCTATTGAAAGGAGCAGCTCGTGCTTCAATTATTTTCTCTCTTCTTTTTAGTTTTTTGAACAATGCTTCATACTTACGTCTGGTGATCTGAACAATCAATGTGAGGATGATAACAACATGCAACATAACAACCATTGTTGAATTCCTATCATTTTGCTTAGTAAAATTCTGTATCACTTCCAATGGTTTTTCACTATTTTTCATCCTCTTTATAAGATTAAAAAGTACTAAAGACCAAAATTAATAATAATAATAATAATAATAATAATAATAATAAGAAGAAGAAGAAGAAGAAGAAGAAGAAGAAGAAGAAGAAGAAGAAGCTTTTGGCTGGTCCTGCTTGGTGGAGCTCTTTGATCCTCTCCTGATTCTAACTGCTCCCTAATTCATAAATTTCTTTGCTCAATCAAACTGTTAAGTCAATTTGTCTAAAGTTTTTTTTTCACCATTATAAATAACATAGTGAATTTTCCCTCAAGCACAAAACCATCATGTTCACAGCCCAGTGAGATTTAAGGAAGGACCATGGACCTATGTATGGACCTTGCGAGACACAGCTGAGAAGACCCGTATCTCCTTTTGGCTCCAGAAGTGTGGATACGGTATGCTGATGCATCCAACTTGAAGTGCTTGGGCCTCTCTGCTTGCAGTGAGTACTGGAGGAAGCGACCCTTGAACTCCAGGCTTTGACGCTGAGTTCAGGCTCCTTAGCCTCTCGGCTTCTCTTCTTGAGGCCTTGAATTAAAAAGTCAGCACCTTTCAATTTTTGCCTGTAACAAGATATTACATATACCTTTATCTCATTATCTTAGAAAGATCAAAAGAACTCTGTTTAAGAAACCACCAAGACACTTGCAAGTGCCTTACTATGCAGAAGGTGAGGGTATAAGTCTTTAGCAGAAATATTGTCTTTAAGGCTGAAAGTGTGGTGAGGAGCATAAGGTAAGAAAAGATCAAGCTTTGAGGAGAAGCAGAGAAGCAGAATGTCTTGGGCAGACTGTAGCTCAATTCACCTCAGAAAGAATTTTTCAAACTCTAGTGTGTATAAAACTTGCCCTTGGATTGTACCAAATGCAGGTTCTAGGTTCTCATCCTTAGGAATTATGATTCAATCATGGAAGGGCGATGGGCTACACACCTAAAGTTGAGCAAGTGTCTCCGGTGATCCAGGTACATAGGCAAAGGTCCACAGGTTAGTTAGCGCACTCAGTCATTTCCTGCATCTTTCTCCCAGTAGGTTCCTTCAGCCCATAAAAGGAAAAAAGACAATGAGATGTTATGCTAAAGTTTTTTGATGAAGCCAGAAGTTG
This sequence comes from Octodon degus, assembly GCF_000260255.1. Lineage (NCBI taxonomy): Eukaryota > Metazoa > Chordata > Mammalia > Rodentia > Octodontidae > Octodon > Octodon degus. The sequence goes on along the minus strand of NW_004524598.1, from coordinate 20,827,611 downwards.
GATCTGTACACTGTCCGGAAAATTGTAGTGATGCAGGTTATGCTGGTGGTGTTGGTCAGCTCACCAAGGCCTGTGTGTCAGGCATTACGTTTTACGCTACCATGGCCCATTTTTTCTGCAGTAACAAAATATCTTGTATTGGTTAATTGATAAAAATACAAATTCATTTCTTACAGTTCTGGTGGTGTGGTGGTCCGGGATCAACGTGGTGGTGGATTTTGTGCCTGGTGAGGAAACCTGTCACTGGTGGCAGAAGAGCAGGAGAGGTCCTGGGAAAGTCTTTTTAACCTCTAATTGCATAACAACACCAACTCATTCGTGAAAGCAGAGGCTTCCCACCCTAAGCGCTTATTAAAGAGACTACACTGGGTACTAGTTCTGACACATACAGTGCAGTCCTGTAACCACAGTGTGCCCTGTGGCCCTCACACTGTGTGGGAAGCGTCTTCATGTTGGTCATACTTCGGCAGCACCCGTAGGTTTAAGAGGTAAAGAAAGTCATCTTCCCAAGGTCAGACACGTCTGTGAAATAGAACCATGAGGGAGATACAGCTCTGTCCGAGTGCAGCCTCTGCATCCTTAATCCCTGCTTTTGCTGCTGCTCGCCATTCATCTTCTAGACAAAGTCCTCTCCCTTGAAGACTCAAGTGTCTCCTCAAATCTGAGCTCTCACTGATTTCCGTCCCTCTGGAGCACTTTGCCCCTGAATTGTGTTGTTATCCGTAACATTTTACATAACTCAGTCCTATTTGTGTTGCACTTATCCATTTATACTCTGTCTCTCTCACTCGACAGAGAGCTCCTGGACCACAGCAGCTGTATTTTATTCTATACTGCATCTTCTTGCCTGGCTGCCAGTATCAATTTTAAGTGATAGCTGAATCGAGCATTTAGATAAAGTCATCTTTTAAAGCAAAGTTTCTGTAAAATTTTGCTGCTGTTCTTTTCAATGTCAAGAGTATTTTAAAGACTGCAAAGATATAGTTTGAAAATGATAGACATTAACAGGGGATAATGGTTGAAGCATCACTTCTCTGTCTTGTGAAGGCCAGTGTGGATGAACATGGCTGAAGTTTGAGAGGCAGTTCTTAATTGTAAGTAAAGTAACATGTGGGATTTATTATGCCAACTATTTATATGAGCTGAGAGTAAAAATAGGAACAGGAAAAGTTTAGATAAATGTAAAGATGAGGACTGTGTAAGAAATTGTTAATAGCAAATTAGAGTAGTGGTGGGCACGGTCACCATTTCTCAATGGAGGCAAACTTTCCTCTTTTCCCTAAAAAGATCTTTAATCCCATTACAGAGGGAAAGGTTGACAGAAGTGAGTCAGATTTAATTCGATTCTCCTATTCATCCTTGTACTTTTGTTCTCTTATATACTAAAAAAATGGCACTAGGGCTATAATTTCAAGATTAATAACATTGCACAAGTTGTGCTATACTGAACACAAGGCAACTGTCCAATAAACATTACTGGGTAATAAACAGGATGGCATTTTTTTTTTCCTGAGGGCCATGGAGGGCATTTTCCAAAACCTGGAAGGCTACAGAGTGACTCAGCACTAGTGCTATATACCATTGAAAGTGTTTGTTTAGCATCTTGTGATCAAACTATGCTATCCAAGAAAAAAAAAAAAAAAAGAGAAAATATTGGCCTCAGTAATCTTACCTTATTCAACTTATCAACAGTATGAGATCAGTCTTTGGGCATTCCTAAGCATTGATAAAATTGAATCCATATCAATGTAAAGTCACTAAGTTTTAAAGGGTCTAAGATGAATTTCAATGTACCCTTCCCAGAGAACTGTATGAAAGAGAAGGATAGTGTTTTAATTCAAAAAGAAAGACACAGAATATGCTCATTCAGTGGCTCTTCTCCATGACTTTGTTGACTGTTGAACATATTATCCATAATAAAAATTTTTACTTACTAGATTTCCATATATTTACTTAATATTAGCTACTTCATCGTGAAAACTTTTGCATTAGGCACTGGGTGGGCTCCTTCAACAATCTGATTATTGCATGTAATTTTACTGCCCTCCAGAACTAGCAGAAAAACTGGTTAAGTTGCAATTACCAGCACAATAGCACTAGAACATCAGACATGTATCTCCACAGGCCCTTCTCATTTTGCACAACTTTCTGTGAACACGGATAGCACAACATTAGAAGCTTCAGGTCATGGTAATCAGATTTCCACTAAGTAAGTAAAATATAGCAGCTTCGACGAGGTGATGCTGTTCTCTCCTGCGAAGAACCTGTGAGTGACGCTGCTGCCTCCTGTCCCTGTTGAGTTGTTAGTAGCAAAGGGAAGATCACTGGCTCTTACCACACAGCCTGCAAGAGATTTACCCCAAGTGCATTCTGGTCATCCTTGCTGCATGGCTACAGGCTCAGAATGATGACTGGGTTCCAAGGGGAACCAAAAGTTCTAGAAATAAGAAGCCTGCGATAGTCACTAGGTGTGAACACACTTCTCAGTATATCCCGACAAAAGAAAGATTATTTTCATTTAATCACTGACTAATTAGCAAGCTTTTCAGATGTAGCCTGCACTGTAGAAGACATCGTGGAAAGGAGTTGGAAGCCAATAAGTGGACATACTAATTGTAAATCCAAAGATCGCATAGAATCTGTATTGTGAACAAGACGTGTAACAATTACTAAATAGGATGAATATAAAGGTGATTTGCTGTATCAGTTATAAGTGTCCACTTGAGTCATGTTCTCATGGAATTCAGCAAACCTTTATGGTGCTACATATGGAGGACATCTACAAGGAGCCTCAAGGGAGGAGAGGGGAGCCATCTCCTGGTGGGCCTGCACCGAGGCACGGTTCTTACTTTTAAACCACTAACTGGTTGAACACCTGTGCTCATTTCCAGGGCATCTCCATTTTCCAAAGGAGGAAACTGAGACAAGAAGTTATGGGTCCTAGATTTCACCTGGCACCAGTCAGGGTTTGATCCAGGAAGTCCTATGTGGACTCGCCCCCTTCGCTGGACTCCTTCATTCTAGATCACTGGTCCTTGTCCACTAGGGCACCAGTTGCGACAGGCAGGGCCAGCCCTGGTGTGTCGTGAGTGCCACTGGTCAGCAGCCAAGTAGCACACTCAAAGCCAATGCTGTAGAGATGTCACACATCTGCACTGCTTCACCTGAAAAGATTGACCAGTCCTACGAAGCTGTTTCCCTTTGCAGCATTAGCTGCCGCTTGCCGTAGGAAGTCATGGTCTCTGTTGGCACTATGTGTAGCTACATCCCATGCTCTTTTCCTATGCCTTGTTGTGATATTTTACAAAGTGATACTGGAAATTCAAATCTTGGAAGCAACAACTGAATGTGCAGTTTTGAGCTCAGTCTTGGTGTGAAAAAACTCTGGAAACTTTTGGGATTTTTTTTTTTTTTTTTTTTTTTTTTTGTGCCAGGAATTGAACTCAAGACCTTGTGCTTACCAGGCAGGCACTTATGCCACTGAGGTATTTCCCCAACCCAACTCTGGAAACTTTCAATGGATGTTTAGAAGGAGAATCCTGGATGTACTGGCCCTCACTCCATAGCACTCTCCAAACCCCTCGCACATGTATCTTTTGGGGAAATTGCTAAAACAACAGTAAAATACCTAATTTTTGACCTTCTTGGAGCTTTATCCTTTCCAGATATCTTGCATAAATATACTGACAAGAAAAATAATTGGTAAAGCATGCCAAAAAAAGAACTGTTACAAATAAATTTATTTTTCTAATTTTAAAAGTAAACGCAGTCCAGCTATCCCAGCCTGCTGTTCCCATCAAGGTAGAGCTGCAGCCCAGTCAGTAGACCTGGATCTGATCTCACTGTCAACAGCTGAATCCTCATTGCTTTGAAAACAAGTAAAGACCAGGTGGGGTCAGCAGGGGAAGCTCAGGGGGTCAACAGTTGAACAAGAAACTAATCCCATTTTAGTGGCCAGGTCTGCTTAGCTGCTCATATGAACTTAGCAGTATTTGTGAAAAGGGTGTGCTGGGCTTCTGAGCTTACTCGGCGAGGCAAGACCCTTCATTTTTCTGCCCTAATTGTTTTTGGCCAGTGGCATGTTTCCTTCTCCCAAACTGAGACAGATTCCAACAGGAAGAATCCAGAGTCACAAACACTTGTGGTTGTGCACTGCTTCAGTGTGCCATGAAAGCAGTCCAGCTGGTGTCCTCAGGTCCCAGCTGTACTGGAGAGGAGTTGGGTCAGTCCCAGTTCAGCTCCAGTTGACGTTTGCTACACTTCCCGTACACACAACGTCTCTCGGGGCAAAGCCTGCAAGGTAGCCAAAAGAAGAGACTTTGTTTACTTAACTTTGTATTCTCCACTTCTAGCCCAGTTCCTGGTACATAGTAGGAATTTAATAGAATCTTGGCCAGCAGATGGACAAGTGCAATAGGTCTTCAGTAAATAGGCATGCAGTAAAGGACTGAAAGTACTGCCATGGGAAGCGTGATATCTGGGGGTAAGGAGTGAATCAGTAGACAAGCCCTTTCCTTAGGAAAAACTATAGTGATTTCATGGTCATTGAGGGTCACTTGGGACAGCCTTTATTGGCTCAATGGTTTGTGCATTTATGTCTGCCTGTTTGGTCTTAGTTACTTTTCTGATTGCTGAGACAAAATATCCAACAAGCCCCAACACCCAAAGTGAAAGGATAAAGGTTTACTTAGCTCACAGTTTGTAGAGGTTTCATTCCATAATCAGTGGGCTTCAAGGCAGGGAGGCGCATGGTACAGAGGCAGCTCTTCATGGTGCAGCAAGACGGAAGAAGGTGTGTGTGTGTGTGTGTGTGTCTGTGTGTGTGTGTGAGAGAGAGAGAGAGAGAGAGAGAGAGAGAGACAGAGACAGAGACAGAGACAGAGACAGAGACAGAGACAGACAGACAGAGACACTGTTTTCTTACATTGTATGCAGGCTACCTTCCCTAGGGTGTATTTGACATTCACTTAATCTAAGCCTTGCACTACAAATCAGTCACACATTGTAGATTTAACCATTCGCAAAGATAAAACCTTAAGACTACACAAGGCTTTGGGGGAAACATCTAGACACAAACCATAACACTATATGATTCTGATTCTGATTCTGATTCTGATTCTGATTCTGATTCTGATTCTGATTCTGTTCTCTCTCTCTCTCTCTCTCTCTCTCTCTCTCTCTCTCTCTCTCTCTCTCCTCCTTTTGTCCTCTATTCTTTCTCAGTGGTTGGAAGGGACTATTGCAAAGTTTTAAAAGGAGACTAATTCCAATCTAGCGCTTCCATGCTCAACAGAATGCCTGGGATTCCTGCTGTTCTCTTACTTTGACCACCTCCATGCACAGCCTCTTCCATTTTCTGGCAGCTGGGTCCTGGTGCTGGGAGCTCTCTGGTCCCTGCCATGTGCTCTGACCCTGAGATGTTATGAGGCTGCCAGACTCAGAAAGTGCAGAAGGTGGCAAGGGTTTACTCCAGAGGCTTGCAGCATTGCCAGACATAAAAGGAAAACTCTAGGCTAAAATCACCCACATGCTCAACTCAATGAGGCTTGTCATCACGTTCAAAGGACAAAGAGGGCCCTGTTTCACTAGCTCTAGTGTCTTCAATTTTATTTTCTTTTTTTACATGCTGCTTTGTAGGCTGTTGGTCCCGACTGTTAAAGGAAAGAGGAGGTGCCACAGTTCAGCAACCTCTAATGCGAAAGTGAATGATTTCCCAGTTTTCCCTTGTTAGGCGCCACTCCTTACCGACTCCCGGGAATCCAGGCCGCCACGGTCTGGGCTCGCTTCCCACGCCGACTCCCACCGACCTAGAGCCATGTCTGTAAGCTTCCAGTGGAGCAGCCTCACCGCGCATGCAGGCTGCCTTCACGCCTCCTCGACCTTGCATTCCAGGCCAAATCCTTGTGGCTCAGTGGGCCGGCTTGGACACCCCACACCCCAGTTCTCCCTTGGCCCTGAGGCTGCCAGAGACAGCCAGACACCCAACAGTTCTTTCCTTGTCTCTTAAGCTTCACGCCCTCCAGAATGACCTGCCCTCCAGCCAGGCAGCACGTGTCCGTGCGTGCTGATGCTCATTGGTAGAACCCCGGACCTAATGCCATGGCCTGCACGAAGCCTTTCCAGACTCACACCATTAGCAAAAGCTCCCGCTTCGCATTTTCGGTGCTGTTTCTCTCTATGTAAATAGGACAAATGATTTACGGGCACGTGGCTTTGATTTTCTTATTTATAAAGCAGGGTGTATAACAGCGTATATCAACGCGAAGGTTTTGGTGAGGATACGCTAACATACACTTGGGCCTGCCGCAATAAGGCTTAGTTTCACTTACTCTGATGTCACAATTTTACTTTAATATTGTGCTTTGCACATACGTCTCCCCTGCAATTCTTCTTAAACTCCTAAAGCCGTCTTACCCAGGTTTGTCCTGCCTCGCACGGTTCTTTCCAAGTAGCTTCTTTTAAGAACATATACTGAGTCAGTATCTGTGCTCTTGCACCAGCTTTTCATCTGTACAATGGGAATAAAAACACCATAGCTGTTCCACAGCATTGCTTAAAAGGCAGATTAAAATGTTATATAGAAAAACATTTGAATCATAAAAATGAACTACCAGGCACACACAAGCTACTGTTTGCGGTATTATTACGCTGCATGAAGTAAAGAGACAATGCTGCCCAGTTAATCCAGTAGAGGGCAATGACACACACACATGGATAGTCATATTCTTTGCAAAGCCCAAAACTAGAAATTTAAAAGTGAGAAATGCTAATATCATGTCGACAAAATTAAATATTTCCTCTTTATTTAACTAGTTTGTTCATTTCTTGTGCTGCTCTGTCAACACCATTTCTACATGTAGACAGAGCCAGAACCACCATGGACCAGGTCTAGGGGCTGTTCCTCTGAGTTGTCTGTTAGAATCTTCACTTGCTCATAGGCCCAAGGGGAAGACTGACTCAAGCTGGGCCAACGGTGAATGACAGGGCTTCTCCTGGTTTCACTTAATGGGTGTAATTGCATGAAATTGTATCATCCCTTAAGGATTGGCTCTGATCTGGAGGCAGGCCTGGGAGCTTGGCCATGCTGGGGGAGGGACTGGAGGAAGACTGGGAGAGACAGCGGTGTGCATTGTTTCCTCAGCTGGCTTTGGCTTCCCGGAGTATGCTCTGCGAAGACGCTGACTCCATGGACTAAGCCACCAACTTTGCTTAGCACAGGGCTAATTCTCTCAGAAATAAGAGGAAGAGCATGGACGAGCACAAGCCACAAAGAGTGCACACTAGTTGTGCGTCTTCTGGGTCCCTGAGCCAGAAATAAGTTTTGAAGATGTGCGAGCACATGTCAAAGCGGTAGCTGAAGAGTTAAGCTTCCAAACCGTGCAGATCCGCGTATCTTAGATTAACAACACTTGGTACGTTTACTGCTTCCTGTGAGTCTGGCACTGGATGAGGAAGAGGGGTGATTTGGAAACCAGCTGAAATGTATTTTCACCTTCAAGGAATTCACAGTGTAGATTAGAAAACAAGTGTAGATTATAAAACACCTTTATGTGCAAGCAACTAAAGACAAACCGTTACAAATATGATCGTAAGAGAAGCAACGAGTTAGTTGTGCTATAGTGCTTGCTTTTTTTTAAAAAAATTTTTTTCGAAGGATTGCTAAATTAAGAAAGAACTAAAGCATGATGTGAAATTTGCTTGTGCAAGAAGCACTGCTTGGCGTGGAAAAGTGCACGCAGAGGAGCCGAGCAACACTGGAGGAGGATGCAGGCAGTGTGCACTCTTGCATGTGCCTGGGGATGTTCCACTCCCTGCGCCTGGCCTATGTTAGCTGCACTTCTGCAGTACTTGCCGCATCCTTCTATACCACTTATGTGTCCTTCCTTCTACCTTTACACCACAATTCATTAGCTAAAACCATTGAGTGACCATTTCCACACACAAATGTCTTTTTTTCAAGGTCGGTTTCCATATTTATTCTAGTATTTATGTATTTGAAATACTTTATGTGTGTCAAACCCTGCTGCTGTTTTTACCTGGTCTCTGTCTTTTTGTGTTAATGTATCACTTCTGGGCTCCAGGTCCTATGGTATTTATTTGCTGTTGTGTTTTGTTTGCAGTACTGGGGATTGAACTCAGGACTTTGCGCTTGTCAGGCAAGTGCTTATTCTACTGAGCTATCTCCCTGGCCCCCTATGGTATTTATCGACTGATTTTTTTCAGAGCAGAGTGATATTGAACAGCACATATGCAACTGTTGTAACAGAATAGACAGTGTGAAAAGCCCACCAAATACAGAAAGCAAGAAGCTGCTCAGCCAGTGTGAGGGGAGGAGGGGTCTGGAGACAGATTCCCCGAGGGCAGGAGTGGAAGCACAGGGATTCAAAGAGCACCGGGGTCTTCTTTTGGTCTCATGGTTTTAATTTGCATTATTGTAAAATCAAACAAAAAATAACAAAAAATGTAATGTATTTAAAACAGCAATGATAAACATACGGAAAATAATTTTAAAATCAGACAGAAGAAAAATAAAGAGACCAAGAGAGATGATCCTAGTTGTGGGTAAGTTTACAGAAGGTTCATTTTAAGTTCTGTTCAGAGATTTCCCAGAGAAGAGCTGGGCACATCTCGCTAAGATCTTGTCAGCGTCTGATTCTCTCCTGGTCTGACCTTACCCCAAAAGGACTTTACAGAGGCTATGCTGCACCGTGACAGGCCACTGAAGGGCTCACACATGACTGCTGACCCCCTATATGAGGTTCTTCCATGCTGTGTTATGCCAAGTACAAAACGCACTGACTTTCAATGACCTTCACATGCACATCCATATGCAATTAATTTAAACTATTTTTAAATAATTTTATGATGGTTGCATGTTGAACTCATAACATTTTATAAAGCAGTCACGTGCTTTTTGGACAGTCTTGGCCTAGCAGACTGTGTAGGCTGCACACGACTTTATGATGCCCCAACAAAGCCCATTCGGGAGCAACAGTGAGTTCAAATGATGCTCCCTGACAAATGTCTGTGACGAGCGTGTCTCTGTGCATGGGGAGGGGACATGCCAGATGTTTAGTAATCAACTAAAATGAGAGCAGCATTAATGCGCTCTTGGGAGAAGTAAGGAGCTTGATTAGTTCATGAACCAAATAAAAGGCAACGCTACCTTGCTGTGAGTGAGATCGGGGGCTAACAAGGATTAATCTGCATGAGATGGAGTGTGTGGACCCACTCGTGTGAACATGTGGCTGTGTGCTAGTGCCCCACGTGTGTCTTTCCACATGCTCACATGAGTGTACATGCAAGGATCCGAGTTGGCTTATCCGTATGTGCATATATGTTATGCAGCTTCACATGTGTGTGTGTGTGTGCATGCTTTTCCTTGTCTTTTCTCATATGCACAACATGCATTTACAGTACAGTATGACCACATATATCTGTGTATGTGCATAGAAACATTCTTACATATGGTGCACCTCTGTGTGTTTCTATACATTCTGCCTGTGTGCAGTGGTGTATGTATGTGTGTATGTACACTCTATGAACAACCTTGTACACACACCTATATGTACACTTTTCTACTACATGTACCTATATGTTTCTATATGTTCATATATGTGCCTGTCTTATATGTTTGCTCATTTGTATGTTTGTCCCTGTACATGTGTGTGAATTGTGTGTATGCACACAGATGCGTGTCCTAGTTTGCAATTCACAGCCATCTGCACATATTTGTCTCTGTGTACCTTTGTGTATATGTGTATGTTATTTGTATGCTGCATAGGTAAGAAAATGGATAAAATGAAGAGGGAAGAGTGGAAGGCTACATTTAGAGTATATTCCATAGATACATGTGGGCACTAAACTAGAGAATAATATGGAGACAGTTATGCCTTTTAACAGCTTATACTGGCTATGATAATGAGCCAGTGGTTAGGCAGAAGGATTTCTAATGAGAAAAGGGATATCTATACACTTCAGTAACATCTTTAAGAATTAGAAAAAAGTATGACACTTAAAGCTTCCTATTTTATACACTCTGTACAATGCCTATTCATTTGGCTTAGGCTTCTAAAATCTTAAAGTGAATATTGGAACAATTATTTGGCAGGCCAGCCCCAGAAGCGAGGGGTTTAACATTTAATCATTAAGTTTAGGTAGCAAGATTTTCCCCCTTGACTCCAGGAAAAGCATTTAGTAACCTTTTTTGTCATCTTATGAAAAGGGCCTAACAGTTATCCTTCCTCTTTGAAGCCCAAACAAGACTCCATGCAGGAATGCAGCCTGTTCCACACTTGCCAAAGCCAGAACTAGAACTCAGGGCCCAGAGCAGAGGCTAGGATTCAGAGTTCTACTTTTGAATATATCCAAAACCATTTTATAAGGACAGCAGGGAGTGCAGAGTCATGGATACAATCGGAGGAGGACTTCTGAGGACTTGGGGAAGTGCCTGGATAAAAAGCTCCTGAGCTGGGTACTGCGTTTGGCCAAGGAGAATCCAGACAGACACACAAATACAGGTAACTAGGAAGGGGAGGCCCCCATGGTGAGATGCAAGCACCCTAAAGACGCTGTCTACATCTCCAGATATTTCTGTTTCTAAAGAATCGGAGCATAACAAGATGCTATACTCAGAGCAAAGGCTCAAATATAAGTTCATCAAAATGAAGGACCTTCCATAACAGAAGATGTTAGAGCCAGATTGAGTCTTCTTTAATTGAAAATCATGATAATCATAGTGATGATGCACACGCAACTTTCCATGAGGCACTTTTATGTGCAGCATCTCATTTAAACCTCTCGGCAGCCCCAGGGCTTACATGGTATCCTCACTTCATCTGTGAAGAACTTGAGGTTGATGAATTGCTTAAGGCCATAACTGGTAGAAAATAGCACACGGGGGATTTGAGATCAGAATTTTTGAGTGAAATCCCAGCTTTCTCAGGTGTTGCACTGAGCCCAGTCTCTTTGGTGAGACGTTTGTATTGGGAGAGCCTATAATAAAATCCGGGCTAGTCATACAACTGAAATCGGAGGCCAGGCAATATGCGAGCCCCTGCTCCTCTTACCCCAAGTTTTCCCAGGAAGTGGTGGAGCTCGGGTGCCAACCTGACCTGCAGCTACAGCAGGCAGGCCCTCCGTGCATTGCTGAGCTGCTTTCCTCTCAGAAGCTGGGCTACTTCAGTGGCTGGCTGCCTGACCCAAACCCATCCTTCTTCCCTCATAGTGACACAGTTTGTTCACAGTAGCAGTTTGTTCGGAAACCACACTCGGCTCCCCCAGGACTGGTAGGGACTAGAAATGGCCGTGTGGCTTGCTCCTGGCCTTCCTTCTTGGAGCATAAACTCAGTGCCGTGCAGCCCTAATCGTATGATGATGAGAACAGGACAGGCTGAGTGTGGAAAAATGAGCAGCCTCAAGCCTGCCCTGATGGCACACTTAGGTGACCACCCAGGCCACGGAACTCCCACCACACACTTTTCAGATGTGAAATCAGAGGGCTATTTATTTAAGATGAAGTGTTCCAGTTATTTTCTCAATTGATAAACATGATCCTATGGCTGCAAAGAACATGGGTGCAGCATCTTCTTCCGCTCATTTACATTCCCTACATTTCCATTTCTGGGCTGGTAGCTCACAATCAAGGGGCAGAAAAGTGTGACTTTAGTCGCAGATCCTAAAGGCATCTTGCGTTTAGAGAAATCAAGCAGTTGTGCTTCTGTGAAGTATTAGAAATAAACCAGACAGAAGCAAAATGGTAGGACTCATTGCAATCTAATAGAGGTCACCACAGTGTGCTGGCTAAGAGCTTGGTGTATGGGGGCTGTAGCTTACGGTATGCTTTACAAATCTAATATTTGCTAATTGTGTGTAGTGGATTTCTAACAGGTAGTCAGTGGATTATACCCAGCTGAATTAAACTAGCATGGTGCTGGGTGTGGGAAGCCCACCTAAGGATCATTGCCAGTGACTAAAGTAGAATAGGAGAACCTGCCAGAATGCTGTTAGCGATGCTGTTTGGAGAAGCTGTTGGAGCTGTTGGAAATGTTGGAAACTGCGAGTTCTCTTGGGCTGTTTTGCTGGATAACTTCATCATGCTGGCTTTTCCGATGAACTTTGGGGAGCTCTGGTCCTCACCTTAACCATTGCTTCCTGGCTCCAGAGAGGAAGATGGTGGTGCACTGCTCAGCCCCACGGAGAAGCTTGTCACATTGGCTTTCTGGATGGGAACTTGGATTTCCTCATCTCTGGAGGAGCACCAGAACTCACTGTTGCTGAGGATGGCTGTGGTACTTTTGGGGGAGCTCTGGTGCTTACCTTGAGCATTGCTTCCTGGCTCCAGTGCAGACGCCTCAGCCCTCTGGCACAGATCCTTCATCCCTCTGGCACTGACTTCCTAGCCTCTACCACTGACCCTTGGGCCTTCCCACCACAGATCCCTGAAGTGGGCCTGCATGGGGCCTTGTCATGGGCTCTAGGCCTCCAGTTGGACTGGTGGGAGGCATTGTTATGGGCTCTAAGTCTTCATCGGGACTCACACAGGATATTATGATCCAGGCCCTCAGCTGGGTTCTTCCGTATTTAGTGTGTGGATAGATTTCATGCACACGTTGTATGTGATTTGTGGGTGACTCATTATAAAATATTATAAAACATGTCCTGTACTATATTGTTGTCCTTGCAAAAACCCGAAACGATGACAGTATGTTACATGGGACAAGTTTTATAACCTCTCTGAGCTCTGGCTCCTTTATCCACAAACTAGAAATTTTGTCAGCCTCCTTGGTGTATGGTAGAATGAATTGGCAAAATGTCTGCAAAACATTGAACATATTGTGCACAGCAAACAAAATACTATGACCGATATTAAGGAAGGCTGTGCTGCTTTAAACAGTAGATGCTTTGTGTAAAATATACCCTTCCTTGCTCACAGTGAGTGGGGTCTTCAAGATGGAAATGGGGTGTGAGGAACCACTCAGGGTTCAGCCCTAGCCATTTGGGACCAGTGGAAGGAGAGAAACAGGGTCGCAAGGTAGCGTCACAGGCAGGGACTGAATAAGTACCCTTAGCTTCTGGGCTATGGAGCAGTCAGCTAGAGAGGGAGCCAGCAGGAAGGGGTGCTGCTGGAAGCCCAGATCCATTCTGGCTGAGGTTATGCTCACCGAGGAAGGGTTTTCCCAGCACATAGGACAGTCAGAACCTCCTACACACAATGATCACAGAATGGCAGCTCAGCTCCCAGGCCCGGGGCCAGTCCCCACTCCTGCAATTCCTGTTGGCTCTCAGAGAGTAAAAATAACAATAATAAAAAAGAAAATGAAAGTAAGAATCAACATTTCTCTTGCCAAGTCATTATGGTACCTTTGGAACAGTCTCTTGTGCAATGCAAAAATGAAAAGGTGATAGTCCTGATTGATACATGTAGGCATGGCGTTGTCTAATTCAGAGGCCTTAACCCTTTCTATTTCTTTGCCCTTTCAGAACATCAGATGAAATCATAAACCTTTTTTGTGTTTTACAAAAGTGCATGTATACAGCCTACATGCACCCCCCAAATCTTGATGAATTATATAATAACTTTAAAGATTTTAATTGAGGAAGTAATTTCTCATCTAAGCATGCCTCCTTCCTATCAGTTCTCATCACATAGATGAGAGTGTTTGCAGTGTGACACTGCAGTGTGACACTGAACTGCCCTTTTGGTGGCTTTCACACAGGGTGGAATTTCTAGACTTCAGGGTTGGTTTTTCAGAAGATGGGAGTGACTTCAGTGTGTGTGTTCGTCTGTTTGCTTGTAGGACTTTGTTTTTGTCCCCTTTCATATAGAAATTGTTTCCCTGATTTGTGAGAGTTTGCAATAGGCTGATCTGAGAGTCTAAGATAGAGTTATTTTTTTTTTCTTAAAATGGTTAGAGTCTACTGCCAAAGCAACTTTTCGTGGTAGAACAGAGACCACTATTCTTGCCAGATTCAGGTATCAAGAGCACCTGTGTCACCAACTGCTATGTGAATACAAAGCTTCTAACTCACAGCTGTCTTCTGCAGGACGTGCTGCCACTGCTGAGGACATGGAGACAAAATCATTTTATATAAGCACAGCTGTGACAACAGAAGACAAAAAAAATCCTGTGTCGTCACATTCGGAAAGCAGGGTTTAGGTGCAATGAGATAGGTCTAATAATGGCCCTTGAGAAAACTTCTTATGCTTGTTAATTACTATAAGCTATGCCCATTCCCAGGCAACTGAGGTGTGTGGGCTCATTTAAACATCACAACAACCTGTAGTCAGCACTTCTAGCTCATATTTTTGAATGAGAAAATTGAGGAAAACAGAGAAAACTATAGAATTTTCAAAAGCATACAGATGAAGAAGAAGATGAAGAGGAGAAAGAAAGAAAAAAGAGGAGGAAAAGGTGGATAAAGAGAAGGAGGAACAGAGTAGGGGAAGTAGGGGAAGAAAGAAAAATAGGAGGAAGAGGAGGAAAAGGGGGGAGGGAGAGAAAGAAAGAGAGACAGAGACAGAGAGACAGACAAAGACAGAGACACAGGGAGAGCTTTGGAAGTTTCCTGACTTTATTCAACTGAGCCTCATATGTGGTAAATAAAGTAACCCTTCCTAAGTAGACCAATCGAGACAGGCTCTGTAGATCTCACACATGGATGGTGGTGGGAATGCAGTCGATACCGAACCTGTATAACTGATCATCTGCTGACCGCTAGGACCAGCAGGACTGGGCCCAAGTCTCCTGGTGTTCCAGGGCATACACCTGACTTCTTCTCAGTCAAGTTTCTGCCATGTGTATAGTCCTGATGTTCCTCAAATTATGAGAAAGTCATACACAGATAAATCCATGGCAACCTGAAAACATTGTGAGGTAAAATGGGTGCATCCCTCCTCACCTGGCAGGCTTCAAGCTCAGACTCACAGCCGTGTCCCCTTGCGTCCACATGACCCTCGTGGCTGACAATGTGCGTGGTCCCTGCTGTGGCCCAGGAGCACAGGACAGTATTGGGCTCCCTCCCTAACCTGGAAAAAGACGAACATTAAAATCCAAGTATAGTGATTTCTTTCTCACCCCATAAAGTTGAAAAGTCAGAAGCTGAACCAGTTGGGGACTGTTGGTCTAATGGTTTCTTTGGTATTTTGAGGTTCAATGACTTTGAAACATGGAAAAGTCAAAAGATGAACTGTTTCTCCTTTTCGGTGTCAAGTTGGCTCCTCCTTCCAGGTCACCATGACTTTCTTTCTATACGTTTGCTCTCTCTCTGCTTGGCTTCACTACTGCGTGGCTGCTGCAGACCCCGCCTTACCATCCTTGAGTCGCCAGGTTCCTTGCAAGGGCGCAGGAGGGCACTAGCACAGCAGCAGGCTTCAGATGCCGAGGACAGGCCTTCCCTTGAGCTCCCCCCTCTCTGGGCCTTCCTGTGCCGAACTTGCCCTCACAGCAGGAGCCAGTAGAAAGCCCTTCGTGTTGTAGCAGCCATTCTGAGCCACACCTACCTCTCCCGGGGGCTAAATTTTAGCTCCAAAAATGTCACAGACTGAGTGGCCTTCTGTGACGTGTACCAAGATAGCCACACCTCTGTTTGGGCAGGAGGGGTCGCTTGATGCTTCCGAGGCCTTTTGAAATGGAAGTACAGCAAGACAAACACTGTACTCCAGTTTCAGGTAGCAGCTTTCCAGACAGAGCTTTCCCAGGCAACCTGTGGTTGTCGTCGTCTTTCTGGAAACATGTTCTTTCAGGACACACTGAAATTTTCTGCCCAGAAGAAGCGATAAAATGGATTTGCTCACCAAGAGCTCCACTTAAGAAGAGAGTCTAGAAGTGACAGGTATTTCTAAAAACTATTTTGAAATCGTGTCTGCCTGGATTTATTTTCATTTATCAAATATTATTTTGCTACCGTACCTAAGGTGCTGTAACTAATGTCTCCAATTGCACTTGCCCGCACCCTGGCCTCCTGCCTGCCAGCCCTGTGGGAGGAGGGCGTCGAATGACACTTGCAAGACTGCTCTTTAATAGCCAGCATTATTTTATTAAGGGAAATTTGTATTGCCCCCTTTTCCTCTCAAACGTGCCAAATGGACAGATTTTGATTTTCTTGGCCCAGGGAATTAAAGACCAGGGAAGTGGCTTCGTGCCCCCTCTGGCACTTCCACTGCGCATTCAGGAGGCGCCTGTGGAATCCAATCGCTTTGAACAGCTAAAATTTCAGGTTTGAATTTCATCTCAGAAATGCACAGAGACTAAGAACTGGTGACAGAATCTGAGTGGGGGCTGCTGTCAGTTCCCTGTGATTCTGTTGCCGCTCATGGGTAGCCCAGGTGTATCCCCCCAGGTAAGAGAGTCCCTGCCGAAAGCGAGCAGCCCTTTGTTGCATATCTTGTTAGTTAACCTGTCAAGAAAGTTGCCAGTAAGGAGGTTGGGGGGGGGTGGGGGGACACTCGGAGTTTAATCCAATTAAAACCTCACTGGCTTTTCCACATTCTTGATATCCTGGTTTAGACTGGAATCTTTTCGACATGGGGGTGTCAATAGGGTAAAAAAAAATGCAATCTTAACTGAGTTACAACATGGAATACTATAAAGGATAAGGCAAAAAGAGTAAGGATTTGGGGTATAGGAGATAAAAAAAAGTTCACTTTTAACCTTATTGTTAGTGGCCTTTAGTGTGGTACTAGAATTTATGTAAAAAGACTTCCTAGAGAGCCAGGCAGGGAGGCTCTGGCTAGCTCCCACCCAGCCGACCTCGTCTGCAGCAGCATTGACCTGCCTTCCAGGAGAGGCCCTGGCCACACCAGGGAAATCCTTTCCGCTGAGCTCTGGAAAGAGCAATGACAGCAACACGGGATGCCTTGGAATTCAAACTAACAAATGTGCTCAGATTTAAATCTCCAACGCCACGTATTGACACAGATGGTCCCTTTTAGTGCTAACTCTTATTTTTCTTTGCTCACAATGCAAAGCAAGCAGAGCCAACGCACTTTATAGGGTGGTTTCTGAATGAAGTCTGTACTGCAAGCAAAGTTGCACAGGAAGCAACCTCAGAGCCTTGCAGCCGGCCTCTGAAGGGACTATGCAGACCAAAGAGGAACATGGCGGGCTGAATGGAGGATGCTGGAGGGGTGCGGAGTTCGGGCAGGTGAAAGAGGCAGAAGACAGAACATGCTCCAGCGACGTTCAGACTGTTTCTAGCTCTGTCGTCCAGAAGCACACTTACTACAAGTAGTCTGGATGCTTCTTCATTCTTTCAAAGGCAGTTTCATGAACTGGAAAACACACCCAAGATAGTATTCTGAAGTGAGAAAAGCAAACTCAATTAGGTGATTATTTTCATGATTTGACAAATCACACGTAAAACGTGTGTGCAATTGCCTGACGTGACTCTGCTCACACCAGACATTTCTGTGAAACTGAGGAAAGGGAGTGGTAACACCAAACTATTCTGCTAGCATAAGTTTGTATAATTTGAAAGAATTAGAAATCCTAATAGAAATGAGGAAATTACTACTACATTGAAGTAAACTTAATGGCTTTCTCACTGTACTGGACATTTCCTGAAGAGCTAGGCATATTTGTCTTATCAGCATTGTAGAAAAGGGTATAGCTCGTGGTGAATATGAATTAGTGTTTAATAACTAAACCTATGTCTTTTCTTTAAAAAAGCAAAATTTAAGATTTCTATAGCTAAACGTTCTCATCAGCTTTATTGGTAATAGGTAAATGAGCTGCCTTGTCATTTTCATGAGGAAGGAGAACTTCATCTGGTTGGAATTTATATTTTTAGTTTATTTAAGGGATTTTTAAATGGGACAGATGTGATAAATTCTTTTGATCATCCAAGATTTTAAGTGATCCATTTGTCTATAAGCAAAAGGCACAAGTATCACAATAGCTTATTCGTGGGAGGGAAGGTCCGTGAAATTCTTGAGCCCCATCGAGGGACAACCTACCGTGGGTGTGCTTAGGAGACTGACCTGGGAAACGCTCAGTCTTATGTGGGATGGAGGGCACACGTGGTGGCATGGTGCTTTTGCAAAATCTTTGCAAGTGAATTTGCTTATGTCAAAGTGACCATGTCTACCCAAGGGACTTTCTGAATCTGGTTAACTTCCTACGTTGTTTTTCCACCATTTCAGCCTTTTTTGTTTTCTTTCTGTTGAGGGGAGACCAGGGCACTGCGAGGGGAGGCAACTGAAACCTACAGCGTGATTTCAGCAGCAAGCTATAAATAACAGAAGAGGCAGAGGCAGCGTTGGTGACTAACTGAGGAGTCCTCAGGGAACCTGGCAAGAAGAGCGTGCTCAGGTGAGGCCGTGGGGTGCGGCCCCGAAGAGGTAGGCATCAACTTCTTTACATGCTGCATTGACTGAACTAATCCAACCCCTTCAAAACTTTTGAGTTGAGATTAAGACCAAAGGCTTGATTGTTGCTTATGTCATACTTTGCAAATTTGGCTGCACAAGAAATTACTTAGGAGAGATTTTCAAAATCCCAATGACTTGGCTATAAAGCAGGCCATCTGATCCGGCATCTCTGGGGTGGAGCCTAGGGGTTTCCATTTCATAAAGCTCCTTGGGTGGTTCCGGTGCTCTTTAAAGCACTTTTCGGTGAATTGTGAATCATGTCTCACCAGCTGCTTGCAGCAGTGTAGTTGAGGGTAACCTTACTTAGATTTCACCTGTGAGTGAGTGACTGCACTCCCTCTGTCACATCACCACTGTGGTGTTAAGGGCAGGACAACCTGTGAGTGACAGTCCCACCAGAGCCACAGGGAAGAGAAAAACACAACAAATAATCAGAGCAGGGCTGTTGGCAAAGTCTACTGTGGTATGCAAACTCTGCCCGTTCACTGTTTACCGGAAGCGCAATTGCACAGAGAAGCAAAACTGTCTCCACGTCCTAAGCAGTCCCTAGCAAATGCTGTGTATTACTCAGGGAAGTGTTCCAGATATGCTTGTTCAACCCATAAATTCTCTCTCTCAAGGCTATTCTATGAGGCGTAGTCTGAAGTTCTGTTTTGTTTAGAAATAACGTTGTGTGGGCAAAAGAATAATTTCTGAGTAATCTTCAGTTATTAACAAAGGAAAACATCATCAAGTATATTTGCCAGACTACGTTTCATTGTCCTCTTGTATTTGTTGAACTTTTAAAAAGGCAAAAGACACAAATTAAAAACTGCATAAATAATTATAAAGCATTTACTCAAATATACCAACATAATCACCAATTTTTTTTTTAAAAAGACTTCACAAGTGAGAACTCCCCTATAATATCACAACCCTTTCACCTAGAGCTTATCTATATCTTGAATTTTATAGTGCCTATTTTTCTACTTTCTCCACTGCTCTACAATTGATATAGCAATTTCTGAAACTGTTTTGATTCTTTCACATATTGGAATATTTTGCTGAATTCAAGCACTTACAATATTTAAATGACAATGGAATAACCTTCTCTGACAAAACTAAACAAAAAGGAGGGATACAAATGAATAACCATTTTGTATCTGTATATTCAAAATAGTTAGGATAGATATACAGCTGCATTCTCTTAATTCAGTGAACAGAGAGATTTATTCTAATAGTGTTTGTGGACAAGATATCATGTCAGCATCTTGTACAGTGAATAATCACTAAGACAACAATATGGAACATATTGATTATTGAAACTGTGCTAGTAATCGGCTTTGAAACTGTCTCATTGCTATTTGTTTTTCAATAAAATTATTTAAAAAATAAAATAAAAATGTTTTGAACCTGCTTTTGAACATTATATAGGTGGAATAATTGGTACATTAATTTAAATTTTAGTATCTATGCTACTGATAAAAGAAATATTTGGGGGCCAGAGAGACAGCTTAGTGGCATAAGTGCCTGCCTGGCAAGCAGTAAGGAGAAATTTGCACCTATACCTGATAAACTTTAATAAATATAAAGATCATGTAGAATGTTTGTTAAAACTCAAACTGTTGAACCCTAGGCCTGGAGGTTCCCAACTTAGTAGTTCTGTGCTGAGCCCAAGAATGTGCATTTCCAGCAGGTTCTCAGGAGCTGCGGAGGGCATCCGTGTAGAACACCACTCTGACGCTCAGTACTCAGTACCAGTGCACTGGCCAGCACTAGGCCGGTGGAGTGTTTCTCACCTAGAAGAACATTAGACATTTGACATTCCAAATTCCATTCTGGACCTATTCAATTAAAATTTCAATTTTGACAAGATTTCCAGGTGATTTGGGTGTACATTACAGTTACAAAAAAATAAATGTAGGTTATATGAACTTTGAAATAGAATTTTTTGAGGTTATAGTACAATGGATATCTTTAAACATAGCTAGATGTTAAATGATTTTTACAAAGGAGTTACAATTTACACATCTATCACCGGATATGTGTGTATTTACAAATATTTTTACACTTATCAAAGAAAAACCATAAAATGCTTCAATGTTAATGAGTGTTCTAAAATGTTTATGTCTTACCATCCATGAAATATTTTTCTCACTACCATAAATGGTAAAAAAGATTAGTGAAAGAGTGTAAAGCTCTCAGTTACTCCATATATTACACTTTTTCAACTTAAAAGAAAATATAAATTCTTTGGAGATTTGAAAACTATCATGAGTTATAGAGGATAGACAACAATTTTCAAATAAAATAAATAATCTCTCTTGGACAGATGACATTAATCAAAATGGTCTTAACATATTTTTAAAATCTGTGAATTAATGAATAACCTGTCAAATTGAAGGAAACCACTAACCAGGAAATATTGCAGACACTTTAAATTTCACTATGATAAGCTGAAAACAGAAATTATTCAATCTTTTCCCTACTATCTAGGTGTGAGGTGAATTCACTGATTTAAAAGACATATACTAGGTCCATCATGTACCTTTTTGAAAATTTATATTCATTTAAAATATTTTTATGGAAATAATCTATTGTTTCTGATTGTATTAAAATTTGGTGGAGCAATTGCATCTCTATTTTTCTTGTCCTTTTACTTTTAGACATAAAATTCAAACTTGTGGAAATATTAGTCGAGTAACACATGAAATGGAGAGAAAAACACCATCACAAAGAAGATAACAGTAGCAAGGAAATACAAGGACAAACTTCTCTAATATTCCTTTACACAATCTTAGATGAAACCTAAAATATATGTCATGAAAAAATACAACATGATAATCCCATCCTAAATGTTCTATGTATCTAAGTTGAAGATTTTAAACATTCTATGTAATGCTTTTTTAATTGAACTAATAATAATATAGTCATTTTATGGTGGTTTTCCGACTAGTTAAAGGATAATTAGGCATAGAACAATAGCTTGAAAGTGTAGCTCCTTTTTATGATACAATCATTATGCTAAGTACACGATAAAATGAAATACCAATAGCATTGCAAACAAAAATAAGCGTGCAAGGTAACTCTGTAATAGCTTCACATACTGTTGTGCATAATAGATATAAACGAAAAACTTTGCTAATAACAATGTTGTGGACATTTTCATATTCATATGTTATTACTTGCCCACTAATGTCTTACCACAGTCAAAAGTTTAATCAATACAAGTAGTCTGTTGGTGTTGTTCATTAAATAGATGCATTCTGTTATTTTTTGCACATACACTGGCTTCTCATAGATCACAGGGTCTCTCTCACTGACCAAAGTCAGTGTAGCAACCATCAGATGATGATTGTCATGGCCACTGGGTGCCACGCTTTTCACCCTAACTATGTCCCTGGCCATTCCTACAGCTGTGCTGAGATGTATAGTGGGATAAACTGCATGGGACTCAGTCTCTGTCCCCCACGTGCTCCAAAGAACAAGTCCTCTTACCATCTCTCCATGATTGCCCAGCTTGAGCTAAACTGTTCCTGCTGGATGATCAGGAGCTACGGCACTGGTACTCTTCCTCAGGATGGGCAATGCCCAGCTTGCCAACAGTGGTCATGGCTCCCAGATGAACACAGTTTTTTGCCAAACCACTGAACCACAGTGATTGGTGTTATGAATTTGCTTTCTTCTGGTTAACATTCACTGTGTGCAATTGATCCTATCTATAAGAAGGTGACTTCCATATCTGTTTTCAAATCCTGTCTGCCTCAGATAGATTCATTTGGGACAGAGTCATGAAGTCTCCCAAGTCCATTACCAAATTCAAGTGTCCTATCCAGGCAGGCATTATATGAGGGGTACCATGAGACTACAAACTGAATTGTGCCTGTTTCACAAGCTGCCTGTGCTCATGAAAGTTGCCCAATAGCAGCTACTAACTGAAGTTAGGGCATTGCCTTCAAAAAGATCTCATAAAAGAAAAATTACAAGGAAAGTAACAGCTATCACTACACAGAGCTCAACGTCTATTTGAGTTTATGCTAAGATATGATGGAACTCAAGAGAGAAATGATGCTAGTATTAAGAAAGTTCAAAGAACTGCACACAACCCTGGTGGGCAGAGCCACTAGACCACCAAGATCCCAGTTCAGGCAGACCTTGGGTGCATGTGTGCATGCAGCCTTTATGAGTGGAGCAACTACTGAGACCCAGGCCAAGTGGTACCAGGTGTGGGGGCACATACACAACTTTGGTGGCTAGAGAAATCAGGAAGACCAGCAACCTGTATATGTCTGAAGCAGTAGCAAGGAATTAACATTTAGGGACCAGAGAACTCCACCAACAGAACAGTCCCAGCCCACATCCAGAGCCAGGACAAGCTCCACACCCAGCACAATTCCCATGGCAAACTTGGCTGGAGCACACAGCACATTTCTGGGACCTGACATGGACACTGCCACAGAACTGTAAACACATGAGATATTTTACTACTTTAACTCTCTCTTGTTGGTCTGGTTGGCTATTCCTTTCCTGTCTGGCTGGAATTCATCTTGTTTTGTTTTGTATACTGTGGTAATTTTTGTTTTTGTGTGTTTTAGTTTTTGCTCTTCTTTTTCTGTTATATTTTCCTCTTCTTTTCTTTTTCATTTTCTTCTCTTTTCCTTCTTTTCTTTCAATGCACGGTTCTTACCTTTCTTTATTGTTTCTATTCATGATCCTCTTTCTTTCCTCAAATGCCTCTTGAATTCAAACTTTCAAATGAGTAAACATTCTCTTCCCTTTGTGATTATTTTTACCATGTTCTACTCCTCCTGTGTCCTCCAGATTCATAAAACTCATCATCCTTTGACCACCAGCCTTGTTTCTATAATATTTCACCTAATTCAAGACATTGTCTTATCTAGTACCCATCTTACCCTTCCCCAACTCAGTGTAGTACAGTAAAATCACTCCACTAAAGAGAAAACCGCTGCTACAAGGACATGGTATATGTTTGCTAACTCCTATGGTAGGAGGGTACAGGTTAATGGCTAAAACAGCTTGTTAGTAGTTAAGCTGTACTTGAACCTATTAGCATTACTAAATGTACTACACTAGCCAGGATGTCATACATGTTGTAAGCCGTTTTTCTCTCTTATATGTTAACACTGATTGTATGGGGTCATAATCATCACCACAGTCCAAAACCAAAGGTCTGAGTGCTGATCCGAATACTAACTTTGCATCCTTTATAAGTTGGGAATATAGGTTCTTGAGATATCTATAAAGAACTACCTCTATCTAGATGACAACCTCAAAGAACAGACATATCCCATGGAAGCATCAATATTAGTGATAAAAAGCTATCTGCTGTACAAAATGATCAAGAATCAACATAAAATAAAACAAAGCAAAATTGAAAAAGACAAATAGAAAAGATGCAGAAACAAAATTTAATCTCTGAACCGCAACCCAACCAGGACAAGCTCAAACACAATGAGATAGAGGAAATTGGAAAACAAACATTGAAAACTTTCTATAAAGATAGAAATAGAAATGGATTGCTCAGCATTCTAAAGCATCTGCTTAGGCAAGCTTAGGCAGGTGCAGAGGACCATGGTTCAATCCCTAGAACCATGTACTGCAAAAGCCCCACCTTCAGGGTGGGCTGAGCTGGAAAAAAAATTGTTAGCATTCCTGTGCAAAAACAAACTCGCAGAGAGATAAATTGGGGAAACCACATCCTTCAAAAAATGAAATACATAACCATCAATCCAACAAAAGTAATAAAATGGAGTGTGCGGAGAGCTTCCTGCTAC
>NW_004524598.1:20749060-20788080 GCF_000260255.1 Octodon degus | reverse complement strand
GGATAGGGATGTGGTTTAGTGTGAAGGCCTTGTGTTCAATCATTAGTACTGCCAAAATGACATACAAACAAAAAACAAAAGCAAAAATATGTAGAAGCAAGGAAAGAAATCTAGAGCAGGTGGCAAAGGGAGGCTCTTATTGCCAAAAGGATAGCAGCATAAAGGAGATCTCTGAGAGGTTTATTGAGGCAGAATAGAAGACCCTACTATGGCAGAAAAATACCAAACATACTGCATCCTACCTCAGACTTACATCCCAAACTGTAAGCTCATGTTTGCTTTACAAAAAGAAGACCTACCAGAGCGCAAACAAAAAGCTGTCATAGCTGAAAACAAAACCCTTCAATATGGCCTTCTGGCTCCCAGATATTTAACTAAAGGCTAGAATAACTTGCAAATCAGCCTCCTCATGTGGATGCCTTTGTTGAGGGTATAAAAAAGCAAAATTCAACCAAACAAAAGAATCCTATTGTGTGCTCATACCCTCTTAACTAGAATTCTCCCACCCCACCCTCCAACTGGACCTGCATATCCTAAATAGCTTCACTGAACAGCCCAGGATCATTAACAGCATTCCTGTTACTACATGTGTGAGAATGCATGTATGAATGTGGAGGAGAGGAGGTCTGGCTGTATAAAAAGTGTGAATTGTGTCACTGCACTCAAATACACAAGTCAGCGTAATTCAAAGTAAACACTGTTTCCCTCCAAGATGTGGAAGTCCTAGCCTCACAGTCACCAGCAGATAACCATGATGACAATGGAAATTAAAAATACTCCTTCATCTGTTGTTGTATTTAAGGACTCATTTTTTAAAAAGAGAACATCTAAAAATAGAAAATACAGAGAGAATGTAAAGTGCAAATTTAAGAAAGATAAATAAGACATGTTAAATCAACAAAACAAGTGCTGGGGAGATAGCTTGGTGGTCTAAGCACCTTCCCGGCAAGCGTAAGGACCTGAGTTGAATCCCCAGTACCAAATGCCATGCCACCCCTGAACCCTGGCTGTGCCTTGCTAGCCACTGCAACTGGACGTGGTGGTACATAGATTGTAGGATTGTGACAATTTATTTTACAACAGTAAAACCTAAAAGAAAGGAGCAAATACACTAGTAAATAATTTCACATTTCCCCCATAGATTTCCGTGCAAAGCAACAATATTTTTGTGTTAATGGCCCATAAGAGAGTCTATGTTGAAGTTCTCTTGCTTTCCGTAGAGCATATTGGCCTGCTTCAGTGTACTGAGGACAATCATAGTGCGTATCAAGCCGTGTTATATGTTTCAGGTGAAAGGTTCTGGAGCCCACTGAAGAGCTGATTTGCGTCACTGTATATACTTATGATACACCCAGTTGGGGCTCTAGCTGTGGCTAGAGTCCTAAAAGAGAGCTAGTACACTGATCTCTAACCTGATCACAGGACTAGTTCAGCCATCAGATACAGACGATTACACATTTGGTGGTGAAACATTATTAATAGTTCTTTCTTTTGTAATTTGTGGGTATATATCAGGATAAATTACAGAAACCAGGACAACTTCTTGGACACACAATATTGCCGCAGTCAGATGGGGGTTAAAATATTTTCAGAAGTTGAACACACTGGGTGTGTAACTGACACTTAAGCACTCACACCCTCACCCAAGTTGCTGGATGCCTCAGTAGCGCCTGGCCTTCGCTGGGGCTGTGTGTGTCAACTCTTTCCTGGTGCTTTGGTCTTACCAGTACTTCAGACAAATGCAGACCAGATCATACGTGAGGATGTGCTCTGTCC
Source organism: Octodon degus (assembly GCF_000260255.1). Taxonomy (NCBI): domain Eukaryota; kingdom Metazoa; phylum Chordata; class Mammalia; order Rodentia; family Octodontidae; genus Octodon; species Octodon degus. Next base: position 20,786,304 of record NW_004524598.1, on the reverse strand, counting down.
CAACAATGAGTCTTCCGCATACCCATCCCATCATGTGGTCACAGGCTGTTAAGTGCTTTATTTTAAATATCATTGCCTAATGCATCTTTTGATAGTCAGTGTACCTTATCAGCCAGAAATGCTTCACTACCTACACAGAATGAGGTGGATTAAGAGTTAGAGACCTGACTACTTACAAAGGCCCTTAAATGCATGAGGTCATGTCATTTTCCTGTTCAGATAGCTTAGATCACTTCAAATGCACTGTAATCATAATGCCATGAGCTTTCCAAATCTTTCATTCCTGAGGTGAAAGTACATTGCAAACAAAGATCTTTCTTTATCAAGTAAAGATGGAAATGGTGGAGGAAAATTGTAGTAAAATGGAAATTAAGTATTTTCTACTCCTTTCTTAGAAACCCTATAATGAGGATTGTTACTTATGTAATTCGCATTACCCCCCCCCAAAAAAAAATGCTGAGCTAAGGGAGATGAACTCAAAAGCTATCTATATTTGTTGTGTAATTGAAGTAGATCCACATGGTGAATTTTTAACAATCCATTGTTTTTATCCTTGTCTATGAGGGCCACTAGGTTATTAATTGTATTTTATTCCATGTGCAGTTACATAAGCTCGTGTAAAAGAAATCGTTGAATTATCCCATCCAGAGGGGAATTATTCAGTCTTGATACAAATGGAAGGCATAAGTAAGCAAAATCCAGACATGTTTCAAAAATGGATGTGTGGGACAGGAAAAGAGGACATTTCTCACTTTGCCCTTTCTTATGAAGCTGCGTAATGCTGACACTTGCTTGTTTAGGTGCTGCTCTGTGCCCAGCATTGGGATACAGCAGTGAGAAAAAGAAAAAATTCTGAAGAATTTGGAAAAATAAAGGCTTAGGTCACAACCTGGAGTACATTGAGGCTTAGAAAATGGCAGAGGAGACCCAGGAAAGAGAAAATAGCAGAGAAGGCAGAGGAGCTGGGAAAGGCAGCCATGAGGGAAGGCAGCATCCGGGAAACTTACCATTCTAAAGATTCCAGAGCTACCTAATGCTGAACACAAGATCTTGACGGTAACACAAGTGTCAGTGTTAACAAGAACAGAGGCATCAGGGCTGGGGTGATGGCTCCGTAAAACAAGTGCTTCTCTGGCAAGTGCAAGGGCCTGAGTTCAATCCTCAGTTCCAAAAAAAACAAAAAAAGAACAGAGGTGTGATTAAAACAAGGGACAGTGAGGAAAGAATGACGACAACGACAGCTATAGAGAGGCAGGAATACAAAGGGCCAATAGGCGAGGCGGGGAGTCCCCAGATGTACTCTGTACAGTGTGAGAATGCTTATTACAGTACAACTTACACTGCTGTAGTAAAGACACTACAGAGTACGGTAGCTCCGACAGGATGCAAATTCACTGTTGCTCAGAGCAGCCTGAGAAGTCTAAGGAGATGGGCTATTGTTCTCCGTGGTGTTGTTCAGAGATACTGGGACTCCTCCCTGGTACTCCAGCACCTAGAAGTATCCCTTATCCATGAGTTCAAATCTAGCTTATTGTCTTAACTAGGAAAGAAAGAAGAAAAGATCGTGCTGCTTTCCTTTAAGAAAGTGGTCATTCCATCTGTGATGACACTCTTTGGCTCTACTACAGCACTGTGGTGACATGGAACACACCATAGGACCCACATTTTGTTGGCCTTGTGTCTATTCAATCCTTAAAGATTCCCACTAGGAAGAAAAGAGGAGAAAAGATATGTGGAACTATTATTAGAACTCTCGTAAATATTAAGGTGACAGGGAATAATGATTGTCTTAGTCTGCTTGCTGTTCACAATAACACATTGCTGTGGACTGAATACATTATAAATAAGGAAGGTTTACTGCGGTCACTGGCTCTGCTTTGGAGTCCAGGACTTGTGTCTGGTGAGCACTTCCTTGCTGGCAGTCACTGAGAAGCACAGGAGTTCCCATGCAGAGAGACAGGGCTTGCTCAGGAAACCTACCCAACTGGATCGTCAGCTGACCCACTTGTGAGATAACTCATTAACCCATTAATCCCTAATGACATGAATGGATTAATCCACTCATGAAAGGCAGAGCCATAATCATTTTTATTGGTCACACCTGGTCTCATTTCTTAATATCTCACTATGGGGATTAAATTTCAAGGTGAGTTTCAAGCTAAGATTAAATTTCAAAGCTTAACAGTGGCCATGGGTGTATTTTGATAGAATGAAAAATTTAATTTCATTAAATTAGAACTTCATTAATTTCTAGAGTTTACAAAACTATGTGTTGAATATTCTCTATGTGCCAGAATACTGGTGTATTCGAGCAACACTGATGTATGTACAGCAGGACCCTGAAGCTCCAGAACTGGAGCTCCATTAACGGAGGAAAGAAGTAGAACAAAGAAAGAAACAAACAGATCTATTGCCATGAACAGATACGGACATCTTGTCATAATAATGCACATAGTAGAATAGAGGACAGCAAAGGGAATGTTTTGACCTTCACTTGATTATGCAACCCTCCAGCCATCTTCTGAAAGTTGTAGGTGTGGTCTAATGATATGGGCTTTGCACATAGGCAAGCTGAAAGTTCCTTTGCTCAGGAGCTCCTAAATGGTAAGGTTGATGTTAGAGCCCATCTTCATGCATTGTAAGATATGGGCTCATTTTGTTCTTATGTTTTGTAGCACTAGGAATTGAACTCATAGAGTTCGCACAGAATGACGTTCCACCACCACCATGAGACAGGCACTTGCTAAGTTGTTAAGTTGTCCAGGCTGGGCCTGAACATTTGATATTCCTGCTTTAGCTTTCTGGAGTAAAAGATCAGGGATTGTTTTCATATTTCATCCTGAACATTATAAAGATCAGACTTAGACAGGGAACACTTGGAGGAGTGTGTGTGTGTGTGTGTGTGTGTGTGTGTGTGTGTGTGTGTAGTTCAACCATAAAAAAAATCTTAAAAAGCAATTGTTTATTAACTGTGTAGAAATAGGTCAATGCACAGCAGACCACACAAGATGGAATTCTGAAGAAGAGATGAAGCAGGCCAGCTGTTACATTATAATTCTCATTATTCCTTCAACAAAGGCAATTTACAGTTATATAAGGCGCAGTTCTCCTGAGGCGTAGTGCACCAAAATAGCCAAAAATGACATTAAACAGCTTAAGCTTTTGCTTCTGCCAACTTTTGCTGCAAAAAAAGTTTTGGCTGTTTTCAGAAATGCGATTCAACCTCACAAAATAAACTTTTGCCATGTAGAGAATACAAACAAAAACCAAAACATTCAATGCTGTTGTTTTGAGAGGTGGCAACAACTTCTTGCCAAATGTTTAACTTTCCAAGATGAATTTTGGAAACAGATGATGTTCATTTGGGCAAATGTTCTAGCATAATTTAAAATGCAACCTCATTAATTTATTGTTATATCTTGGAAGTGATTTTTATTTAGCTCTCCATTACCTTTAAAAGTTATGCTATTTCTGTACACTGAGGCAAAGAAAAGGAAGAAACAACCTCTGTATCATAATCTTTACTGGATCTTGGATGCCCGAAAGCATAAGATGAATTATGCTTCTTTAATCAGCTTTATTGTCTGGTATGTGTTAGACACTAGCTCTCAATAGAAAAAATAGACTTAGGATGACAAAGTGTCTATCCTCATCAACTCAGAGAATTTGCTGGGCTGGGCTAAGTTTAATGAAAATTCTATGAAAATCCAAAGTTTGAATGAAAATTAATGAACATCTAATGAAAATTGAAAATATTATGCTGTTGATATGTAAAGAGTACATGGAGCATAGGTGTGGATCTGGGTAACCCAATCTTGGGATAAAGAAGAGGGATACAGAGTGGAAAATGGAAAGGTGAACAGTCTGCATCAGGCACAAGGGAAATCAGGGGAGTAGGAAGAAGGACGAAGGTGAACAGTGGGAGGTGGAAAGGCAGAGCCGAGGCTCGGCGTGAGTGAAAGGCCCCAAGCAAAGTCTGAATTGGCCATGTATCAACTGCAGTGGCAGAGTGCCAAAACTTCATAATTTTCATTTCAAGGCCTAAGTGTACTTATGAATATATATCAACTCAGTTTCCACGATGATGAGCTATAGAATCCTGAAGAGTAAAAATAGACAGTTTGCCTCAATCCTTGACAATATTTTGGAACAATAAGTGAAAAAATGTGAGCAAGTCGAATAGCACAGAAGGCAGGTGCCTCAGCACGACTCTGTGTTTCAGGACAGAGTCAGTAGATTATTAACGTTGTTCAGCCAGGAAAGAACAGGAGACACTGTAAACTTCTTCGCTGAATTAAAATGCAATCTTTTATATTGGAGGAGGTAGTAGAAAAATTTTTCAAGCATAGACTTACAATAGGTAGATGAATTACATAATTTTTCAGTGATTAATAGCAAACAGTGAAACATACACACAGTAAAATAAGACCACAGTTGAGGAGAATTTTTATTTATAGTGTTGGAGTTGGTCAAATGAGTTTAGAATACTCAAGCTTTCATTGTATTGAGTAATCTACTCAACCTTTGTTCCTCCAAGCAAGCAGGCAGAACCATCAGTTTTATAGAGCATACAAGGTGAATACACAATTCTCAGGAGGGAAAAATGACCCAAGCTCTGTGCTGCTAAAATTTCTGACCAGTTATTTGTGACCTACAGGTTAGGTCATGAAACTAAGGGCTCACCTGGCTGTAGCCACAAGCAGGCTAAGGAGGTACATGTGCGGAGAATATGAGGCCCCACACTATTGAATCAAGATTCTTGTGCTGTTCAAAAACGAAATGGAAACATACAAATGTTGATTTATATCTAATGAAATTTTCAACATGTGGTACCCTAGTTTCACCTGGGTATACCTCAAATATCATTTCAGTAGGAAGTTTTTCAGAGAAATACACTTAAATTGACATCTCTTTCTTGAATTTAAAATTCAAACAGACTTCCTTAACTTATTAACATCCTCTGAAATTCTGAATTTGAGTTTTGATCTAGGATTAGAGCCTTGCTGTATGATGTGAACATTGTTATTATGACTTGTGTCTAGATGCCTCCCCAAGTCTCATATAGTCGTAGGTGGGACTTTGGGGAGGTGGCTGGACCATGGGTGTGTGATGCTGGATTAGGCTGTACGACACTAGAATTAAGGTTCTGTGATAACTAAAATGGTTTAGCAAAGACTTGAGTGTGCATAATTAGAAAGCATGCCGTGGTTGTGGGGCAACACCCCAAAAGGTTGAAGTCTGAATGGGAAAAAAGGGAAAGGAAGTGTCGCTGCTGCTTGCCGCTGCCATCCTGTGCCTGCCACACCATGAACTCTTTCTCCTTTGCGATGCCCCTCTGCCTTGGAGCCAGCTGAGAATGGACTGAAACTTCCATAATCTGTGAGCTAAAATAAACCTTTCCTCCTTTAACGTGTGGCTGCCTAGTAATTTGTTTCAGCAATGAGAAAAATAACTAATAAATGTACACATGGTCCCTTCACTTATTTTGGTCTGACTTACACTTTTTTGACTCCACAATGATGACAATGTGATTACATGCACAGAAAAGACCATTCTCTGAATTTCCACTTTTGATCTTTTCCTGGGCTAAGCATGTGAAGTGTGTTTTTTTTTCATGATGTTGTCAGGCTTGATCAGTTCCTGAGAGAGCAGCCAATACCCTGCTGCATGCTGTGTTGCCAGAATTAAAAAAAATAAACATTCAATGAATTACATGAGCTAGTCAACATTTTATTATAACATAGGCTTAGAGTTAGTTGACTTTGCTCCGAGAAAATACCTAAATAAGTGTACTGAGCACATTTAAAGGAGTTGGCGCTAAGACATGATGGAGGTTAGGTATATAAATATATTTTCAAATTATGTCATTTTCTAGTTAATTGCTTATAGACCTTTTTTCCAAGACCAAGTGTGGTATTCTGTAAGTCAAAGATGAGTCTGTTGAAGTAGAGCCACATGAGAATTCCAGAGCATCTAGATTTTGTTCTCTGTGGTGCTAGAGCTAATGTGTGTCACATCCCTGTAAAATGAGTATGAACATCAATTTTATATGTCAACTTGACTGAAGGAAAAGATAGCCAAGTGGTTGGGAAAACGTTATTTCCGGTGTCCACTAGGGTGTTTCCAGAAGAAAGCGGGATTTGAATCCACTGCCAGTGTAAAGACCTGCCATCAGGATGTGGGTCAGAATTATCCAGTCTGAGACAGAGCCACAAAGCAGATGCATGTCTTTCTGAGCCCAGGTGTCCATCTTCTCCTCCTGCTGGCTGTCAGGACACAGGCTCGCGGAGACCCTGGAGAGCGGCCTCTGCGGTCAGGCTTCCAATCTGCACCGAACTGTGCCGGCAGCACTCCTGGGCTCCAGTTTGCAGAAAGCAGCCCGTGGGACCTCTCAACTTCCAAAGTTTCCCGGGTCAAATCTCAGAATAAATCTCCTTTTGTACATATCTCTACGTTTTGTGGATGCTGCTCTGTGTAGATTCTTGAGACTTTAGATTATCATTAGAAATCCAAAGTTCCTCTGAGCTCCCCTCGTTCAAGTAAAAATCTGAAGGTCAAGAGGTTTATCCAAAACATAGCCAGCGGATCATGGTATCGAAACATATCTCTTCACATGAAAGGTTTTAGATAAAACATTAAATTCACCTCTTATTTAGAAACGATACTGAATCAGAGTAGCTGGATCAGTGTTTGAGAAGGGCCAGCCCTGAAATCCGCTGCTCTCGAAACTTCACTTTCCTCAGACTACTTTGCTTATTGTACTTCACAACTCCGTCTTTGGATGTTCTCCTCTGACAGTATCGGTGTATTCTGAGGCCTTGATGGGAGCTCCCATGTTACCTTTGCTTCCTTCTCACAGTGCCAAGTGTCACAGACACTAAATAAAAGGATATAGACCTCAGATGCTCTGTAACACGAGAAGTCCGTTTACATCACATGTCGTTAACAGCCGGTTAATAATGGCATTCACCATTATTGATGTTTCATTTTAAAGTCGGTAATAAAAAACAAAAAAAAAATACAGAAGTTCACAACAAGATGATAGGAAATTAACAATTGTTCTCATATTACCTTTTGTGATCTTCAAAGTAGTTGTTCAGAGTACAAGAAATAGGCATGTAAGATTGATCAACCAGTACAAGCACTAACTGCTCCTTTCAATGAATGGTCTAGAAATTAGTAGTGTAATTATCTTAGCTACCTCGATACCAAAGTCTGTATCAGTGAGGGTTTTACTAGAGAAGCAGATACCACAAAAGATATGCAAATATACAGGAAATTACAAGGTTAGTTTAGGATTATCAGCCACAGAGTCGGATGAGGACCTGTGCAGAGGGCATCTGCACGCTGGAGACTGAAGGGTTCAGGCCGAGGTCTGGAGCTCTCTGCAGTGTCTGTGCAAATCTGTGTCAGTCAGCTGAGGGGTCTGCAATGAAAGGCTGATGAGTCTGTGCAGGAAGGCTGCAGGATCCAAGGAGGAGGCCGAAGCGCCTGCACTAGAAGCTAGAGGCAGCGTCCAAGCTAAAGAGAGGCAAAGACTGGAGCTCCTCTGAAGAAATGGAAGCCCTCTGAGCTTCCTCCCTGCCCTTTTGCATCCTCTGAGTGACGAGCCACCCTGGAAGGCCCTCCGCACCTCAAGGCATAGAATTGTTGAGCCGATTTAGCTAATTCTGAACTTCTGGAGTTGACAAAAGCAGTCAGCCCTTGTCTTCCTTTTCTCCTCCTTTCCCCCATCTCAATTAGTCTTTCCTGTTTGAGACATTTCTTTCCTTTTCACAGTGTCTACTGTACCTTCTGGACCTTATTTACTTTCTCAGTTTCTTACAATAGTGAGACAATCTGATGTTTATACATGTAAGTCTGATTTACTTCATTAATATTGATTTTATAACATTGGTCCAATCAAAGAATTAGAGTGCTTTCAAAGAATGAAAAAGTAAAGCTATTTTTCAAGCTAGCTTCAAGCAGCCAAGTGACCTCAAGTCATCTTGCACTAGACGTCCTTGGGCTGACCCCACCTCACGGTGGTCCTAGTATACCTTCTTGGCAATACTATAATAGAGTTTCATGGAGTCACACATGCTGTTTATTATTATTTTTTAAATGTATTTGTTATTACATGTTCTCACCATGCAGCTCGGACTTGTGGTGATCCTCCTGCTTTCAACCTCCCCAGCACTGGGATGACAGGCATGCCCCACCACTCCTGGAATCAGTGGCCAGCTCAGCCTGCCCCTTGGGTGGGGCTGGCACGGCCCGTGGTGCAGGGGATGGAACTGTGGTCCCTGAACTTGCTTAAGCAGGCACTTTAGTGCACTGAGCTATCTTACTGGCCCCGGCACATGCTATTCTTATGTTTCTTTTGGCTTCAGTCTCTGCACGTACTCACATGTGCAGCCTTCAGACACATTTGTTAATGGGCAGAAGAGACCTTTGCTCATGCCAACCATCTTACTGTCACTTACTGAACTAGAGGTTGTTAAGCAGGAATGTAAACCTTCCACAAATACATGTGCTGCTGTAATCTTGAGCTCTCAAAGAGAAGGTGAAGTCATTAAGATTTATTTTATCCTGCTCCTCAGTTACCAAGTACCCACTGTGTGCTGGGTGAGGTCCGAGAGCACAGAGATGAATAAGGAATGGATTCAACTGGTGGGAAACTCACAGCCCTGTGAGGGAGAAGGGCACACAAACTGGCAGCTTGACATAATAGTGAACGTGCTTTTAGGGATCTGGGAACAAAATATATCTCGTCAATTGCAAATGTACATTTTCCTTCCTGAAGCACCTACATCCTCCCCAAACAGAAGATGACTCTGAAAGCTCTGAGGTTTTAAATATTCTGAGCTATCGTTGGTTTCCATCAATTCAAAATGAACACCACGTTGATGCCTATAAACAAATTTCTCCAAAATTGATCTTTTAAACAGTGGAGAAGAAAACAATAAAAATTAACTAATAAAAATTACATCCCAGAAACATTCATTATGTCTGAAGGGGAATAAAGCAAGGAAATGCACAAATCCCTTTAGAGCAAATGTGTCAAAAGCAGGACTCAATAAAACCCGGATGTAACATGAAACAAGCCATACAAGGGAGCTGATTGTGTTGTTGGGCACAGGTTCTGAAATCCTTCTTCTGTTGCCTGCTGGCCCCAGGTAAAAAATCTGCAATCAGTTAAGCAATAGTAACCTTTAAGGTAAGAGGGTCATCTTATTCAATGTGGTTTTACTCTGGAGCAGAGATGGGAACTAAACAAATGCCAAGTGCCTGTGACTGACACAAACTCTTTCCCTATGCAGCGTTTCTTTTCCCTTAGAAAACAATATTTTTCAATATTAAATTTCCACAAATCTAAATAGTGCTATGAGTTTCTGCACACACACACACACACACACACACACACACACACACACACACACGATAGATAACTGGACATTAATGGATTTTTAACAATATTTTTACTTTTGATATAAGAATTTCTGAGCACTAATGTGCCTTGCTGAATTTCTCAGCCTGCCTCAAAATGAGGCAAGTTCAACATCATTTTTCTAGAATATCTATTTATGTAGAATTTACATGAAGAAGTAAGTTCATTCCAATTACCTTCTAAAAATTGAGGTAACTTTCTACCTTTGAGAGCAGTAGAGAGAACTTATTTACTGATTAGAGGGTACTGTATAATACTTGATAGTCCAATCACTTCCAAAATATTTAAATGCACTCTCCCAGCTGAAAAAAATGACACAAAACAATGTTCAGTTTTCTAAAAATTAAGCATTGTCTTCAAATCTATTGTATATCTGCATTTTCAGAGAATAAAATGAACCCAAATAACCAGAAATGAACATGTGTGACATATATATATATATATATCTATATATATATATATATATATATATATATATGTTATTTTCAGGTGAATTTATTTGTACAGTCTCTTTCCCTGAGTATGGAGCATGGAAGTGATTGGTTTTCTTATTTGCTACTTCTCTTTGTCCTAATGGATGTCATGCTTTGTGTCTTAAAAAACAATCAATTGAAAAATTGGTTCCTTACAGGTATTAGAGGCTTGGGATATTTCACAGCCATCTATCAAATGAATTCTGGGGACTCAAAGTGGTGTGTTCCTGTTGTTTCATTAGTCTGTTTTTCTCCCTCTCTAGTAAGACTGTACATTTCTTCTAGTTTGTTTTTAAAGTTATCATGTTGAATCATTCAGAAAAATGAAACTACGAAAGACGAAGGTAGTAATCTTGACAGTTAGTTGATATGTTGCATTATGGGATATGGGCCAAAATGTCAGTTTGGGGTTAGATCATAAAAATATTGACATTTTTTGTGTGTGTGTGTATGTACTGAACCCAGGGATACACTACCACTAAGCTATAGTCCCAGAGCTTTTATTACTTTTGTTAAGCTGCCCACACTGGCCTGCCACTTGTGATCCTTCTGCCTTAGCTTTCTTTGAGTTTTTATATTTTGCTGTAAGCCTACAGGAGATGAATTTTACCTAGGGGAATTAAGCCTGGAGAATCTGTATTAAGCCTGTGCACAAGAGGACTTTTAGCCTGGTATATAATTTTAAGTTTTCCAAAGTACGTCAGATTGGAAAGAAAAGACTGGAACATTACAAAAACAGAAATGTGCAAGATACACTATGATGGCACGATAACAGTAGAAATAACAAGCCAGGTGTGGTGGTGCAGGCCTCTCATCTAGAATTCTGTTTGTTTTTTTTGTTTGTTTTTTGTTTTTTTGTTTTTTTGTGGAACTTGGGATTGAACTCAGGCCCCTGAGCTTGCCAGGGAAGTGCTTATTCCACTAAGCCGTCTCCCCGGCCCCTGGAACTCTGGGAAGCTGAGGCAGGAAGGTCACAAATTGGAGCCCAGCCTGGGGAACTTAATGACTTGGAAAGAGTTCTCAGAATTAATTAATTAATTAATTAATTAAGGCCCGTACCTCAGTGCAAAAGCCTGAGTCCAATACATGTTGATGGGAGATAGATGGATAGATAGGTAGATAGATAGATAGATGTAACAGGTTGAATTAATAATATGTCAGGTATGGTTTCTGAACCCTCTCATGTCATTCTGTTTGTGGGTTAGGTAATATTTAAGATGAATTGAAAGGGTAAAATAAAAGATAAATGATAGACAATAGGGAGGGAGGCACTGCGGTGGCAGTAAGGGGACCTAAGAATGGGAAGCAGTGGGAAATTCAGGAGGGAAAGAAACTACAAGTGATTCAAATGTGATACTTACATGTAGTAATTCTTCAGGACGATACATAAATTATCACATATCAAATATATATTGATAAAAATAGAGTGAGAGCAACAGCAAAAACCCCACACTGCATCTTAGCCACTTTCCTCAGTACTGAGACACAGTACTTGACGTCCACAATTAAAGGATGACAGTTCTGTGCATGTTTTTAGATGATTCAGTTCATAGTTGTTGGCTCCAAGGTAGAGAGGGCATGGTGGAGAGGAGCAGGCTGAGGAAACCTGCTCACATCACGGTGAGCAGGAAGCAGAGGGAGGAGGGAGGCACACACAGGGGCGGGAAAGCCTTCCAGGGCAATGCTCTTCCAGCTAGCCCTGACCCACTGCAGCGGGTCAGCACCAGCCCTAGCAGACAACCACTTCCCCAAGCCCTGCCTCTTAGTCCATGAGGGTTCTGGGGGTATCCTCTGTGTCTAAGCCATAGCATATTACAAAAAGAAAAAATAAATGTCAATACATTTTCTGCAGAGATTAACTGTAGAGCATGAAGTAGAAATTGAAGATTGGAGTTGCAGTTTTGTATGATAAAACAAAGCTGTTAAGTCAGCCACCACTTTTTAATTAATTTGCAGAAACTATAGCTCAGTAGTAAATGTATGTACTTCCTTTTCCTTGATATCACATGACTAAATCTCATGATTTTGCCCTAATTAGGAGTACTGGTATACAATGAAACTGTTCAAAATGAAAGAAATATAAATTGTTTGACTTGCAGCACTTTTGCATAAAGGAATGGTTTTCTACAGGAGCACACCTGTAATCTCAACCCTCTGGGAGGCTGAGGCAGGAAGACTGCAGGTTTGGGCCCAACCTGGGCAAAGAAGCAATTTAGAAAGACCCTTTCTCGAGCAATTCAATAGACTAAATATAGTTTAGTGTGGATATAAGTTCAGTTCTAAATACAAACAATAATGTAAAATAAATTACAGAACTTTATTATGCAAAATACAAAAAATAGGTGGAATTGATCAGCAAAATTATAGAATTAAGCTACTTTAGTTGCTTTTAGTACTTTAAAACACAAAATATCATTTAAACTCCCTGCACTCCTCCTGCCTCATTCACGTTTTAGCAGAATGCACTCTCCACCACCTGGCCTATCTTCCTGCACTTCCCATGTGCCAACTCCAATGGTAAGTGGGTAATATTTTAAATGAATAATCTCAATCTTAATAGCAACTTCATGACATATTATTTCTTACCATTCTCAGTTTAGTGAAAGAAAATTAAAGTACAGAGAAAGTAGGAAATCTGTCAAAGTTATGCCTATGATAGAATCATAAGTTTGGCTTTGCTATATTGAACTTCCAATACTCAGCTAGCTCCTTTTGCTCTAATTAACTGTGTGTCTCTCCCACATTGGTTTTCTGGAGTTACTAACATTCACTGCTCTTAAAAGCACAGCGGGCAAGTCTCTTTCCAACTTTACTTTAAGGCAAATCACACCGGTGGCTTGAAACTGGCAATTGTGTGCTAATGCCATAAAAAATTAGCAGATGCTACATAATCAGAGCTTTGTGTTTTCAGAGAGCTGGTTTTCTCCCATCACTGGATATCGTCATTCTCCTGTGGAATGAAATTATGAAACTAATAAAATACCAGTATGGGTGAGTGATAAAACCATCCTACTGAGCTGGACATTGGCACTGAATCAATTCTTTGTCGCTTATTTTTACTGAATAGAAGCAAGCTGATGCACTACGTACCACACAAAATGTGAGCTAACTTACCTACGGGCTACATGAGGTCTAACCGCTGTGCCGACATGACACTATTCTAGAAGAAGAATGAGAGACAAGCTTCTAGGTGCCACTTCACATCTGTCAGCCTCCACAAGCTCTGTACTCGCTGGGAGCCATTTACAACTGCACATACACAGTTGTAAATTATAGGGTGGTTCAAGCTTGGGATAAAATTCCAACAGATGACGGGATGTGATAAATGCTTTTTACATTTGAGGCCATTGAGATAGCTTAGCAGTCTAAAGCATCTGCTTAGGCAAGCTTAGGCAAGGGCAGGGACCATGGTTCGATCCCAGCACCACATGCTGTGCCAGCCCCGCCCCTAGTGGGCTGAGCCGGCCACAAAAAAATAAACAAATATATAAAAATGCATTTTACATTTGATCCTGTTTTCATGAATATAAAAGGCATTTAACACTGCTCAGAAAATCCAGGGGCTATGAACATCATTTTTATAGCAATAGTGAGTTATCCTTATATTGACCTTCCTTCCTTTCCTCATTCCAGTATTTCCCTGTTTGTCAGTTCTATTCCCTGGCATCAGTTTTAAATAAAGTGCATGCATGTGAGCCTTTCTTTTTGGCTTCTTTTTGGGGAAATGCATGTTAAGATTTCTACTTTATCCAGGATTACCATAGCCTAGTCAAGAAAATTTTATGCTTTAGGTCTGAGGTATCCCCTAGAAGCCTGATATATTTGGATAGTACCTGAATCACGGGGATCCTGAGACTCATGGGGGGAGGTGGTTAGTCCATTTGTTGACTTGCTCCTCACAGGGTAAAATATAGAAAAGGTAAAAATGAACTCTTTATAAGAATTTTGTAGATAGCTCCAGGGTAGCCTGCTCTAGAAGGTTGACCTAGGTAATTATTTTCCTAGGATGTGTTTCCTGAATTAAACTATTCAGGCATTAAGAGGTCTCTGCAGCCATGATGCAAAGAGACTAGGCTATTGCTCGAGCAGGTGATAGACTTGCATTGTACACATGGTGCTACTTTGAGAGACATGCAGAATGCAAGAGTTGTGGGGTGAGAGAGGCTTCCACCCAGGTTTTAGAGGAAGGTCTGAAAGACCAGGCTGCATGTCCCTGAAAGCTTAGTATGTGAAGCTGTGCTAGCAAGGCCCAAAGTGCTGTGGAGACGCTAGGACTTTCATGAGTCCAGGAATGAGGACTATCTACTGAGAAAAATCACAGCCCGTGAGCAAAGTCGCAGTGTGAGAAAAGCCACGAAGGCTGCAGTTAGCAGAGGTGGGGCTGCCCAAGTCATCTGAAGCTGACCTTGTGCTACTGCCTGCGCCAGGTGGTAGACATGAAAGTATGAGACTGAACATTTGTCCTGCTGGGTTTTTATCTTGGTTAGGTCCTATTCCCCTATTTATCCCATTTTGAATGGGAATGTTGAATGAATTTACCTTTCTTCTTTTTATTTTTTTTATGGGCTCATACCGTAGAGTTTGCCTTGAGTCTCAGAGAAGACTTGGGACTTAGCCTGTTTAGCAATGTTTGAACTTTTCCATCATTTATTGGCAACTCTTCAAGGTTTGCTACCTGCATTTAGCATAAAGGGATGGGCATGAGTCTTTTGAGGATCATGGGAAGAATATTATGGTTTGTATCAGGGGTATCCCCTAAAATCTTACGTGTTTCACATGTGGCTGGATTATTTGGGGCACTGAACTTGCCGTATGTCATTGAGTAGGTAAATATGGTGTTAGAAGGCAAAATGTATTTAGAGGCAAGCCACTGAGTGGACGGTCTGGGTAGAGGTATTCTTCACCCTGTCTCCTCACTTGCTTACTTCCTGACCACCAAGATGTAACAGTTTACTTGTACTTCAATTATGCTGTTTCTACCCTGGGACCAGTGTACTGGACTGAAATCTGAAAAACAGTAGCTCCAAATAGAGCTTCCCTCCTTAAAGTATAGGTGTTGGGTATTTTGTCCCAGCATAAGAAAGTGACTAAGAAAGGCCTACGTGTGAACCAAGAAAGAGATATGGGTTCTTTGTCTTCAACTATAATAACACATACGACATTCTAATAAGACTTGGGGTTCTTTAAAGACTCAAAATTTTAGCAAGAAAGATGATCAGTGTGCAAATAACTATATAAATATTCAATTTTTCCTCTAATAATCGTTCAAAGGATGTCAGTCAATTTATTTCAGTTTAGTGGTCTGCAAAAGCCAAGACTAATCTTTTCAGTTGTCCCCAAAATGCTTCTTTCTTCACCATAAGACCCTTATGTCCTTTGCCTAAGGCAATAAGTAATCGGCATTAGAAATCGTAATCACCATACGCAGGTGGCACGGGTCACCCTATGAAGTACCTATTCGGAGATCAAAACATCCAATCCATGACAAAAAAAATCTTTTCATAAAAGAGAAATAAACCTCACCTCCCACCCAGATACATTTCCTTGTGGGAAATACAAATCCCCAATTACTACCCGCCAGGTGCGAGTTGTGAAGCACCACTCAGACCCGAGGATCTGCATGATACTTAACAAATTACCAGCATCACAGCGTGCTGGAGGAAGATTCAGAACCAGACGAGGCAGGGAACAAAGAGAGAGAGAGAAAAAAGCCCAAAGTGCTTGCTTTCAAAATCTTATGTGAAATAAAGCAACTTTCTTCAAAATCTCCATTTTTTTTTTCTAGATTCTCCCTGTTGACAGGCTCCAAGGACTCAGCTGATGATGGAGTTGAGATTAAATAAATCTAATTACCTCAGATATCTGGTTTTAAAGTTTCTTGATTTTTTTTGTGGCCTTTTCAATGATAAAGGCATTTAGGAGACCAGAATAAGAAAAAAATGAAAAATATTGATCTTCTAAACTCTCATATTGGTTTCAGTCACCACGACTTTGGGGAAAAGGAGAACAGCGATGCTACAATTGGAGCATGCTATGATGTTGTGGACTCCATCCCTCACATACAGGCCTTGCCTTAATAATCTCAGCAATGGTTATAATTATCTAAAATTACTAGCCACAGAGCTGGGCTTTGGGAACGTGCACTGCATTTAAGTTACAATAAATGATACACTGGTAGTAACTGTAGAGTTATATGCAAGTCCTGCGCTTGACTGTTGTATGACAGGCACTTGAGTCTGACTGCGTAGACATCACCAGGGTCTGGAAAAATATTCAAAAATGACAGCTCTAAAATTGTTTCAGGGCTCATAAACAATCGCACCCATGCACCTCATTTCAAAAGTGAGAAAGCGGATGCCCAGGCCTCGAAGGACTTAAGCCAAGTTGGTGTAACTGAAGAATTGCCATGGAGACATTTTCATTCTTAAAGCACCCACAGTTGTCCCTCTCACTCATTTAACTAAGTCATGCAAGGGTTAGGGCTTAAGAAAGTGACAAGAGAAGCAAAGGTTGTTGTCTGTTCTTGGCAGTTTCAAACCCGGTACTTGAGAGAAGCAGTAATTAAATATTCTCCTAGGGAAACAAGCAGATAAATAAATACATTGATACTTCTCCACTGTAATTTCATTTGGCTGATTTGCAACCCTACACTGGATCTAAGAAAGGATCTGGAGGGGCTTCTCTGAGGCCCCGAGCTGAGGGGTGGAGGACATTAATTAGGGAAAGCAGTGACAGCGGAGGAGGACATCAGGGGAAATTGGGAATCTCTGTGGAACCTGGAAAAAGTTTCCACCAATTTGGAGGCTTAAAACAACAGAAGTTATTATTTCACAATTTCAGAGACTAAAATGAAATTTTCAGCAGCCCTGGTTCTTTCTTGGGGCCTCAGAGGGAGATCTGTAGGGTGCCACTCCCCCAGCTTTTAGGGGTGGCAGACAGTCCTGGGCATTCTCTTGTCTTTTATGCAAGCTCTATCCCCCATCCCTCATTTGACATCCCTCCTGTGTGTACATTTTTGCCCAGATACCCACTCCTTCTAGTATGGTCCCCATTTTATAAGTGATGAAACGAAGGCACAGGATAGTGAAGTAATTCGTACAAAGGCACCCAGCAAGGAGAGGAGAATCATGGACTCAGCGCTCTTCTTTACTTAGTGCAGCTAGATCGACAAGATGTGAGTCACATTTTGAAAAACTTTTGAAATTTTAAGTATCAAATACGATAATGGTTTTTCAAAACTCTACTTGTTTGAAATCTTTTATAAAAGTGCAAAAAGCCAAATATCTTTCAAGAGAGACAGATTTCCCTCGCAGTTAACAGTGATACAGTGATCGTTTCCTGGCTTGCATAGAACATTTATTTAGTTTACCTCAAGGTGTTGCAGACCACCATTAACGAATTGGTTGTCCATTGTTTATGAGGAACGAAACTTCTTTCAGCTAATATTGTCATAGATCCTGGTGATTAGGAATGTGTATTTCTGCAGTAATGACTATACAGAAAACCTGCTTCAGTTCTGTTTGATTTCAACCGTAGCCAATCACTAAGGTACTTCATTAAGCTTCACTTCGACCTATTAATTAATGTGATTGAATAAACTGAATAAGAAACAGCTAGTTTAATATTTATAGTAATAGCATTTTGCATATTCTGTGAGAAAGCAGGGTGACTTACTCAGCTTTGTTTTGCATGTAGTTGGGGGAGGTTTATTTATTTATTTTTTGGTTTTGGTGGAGAGGCCCAAACTCAGGGCTTCCAGCTTGCTAGGAAAGCATTCTACCACTGAGCCAAATCCCCAGCCCCTGTTTTGCATGTAGTGGGGTGAAGTCTATCCAAACACCTCAGAACACAAAAATTCCACGTAGGTGGCTCATACTGAAAGAATGTATTAGCACCTCAAGAATACAAACATTTACTGTATAAAATCAAATTCATCCTCATTTCTCTCCTCCAATTTCAACTGCTTAGAAAGGGAAAATTCTATAAATATGGACAACAAAGGGAAAATCTATTAAATAAAAGGAGTAAATAAGTTAATGGTAATGTATTGGACATGCAATTTAAATTGGAAAAGCAACTAAATGCAAAGCAATTACTAACACTTTTCATATTAGGAAGACTAATAAAGCAGCAATTAGATCTCGTTATATAGCTATAAAATTGGCTTGTAATGGATTGATTGCACCAAATGTTCCTACTGGTTTTTGATGGTCTTGTGGACAAGACTACTGTTACTTTGTTTTCAGGGGAAAACTGTTGCAACAGTTAGAAGCCATTTGTGTCCTGTCTTGCCCCCTGACAACGAGATTTGGGGAGCACACAAGCAGAGAGGAGCAAGGAGAAGGAACTACGCCACAGGGTTGACACTTGCGCTCCTGGCTACTCCAAGGGATCGCACTGCTTCAGAAGCACCCGGTCAGAAGCATCTTTTGGAGCTCATGTAGCTGATTCTTCATTTGTTCATGTTTAAGACAAGCATGTGATGTACTACAGTGAATAGGTTATTTGTTTTGATTATATAATCAAGTAACTGAGCGCGGTTTGTGGTCCCCAGTTCCTGAAATCAGCCAATCAAGTAACTAACTGAAGTTACACTGTTTTGAGTTCCTGAATGCAGTCACTGTGATTTTTAAAGACAAAAGAAGGCCCTAGAAACACATCCTCCTCTAATATTCCTGCCTGGTTTTGTGTATAGTACCGCCAAATGCGAAAAAGCTAATCAATTTGTCATTAATCAGAGAGAACGTAATTAGCACTGGCCCATGGCCATTGGGTGACTGTGCAGGATTCCCAAAGCCCTAGTTTTCTTTCAGACTGGAACAGATTTTCTGATCAATTCTTGCTTTAGATCTTCCCGTGTGATGGGGACTCGAGAAACCTCATTCTCCAGAAGATTCCTCTGGTTCATCTCGCCCTGCTTCTGAGTCCCGAGAGGACATTGTACGGATCCTGCTCTGATCCTCCTGAGGCCTGAGCTTTCTGGGGAATCCAGCGCCAGGTCCTTCCTTTGTTTCTTTGAGGCATTTAGCTGCACTAAGTGCCCATTCTTATGCTTCCTCTACAGTATTAGATTTTTATCTAGGCCCAGGGCCCATTTGAATAACATGTTCAACTTCTGGTCTCTCTGAAAGCCCCATGTGGCTATGGAAACAAGTGTTGTCTATTAGGGAACAGTGCTTTACTTTGGAAGCTTCAGGGGTTGAACTTTTTTGGGGGGTGTCATGGTGTTTTCCTCATTTATTCACATACCCACTTCCTGCCTACAAGGGGGTGCCACCATTTGTGCAGGACGGAAACTGCACCCCAAGAATGACAATGACAGAGAGACAAGATCCAAGGAAGTGCATGTCCCTGGCAGCGTGGTAACCACTCACACCGAACATCTCCAGAACTGCATGTGACCCAAAGGGATTTTCTTACTTAACTATGTGGTTATTTTGGATTTTCCAAAACTGTGGAACTAAACCCAAAATATACATGACAGGTCTAGAACTGTAACCTGCAAAACTGTGTCACTACTGTATGTTCACAGACAGCGGATAAAAATAGAGGAAGCCACAAAAGAACACATGGCATGTTGTAGATGGTGTGGAAAGGAAGGCACTCGCTCTACCACCCGTTAACAGGAAGGAGGTTACAATATAGGAAATTATCAGACTTGATTTTTGAGTTGAGTTCTGCAATGGGCTGCCTGTCGTAAGAGTGGCTTTTTATTTATCTCTTGGAAGATTTAATTGTGTTCTGTAATATACTGTGTGTACATACACATACTGTATAATTAGCTTTTGAAGTACCTTAAATAAATCATATGCTAATGTTAAAATTTTAAAAAGACTTTGTAATTATATATATTTTGGGGCTATTTTTTTAAAAGATCCAGCTATATAGTCCAGGGTGGAATTGATCTCACTATAGAATTGAGGCAATTTTCCTGCCTCAGCTTCCTGAGTGCTGAGATTACATCTGTGCACTAGCATACATGCTATTTATTTCCCACTAACATATGTAGTAAAATTAAGATTCAGATACTAATTGCTTAGTTCTAAGTAACTAAAATGAGTCGTTAACTTATGTGCATCAATAGAAATGACTTTCAACGATTGCTTGTTAGAGGTAGAGATTGTCTACCAAATAGAGTTGGCTCATACATAATGATGGTTGTTAAGTCAATTTAGTTCTCTCAGGACACTTTTCTGAGGAATTTATCCTACAGACTGAGCAGAAAGCTATTTCCTCCAGTGCTGGAGTAGACTGTGGAGATATATGCCTTGGCTTGTTCCTCGGTGTGTTTTTCTAGAGATAGACTTAACTATGTATGGAAAAGGGAAAAAAATGAGATCTCAATGACCTAACTAATGCATGTGAATTTTTTGATTAACATATGTTGAAAATATCAAGTATATTTTTCTTTTTAAATGCACTGCAATCATATTTGAGCAATAATTTCATTACTAAAATAATCAAATTGAAAAATATCAAGCACCTATTGCATTCACAGTTTTTACTCTATAGAAAGTTTCTCCTTTATTTTCTTGTTCTCTTATATGAGAAGGGATTGACATATAAGATGAGTGTTAAAGTTCTTTTAGGATTTTATTGCCATAAGAGGCACAGTGCACTTAACCCTCCTTCAAGCGCTGTGACTTGCGCTGAGCACCCCCTCGCCATTGTGCTTGGCGCGTACCGACGCTGTTTTGGGAGTCCTCGTGCTGTGTCTTTATGGAGCATGACTGAAAATGTGGTGCGTGCTCCTGCTAACCGCCATGCGGAGGAGGGAAAGCCTCACACAGACACTAGGCGTGCTCCGTCCAAACGACCATGAAGCGAA
The DNA here is from genome assembly GCF_000260255.1 of Octodon degus. Lineage (NCBI taxonomy): Eukaryota > Metazoa > Chordata > Mammalia > Rodentia > Octodontidae > Octodon > Octodon degus. Next base: position 20,765,573 of record NW_004524598.1, on the reverse strand, counting down.
AGTGCTTTAATCTCTGTAAGACATCCCGGCAGGCACAGCAGCCCAACTAAAGACAAGAAAGAGGACGTGCAGAAGGACTTCAGGAAGTGCCAAAAACACTGGGAGAAGTGTGTGAAACAATTTTAGATTCCTAGTGAAACATCTTTACTGTAATTAATGCTTGTTATTTAAACATGCAACATATTTTTCTGTCTTATCTTACCTCTTTTATAACTATTAAAATGTTAATTAACATTAACATATATTCAAAATATCAAGTATATTTTTATTTTTAAAATGTACTGCAATCATATTTGAGCAAGAATTTCATTACTAAAATAATCAAATTGAAAAATATTGGGCATCCTATTGTATTCACATATTTTATTCTATAGAAAGTTTCTTCTTTATTTTCTTTTGACTCTTATATGAGAAGGGATTGAAATATAAGAGGAGTGTTAAAGTTCTTTTAGGATTTTATTTCCGTAAGAAATAAAAATAATTACAAAGTCTTTGTAAAATTTTAACATTAGCATATGATTTATTTAACATATATGACTATTAAAATGTTAATAGTTATAAAAGACAATGATAATTTGGTCAGATATATTGGCTGAATATATTTATTACATTTGTCTATTTAGGGTATTTTTCTTATACTTTTCGCATTTCTCATTATTGTGTTCCATGAAATTAAGCATTTGTTGTTACCTATAGGATGCTGTATGGAATCATATCTCTTCAAGCAGATTATTATTTTTTTAAAGGCTAGTCTGCTAAGATTATTTATTTATTTTTTTGGAGGAACTGGGGATTGAACTCAGGCCCTTGAGCTTACCAGGCAAGCACTTATTCTACTGAGCCATCTCCCCAGCCCCCTGAGCGGATTATTAAAAGCTAATTTTTCTTTTTTCTTTCATCTGAGCTGCTCCTTGTCCTTTGAAAATCAACACAAGGGCCAGCAAGATAGCTCAGCAGACTAGGCGCCTGCTTAAGCAAGCACAGAAGCTGGGGTTTGATCCCTAGTACTGCATGCCACAAGGGCCCAGAGTGTGCTGAGCTGGCAACTGTATCTGGGCGTGGTGGCATATGCCTGTAATCCTAGTGCTGGAGAGGCTGCAAACAGGAGGATCACTATGAGTACAAGCTGCATAGTCAGACCTGGATCAAATACATTGTTTAAAAAAGAAAGAAAATCAGCACAATGGCTCTTGTCTCTTACCTATTTTGCGTTAGAGCACATGGATTATTTTAGTTCAAACGACAAATATTTACTAATAATGTTTAAATTGATGTCATTCTTTTCTGTCCTGTGATTTATTTATGTTGTCTGCCTAATTTACAAATCTAAAGTGTGTCCTCCATTATTGACAAATTGAAAATTAATTCCGTTCTCCTGACACAAAACAAATATAAAATTCTTGCATGAAAGAAACAATTCTGGCCCTTAACCAAATATATCATCAATGAACAGAACAAAACACCAGACAGTTACTTCAGTCAGTCCAAAAACAGGGCAGCTTTGCATACATGAAGAATAATAAAGCCGTATGCTTAGAAATTCTTGTTTCATAACAAAATTGAACTTAAGTCTGTGAAAGAATGTGCACAGGAAATGGCCTGCAGAAAACATGCCGAATTTCTAACCCTTCTACGTGGCCTTATTAGAATATATATATATTTTTAACTTTTTTTGTATTTCCATTTTTTTATAACGTGCAAATAAATGTGATCTTATTGGTGCCTTGGATACAAAAGAGAAGGAAGACACTGAGAAAGAAATTAGAACAAGAAGTTTGGGGACAGTGCGGTGGCAGCTTCATCTCTTGCTCGGATCTGCAAGAGAAGCTGCAGGTGGGGACAGAAGAGATGCTCAGGGATTTGCACACCATGCAGGGAGAGGCAAAAGCACTCTGTGTTAATAATACAAAAAAGAAGCTCCTCAATAGAGAGACGGAGCCAGGCTCCTACTGCAGGCAGGGTCCTGCTGCAGAACGCCTCCTGCGGAGAGAGGCCCTTGGGCAGCGCCTGCCTTTCCTGGGAACAAGTTCAGCCCTGAAGGAACAAAGTGTGGTGCCCTGGAAAAGTTAAAAGAAAAGGGAGCACTCTCCCGTCGCTTCTCTCTTTAGCTGACACCACCGTGCCCCTGTGTGACAGCACCTCCTCTCCCGTCAGCACCTGCAGAGACTCGGCTGTGGAGAGGAAAGATTCTTATTAAAGCTCTTCAAAAGGCAGAAAACGCCTGGAACAAAGTAACTGTAACTGTAAAATGTCCTGAAAGGCCAATTAGAAATTGTAATACGGGGAGTTTTATTACAACTAACTCCTCCTTAATTATCAATCAATGGATTCTGTTGGAGGAAAAAAAAAAAGCCTCATATTCTCTACTGGGGAAAATGATGCTAATTATTTTCTGTTAATTAAGGCTGCTCTGGGGTTCAGACGTGCCATCCTTCAATTAAAAGATTGACACATCATTGCTAACATAATGTTCAGTACAGCCTTCCAAGGTCTTTATAACCAGCAATAATAACTTAGTGCATGTTATTTTAAACCTCTTGGATAATCATGGCTTTATCCAGCAATAAAAAATGTATGCATGTGTAGCAATCCATGTGTTTTAATATATAACTTAAATTTCAGCCTCGCAAATATTTAAAGGACAGTTCTTTGAGATACTGTGGCTCACTTTCACAATTTTATTAAGCAAAAATTAAATACAGAATTTATAAAGATGTCTACTTGTAGCTCACATGGGAGAAAATAGGTATAAGATCATTTAAATTTGTAGGTTCTCTGATATGAAAAATACTGCCTTTCCCAGGAACTATGTGTGTCAAATCAACTACTCATCATTGATCAAATTGTAATATAACTACATATTATGCTTATTCATGTAACACCTAAAATGCAGTAAATAGAATTTGTGCTTTCTGGGCATTCTTTTATTCTTCCCTAGAGTGAACCAGCTTGAACACGAAATGGCTTTTGGACAGATCAGTTGTTTGGCTTCATCCCGTATGACCAGGCTGTAGAAGTCCCAGGCTTCTGTTTAGGTTGTCTGTTTAAACTGAAGTGACAAGCACAGTGAGCTTTTGTCACTAGACCACGGGGCCTTCAGGTTTTCTCTGTGTGCTCTGGCCACTGGGGGTTGCGCACAAGGCACAAAGCCACTCACACCCGCCACGGAGTGACGCGAGGGCTCCCTGGTGCTCGGGCATTGGAAGTGTGGGCTCTGCACACCGAACCCCTAGGGGCTGCCAAGGTTGCATTTGAAGACAGAAATGCTCTCTTCCTGCCACCGGGATGATCTGTACTCTCACGGGTGCTGGGGCAGGGTGAGCTCTGCGGTGGATGATGGTAACTGTTGCCCACTGTTTCCTCCCTTCTATCTTTTTCTAAGCACTTTTAAATGAAAACTTGACATGAGAGAGTCGATCAACAACTATGGGCAAGCTGTGACACAATGAACGTAAAGACTGACCCAGACAAGTTTCCCAACAGCAAATCTAAGCAAGTTTCATTTGATTACGTAGAGTATCGTGGAGTAAGCACTGTGAGCCCACCTGCGAATGCTCTAAACACTGAGCCAATCCAGGCAATCACGTTCACAACTTTCAGACATTTAATTTGCATCATGATTACCAGTAAACTGATTCAGCTTTACTTGGGAAAAGCAGCATCAGTGTCAACAAAACGGAAGACAAGACTTACTGATCATGTAAAAGTTGTCTAATGACTATTTGGTTAATTATTAGAGTGGTGAAATAGATAACATCATTTTATGCATTCAGAAGGTTTAGCAAAGGCTTGACAGGCAAAACCTTTAAATAGCAACACTGGTACTTCTTAACTTAAAAATCATATTTTTCATGGCTACAGACTTCATGTCTGGTTCCCCTAAAAAATTACTTGTACAGATATTTTAATCTATAATGTGGTGGTCCCGTTAGGTGAAGGCTTTGGTCATACTGGGAGTTTTGGGAATTTGCTCTCGAGGACAAAGTCCTCGTACATGGCATTGATTTCCTTATAAAGAAAGTTCCAGTCCAAAGACCTCGCTGGCTGCTTCTGCTCCATGAAAAACCATCGAGACAGTATTGTGCATGGAACAGAAAGCAGTCCCTCGTCAGACCCCAAATCTTCCAGTCTCGACTTACACTTCATGGTTCAGGACTGTAAGATATAAATTGGTTGTAAGCCGTCTGGTCTAAGGTCTCTCGTGATGCCATCCAAATGGACTAAGGTATCATCTGCTCTCAGAATGTCCTGCACTGACCTAGAACAGAGGTAACAAACTCTGTGCCGGATATAGTAGAAGGAGTAAAGGTGTGCAGATATGGCTGATGATTATTGGGGGTGACAGAACATACAAACAAACTGAAACTAGTAATATATGGCCTAATATCCTAATGATTTATAATTACTGAGTAATATGGACTGACCTGACTAGTCCCTCCTCATTAATGTGTCTCCTCCGTGCTACGATTTATAGGCTTTGTTGGATTTTATTGTTATTATTCACTCAGTTAAATTCACTACTGCAATAAGAGTTCTTCTAGGGTAGCAAGTGTGACCCCCTGAACATTTATACAGAGGATCAGGCAAAATATTTTGGTGAAATGAATGGACACCTTAACCCGTAAGGCAGTTCCTTTATCTAATGAATTTATTTACTCGATCAGTCACGCACTAGGCACTAGGCCAGGGTTGGGAAGTACAACCCAAGTAAGACTGATACAGCTTTTAACTTATGAAGCTCATAGGCCAATAGAAGTGTAAATTCAGGAGTCAGTACTTCAAAAACTCTTAAGTTTGACAAACAACACCCTGTTAATATGGCTGCTCACCCGCAGAGGAGACTGTAACTCCTACAACCTATGTCAGTGTTGCGCCCATATGTTTTTTCAAGGCATTCAGAAGGAAGAAAAGTAAGTGCAGACTTCCTGTACCTGCAGGGGAATAGCCCTTGAGGGGAGACACCTGAACAGCCAGGGCTGTTGTTCTCAGCTACAGAGCAAAGAATGAATTTAGCAATCAAAATGACAAGACAGGGCAGGCCAGGGAACTTAGCAACTGAGCAGACCCAAGCTGGTAAGAGCTTTGTCGCCACCCCTAAACCCCATTGGCTGTGTTGCTGTAGAAACATGGTCTCCTTCTTTAGGAAACAAAGACCATTCCTATGCTGCCCACTGAAAACAGGTGAAGGAAAGTTCGCAAATAAAAGCTAGCTTTTTGGCACAGGCAGCAGCGTCCACTAATTTGGACAGAGAACTGCCCCGTGTGCAGCCCCTCCAGCCTTGTGGTGAAGTCTCAGAAATGCCCTGGCTGCCTTTTTCCATTCTTCTCTCCTGCAAATAAACCGAATATTTTTTACCTATGATGGGTGATTATGCAGCCTTCATTCAGCTCTTGTAATTCCTTCGTACCTCCCGGCATTCATGAGTCATGGGTCTTTTACTCTTGTCAGAGAAACCTAATCCCTACCCTTCATGGGCCAGCTATCCTAAAGATGGCTGAACATGTAATTGCCTTGAAGTGTAAAATATTTCCCACATTATTTATTACGGTGGTGCCTGCTAGCACCTCGATGGTGGAGGTTGTGTCAGCATTTTCATTAGAGCCTCCTATTTCCAGCAGTAAAACTGTGCTCCAGGCTCAAGCTCAGCACATGGAAAGCAAAGCCAGGAGGGAATTTTTTTTAAATAAATAAATTGGTTGAGGCATTTTTAAAGTTATATGACTGAAAGGAAGAAAATGTCATAAAGTGAACTTTTTAAAGTTTCTTTTCTATGCTCCTAAGTTTGAAGATTAACCATTGGATGTGGTAATAAATGCCCTCACCATGTCTCCATTCTTTCCTTCTAGCCTTGAAGAACCAAAAGAAGAAATGGAACCTGGCCCATTTTGAAATTAAAAAAAAAATCACTAAAGGAACAACAAAACTGATTTGACTAGAAAAAATTATTAAATGAACCCAAATTTGGGAGCAGGCCCACCACGTTCTAGCATGATCAGGTTTGGGACACGATTAATGGAACTTTCTAAATGTTCAATGGAAGTAGTCATTCTAAAATGGGAAAAGAATGAGATTTGACATCAAACTGCATGGAACGAAGGTTTGCTGTTCACTGGATGTGGTTTTAGGAAATCCCTTGAAAACGTCTCAGGGCTTTGAACCTCTCAGCCCCTTTTCAACAGCGGGAGGCCACCACTGCAACTTTGTAGCAACTGAAAGCACAGTCTCTTGGAAGTCCTTGTTGATCAGTTTGGCTAGCTGACTCATAGCATGTTCTGAAAGACTGGCTCATTAAATTATATCCATCGCACTCCTTGTACTAGCTAAATGAGATCCAACGAGCGCAGGGCCAGGTTAGGTAAGTTGCAGGGACAGGGGTTATGCCAGTGCTAAGGCCAGGTATAAGGTACTTTGAGTGGCAGAGAACCTTTGTCAGAATGAAGGACAGCACTTAGCAACTTAGCAAGGTGACAGGACTGGAACGAGGACCATGTGGCTTAAGGACCTGGATCTTAGAATCCCCATTTGCCGCTGCTGGTACGAGCTGGTGATGATGATTAGGAGCAGAGGGTAAATTCCGGTCACTTGTACTTGGATTTGTTCTCAAGTGCTTAATTTTATACGTATTAGCTAAGATTATTTCATAGATTTGCTATAGTTTATCAAGAGTCAGTTCAGCCATGCCAGCCCCACCCCCAGGGCATGCTGAGCTGAGATGGTGAATGAGACTGGGCATGGTGGCACATGCCTGTAATCCCAGCCCTAGGGAGACTGAAAACAGGAGGACCACTACAAATCCCATCTGTGTAGTGAGACCCTGTATACCCTATACTAAATACAAAAAAAAATCAGTTCATTATTTTCTGCAAAAGTAGACTGCAAACATTTACTGCAAAAATAGGCAAAAAGGGATTCCACTGTGTGCTTCAGATTAAAAGGCATTCAGAAGGATTAAATAATTATTACTTCCTGTGACTTAGAAGCTTTCATTCTTTTAGGAAATATAAATTTACATACACAAATGAGTGTCAAATCCTCCATCTCATATCACAGAACCTGTGAATGTCACCTTAAGGGTCTTTGCAGACGTGATTAAGTTCATGATGTTCAGAGGAGATTAGTAATCCCAAATTATTTTCAGGAAAGTCCTATGTAAATTCTAACACATCAAACACCCTAATACAAAGGGAGCAGACAGAGATAGTGAGCAAAGACTAAGAAAAGAAAAGAACAATAATGTGATGATTGAGGCAGAGAGTCGAAATATGAGACCTTTGACCAACTAATGCCAGCAACCTCAAGAACACAGAAGAGGTAAGGAATGAATCCCTCAGTCCTCCGGAGGGAGTGTGGCCCTGCTGATATCTTGATTTCAAACTTTTGACCTCAACTACTAGGACACTGAAATACTGAAGGTCAGAGCTAATGGAGCACACAAAACAAGGCTGCTATTTTCAATGCATAAGGAAATGAAGTCCAAGATACAGATGAGTGGATGGAAAAATTTGGAGGAGTGCGGAGGAACACAGAGATCAGTTCAGAAGTTAGTGGTTTCCAAATTATGACTCAGGTGACTGAAGTCGCAAAAAGGCATGCCTTAGGGCGGCAGCCAATTGTAATATTTACTTTTAGGATTTGTACTGTCTTTTACATATAAATTATATACAAACTTTTAAAATCCTGCATGGTTCTTAATGCTAAGTCTTTCAAATAACCTTCATTTTAAATCAGCCAAAATAGATTTTGTCAGAAATTGGAAACCTTCTTCAAAGGTGTGTTTTGTACCTGGAAAGTAATAGCAGTACTATGAAGAAAGAGGCACTATTTTAGAATGTTCAGCAATCACATGCATAGGTAGTGCTCAGAACTAGAGCTTGCAAGATGAATCCTTCATTGGTTGAGCCTATTGTTATCATAGAGAAGGGACCATAGCTATAAAACTAGCCGGGAGGGTCCAACATGCATTCTTACATATTAAACAGCAATTTGTACTTTTTTAATATAAAAAGGTTTATCTTTCCTTAATGCTACTGTTATTCAGTTATTACTTCCATTCTCTAGAGATTTCAACATTGAACTCAGGACCTTGCTCTTGCGAGGCAAGCACTTATTCTACTGAGCTATCTTGCTGGCAAAGAGTAGTTTTTGCTTGCTTGCTTGCTTGCTTGCTTGCTTGCTTGCTTGCTTGCTTGCTTTCTTCTTTCTTTCTTTCTTTTTTGTTCATTTGTGTGGGATTTTTTTTTTAGAATTTCCTTTTTTTGTAATATCTTGAAATGAATAAACAAAAATATTAACAGTAAATTTCACTTAATTGAATTTTTAAATGAATACATTTGACCAGAAACAATTTTGTGTTTTATCTTTTCCTGTCAGTATTTTTTAAAAAGCATGCTATCTTTCTTTTCTTTGAAATAAATGTATGTTGACATTACAAACTTTGCTCCCTGAACAAGGAGGCACAATCACTTACAAGGTGGCCCTGTAGGAAGCCTTGTGTGTATGTTGGTACCTTCAGTGGTATTTGTGAAGTTAAGAATTTCCCTTTTCCAGAGAGCAGTACATAAGACATTCTAGAGATGGAGAAATGAAATAAGCACTCATTGGTTAACACTTGGAAATTATCTCAACTCTAGGAGTGTTGAGTTCGCCATCTTGGCCAAGTTCATTAATATGCTGTATGTCTTTAAAGCCCTTCTGAAATTCTACTAAATACAGCAACTCCTAGTGTGTAAGCACACGACATCGGCCTGGTCTGCCTTGGTCACTGCTGTAGCTTCAGCAGATGTAGAGCATTTCACACACATGTGCTCAAGCACACTTCCATGTGTCTATGGGCACCGTGCTGCCTGTAACTGGCGCTTCCAGCAGAAGTGGAACAGTTAATGCTTGAACTCTGATTTTTATTTATTCAAGGAGTCATAGATTATTTGAGATGCATTTAAACATGGACAAATTCTCCATTGTCTCTTTAGTACCTCGGAGTTTACACTGAGAAAATCATTTAACCACCCTGCACCATAGATTGCTCCATTATCACCCTAGTGTTCAGGGCTTGGAAAAACTGTGTAGTTGCACCAAATTTATTTCTTGATGTAAAAGTCTATCAATTTTATATTGATTCCTAAGTATTTTATTAATGTTTTTAATGCTATTGTGAAAAATATTTCTCTAAATTCTCTCCCAGAGACTTTATTCTTTGTGTACAAGAATATCTGGATTTTTTTTACTTTGGATCCTGCTACATTATACAATTTATTTATTAATTCTAGAAGTGTTTTGGTAGAGATTTTTCTGTGTAGAGTGTCATGTCTTCAACACGTAATGGTAATTTAACTTCTTCCTTTCCCGTCCAAATTATTTTTATTTCTTTCTCTTGTCTAATTACTCTGGTGATGTTTCCAGAACTATATGGAATAGGAGTGGTAATACTGAGAATCCTTGTCTTGTTCCTAATTTTAGAGAGAAAGATTTCAGGTTTTGACCATTTAGAAGGCTGTTGAATGTTGGTTTCTCATAGATGGCTTTTACTAGATTGTGATGAAGACCATCTATCTATTCCATTTTCTTTATGGGTTTTATCATGAATTGGCATTGGAATTTGTACAATGATTTTTCTGCATCTGTTGGGGATTTTGCCTGGTTTTTGTAATGGTCTTGTCCTTGATTCTGTTAATATGGTATATTAAATTCATTAATTTGTGTATACTTAGCCATCTCTATATTCCTTGGATGAAACCTCCCTTGTCATGGTGTATATATTTTTATTATTTGCCATATTCTGTTTGCCAATGTCCTTTTGAGGATGTTTTCATCTATATTCTTTTTTTTCTTTCTGTCTTTCTTTCTTTTTTTTTCCGGAACCAGGGATTGAACTCAGGCCCTTGTGCTTGCCAGGGAAGCGCTTATTCCACTGAGCCATCTCCCCAGCCCCATTCATCTATATTCATTAAGGAGCTTGGTCTATAGTCTTCTTCATTTGATTAAATCCTTTTCTGGTTTTAATATGATGGTAATGCTTCTTTCCAGGAATGACTTTGGGAGTGTTACTTCCCTTATAATTTCTCTAAAGAATTTGAGGAGTACTGGCATTAGAGCTCTAAATTTCTTGAAGAATTTCGAAGTGAATCCATCTGAACCTGGACTTTGTTAAGTCTTTTTTTTTTTTTTTTTTTTAGAACTGAGTTTACAGGGTCTCACTGCATAAATCAGGCCCGTAGTGGTTCTCCTGTTTACAGTATCCCAAGTGCTGGGATTACAGGTGCTCATCACCATACGCAGTCTCGATCACTGTCTCAGTGTGTCCCGGGGGTAGGGCCAGCATGGCAGGCCCAGGGATTGAACTCCTGGTCCCTGGGTGTTCATAGTGTTCTTTATCTGACTTCTTCCATTTGATGAGCAGATAGTGGAATGTTTAGAACTTTTATTTCTTCTTTACTCAACTTTAGTAATTCACACTCTTAGGAATCTGTCCATTTATTATGAATTTTTCATCCTTTCAGAGTACAGGTTCTCAAAGTAGATAATGACAGCGTTCTGGATTTCTACAAGTTCCATTTTGAGTCCATTCCTTTTATTCTTAATTGTATGGTTTTGAATCTTCTTTTGATAAGCTTGGCCAAAGATTTGTCAATTTTATTTAATATTTCAAAGAAACAACTTTTAAAAATAATTTCAGTCATTTATTTGGTGCAGGGTCTCACTATATATCTCACAATCATAGTGATCCTCCCATATCAGCCTCCCCAGTGCTAGGATTATAAGTGTACTCCAGCACACCTGAATTTGGTGGACAGCTCAGCATGGTGATGGCACAGCACATGGTAAGAGGGATTGAACCCTTGTCCTGGCATTTGCCAGGTAGGCGCTTAGACTGCCAAACTATCTTCCCAGCCCCCAAAACAACTACTTGCTTCATTGCTTCTTCTTATTTTCTCTTATTTTCAATTGCATTCTTTTCTGATCTGACCTTTATAATTTGCTTTCTTGGAGGAGCTTTGAGTTTAACTTGCCACTCTTTTTCTAGAGCCTCAAGATTCAATATTTATTTCAGCTCACTCACTTCTTCTGATGTGGGAATTCACCACCATAAATTTCCTTCATAGCCTTGATTTCATCATGATCCATAAGTTCAAGTATGTTGTATTAGCACTATTGTTTAATTGTATAAACCACCTAATTTCTTCTATAACATATTGATTGTTCATAAAGGTGTTATTTATTTTCCATGTGTTTAAATAGTTTTTATGATCATTTTTGTAATTTATTTCTAATTTTGTTACACTATCATCTGATAATATTCACAGGAAAATTTCAATTCATTTTCATTTACTTAGACATGTTCTTTAAGCTAGTATGTGATCTATTTTGGAAACGGTTCCTTGTGCTGCAGAAAAAGAACATGTGCCTTGTTGTTATTAGGCAGGGCATTTCATAAATATTTACCTAGTGCATTTGTTCTAAAGTTTGGTTCAGTTCGGGAACTTTGATGTTGAATTTTTTGTCAGTTTATCAGTCTTTTTGTGACAGTAGAATATTGAAGTTCCCCACTACAGTGATAGAAGTACTTTTTCTTTTTTATATTAATTACTGTTTGTTTTATATAGTTGAGTGTGCCGGAATTATATATGATTCCTATCTCTTCTGCTTGGACTGTTCCTCAAACAAGTATTGGTGATCTTTTTCTCTTCTGATCAGTCTTGGCTTGAGATCTACTTTGTCTGCAAAACGTATAACAACCCCTAGTTTTATCTTGGTCATGTTTCACAGACTACACTTTTCTATTCTTTGAATTTCAGTCTGAGGTTTGTTTTTTTTTTGAGTGGTATATTTCTTGTATCAACATATTGTTGGATCTGGCTTCTTAGATCATTTTAATAATCTGTTTCTTTTGATAGATGAATTGAGATCACTAATATTAATAGTTATAACTGATTGGCATTGACTTTTCCTTGTCTTCACATTATTTCCTATTGTTGATTTATTTTATTTAATTTCTATGAATTGCTTAGCTTGCCTGTTGGATTCATTCTGTTGGCCTTGAAATTTTTGTCTTCATTGTCTTTTTCTAGGTTGTTTTTCAAAAATTTTGGCTTGTTGGTTTAGTGGTCATGAGTTTCTTCAGGTATCTTTTATCAGTACTTATGTCTCTGTCATTTTTGATGGTTATTTTGCAGATAAATCAGCCGGGGTTTGAGAAAGTTTTCTGTTGTAACTTATAATGCTTCACTACAAGCTGGCCTTGACTTAAGAGTTTGTATTGAGAAGTCTGAGGTGATTCTCATGGGCTTTCCTTACTAAGTGATTTGTTCTTTCTATATAACAGCTTGTAATATTCTCTTCTTTTTTTTCTATATTTAGGACAGTGTTTACAGGGTCTACAGGGTCTCACTATGTACTTGAGACTAATAGTGATTCTCCTGTTTTCAGCTTCCCAAATGCTGGGATTAGTGGCACGCACCACCACACCCAGTCTCAATTGCCATCTCAGCACCTGGCTGCTGCATTCTGCCTAAGCAAGTTTGCTAGCCCACTTAACTATCATGCCAACCCAGTATTCTCTTTTTGTGTTGAATTTCTGAAATGTTGAATAGCATATACCTTGGTGTGCTCTTGCTGACAATGCTGACAATGGCTACTTGGAGTTCTATATGCCTCACTTATTTGTGTATCAAATTATTTTCCCATGCTTGGGAAGTTTTTTTACTATTACTTTGATGAACAAGTTTTTAAGGTCCTTTGTGCTGTCTTCCTACTTTTCATTTGTTCCAATTAATATAATCTTATTCTTGCTTACATCATCTAGCAGCTATTGAGTTGGCTTTTCATGGTTCCTTGCTATTTTTGAGAAGTCTTTCATCTGATGATCTTGAATCATGACCCTGTCTCCTAGATCCCATATTATATCACTGCATTGGTTAATTTTACTGTGTATACTTTCATGGAATGTTTAATCTCCTGGGTATCTGTTTCATTGTGTTTTATGAAATCCAATTCTTTCCTATGGTGGACATCCACAGTATCCATCTTTTTCCTAAACTTCTCTATTTTTATGTATATATATATCCTGGATTCACTAACCATTTCTTCATATGCTCAGCATATGTTTAACTATCTGGGTAATTATTTCTGCGTTGTTGTTTTTTTTTCTGGAGATTTGTTTTCTGCTTTGTTACTTATGCTGCTAACATTTTAGAAAGTTCATTTGGTAGAATTTTGATATATTCATCACTGCCTGTCCCCTGAATTTTCCTTGAAAAAGTTGGAGGACTGGTGTTGTATTTTGATTCTGTGTTTTCTCATTTTTAATTTTTTTATTTTCTGCATGGAGGCTGTAAATTGCTTATGGTAAGTAGCTTTACTACTTGCACTAAAACCTTTTTAGAAAATGACTGCATTTCAGAGATGCCTTCTTGCCATATATAGCTGGTTTTTAGCATTTTTGTGTGTGAAAGGATCTGGTCGCTTCTGTTTATTAGGAATAAAAGGTCACACCTCACACCAAGTTTGGTCTAACACCAAGTTCTTCAGTGCTGGTCTATATAATTATGTCCCCCAGACAATCCAGATATTGGCATATAAGGAAGTTTAATGATCACAGCAAGTATGTCACCTTGGGGAAAACAGTAGTCAGTAATGACAATAGCATGGAACGTACACTGGAAAATGACAAACTGTGGTGATTAATAATTTGCTACTTTCACCATTGATATAAAATTTATGACTATAAGACAAATAAATTTATATACAGTAAACATCTACCTAATAGAACAATTTTACCACAAAGAGAGAAGATTTAAAAGGGAGAAGGGGAAAATATAAACAAAAGAAAAAGGATCAGAAGCAAGGCTGAAGGACAAAGGAAGACCACTCACACTTCAGGAAAGTGGTGGAGAAGACAGGTAAGAAGGAAGGAATAGAAAGTAACACAAGAGCAAAATATTATAGAAAAAGTACAGTGTTCTACTTAACAAAGAAACGAAAAACAACAATCAGGAAAAAATGCAAAATGATCAAACTTTTTTTCATCATGGTATTTTATTTTTTATTTTTCCTTGGGGGGGGCAGCTCAGTCCACCCTGGGGGCATGGCTTGTGTGTCATGTGGTGCTGGGGATCGAACTGCAGTTCCTGCACACTTGCCTAAGCTTACCTGAGCAGGCACTTTAGATCTCTGAGCTGTCTCGCTGGCCCCTCATACTTTTTTAAATTTTTTTAAGTGTATGTTATTTAATTAGATTCTTAATAAGAAATTTAGAAAACTAACTTATGAAGAGAAATTCCAGTTGTCAGAGCAAAAACAGACAGCAGGTAGCCCCAGAGTTGAGGAACAGCTATGATTTTTTCTAAAATCTGTGAGTCCACCACTTTCTGATTCACCTTGTGCTGCGCTCTTTCTCAGTGTGGAAGATCTCGCCATCCTGGTATCTGGGTTTCCGCAGCTTCTTCTTGAAGTAAGCATCAGTGAGGTGTTTGGAGATTTTCACTTTGCTGATATCAACTTTTGTACAGGTGGCAATGACAAGTCCAGTCACACGTAGCAAGTCACTGGCCAACTGCTTCAGGAAGACCACTCTCTTGCCTCTGTGACACCAGGGGAGGATGATCAAGATGGTGCAGGAGTGATGCTAGCTCAAAGTTTCCTCACATGCTGACTGAGGGGTTTCTTGCAGTGGCTCAAGAGCTTTCAGGGCACATATTCAGTAGGGCAGTATCTAGGCATCTTTCGAAGCTAAACCACCCAGGTACCTCCATTCTTGTCCCACCAACTTGTTTTGTGATCATAGCAAGAACTTTCTCTTTCTTTTTCTTCTTATCCTTTGGTTTAGCACCTGTGTACTTTCTCTTGTACAAAGCCTGTCTGGAATATGTAGCTGAATGCGAGTATCTATCAGTGCCTCTCACCAGGCCAGAATTCAGCTGCAGTGGGGCTGTCCCTTCTTGGACTTTTTTGCCTTTACCTTACCCTTTTTTCTAGTACCACTGGCAGAAGCCTTCTTGGCTTCGGGTTTCTTCTCTTTAGTGTTTGGTTTCTCAGTTTTTTCATCTACCATCTTGCAAGTGGGAAAGAGAACTCTCAAACTTTATATTTTTTTAAAAAAGATCCAAAATCAAAGCAAACAGGATTCCCTCATTTCCAGTCGATGGTAGTCCTCTGGGACCTACAGTTTGTGGCAGTGTCACATTCAAAGTGGAACTCTGCTCTCACTGATAGACAAAGAAGATGGTCAGAGCCAGACCTATGGTGCATTGTCCTTGCAAGCCAATGATAGTGTTAAGGCCCCGTGCTGACCTCTGGTTTGGTCTCTTGCTGGATTAACCATGGTTCTCCAACCACAGACTTTTCCTGAAAATTGTGCCTCTTCTAGTCTCTGCAATGGTTTAACTTTGGGGTACCTGAGATGAAAATGTGCCTCATGAATACTCTGAGTCCTGGGCTCAGTTGGCTTTGGTGAGATGGCCACCAACCAAGCACACTTTCAGGCAATGTGGCAGCTGCTTGAACTCAAGTCACCCACAGGTTGCTAGAGCTCACAGAATCTGTGGCTCTGTTCCACTAGTGCATTTTGCTCCAGAGACCCTGCTGTTCCCTGGTTTTATTGTTTCTCTTCCTTTCTCACACCAGGAGCCAGCAGCCAGGAGCCAGGAGCCAGGATAAACTGTAGATCACCCCTCTCTTTTTCTGTATTGTGGTCTGTCTCTCCAATTTCTCTGTAGCTCTTATTTCCTGCCCAGGCCCCTTCTGAGTCCCAGGGATCCACCTTCTTCTTTCTTTGATCTCCCAAGTTGTTATTTTCCAGTGTTTACATTACAAATCTTGGATAGGCTGACCTGTCACTGCTTCTCCACTATTTTCCTGGAAGTTCAACACATGGTTTTGTGGAAAGGAACAAAAACTACTTTGAAATGGTAAGAGCATTCACAGTTTGGACATATTAAATGTTTTACAGAGTGTTATAACACAAACTTGACTCTATTGGATAGAAAACAATCACTTGACAAAAGAGACACAAATAATTACTGGAAAAATTTCCTAAAGTTTACTTTCATGTAAGAGAATCAAAAAGATTTCTCATAAAAGTTGCTGAGTTAAATCTTAAATGATGGGTATAAAACATTTTGCCACGTCTAGTTGATACAAGGCAAGGTAGCAAAAGCAGTATCAAAGCATTAAGCTCTCCTGTTCCATATTAATAAAAGAGTAGGCGGTTCTATATTATTGTGGGGTAGGCTGTATGAACAGAATCCACTGTACATAAGGTTGGAAACTATAACCAGGCTGGGATTCTCGAAGTTTTTTAGAGGTATGACTAGGACAATTATTATTTATTGTATAGATAGTTGGTATGTATGCTTTTCAAGTAGGACAGGAAAGAAGGATGTAAAAGAGTGAGTTCTTCAAATTAAGGAGTTCTTCAGAGTTTGAAAATACTATATGAGAGGAGGGCGGGGAGATGGCTCAGTAGAATAAACCCTTGCCTGGCAAGCACAAGGACCTGAGTTCAATCCTCGGTTCTAA
>NW_004524598.1:20739539-20748470 GCF_000260255.1 Octodon degus | reverse complement strand
AAGAATAAGACTTGCAAAATGTCTCATAAAGTTGGATTCAATAAGAAATGTGGAGAGAGAGAGAGAGAGAGAGAGAGAGAGAGAGAGAGAGAGAGCGCTCTGAACTGTGCTGTCTCCCTTCCAGCAGGAGTTGTGGGAAGTGGGTAGGACAGGAGCCGTGCATGCCCTTTGCCCCTGTCTGGACACATTGCTCTCCCTGCATCTCTATACTGAGAGGGTTGATTGAGAAGGGAGCAGCAGTGGCTCCAAAAGGGATCAAAGGAAGGGCCGTAGGAGAAGCCCGCATGCCTGGCTGACCAAAATGACCCCTCTCAGAAATGATGAGCTAAGTTAACGTGTCTTTCAGGCTAAATCAATACATAAATTCTGTCTGAGGCACACCTGGGTCATGCACCCTCGATCAATAGTCAAATAGAAAATAAGTGGAGAGATGCAGAAGGAAAATGAAACAGAAATTACACTGCCTGGAACTTGGTCTTGGGACACCCCCCAAAATCCAATTTCCATGATACTCTAATACTTGCTGCTAAAGGCCAGGACAGAGAAAGGGGAGGGGACCCTGTGAGCACGTATAGGGTAGGCTGGGAGTGAAGGAGAAGCAAATTTGTTTGAAGAAGGGTAGAAGTGTTAAGAGTGAAGTAGCGGATCCAAATTCACAGATATGGTCTGTGTGAACACAGCTTAGTCACGTTAAACAGTTAAATTCTTTCTGTCACTTCACTTCATCTTTAGAGATAACAGTAAAACATTGTCCTGAGTGCCACCCCACAGTCTCCTTCCCTATGCTTGGCCCTGCTGGCATCCTTCCCCTCCTGTCTCCACGGAGGTCCTTCCATCGCGGGCCTGGATGCGTCCAGCCCGAGGTGCCTGCACTTCTGTCAGCTCCCGGGGTGCTCGTGGCTTCTCAGCTGCGTGCACTCGGGGGTTTGCCCACGGAGGCCTCCCTGACTGCCCTGCAGAGCTCCGTTCCTAGGTTCACACTTCCTCTTCCTCTTGCGGTTTGTTCCTTCCGCACCATTGTTCCAGGCTCTTGGTGTTCTGCTTTTTTTTTAATTTATTTTTTATGTGTTTAGTGCAGGGTCTACAGGGTCTCGCTACACAGATGGGACTCGTAGTGATCCTCCTGTTTCCAGCTTCCCAAGCGCTGGGATTGCAGGCTTGCGCCACCACGCCCAGTCTCATTTGCCGTGTCAGTGCGCCCCTGGGGCGGGGCCGGTACGGCATTGTGGGGGTCCAACACTGGTCCCTGTGTCAGCCCAAACCCGCACTTTAATCCCTGCGCTATCTGGCCGGTCCTCTTGGTGTTCTTCTGACTCCCAAAGGAGCAGCAAGAAAAAAGATTGATTTGAAAATGAAAGTACAATACACAGGGCAGAAATGGGCCAGGGAGAGGAGCCCTGGCAGTGAGGAGGCCTTCAGTTGAGGATTTTAAACATTAGGCTCTGAGTTGGGACTGAGGGATTGGTCTGCATTATGGTTCCTGCCAGCTTGGCTTTGAGCTTCTAATCTTTTACGGCCCTTAGGGAACTCTTAGAGCGTCCAAATCCCAAGGGGGTCAAAGCAGCGCAGTCACTGCCGTGTAATTCGGACTGGGGTCCACCACGGGTTGGGTGAGACCGCTGTGCTCATGCCCAGGAGATTATTCAGCATAATCCAAGTTACCTGGTGTCTTGGTTAATTTTCTCTCATTGCTGGGACAGAACACCCAATGGCCAAAATTGAGGAAGGAAACCTTTATGTAGCTCACAGTCTGTGGAGCTTTCAGTCCGTACTCAGCTGGCTCCAAGGCAGAGTGGCAGGGCACGGGACAACAGTTTGTGACAGCGGAAGACAGCACATGCAGCAAGAGCAAAAACTAAATGAGGGGGTGGTGCGGGGAGGAAGCCTGTTGCCCTCTTTATACTACACCCAGGCTGCCCCTCCCAGGCAGGTGTGGCCCTTGCACGGTACCTACACCCTCTTCTTGCACAGCCCTAGCACGCCTGCCGAGTGCTGCCCCTGGCCGCGTGCTGAGTTCACTTCCACACTTCTTGGGTCGACACAGCGCACCAGCCAGCACACCTGTTACTCTCTCCCGTTAGGTTCATACTGAGCATCTTGAACTCAAACCAGCGCTTGTTCAGAAGGTGGACTGAGCCCCAGAAAGTGGGGTACAGGGTGGCCTGGCCTTTCTTCAGCTTCGTTTTACCATCACACGATCTAACTTAGCCACCGCCCGCTTCTCCCACCAGAAGGGGAGTTTCATGAGACCAGTGCTTGGTCTCTTTTGTGTTTGCCTGTATTCTTCATGATTAAAAAAAAAATCCTGAAACCTAACAGTTACGTAAACCATATTCTGGGTTGGAGCATTTCCAGAAAATTGTATTTTTATCTAGGTTAAAGGTACTGCACAATAATAGCCCCTCCCTCCAACTTAAAATAATTAAGTACAGGAAAATTATATCTCCAAATTTGATTTTTTTCCCCAGAACATTTAGGAATTAATTATTGGCAAAATAGTTTCAGCCTGTTACTTTGGGGGCTCCTTCTCTAACTGGTCCTGAGAACCTTTCCAGATACATTATATGAAGACCTCACTCAATTATATATGCGACGAAACCACCAGGAAGGAATCCAGGTCTCATGACCTTGAATTTATGGGGTACTGAAGGTGCAGATCTGCTCAGACACTTTCGTTATGCCCTGCTATCATAAGTAACGTAGGCTTGAAAAGATGAAATTTAATTAGCCAAATGTTTTTATTATGCACTTTTACTTTAACATGGTATCATCATTGTTTTATGAAATATAAAAAGCATTCACGCCCACAGGAGTTGTGTTACTCAGAGCTTACAATTACTGCAACAAATGTCTGAAATACTAATTTTTAAAAGAGAAAGGTTCATTCTGCTCCATGGTTGTTTCAGAACATAACTGGTTGACTATACTGCTTGGATCCTATGCTCACCCAGGGCATCATGGCAGGCTTGTGGAGGGAGGTGGCAGCTCATCAAATTGCACGCCTCATGGCAGCTGCACAGGGCCCAGCTTTGAGGGCCTACGTGTGAGCCTGAAGACTTCTTTCCTACCTGGGCTCACTCCCCAAGGCACGGAGCTGGTATCCAAGCTTCCCACAGGTGTGTCTTTGGGCGACACTTATTGAATCATAGCAGAGTATATACTTGGTGAAAAAAACTTAAAGATGAATCAATGTGCATTAAAGGCAGCTTTAGCTGTGATGTTTCAGGAGAACAGAACATGACTGCGGACTCTGGCTTACTGGCAAAAAGTATATTCTGAGAAACACCAGACAGAGTACAAGCTCTTAAATCAGAGAAGCTGCCTTTGTGTAGGGAAAATTTACACCTACAAGGGACGCCTTTTCTCGGGGTGTCTCCTCTCATATAATAGGAAGAGAAAGACAATGACTCTCAAGGGCCTTAAATCTGTTGGAGAGAGTGAAAACCTAAATCTGGAATATAACAAGCTTACTTTTGCTCACTGATTTTCCTGGTCTCGTCTTCAAAACATTATCTCCTCCACCCTCTTCTTTCTTTGCTGAAGATGGAGATGCTAGAGAGGCCCTAGCTGTAAGAATAGTTCTTTCTTTGAGTTTTCTTTCCTGTATGTATGAGTATATGCAGGAGTAATTAAAAATGCAAATAAGTGTCTACATTTTAAAATTTTATTTGAAGACAGCAATGTAAAATCTAAAAACCATTGTTGAACTTGCCTCATTTTGTTTAGTGAAATTCTGTATCATTTCTAATGTTTTTATATTTTTGGTATTTTCTTTAAAAATAAAAAAAAATGAAAAGAATTATGCAATCAAAAAGTAAAATTTTGTTACAGGAAGGACCCATTGCGGTGCACTCCTAAGCTGTCCCCGTGCTGGTGGCGGAGGCCATCGTTGTGAGGACTTTCCAGAGCACTTCTGTAAGTGCTTTTCCATGAATGTGTTCATGAAATGTGACTCCAAAAATACAGTAAATGCTTCTGTCACGTGACGGTGAGCAGAAAAGGAGGCTTACAGCATTATGGCGTCCTTGACCGTCTTATTCGCTAGACATGGCTCTGTGCGCACTGCGGCTCGTTCCCAGTCAAAATGATCGTGGAAAATAGATGTCTTGAGTTGATTGAGCCATGACAGCACCACAAAGACGCTCAGCAAAGAGGATTTCTGGAACTGCTGCAGACAGCGTCAGAAATCCTGGAATAAAGGGGTTAGAAATCAAGAGGAGCATTTTGAGGAGCGTTAATGACAGTGCGTTTTACCTTCATAGTATTTTAACATCTAAAAATACTCCACAGTTTTAGATCCCATTTCATATTAATACATTTCTGGTTATGTTTCTCTTTGTAATTTTTTATTTTTATTACAGGACTTTCAGCCAAGCACTTAGAAAGGCAGAAGGAAAACATTCCCCCTCACCACTTCATGCGCAAAAGCAGTTTCTCCCAACGTTACCCATTCATAAGAATGACTGAGTTTTTTTCTTATTAAACATATACAACTTCAAGTCCAGTTATCAGAGGCTTTGACTCATTCTTTCGGGGCCTGGCCTGCAAATCTGTGTTTTCATGAAAAGCGCAGTGAATCTTACGATCACTGAGACTTCGGAATGTTTTCCTAAAATAATCAAACACTGCTTCATGAAACTCCAAAAGAGTTCAGAAAAAGTCAGGCTCAATGTGAGGGGACAGTCCTCACAAACATTTAATAATCTAGATGATCTTTTCTTATTTTCCTCTGCTGAGCTTTCCAATGACTGCTCTTGTCTAGAGGCCGATCGTCCCTTCCACCCTCAACCTCCAGCAGTCTGCACGTTGCCCTCCCGTCTCCCATCAGCTAGCCACGTAATGTCATAGAACTCTTTTTATCCATTGGTTCAGAGGCTCAAAATCATCCAGGGTGGAAATGGCCCACTCTTTGGTCCTTGCTATGACCTTTTGCTGCCCTGGTTTTCCATCTTTCCTCTTTTCAAACATGTTCTAAAGCTTTTATGCGCTGTTTGTTTTTATTTCATTTTGTTTGGTTTGGTTTGGTACCAGAGATGGAACTTGGGACCTTGTGCCTGCCAGGCAGGTGCGTATGCTGCTGAGCTAGTTCCCTGGCCCTTCTATGCACTTCCTCATAAATGTTTTGCAAAGATATTAATTTACTTAGCTATAGTATTACTTATTTACAAATGTCCATAGCAGGGTTTATAGTAATTATTGGATGCTCTTTATTGCAGGATATTTTCTGAGTTTAATTTTTTCCCAACGGTTTGTGCATCTATGGAGAGAGTATCAACCTGAGTTAATCATGTTTGACAAAAAAAGCATAAATTAGATGAATGTGAATTATGTCTCTATTCCTCTTTCCTGCTGTCAGATCTGTAGCCCTGAAATATGCCCATGCACTGCCCTCTAACAGAGCACAGGCAGAAGAAGCACATCTTGTTATCCAAACCATGACAATGGGTATAATCAGTATCAATATTGTCAGTCATATCCAGTATTCTTGATTGTGATCAGTAGCCCAAAAAGGGCTTGTAAGGGTCTAGTGATAAATTACCTGATTTTTTAAAATTTATTTTTTAAAATAAATCTTGAAGTTCAGGTCTATAGATTTTTATTCTACCTGTAGATAAAAGTTCACTATTAGTACTACGTTAATTATTGCTAAAATTTATTCTTTATAAATTTGAATTAACATGTGACGATGGTGTACTATTGCTATTAATTTAGCATCCTACTTTTAATACCTTGGTTGGTTCCTCTATGTAGGGTGAAGTCATAGACTGAGGTTGAGAAGCAGGACACTTTGTCACTAGCATATTAATAAAAGTTTGAACTTTTTTATGATACCCGCTATTATAATGATCAAGAAAGTCATAGGTTCACTCTTAGGTGTTACTTGACTTATAATTTGCTTCTAGGTTATTGCTGTTTTTATAGTTTCCTTTTTAAAATAACAGCTTTTCTTTAAGGCTGTTAGTCACTGGCGAGTGGGTCCTTGTCAAGCAAATTTATAATCTCATGCCTGAAAGCGCAGCAGGGACTGGGAAGGTCAGGGAATGGTGCCACAACGTTCTGGAGGGATTCCATACCCAGCAATCTTCAGTCCTGGATGGTTGCGATTATCATGGAAAGCGTAAGACACGTGCCATCTCTAGTGAGAGTCCTGGGATCTGTGACAGTAGTTGAGCTGCAACCCTTTTCCGAGGCCCACCACAAAACGTGTACAGATTTCCACGATGTGTCCCATCCAAGGAAACAGCCTTAGGAAAAATAAGAATACAGGAGCTTAAAAAAAAAAACAAAAACATGTGTTTGAGTTGTTTTCTTTCTTTTAACTTCTTTCACTTTTTAAGATAAATGATAAAAAAGAGTCTTTGAGTACCCATCAGCCCTCTCAGCACCAGCTGTCTGTGTCAGTCAGAAGTAGTTCCCCGTGTGTCGGAAGTGACGTGGTGCCGAGATGGGATCTGCTAGGGAATTTCAGCTCTCAGAGAAGTTTCTGGAGAGTTGCTCCCTGACCAATGGAAGGTTCGAACAAAATGAAATCAAAACATAAATTTTGAGAGCAGCGAGGTACTCATTAGTGTGGGGTACAAAGAAATTTCTTTCTGTCTCCTGGGAGTTCAGTAACTTCAATTTATAGAACAAACTGGCAAGGGAGACACTCAAGAGATGAGACGCAACATGCAGGTACACGAGTCCTACAGAAGATGAAGCTCCAAGAGGGCACAGGTGGTTGAAGCTTAAGCACCCTCTTTAGAGAGGAGGAGTACTATGAGGCTACTGGCAACTTCTAGGAAGAGGAAGTGATTTTTAGGGCCTGTGAGTGACACTGAAGGAGAGATGGCTGGAGCCACGTTCTTCTGGACTCTGTCAGGGAGGAGTAGTGACAAGGCCTGCAATGCTGTGGGAAGACAATTCTGAGACCAAGGACTGTCTCTCTATGCAAATTAAGTCTCTCAGGTGATAGCCCTGAGAATAGCTGGAGAGACTGTCCAGATGGGATGGTGGTGACCTTTAATTTCTTCTCTAGTGATCAATCTTCCCTGGTTAATGAGATTCCAGGAAGGGAAGCTAAGAAAATGCATTCTTTCTGAAGGAACTCCCTTAGATAAGAGAAATCCAGAGAAAACCCTCTCTGTGGCTAATACTTCAGGACAGAAAACGGTGGGGAGAGCATAGGAGGGGGTGCGGGAGAGGCATGCGGGGGAGTGGCAGCATGTCCGAGAAACTTGAAGCTGCTTCTTCAGCTTAAAGTACTTATATGAGACACGCTGTGAGGTAGAATACCATTTTCTAACCTCCAGTGGTAGCCACAGAAGTGTATGAAGTTACTTAAACTATACAATGATACATTAACTATTCCTTATACTTTTATTCTTGCCCAAATGGCAAGCCTTCATTTGGAGGTGGGTAATCTTCCCTACACCCCCCACACACATACATACACACACACACACACACACAGCACACACACACACACACACACACACACACACACACACAGCACACTTCTATGACACGCTTCCACAGTACAGGGAATCAGACTCAGGGTCTCAGGCATGGCCTAGATTTTATGTGTTTTATTTTGAGACAGGGTCATGTTGTTAAGTTGCCTGGGCTGGCTTCGAATTAGCAATCTTCCTGCCTTAACTTCCCAATTAAATGGGATTATAAGCATGCTCCACCATGTGTCATCAGGAAATATTTATTCCTTTATGAATACCATACAGCATGTGTGCAAGTTATTCTTATTTTTACATCCCTATACTTGGTTACTTCAAAGCACAATAACTGTAAACTATAACCAGTTCCAACCTATCAGTTATGATGGATGCATAAAATAAATAGAATTTATTGAACACCTACTATATTATACAACACATTACTTTCTTTATCTGATTTTATCCCCACTATGATCCTATATGGTGCAGATATATATTTCACATTTAGAAATAAAAATGCAAAATCCACGGAATTTGATATATTGTCTAGAGTCTTAATAAGCAATTGTATTTAGATTCGAAACAAGGTCCACAAATGTGCCAAAAGCAGGAATTTCTTTTGTTTCTATTTGCTTATGAGAATGACAGCACACATATTTGCTAATTCACACATTTTATTTAAGGATCATTCATGTGAAAGTATTTTGTCAGGTAAAGAGCATTTTGGAATGGAGATCTGCTTATTATTGGCAGTAAATTTCTTCTTTCTCTTTCCCTCCCTCCCTTCTGTCCTTTCTTCTTCCTTAAACTTCTGCATGCCGTTTACAGAAATGAAGACTTATTTTCAATAAGGACAATGTCAAGGCTCTTACCTCTGAGAGTCTTTCATGACCTGTGTCATCTCTCTGATTTTTCTGTTAGTCATCTGTGCTTTCTCCAACAACCAATAAAGGTGGTAAAGTAGCTACAACATCAAAGATGACTATGTGAAATTCTATCCAAGAAAATGAGTTTGCTTTGTGTCAACAACTCTGCTTCTCTGAACTAATGCTGCTAATCTTTCCAAATATTCTTAAAAACTGTGATATAGACAGCAAAAAGTTAATATGTGTCTAATTGGTATAGTGAAAAAAAAGCTGCGGTGAGCATGGCATTACTGTTGTTTCTTCCTATCTTACTGGAGGCATCCGAAGGGCCCAGAAGACTATGGATCTGGTTCACAGAATAGCCACCCACTTGCAGGACAGAACAAGAAAAACACGTACTGTGACT
Source organism: Octodon degus (assembly GCF_000260255.1). NCBI lineage: Eukaryota > Metazoa > Chordata > Mammalia > Rodentia > Octodontidae > Octodon > Octodon degus. The sequence continues at coordinate 20,739,768 of NW_004524598.1, read as the reverse complement.
CTGGAGAATAAACTAAAGAGTCATGGTGCCCACAGAGACCTCAGCTCCTGCAGAGGCAGGAAGAAGTGGGCGTGTATTCATGTGAGTGAAACACCCATGGTTAGGGACCAGTTCAGTCCTGCTGCCTCAAGTTATTGTTATTACTATTTTTTAAATTCCTGAAGGGGGCTGGGGAGATAGCTCAGTAGAATAAGTGCTTGCCTGGCAAGCACAGGGTCCTAAGTTCAAT
>NW_004524598.1:20729539-20734539 GCF_000260255.1 Octodon degus | reverse complement strand
GTTTGAGATTCCGCTATGATTTGGGGTTGGGAGAAAATAAAAGGTAATTGTTTCAGGGTCTTTAAACACCTGGAGCATCATGTTATTTATGGCCATTTTAGAAAAGACGAATGACTCCAGAGAACGCCCCAGTGAAGGAGGCCGACTCTCTCTCCTGCTTGGTGCTCTGTCTTTCCAGCACACCATGCTGCCCCAGACAGCTGCTTCTGCTGGGAAGGGCTCTCCCAGGGGTCTGCGACGGACAAGGGGATGCCCACAGTCTTGCTGTTCCTAATTCAAAGGACCAGGTGAAGAGGTACTGCCCCATGTCCCCGTTTTCCGTTTTAGTCCACCTTTCCTCTCCGCCCCCCTTTCACTTCCCTCTTTCCCCCTTTTGTCCTCTCCTCCACCCTTGACAATCCCTCATTCTGCACTTCTTTACCTTTCCTTTTCACATTCTGTTTTTCCTGCTCTAAACCTTGCTGTAATTCTGACTCTAAAAGCAACAAGCATGCTACAGTTAATGAGCAGGAATCCTCAGCACAGTGCCATCGTCACTGTAACTGTTACGGCCCTGGCATATATATGGATATTGTATACTTGATAGATTCTTTTTTAACATTCACATGTTTCTGACCCTTGGAATCTTTTGCAGTGTCATGTTATCAACTGTGCCTTTTTAAAAAAATGCAGTCTCTTTTGTTTTTGTTTTTTTACTCAATTCAGTAAAATTTTATAGACAGGCTGAATGATCTTCTTTCAAAATGATTATTTAGGTGTCTGAGAGACACACTTTTATTCTAATCATTTCAGATAAGTGTGTGGTCTTGTTTTATTACTTGAGGATAACTTGGTTAAAATCCACTTACAGGATCTCTCTCATTTCTCTGACACAGGGAATCTGCTGTTTGGGTAATTTACAGGGATTTATAGGTAACACCTGGTTTTTGGTTTTGGCAATCTTAGTAGGAATTGCCAAAAGGAATTTGCAACTTGCCTGAATTGCATTTCTGGATCCTACCCAGGAAGTAAATGAAACCACTTGGTGCTCTAATGGGAAGTAGCTGTAAAACACAGAAACCAACATTCCTACATCGGTGACCTCTCAAATTCTGCAAGAGGACATCAGCCCTTACAGGTAGTGTGAAACTGAAGGCAATGGCATCTTTTATCTTTTGCAGTAGTTCTAAAACATATAGTGCAATGGTGGCCAAGAGCTAGACAGGTCTTAAAAAGTTGGGCACTTCAAACTGTTACTTCCCATGGAAACAGTTCTATTTGGTGTAACTCGCCATGGAAGAAGTTCATTTGGTCCACAACATCTTAGCAAACACTTTCTAACCCTTGAGCTTCTAGTTCTCTAATTAAGGATAGTGTTCTGAACACAATCTAATACAGGAAGTGATTATATTAAAAGAATGAATTTCAGATATTTCTATATAATATGACCAGAGAAAACAAAATATATTCCCAAATGTTTAATCAAGTTGCTTCACTTTTTATGTATTTTAGATGAACATAATACTATCTACTTTTGGTAGTCTTCCTTTTAAATGCACCTAGTATTGAAATAACATTTACTAATAGCCTCGTCAATACAATCATGTCTATTTGCCACAATCCAAATAGTCTATGAATTGAGATTGTAATTTTATTCTTCAAATAGACACTCTGTGTGTGTGTGTGTGTGTGTGTGTGTGTGTGTGTGTGTGATATCAATACTGAGGTTGGTAATTGTATCATGCTGTTTAGGCTAATGCGACAAAATATAGATGACTGAACTATTCAGCCAACAAAGTGCATGTGATTGAAAAATACAGTGAATATACAAACTTTTAGACATTTATTATAGTAAAAGACACATAGCCATTGAGCCCTCTCAGAATATTCCCCCTGCTTGGCACATATTTATCCGATCATTCTCATCACTTGCTGAAGCAGTTCTGGAATTTTTCTTTCATGAGTATATTTAGGAATTACAATAAAAAAAAAGTAGTCAAAATTGCAGGAAAGGCCAACGAGATAGCTCAGTAGAATAAGTGCTTGCCTGGCAAGTGCAGGGTCCTGAGTTTAATCCTCGATATAAAAAAATTATAATAATAATTGCAGGCAAATGCCATTCACCAGCAAGGCAGTCCTGTAAACATCATCAGGGGGTCATCACTGAGTACTCATGGTGCACATAACCACGTGACTTCTGGCCCTTTACCAAGGCCAAAGTAACTGTGAAGGGTAACAATTTTAGTCAACTGGGCCCCAGAAGCAGCCCCGGCAGCACAGCTAAAAGTGCTTCTTGGTTTGCAGGTGGCCAAGTTCTTCCTGACATGGCAGGAAGAGCGAGCTATCCCAAGCCTGCTCTCTCTTCTTTGGAGAGAGCATCAGTTTCCTTCAGGCAACATCCCGTTCAAAACCTAATCACCCAGGCCTAGGTCCTCACACGTCCCACTTGTGGCTCAGGACTTCAGTACGTGAATGTGACACAGGACACATTTAATCCATATCAAAGAGAAAGAAGAAATTTGAGATTCTTACTGAATGCTAATGCAATATTAATGGCATAACAGTTGAAGATGACAACTGAGTGATATGCTATTGATTGGTGATAGTGTATTTTATTTTGTGGAAATGCAAATATATAAACTTTATGAACCAATATCTCCATACAAGCAATAAATGATATGATATATACAAACACATATATATACACATATAGAAAGAAAACAAACTAAACTCCTAACAAGAAGATAGAAGACATTGCCTACATAGTTGAAAACATGCATAATGAAATATAAAGATATTCACAGTGCAATACCTAACCTTTTAAGGCAGGTATTACATAAAAGCACATATCTTTGTGAATTTTCTCCCTTCATCTTCCCAGTAATTTCTGGGTGGATAAAAGGAAGCGTGGAACAAGGGACTTGCCTAGGACATCCTTCTGGGGAACGGTGAAGTGGTCACAGAAGCCCAGAGAATCTGACTACAGGTCTTGCTCTTATATATTCTGTACCATGTGAAAGAAGCACAAGGCAAAGGGACACCAATCTATGTGTTCAGTTTTGTTTTCTCAAAAAAATATAGATAGGAGTCTAAATGCATACAAAACTAACAAAAAGATTGACAGGTAATGCATCAAAATGTTGATAGCATGAATAATGAGTGCAGATGATTTGAAATCTGTAGTTCATAATGTGCAAAATGTCTAAGGTGCACACATTATTTTATAATCAGTACAAACTCACTTAATAGTTTTATTTTGAGAAGACTTATAGTGATCAGCAATGTCCAATAGTACTGGCCCACCCACACGGAAAATACCCCTGAACTCTGTGCACAAAACTTCAGCCATGGACGGAAACTTGCCTTCCCATCTGTTTCTTCTTTTGGTAACCTTCTCACTTGTCCCAAATGTTCCTGGATTTGTACTCATTTTGCTGTGCTCCTAAGTATTTACCATGACAAACACACCTAGTGCCGCAGAATGCCAACGCTATCTTCTACTGTCATGACACACTGCTGGACTTCATGGCCACGACCCTTGCGCGGGGGCGGTGATGGGCGAACCCTTGCCAGTGAAATATGAGCAGATGTAGGGGTGCATTCAAAAATGATGTGTACAGGACTCCCTGCACTTTCTCCTTCCTTGTGCACAACACAAACAAGTATAGGACTCTTAAGATCGTGCAAGACACTGTCCGGAAGGAACCTTCTTTCCAGAACTTTTCTGTTAACCAGTGATGAGTATCAATATAGAAAAACTTAACACGTCACTGTTGGATCCCCAGGATTGTCATATTGCTGTGGCTTTCTTTCCTGGCCATTGTACTGCCTACTGTCTGCCAATTCTCAAATGGATTGCCTCAGTAGGAACTGTGTCTTCTGCCTGGTCTTTGTGCTTCTCTTCTGTGAAACATAGAATTTTTTTCCTATAAGATTTTTTTGCATAGCCCTATGAAAGCAGTGATCTGTATGTTTTGTCCCAGTCTACAGTGAAATAAAGTGCCTGTGCCAGCAAGCTGTGCTTCCTTTATTAATAACATTTTGTTAGGCCAAGAAGAAAAATCAATAGGTGTAAATATGTGCTTCGTAATGTTGGGTTAGCATTCCCCTCTCCTTATGAATTACTAATAAAATGTTCCAGGGGTCTGAAACTATTTTTGGTTAGCTCTATTTCAAAGCAAAAAGTATTTTCCATTAGCTTATATTTAACTTGTGTTTTATCTTCACTTCTGGATTATGCATCTTTTGTAAGTAGGATTTTATTTTATTCATCAGAAGTTCCTCCACAGTGTATGGATAAAAAGCATATTTCTAGTAAATATTTAGAGGATAAAGCAATACAAATTTGATGCACTTTGAAGAAATTCAAAAAATGTCATTGCATTTTCAGGAAGCAGTAAGTGATATTTTCTTGTATTTAGATCAGCACCTGACAATTGGGCAAGATTTTGTTCAGTAACTAAAATTTTGGAAATATATAGAGACAGTATCATTTGTTAAAATTGAAAGTAAGACTACTGAAATTTAGTGGGAAAAGGCCAGTTTTCCAAACATCATGTGATGCACAGGGAAGAAGCCCACAACAAAGATATAATAAATGTCCCAAAATACACAGAGTTGTCTACATTGCTGTGGTTGAGAAGCCTAAAATAGGTCCATACATGCTAAGTAAAATTCTCATCATCCAAGTGATGCAAGTCCAAATGATGGTGATCTAATATTTTATGATGTTCACAGTTGTTCAAAAATAAACAGAAAAAAATGTGAAGATTTTTTAAAGGAAGATATTCAAGGAAAAGTTCTTTTTGAAAGAGAGTTGCGACCAGGTGACTGCTGACCGAATGAGGTCTGTTATGTTGCTGGCCTGTTGTGGATCTCAGGGAAATTAGAAAGGAAAATCAAAAGACTTGCTCAGAGTTTAAGAGATAAGAACTCTAGTTGGAGCAATAAATGTATGATGCAAAATGTCATGATGGGGCCAGGGAGATAGCTCAGTAGAATAAGCACTTGCCTGGCAAGCT
>NW_004524598.1:20716318-20728764 GCF_000260255.1 Octodon degus | reverse complement strand
AAGCCCAGCCTAGGCAGCTTAGCCAGAGCATGTCTCCAAACAAAAACAAAAACAGCTTTCAGTCCATCCCTTAAGGGTTTCTCCTGTTCATCCCTTGAAGTGCCCAAGAGGTGAGTTAGGTTATACTAACTGTCTCCCCCTATTATTTCTAATTCCTGAGAATGAAAAGCAGAGAAGAGAAGAGGCCTAGTGCGGACAAGGAAATTGTCTCAGTTACTCCTCTCATTGCTGGGACAAATACCTGACACCCAAAGTGAAGAAAGGAAAGGTTTATTTAGCTCACAGTCACTGGAGGTTTCCGCCCATGCTCAGCTCGCTCCAAGACAGACTGGCACATGGCAGAGGGCAGCAGTTCATGGCGGTGGCAAAGAGCAGAGCAAATGAAAAGACTAGTGGCAACAATGGCAACAGAGAGGATGTCTGTCTCCCTTAAGTTACATTCAGGCTGTGTGCCCCAGGTTGGGTATAGTACTCACACCCATAATCTCAGCAGTACTAAGCCCAAAGTCCCAGTGGATCATGAGTTAATCTCAAACTCTAGAAGTCCCCATCCTATGACTGCCTGAGGTTTTGGGGGTACAACTAGACACAAATCGTATCAGAGATGAAACAGAAAACGCTGCTCATGTGCCCCAAAGTGGGAAGAGCGCTAGAGAATCATGCAGTTAGTGGTTTCACTTGGCCTGTGAAGAAACTGCAAGCTTCAATGGGGAAGTAATATTCGAAGGTTGTCAGTGTATGAGTGTCGGAGGTGAGGACTGCAGCCTTTGAAACCTGTGCTCCCTCCACTAATACTAACAACCCAAGAGACTAATGGTAACTTTATTTATTTAGTTAGTTATTTATTTATTTGCTGTACCAGGAATGAAACTCAGGACATTGTGCTTGCCCGGCAGGTGGTGCTCCACTGAGCTACACCCCCTGCCCGTGGACTATTTAAAGGTGAGAGAGGAAATACTTTAAAAAGTAGGTGAAAATGGCTAAGGGATCTCTTCATGAATAATGGTTCACAAATCTCAGGACTCCACATGCTAGGAAAATATCCATACTTTCTTCTATTTCAGAGACCAGCGTAAAGTCTCATTGGCCAACTGCCAGGCAAATCCACAAAATGGCATTCGGCCCCCGGAAGCAGAATCACCAACTTAGGAAAGAAGAGGGAGGGAGTAGCTAGCAAGAGAGGTCAAACCAGCCCTAATCGTCCGCCTTGCTGTTGATGTTTAAGCCATGCTATGAACTTATGCGTATCTTAGCATTTGTAAATGTGTGTCTGGGGCCAGCAAGGTAGCTCAGCAGTCATAAGCACCTGCGTAGGCAAGCTTAGGCAAGCGCGCAGGGACCGCGGTCCCATCCCTGCACCACGGTCGGTGCCAGCCTCGTCCTCGGGGTGGGCTGAGCCAGCCACATTAAATAAATAAATAAATAAATAAATAAATAATAAATAAATAAATGTGTGTTCATGGCCTCACACGGTGTAAAGGTGCTTCGGTAAACCTTGGGCAGTCTGGGAAATGACGCCCTATTCTAATGGAGTTGAGCGGTTCCCGCGACACCACCGGCCGGTGCAGCACACTGTTCCAGTGTGCCGGATGAGGCTGGCGTGAACCGAATCCGCTGTGACTGCTGGCTAACCCCAAGCACTGCGTGCACAGTTACGTACCTAACACTTGGTGACGCCAGTAAATGACCAGGACACCGGCATAGGTGTTTACTATAGTTTTATCATTATTTAAAAGTCTAAGACTGGGCGTGTTGGGGTGTGCCTGTAAACCCCGCCCTTGGGAGGCTGTAAACAGCCAGTCACTGTGAGCTGGATTTAGTAGCGATGCTCTGAACACCCTGTAGACCCTTCCCTAAAAAATAAAATAGGGGGCCGGGGAGATGGCTCAGTGGAGTAAGCGCTTGCCTGGCAAGCACAGGGCTTTGAGTTCAATCCCTGGTTCCACAAACAAACAAAATAATAAAAATACATAAACAAATAAATTAATGATAGATAATAAATAAATAAATAAAACTCTACTCTTCCTATTTAGAAAGAAACACACACACACACACACACACACACACACACACACACACAAAAGACAAATGGAATAAAGCCCCATGCTGGCCCTTCAGCTGTTCCAGAAGAGAGTATTGTTAGAAGAGGTGACAGCCACCCCTCGCATTAGTCCACTACTCAGAACACCTTCTCATGGGACCAGAAGTGGGGGCTAACAGAGATTTTTTTTTAATTAATTTTTTGTATTTAGGACAGGGTGTACAGGGTCCTACTGCGCAGAATGGACTTATAGTGATCCTCCCACTTACATCTTCCCGAGAGCTGGGATTACAGGCTCTCACCACCAGGCCCAAATCTCAGTTGCTGTCTCAGCTCGCCCCTGGGAAGGGCCGGCATGGCAGGCCTGGGGATCGAACTCTGGGCCCCTGAGTCTGGCTAAGCAGGCGCTTTAATCTGCTGAGCTATGTGGCCAGCCCAACACGGAGATATTGCTGACACTGAATTTCAGCAGACCCAGTATGTATTTGTGTCATAGTTTGTATCAAGAAAATTTAAAAAGTGAAAAAAAACGTTAAAAATTGAAAAGAAGACTCTAAGATGAAATACAACAAAAATTTCTGTATAGCTGTAATTTATTTTATTTTTTTCTTTTCAGAACCAGGGATTAAACTCAGGCCCTTGTGCTTGCCAGGGAAGCACTTATTCTGCTGAGCCATCTCCTCGGCCCCCATGTCTCTGTTTTAAACTGTTATTACAAAGAGTAAAATATTTTTAAATATCTAAAAGTTTGTAAAATAAACAAGTTATTATTGAAGAAAGAGAAACACACCTTATGCACTCAGTGTAGCCCACGTGCGCAGTGCCGTGACATCCACAGGAGTGGGCAGCAGGGCCCTTGGCTTCGCTCACACTTACCCCCTTCCTGACTGTGCAGTTCTGCAGGCTCCTTCACGTGCTCACGCCGGCGCAGTGTAGAGCATCTGCTGTACCATAGTGTCACTGTCCTTTTTCTTGGTTTTCTTAGTTGACATGTTGAGATACACGAACACTTGCCAGTGTGTTACGGCTGCCCGTGGCATTCAGTCAGTGACGTGATGGACAGGGGTGTGGGCCCGGAGCAGTAGACCATACCGTATGGCCCCGGTGTGCAGAGAGCCACGTAATCCAGGTGTGTGGAGTACAACCCCGGCGTGGTGTGGCGCTTCGCTGCTCCCAGCTGTCTAACTCGATTTATACCTAACAAAACCCCCAGCTTCCTCCTCAGAATGGTTTCATCATCTTTACACTGTTGACATCTGGAGCTGGACAGTTCCTGGGCAACGGGTGACCCTGTGCGTGGCAGAAGGTTCACCCGTCTCCTGTAGCATCCCATCCCCAAGCTGTAACAAGTAAAGCACCTGCACACACTGCAAAACAGATCCTGGGTCTAGGGCCTCCTATGAGTCTGACTGGAAACTGCTCTTCTTAAGCTGGCCTATGATGTCTTAGGTCAAGGTTAATCCCCAGCAGCATGGCATATAAAACTAGGTCTCAACAATTGCGTGTGTCTGTATGTGCGAGATGCTGGATTCCTTCCCAGGGTCGCACAACAGGCTGGGCCAGTGCTGTACTGAGCTAAAGCTCGGGGTCTCTATAATCACCAATATTTTACCAATCAATCCCATAATTAATTAGAGCATAGGATTGTAGCTGTTAAACAAATATGTTACCTAAATTTAGCGGGCTAGATATGTATTTTTTTCCACTGAACCCTGGAAAAGTTGACCTTCTGCAGTCACTTCTGGTTCTCATCTATAAAATGAGCATTTCTGGTCTTCGCTGGTGATTTTCAATGTTCGGTGCCTAAGACTTAACTGGAGCTCTGGTAAATAGCACTTAGCGTCCCTCCCTCTGAAGCTCTGAGATGACATCTCAGTGCGTTGTGGCTGGAAACAGCCCTGCTCTGGGGCTCCAGCTCTAGCCCTTCTAGGATGCTTGAATTCCAGGTGGTGGATGGTGATTGTCGCAATAATCAGTGTGGTCTCAAGAGAAAAAACAAAGGACAAAGACATTCAAGGACTGTGCGAGGGTGGAGGGAAATGAATTGCAGGACTTATCTGCAGCCTTCCTTGCTGCTCAGATAACCCTGACACCCTTAATGAGAAAGAAATACCAGGGCACAGCTGGGGATTAAAGCCAAGCCTCCCAGACCCCGGGGGTTTTATACCAGCGACTCTCCCAGGCACAGACCATATAGGACCCAGGCTGAATCCAAGCCCTCAGGGCCTGGCCCCACCAGTGGGGCTGGATTAGAAAAGATTGAAAATCTGACCCCAGGAGAAAGCAGTCATTCTGAATCAGGAAGACGGGCACCTCTCTTCTGCATGATTGGGAACAAGGCTATCCTGTGAGGACCACCAACAAGCGGCCCTCTTAAAGTTTGCCCTCCACTTGCCAAGCTCCCCTTTACATTGGAAATTCAATTTGTTGCTGCACCCCTTCAGAACACACAAGCAGAGCTAATGGGGGATTTATTTTTAGTGAAATTGGAGTGAGGGGAGATGGGAGTGAGGAGTTACAGAGAGAGTGAACAGTAAAGCCGGAGGGAAGGAGCTGCAGAAAGGGTGTGGGTGTGAGTCGCTGCTCCCTGTTTGTCCCCTGCACTTTGCCTCCTGCTAAGTGTCTCTTTTAATGAGGTCCCCTAGTATGTAGCGATTTCCTTCAGGGCAAAGAAGGAGGAAATGTGACAATGGCTTCATTAGAAGCCAAAGAGCAAGATGGAGAAGCCCATAGGCCCCTCTGCCTGCAGCCTGCTGTGCCCCTGGTGGAGGTACTTGAACCACCTTTCTTATAGGACAGGACATGGGTGGGGTCCCAGAGGACTCACAGAAACCACAGATGGGAGGCCTTGGAAGCCTTCACTCCTCAGCGCTGCCTTGTGGCCCTAACTGGAACCTTTGGTGATCATCTCACCTCCCCAAGCTTCAATATGCTCTTTGGTTGAGTAAGGAAGAGGCTAATACTCAAGCAGGTTCAACTCACAAGACTATTTGAGGGTGAAGTGAATAGAACAATGGGATTAGGGATTAATTTCCTCACGGGTGTTTTTAAAGGGTGAGGTTGCATTCAGAGAACTCCAAGGAGCTCACAGGCCCCGACTGTAATGTTCTCAAGGTTGCCTACACTGATCCCGACTATCTCTTAAGCCACAGTACTTAGCTCAGCAGTTAAGAGGAGCTGTCCTTCCTCGATTGCCTCCATGTTCCACAGCTTCCTTAGTAGTGTAGGGACATGAGGGAAGTGCTATCATTGTTCTGCTTGAGGAAGCTGGGAGAGGGATGGATATTGCAGCAACAGATGCAATAGGTTTCCTGATCTTGAATCTGCCCTGAGACTGCTTTGGCAACTGCACATGGGCAAATATAAGAATGGACCGTAAAAAGCAATGTGTTCACTGAAACATCGACTAAAAGCTATCTATGAAGTATGAGGGTGCTGAGACTGCCAACGTGGAAGAACAAAAAGACTTTGGAAGAGACCACAGACAGGCCCTTCATCTGGCAACTCTTGTCTCCCCGTCATCCCACTGCAGCCCTATCATTCTAACTTCTAGAAGATTCTGAAAATCTCCAGCCATAAAGTTATCCCAAGCTTCAAATCTTTCCATCTCTAGATGGTCAAGAATGACTTACGTATTAGCATGTGAAGGTCAGTCCAGATCTAAACCTAAATCCAAGATACTCTCAGATAATTATCCTTGCTTCCAGATCAAAATTCATTAGTAATCTTCTCTCCTACTTTAAAATGCCATAATCTGTGTCTGATGACAGGGACAGAGCACCATAGTACAAGCTAACCAATATACTAAGTGCTTTTAGGGGCAAGGGTAAGCTGCATGCCCAACTGAGTCAATGTAATCCCTGAAGAGATAAAAATCTGGAGAGCTGATCCTCCCCGTATTCTGGTTCAGCAGAGTGCATCAATGTATTTCTACAACATAAAAATAGTTTTACGAATCTCCCTGGCTTTGTTTTACTTTTCCAGCGTGCAGGCGTTCTTGGTTTTTACATTGCTCATGAACACATGGAGAATCCACGTGACCCTTCGTGAGGGTTTCCCCAGCCTCTGAGAAAATGCTGAACACAGACACCCTTTGCAATTTAAAGGTGGACAAGATACTCCACTGTGGTGTGCTATTGGCATGCTTCTCCGCCAAAGTCTAGAGGAACCTGAAAGTAGTGGTGTCTAAAAGGGCTTATGGCCAATATGTTGTGACCTTCAGGGGGAAAGCTGGGATATTCAGTGCAGATATCCACTTCCGGGAATCCAAAGAGGTCACTTTTAATTTAGAGCTGCCTTTAATTTAGAGCTCACTTGAAGGCTGAGCTGCATGGCACTGAACACGAGCTGGGCAAGTTTGGAGTCAGCCCTGGAGCTCTTCAATCCTCCCTTCCTCCTGTGGGGAGTATCCTCTCTCTGCTTGTCTAGATTCCTCTGAGCTCTTGCAAGACCTTGCTCAGGTGCCGTAATCTCCACTAATCCTTCTCGAAAATGTGTCCTGTCCTGAATTATGGCAACATTTGCCCCATTTACTGTCCAGTTTTTGTGAAGAAACCCATCCACCTAAATAACAAGCTGTGGGAGGGACAGACAGATCTTGGAGAATTTATGCTGTCACTTGTCACTGCAAGCTCAGTACCTGACCATGATTTAGTGGTCAACAGAGAACTCATGAGAGAACTCATCGTTGTCACGTAGGAAGCTGAAGTGGAGATGGCAAATGGCCTGGCTTCCCCACAGATGGTTGGTAGGCATTTTGTAAGTGTAGAGCCCAAGGTGAGGGTTTCCCCAGCCTCTGAGCAGGCCAAGCTGGTGCCTGAGTCTCTTTGTACTCTATTCTGAGACCAGCTGGTGTGTGTGTGTGTGTGAGCTATAACTCTCTCGAATTCCACATGTCATAGTTAAGTAGCATATGACTTAAGATAATGACTGAAAAACCCTAATGACTGAATAAAGTCAATCTACAACAGGAACTGGACCCAGGAAAGAAGAAAGAGGGTTTTGCATAGGATGTGAAATTTTCTAATAAAATATGGGGTTATCACTTCAATTTAATTTTCAGATAAATGTAAATTTTTCTGATATAAGCACATGCTATGCAGCCATTCAAAGTTCAGAATAACTGAGCATTTTAGGTTTTAGTTGCTAAACTTGACAACTCTATTGGGACACTTACATGAAGCTTGAAAGTGGCGCCCATTGGTGCTGCTAACCTCCCACTCATCAGAAATGAGTCACATGACTGCCTCGATGCAAAGGGTCCTGGGAAATGGAAGCCCTAGGTAGGCAACTGCTTTTCATCAAAAAATGTATGCCTGTTGTTTGTGTGGTGCAGAGCACAGTAGGCACTTGGCATTTCTATCAAGCTGGCTGGCTGAGGAAGAACTTTCAAAGAGAAATGTACTTTTGTATACTTTTTCTAATAACCCATAGGATTTAATATCTTAAGTATGAATCAGACGAGGCTGCTTTCAGAATAAGCATTTTGTCTGATTTTTTTTTTTTTTTTTTTTTTTTTTTTTTTTTTTTTTTTTTTTTGTATTTTAGGGAAGGGTCTACAAGGTGTTCAGGGTCTCACTACTAGATCAAAGTCATAGTGATCTGCCTGTTTACAGCCTCCAAAGAGCTGGGATTACAGGCATGTACCACCATGCCCAGTCTCAATTGCTTTCTCAGCATGCCCAGGGGCCAGGCCGGTAAGGCAGGCCCAGGGACCAAACTTCTAGCACCCGCTCCTGCTTGCAGGTGCTTTAATCTGTTAAGATATTTGGCTGGCCCTATCTGATTTGGAGTCAGTAAAATGAAAAAAAATATATTAGGACACTTAACCTGCCATGGCAAGAAAAGAAATCAGGGTCAGGAGTTCCTATTTCTCATTTGCTTTATCGGATCATTATTATCATCTGTTATCAGTCATTGTGTCTTTATGTGCTATATCTTTATTTGGAATATTCTAGAATTCTAATTCCATGCAATTGGTTGTTCTCTGTATCAATTCTGATCCTATCTTTCCTTTTTAAAAATATTATTTGAATTCATTAGAGTGTTCTATTAAGAAACAAGATTAGCCCTATTCAAAAGTCAAAATTAACTGGTGTCGTGGAAGATGACTGGCTTCTTCTTACCTCTAAAGAGGACACCAGGGCTGAGCCATTACAATGAAAAACACTGTGCTACTGTGGCTGGTCTCTGACAGACAGAGAAGGCTGTGATGCTGGGGAGCCGGCGTGGAGCTAGGGATGGACGGGCCGACTGCAGGATGAATGGAAAGCAGTGTGGTCTGTAGTGCGTTCGGAGGGCTTTTTTTTTTTTTTTTTTTTTTTTTTTTCAAAAGGAATTTTTTACCCCAGGCCAGAAGCCTTTGTGTCAGGGAGACTGTCTCAGTTCTCTGCTCAAAGGCTGTCAGAGATGACTGAGATTTGAGAGCAGTTTCTGATGTTGACGAGGTCAAGAGAGGCAGCACTGCAAACCATCAGTCAGCGCGTCAGTTGTGAGCCAGGGAGACACGTGAGCCCCACGGTGAAACCTGGAAAGCTATTTTCTCTGGAGAGGCAGCGAGGGGGTGTGCAAGAGAGAAAAGAAGAAAAGACATAGGTCAAATGGTCACCATGAAGTTTACTGCATTAGCATTCAGCTAGAATCAGAGAAACTTTCTCAACCCCAGCTGGGAATACTCTGAAAAGAAGTTGACTAGAGGCTAAAATCATATTAATATTACTCTGCTTAATCAATAGCTAAAGCTCTCCAACGTGTCTTTGCAAGGCTGCTCCATCAGTTAGGACCTGCAGTGGTTTTGCTTCTGATTGTGTTTGCAAAAATTGCATGTTGAAGCGTCCAAACTCAGGCTGAGGAAGTAGAGTAGCAGCCACGCACACCTGCCTTGGGGGGTGTGAGGTCGGCAGAACGCTGGCCAGCTGCCCCCCAGGTAGGCTTCTTTACAAAATCAGGCATGGGCTCAGCGGAGGCACGTCAGGGGTCTGACTTGGTCAAATAACTTTACATCTGTTTGGAAACTTCCACTGCTGTGTACATCCATAAAGTTTTATGAAGTTTTTAGGGAGATATGGATAAAAAGTATATTCCAAAAAAAGTATTTCCCAGCTCACAGGATGGTTGTCTTAAATTCCATCTTTTTATTTCAGTGGTTATCAGTGGGAAAGGGCCAAGGTGGGTGCACCCAGGGGATATTTGGTAGTGTCTAGAGATATTTTGGGTCTCCACAGCTGGAAGTAGTGTTTAGTAATGACATCCCATGAGTAAAAGCTAGGGACTCTAATATCATACAATACACAGGTCACTCATAGAATACCCCTCCCAATACAAAGAATTAGGTTTCTTCCAGAGTCTGTAATGTGAAGGCTGAAAAGCCTGCATGAACCATTTAAAATCAGGTGCTCTAACTAGACATCAAATTGTATCCCTGGTATCATCTTCTTCAGTCACAATGGTCTAAGCCTCTACACATGTGTAGTTCTGTATTCCTTGTATCTTGAATCATTTCTCCAGTATCTATTTTCCTTGAGTGTCAATTATAAAAATTAAATTAGTTTAAAACTCATTTGTAAGAGTATAATGTGTCATATATTGGTAATAATAATAGTAATGACAGTAATAATAAGTATAGGATCTATTTAGTTTCATCCCCATAAAAAGTAGGTTAGACATCTCTGAGTTGCAGCAATTGAGTTGACTCATAGACAATTTGATACATGTGACTTCATCAAACCCTTTGGAGTTGTGGTCCCGGAAATTTAAAAAAAACAACAAGCACCAAAGTGTCTGTATTTACTAAGCTCTCAGTACACAAGGGAGGAACCCAGGGAAGTCCAGCTCCTTCTACACTCCTCCTTGGGATGAAAAGAGTCAGAATGTGTCCCATCTCTTTACATGCTTTGCCTTTCAAGAACTGAGCCCTTGTTTTGTAGAGAGATTTTAGCGCTCTTGGTCGTTTACATTAGCTTTTTAGAACAGAAAGTAAAAATTAAGTCTTTATTCTTGGATTGTTTCTTCCACTTTCTTTTCAGGATTATTGATTCCAGTACTTCATTTTTATGTATTGGTAGTTTTGCAATTTCCTCATCCCTCACATAGGTTGACTATTTACTCCACATCAGATACATAGTTTGTGAATATTTTCTCCCATTCTTCACTTTGTCACTTGACTCTCTCGACGGCCTCCTTCTCTGTGTTCCCTTCTGTTCCCAATGCCTCCTAAGTAGCATGAGCACAGTTACGGCTCACGTTCTAGTTCTCTAAGGGGACCATGAACAGAAATGTTTCCCAGCACCGAGGCGCCCTCTGCCTTGCCTCGTGCTACTCCATCAGGCGTGTTGCCCAGCTAGGTATAGAACTGCTTACCTGGACTCTTCCCACAGTTTCCTGATTTTGTTATTTATTTAGAAGACATGGGGTTTATGGAATCGATTGTCAGCAGCTTTAAATTAAGCATGTTTCTAATATTTCCATTGGCTTTTTGTGGTAGGTAAAACTTCAGAATGGGCTCAAATGAGGCAATATTGTTTCAAATGACTGTCAACTGTTCTTTTAGGAGTTCAAAATAACATAGTGCTTTAACACTTAATTCATAGGTGATTAAATTGTCGGCGCATACTTCTTAATTCTTCTTTGGACAGCACAGAAAGAAATATTTTGGTTCATATGTCTCTCCTCTCATCTGTCATTTTCTATCATCCTGTCAATCTATATGCCAAACCTTTACTTTCTTTTCTCAGAGAATTGCTCAGAGCCGACTTGAGGGTGGCAAACCACAGTCTCCCAGACTGTTAGGTAACAAATAAAGGTCTTCCTTTCCATGTGATTTTTGCCCCATATACAAGCTTATTAATGACTTCTCCCATTATTGCCTTCTTTTTGAAAACTAATTTCCTCAAGCCTAGTTTCAGAGAACTGAATTATTCCATATGACAAAGATTCCAATGAAATTCTGAAGATTTTGCTTATAAAACCTTGAAGTATGACCACCGATGCATTTCTTATGAAATAGAATCTTTTCCTAAACCTCAGATTTAATCATTTGTTCAACAAATACTAATTTAGATCCTCCATAACCATACCATTGCTTCTAGGTGTTGAAGACTGAACAAAAAAAAATGTTATGCTTCACTGGAGCCCAAAATATAGCTGAATGAGATACATTAACAAACAAAAACTTGTATATATACTTGTGCTAAATGCTACACTAAGAAACTAAAACAGTGCAGGGAGTAGAGAGTGTCAGATGGGGATACAGTGGTTGAGGTCCACGGGACACTAAGGAATGGCCTGCCTGGGGGGCAGGATTTGGCAGAGATCAACTTGAAAGGAGCAAACCAGCTGTGGGCGGGTCATCGAGAGGTGGCGGTAATAGGCTTGAGATGGCAGCGCAGCTCGCACACCCAAGGATCAGCAAGAAGGTCAGCACAAAGGACCAGCACAAGAGAGAAGGGAGTACAGGAAGACAGGCAGACCACGTAGATCTTGTGGAAAGAATGGTGACAGCATACATGTTAGTTTTTCATGGTTGTCATAACAAATTACCACAAACAGGTATGCACAGAAATTTAATCTCTTACAGTTCTGGAGGCCAGGAATTTGACATAAAAGTGCCAGCAGCGTTGGTTTCCTCTGGGGGCTCCGTGCGTCTCTCAAGGTGCTGCGACTGCTGGCGCTCTTGGGACACTTTGCCTGCAGACACAAGTGTCCGGTCTCTGGCTTGGTGCTACCAAGTCTCTGGCTCTTTCTTTGCCTTCCTTACAAAAGCATTCCAGTAATCAACTATTGTGATCTTATCAAATAAAAATGCTTCTGTACAATGGAGGAAATAAACGACAGACTGAGGAGACAGCCTGAAGGATGAGGAAAACATGTTCGCAGCTATTCCTTGGTCAAAAGCCTAATGAAACAACTCAAAAAGAATTAGGCTCCCGATAATAAAGGACCCAGTCTAAAATGGGCACCAGAAATGGACAGACTTGTCTCAGAAGAAGTATGAGTCACCAAAAATACATTAAAGTTTCCATCATCACAGACCATGGAAAAATGAAACTTACAAATACACTGAGATACTGTTTTACTCCAGAAATTATGGCTATCTTAAAAAAAATCTAATAATAACAAATGCTGATGAGGATGTGAATAAAAGGAACTCTTCTACCTTGTTTTGGGGAATATAACCTCGTGCAGCCTTGATGGAAATCAGTATGGAGATTCCTCAACAAATCAAAAATAGAAGGGCATTTCATTGACCTTCTCAGACCAAAAAGCTACAACTCTTGTTGCATAGGTCCTGCTTTACCTTGGTCTTAACCATCTAGTAGAAAAGTATGAAGACGAAATATAAGAAATAAAGCCATGCTGTTAAGTTAAGCTCTGGGGGACTCAGGTCAATAATTTCTGACATTGCCAG
>NW_004524598.1:20705096-20715343 GCF_000260255.1 Octodon degus | reverse complement strand
GCAAATAAAGAGCAAAACAGAAGATAGATAAATAGGAAATAAGGAGAAGTTCAAATAATTCCTTACATTATCTAATTTCCTGTATCAAAATATTTTTAATAGATATGCTGGTTTGTTTCCTTTATGCTGTCTCTCAATTAACTGAAAAAGGAAGTTTTGAACTATATTCTGTTTGTTTCTTCTTTGTAAGAAGGACTCTTTTTGTTCCTGAGTACCTACACTGAGGAATATGCTACACAGTGCATTTATAGTTAGTCTCTTATTTCGTTATGAGATTTTGTTTTATTTTTTTCATAAAATAAAATCCAACACTTGCCACCAGATTGAGAGCTCACCACATATCTAGGATGATCTGATCTTGAAACCCTTAATCTACTTCCATCCACATAGTCCCTCCTTCCCAAATAAAGACATCTTCACAGGTTCAAGAAATGAGGACAAGGATATATTTTCAGAGGAGGGTGGAGAACATTTAACTTATTATCAGGACCAGTGCAGGACTGAGATATAAGCTCACTTTTTTTTTTTTTTCAGAACCCGGGATTGAACTCAGGCCCTTGCACTTGCCAGGGAAGCACTTGAGCCACCTCCTTGGCCCCTAATCTCACTTATTAAAGGGCTATCTACCACGCTGAGTAATCTAGAGATGGCAGGGTTGAAAACACAGAGAGATACTAAGAGGAAGAGGACAGATACTTCTGAAATAAAGAAACGAATTCCATTTCTTTTTATTTGCACTTTTGTTTCAAGGCAGCAAAGGACCAGGATAGCTTAATTGTATGACTGAGGTAAAAAAAATCGAGCACAAAATGTTTCTCTCCCATGTGAAGGAGGCAATTACTAATGCTCTTATATGACAGGCAAAATAGGAAATTCTCTGACGTTTCAGGTCAGGAGCTCCAGGTCCGCCTTCTAGACAGCACCACGTTGGGGTAGGTGTGGTGCAATCACGGCTCTCGTGGTCACCAGCACTCGCTACTGTTCATGGGTGACCCTTAAGCACCAGGCGCTGATCTACTCACTTGATCCATATTAGCTCTCATGGAATTTCGTAACATACGTGTGTTCTAATTCACCAGGAGGCCCTAACAGAATGCTCAAGACCTGACAGCTCAGCAACAACAGAAATTTGCTTCTCCTGCTTCCAGGTGCTGAGAAGTCCTAGTTCAAGGAAGATTCTGGTGACCGATATTGTGCCCTTAGAGCTGAACAAGAGTTCAGCATGACTTTTGGGGGACAAAATATTTTAGACTAAAGCAAGAGAGGGTATCATTAACTCTCTTGTTCCTAAGAGAACCTAGAAGCCCGCGGAGCTAGCCCAGTGGTCTAAGTGCCTGCCTGGCAAGCACAAGGATGAGGGTTCTATCCCTGAGACCACACGCCATGCTGGCCTCACTCTGTGACTGCTATGGAGACTGGGTGTGGCGGCACACATCTGCAATCCCAGTGCTAAGGAGGCTGAGACAGGAGGATCATTACGAGTCCGAGCTAAGTGGTGAGAGCCTGTACCAAATAAGTAAATGAATAAATAAATAAATAAATCTTAAAAAATTAAACTGAGAGAACCTAGAAATACCTGCATCTAGAACAATCCTAAACTCAAAATAGCATTGTCATTTTTTATCCCTGCAAACAAGTCATATCTATGATCAAGCTTTTACATCTAACTATCAAATTACAGGAAACACAAATCATGCTCAAAAATACCCTGGGAATGCAGCCAGCAAGCTCCCAATGTGAGCAACTCTGGGAATGACGGACTGGCTTTAGCTAAACATGTAAGATTTAGCACGCTCTCCATGGCTTGAACACTAGTTGTTCGTGCACGATTTTCTCACCAGTTGCTCGCACCTCGGGTGGCAGAGGGACAGAGACCATGTTCATTGACATCACTATCAAGTATCTGTGAAATCAGGGCATTGTTGTTGATGATTTTCAGCACAGCAATAGCAAACGTGCTGCCTGTCCCACTTCCTCTCTACCCAGAACACTATTTCCCTAATGAAGGGAGTTGCCTTGTGATTTAAGATTTAGCCACTTGTGGACAAGAATGTGACTAAAAGATGTTTTGATCAGATTTTTATTCTTTACCTTTTAGAAGCGTGCTTATGATAATAGTTACAAATTAAATAATAAAACGTCTTGTTTTTACTTCAAAATCATCTGAGGAGTGGACAGCTTTCTGAAATGAAAGCAAATGTAACCTAAAAATTGTATGGTAATAAGTATAGTTATCTACAGGTGTAAAATTGAACGGAAATAAGTATACCAGGGCCATGTATCTTATTTTTCATGTATGCTGGTAGTTTCCAAAATTAATGTTAAAAATTCAAACAAAAAGCATATAAAATACAAAACAAAAGCTATATATCCTCACCACGGAGGTTTGCAACCATAGAACTAAAATTCTGTTTTACAGCACCACCTGGAAAGTGGCCCTCTGGAATTCCCTGACTCCTCTGGTACGGAGCCCTGCAGGCTGGCTGGCTGCCATAGGGACCATGGCTAATATTCCTCAGTACATACAACTAGCTTCTGGGAGTTTGGAGAGTTTGGGCTTCCAAAAATTTGGTCCTCACAGTATTTTTCCTGGCTTCTGCACATTCCTACAACCGCAGTTCAGAACAGAACTTTTCCTCCAGAAATGCACTCACCTTGTGTGGGACAGAACACCAGAGAGGAGAGGCAGAGGCCCCAGCGTGGCCAAGGTGCAGGCCAAAGGCTTCAGGCAGAGTGAGTGCGCGGATGGGCGCTGCGGTCGACCATGATTTACCGGGGTCTCGCTGCCTCTCCCTCTTCCTCTCCACCGGGAACACTACTTCCCTAATGAAGCCAGTTGCCCTGTGATTTAGAATTTACGGTCTTCCGGACAAGCAGGTGACTAACCGATGTTTTGAGAGAAGCGCCTCGCTCTTTGGGGCCACCGCCGTCTGAGCAGCGCTCCCGCTCTGCTGCGCTTCTCTGGAAGTCCTGGGTCTTCCCAGTGAGGCCCGCTTTAATGCCACGCAAATGCAGCCGGGTTTCCTTCCCATGGCGAGCGTCTTTCTGACTGCAGCTTCTGCACCGAACAGCTGCGGCACTTGTCACTGGGGCTATTAAGACAATCTCTCCGTTCTAACAAGATTTTACTCTTGAGTAAAATAATTTTGCTCAGTACAGCCTTAGACTTTTTCTCCGGCAGTAATCATTTTCACTGATGGGTGGGTTTCCCCCTCACATTCGGGAGTGATTTATATTAGTCATTTAAAGGTGAAAATGGACAGTCTTGTTTTTATTTATTTATTTAACAAATTTCTTTAAACAGGAAAATGAGAGAAATCCAGCAATTTAGAGTAGATCTGCGGTATGCTCCGCCTTCTCTTGCCCTGCAGCCTGGATGGGCTGAGTGTCCTTGGAGGACAGCACGGGGAAATGCTGGGGGCCGACTGCTGATCTTATCATTCAAACACAAAATTTGTTACACCACTTTATCGGTCACAGGGAAAGCAATTATAGTGTGGTTCAATTTTCCACTCAATGGCTGTACTGGGGATCAAAGTCAGTTTTTATGATGGGAAAAATGTTTTGCTATTTTATTTGTTACTTAAAATAAAGAAGTACCGTTAGAATAGCGCGTTCAGAGGTCCTCCTTCCCCTCCTCTACTCTTTCAGGAGATGCAGTAGATTATTTTGGCTTTCGCCCTTCCTTTGATTAAATAATCAGCTTTCTTCCTGTCTTCTAAAGCATATTTCACTGTAGAAATGAAATTGGCACGGATTAAGGCAACATAGCAGTAAAGGCTCAAATCAGAGCCACAAAAGGCAACGTGTGCACACTGCCATTTTTTTTTTCTTTTTTCTTACACTGGTAGCTTTTCTAAAGAAAGGCATTGAAAAGGCTCCAGGGTGTGTGTGTGTGTGTGTGTGTGTGTGTGTGTGTGTGTGTGTGTACAGTGTGTGCGCATGTTTATGTTCACCTATTTTCCATGTGAAATATCTTTGCTGTATTTACGACTCTTTTGCTATAGAAAAAGAAAACTGCTGAAGTAGAATTTGTGTGGGTTAGGACAAAACAATATGTAAAATCATATATTTTCATTCAAATCTGAACTACTTTCCCTGCACTTAAATTTACTTTGTATTGTCTATCTTTGCACTGAAAAAAAAATAAGGAATGATTTACAATCTCAAAATCAAGATGATCATTTTAGAGCAATTGATTACAAACTCTTTTATTTTAAAATTTACTGTTTTTATGTCCAGGAGTCCAGTGATAAGCATGTTTTAAAACACCACCCCATGCGGCTTCGGTTTGCAGACGGGCTCGGTAGCAAAGAGAAAGCCAACACTCTTCCAAACGCTCTTGAGCAACTGCAGAGGAAAAGGAGCCAAGTGACAGATACTTGTTTTTTTCAAAATAGATCAGGCTCAACCTCCTATTTCTAATTGGTTTCAGCTTTCACGGTGCGATTTCCATCATCTTCATCTTTCTGGTCTCCTGCTAATTGCCTCCAGGCTCCAAGAGTCTTTACATCCCGGGAGTCCAGCAGCAGAGAATTCTGGAATCTGCTGTGGGCGACTAATTGTGGCTGCAGCTGAGTGATGGTCCAGCGACCTCGGAGCACGTCTGTCCTTACCAGGGAGCTCCAGGCTGCAGGAGGAGAGGGGTGCGTGAGGCCCAAGCCAGGCTCCTATGGGGAGCCAGGCGGTGCATTGCCTGGAGGAGCTCGGGCAGGGGAGTGCTCCAAGGCCCTCCGGACACCTGCCCAGCCCAGGGCTCGGGCCTGGGATTCCATGTGGATTCCAGGGACTGCGCCCAGGCCAAAGCATAGCAGCACAGCTCAGCTCAGCTCAGCTGCTTCCTGCTTTCCGCTGTCCAGTGAGTTCAAAGTTCTGCTATGTGTCAGAGTTATGACACTTGGAACAGGGAACAGGGTCTCAGGAAAAGGAAAGCTTGTGCCTAACGGCGCTATTTCTGATGATTAAAGTTATGTAGAGCTTACAATGTACTAGATCCTCTGTATACACCATGCAAGATATTTTGGCACAATCCTGCAAGGTGCAGACTGATTCTTATTTCTTTTAAATGAGAAAATTAGACCCTAAAGGCCATTTAAACTGTTCTTTATACCATTCCCCCAGCTCCTGTAACAACACTTTCTCCTATGTTAGTAGTCAAAAGACAATAGCCTCATCTAACCTCAACTATCATCTTCCATTTTCTTTTTACTTTAGTGATAATTTAAAAAATAAGAATGATACAAAATCTGTAGGAATGGGGCCGGGGAGATGGCTCAGTAGAATAAGCGCTTGCCTCGCAAGTGCAAGGGTCTGAGTTCAATCCCCGGTTCCACACACTCACACACACATACAAAATAATAATAATAATAATAATAATAATAATAATCTGTAGAGAACAAAGGAACTTCCCCATTGATGGTGGGAGTGTAGACTGGTAGAACCACTGTAGAAATCAATGTGGAGAACCCTCTAAAAACTAGGATTAGAGGTTTAGCCTAGTTATTTCCTGCCTGGCTATTCTTCCAGAAGAACTGAACACATCACAGCAATATATGTGCTCTCATGCTTGTAAAAGCATAATTTGTCACAGCTATATCTTGGGAACAACCCAAATGCCCATCAACTGAAGAATGGATAAAAAGATGTAGTACTTTTATACAATGGAGTATTACTCAGCTCTAAAGAAAGATCAACTTGAGGATTTTATAGGTAACTGGATGCAACTAGAGAGCATCTACATAAGTGAAATAAATCAGCCCTGCATGTGTAAGCATCACATGGACTCCCTCGCGTAAGAAAATGAAAGAGAGCCAAATCAGAAAAGTACAACAGATATTGTGGAAGGGAAAGCAGCTGCTCAAAAGGAAAGAAGAGATGGTGTGGGGGACAGGAGAAAAGGAAGAAAGAAAGGAAAGAAATATATACACAACACATACACACAAACACGGTGGCTAAGAAATATGTACTACTAATACCTATTGGTTGTTTGAAAGGAACAGTTAATGCCTAATTGCTTCATCTTCCATTTTTTAATTTTATTCTTAATATTTAAATACTGCAAACACTCTTAACTAAACAGACAGCCAATTAAATATTTTAACTGGAAATTTTGCTTATTCTCAGCAGAACAGATCAATGTAACCTAGATTGTCCATAGAAGTCCTACTGTTTAATAATTTTCTGGGGCTGTGAAAATATCTCTGTATCTCTATAAATGCATTTTAAACTAGCACTTTGTTATTTTTTTGCAGCGGATTGAACTGAAATTACAGTTTTATTATACCAAATAAAGTGCATCATTTTCAACTTGATGCCTAGCATGGTGACTAAGGTCTGCTCCTAAAACATTCTTTCAACATAGATGCTTAAATGTCCAAGTAACTAGACCAATTGTTTTTCCTTCCCATTATTTTAAATGAACTTAATGGTGTATCCTATCCCTCTTGTTATAAACCTGTCAATCAGTTGATAATATACCTACAAATGGTCAGCTTAAGCCAGAGGCAAGACAGCCCGATTTTGACCAGAACACTGAGGAAAGCAATTTGAGTGGAAATAGGTGTCTTAAATATCTCACCTTTAGAAATGGGATTCCCTAAATGGAATATGGGGAACACAATCCTAAGTAGTACCTAATGTCCCAGAAGAGTTGCTTCTACAATGAGATTAGTTAGTTATCACAGCATCAAACTCTTAGTTTAATGAAAAATAGGCTTATAAAGACACTGATATTCACTTGTGTGATGCATTTCTAATGAGACTTTTAAATTTTCCTCAAATTGTGGACCAGATTTCAAGTGGTCTTCTTTAGATGTTCTTCTCATTTTATATATTTTTTACATTATTTCTAAACTATAAAAGGTCCAATTATAATGAATGCTCAAAACTGAAAACACTGACAAATGAAATTACCTTTCCAGTTTAAGAAATTCAAATACATAAAGGGCTGAAATTAGAAAATACGGAGAGACTGATGATAATCTTATTTCTGTGGAAGTTCTTACTTTATATATAAGACAATGAAATTTCAAAATTTCAAATTATCCTTATTAATTTAGTCTGTATCTATGCAATGTCTTTATCAAAGACAGGATTCCTGGGTTTTACATACTTTTTACTCTAGTCCTTAATGTAAATGCAAAAGTCAAACATGATGGCAATGGTCATGTATGTAATGTATCAAATCTTAAAATTTGAATTTTCAAAAATACACATTTGGACATTGACGTAAGTATAAGCATATAAAATAAATATATATGTAAAATACACATATATGTATTGTGAGTGTTTCCTTTTGTCTTTCACCTCTTATATGTACTATGACCTGCTCATGAATTAGTTACAATTCATTTTGGTTATTATAGAAAGTACATAGAATGATATTTTGTAGAGAAACAGCATGGGAATAGTGCCTTCTCCTGTGAGAAAATTTCCACAGCGTTACCGAAAGAATAAGCTAAATCAACACTTTCTTTTCCAGTTTTCAGAGCAAATATATTTTCTGTCCCTTTTTTGGCAGGACAAATAAATGAAAATAAATAAATAAATAAATAAGTGCAAGCCTTTTGTTGTGGACTCTTCAGCAATCCCACCATCACAAAATTCTATTTACAGCCTTGGATTTCAAAGAGCACCATCTGTAAACAAGGCCGCCGAGGAAAGCCCTGATGATTGCTTAAAATATCCTCAGGGTATGAAAATTCAAGTGGAGGAAGCATTACTTAGGCACAGCTAAAGCATAACTAAAGGGAGATAGAACGGGTGGAGAAGTACTGCAAGGTTTTTAAAAATAATTCCAGGGAAAAAGTCAGTCTATAAAAAATTCCTCAAACTTTCTTAACAGTCTGTTGGGCTGTGGAATTGGTGCTCATAAAAAGCAGCAGAAAAAAGTCACTTGTGCTTAAAACCTGACCGACACCCGCCAGGGACGAAAGGAACAAAGATGAGGACAACCTCAAGCCAGCGAGTTGGGGGTAAAACTGATGGAATAAGGACCGTATTATTTTTAAGTGCTCTGTTTTTAAGAAACATAACACTAACGTTCATGCTAATTTGAATTTAGAAGAAAATATGCTAAGCAGAACACCTGTGGATAGCTTTTAACAACTCTCAGATATAATCCTAGTTTTCATCCAAATTAGCTACTGTCGGGCCAGCCAAATAGCTCAGCGGATTGAAGTGCCTGCAAGCAGGTGCAGGGTCTGGGGGTTCGATCCCCAGACCTGCCGTGCTGGCCCCGTCCCTGGGCACGCTGAGATGGCCATTGAGACGGGCATGGTGGTGTACGCCTGTAATCTCAGCTCTTGGGAGGCTGTAAATAGGCGGATCACTACGAGTCTGATCTAGTAGTTAGACCCTGAACATCCTGTAGACGCTTCCCTAAAGTACAAATAATAATAATCATAATCATCATAATAATAATATAAATAAAGGAAAAAATTCAAAGTTAGCTACTGTCTACACATATATCATCACCACCATCACCATCTAAGGTTATATTTTAATCCTAGAAAATCTAGATTCTGTTCTGCATAACTATGTAACACGAAGGCTATTTAGACTTTGCACCCTCAAAATAATTTTCCCTTCATATAAAAGCCCAGTTAGAGTAGCAGAAAAATAAAGATCTGTTGCTAGCCCCCCTGGCTATAAAAGTGCCAAATTGCTCAGACTGACAGATTATAACTCGTCAAAGTCAGCTCCCACATCACAATCTGCAGCCCTGGCTCAGAGATAAATTTTTAGTAAACTTGCTTTCAAAGCGTAGAAGGGAATCCTCCCCCGTTCCCTCCCTTTACTCTCCTCTGCTGCTTAATGGACAAGCAAAACATCTTTCTCGCTGCCTCCAAACTTCTAGGAGACTGCAACTCCAGAGAGTAGGAACGTGCAGCGCCTGCGCGCTGCTGGGAAGCGCTCGATGTAAGCGGGTGAGCGCTAGTGGCCCGTAGGCCAGCTGCGCTGCCCGTGGGATTTCAGCGAGGCCCCTGGCACAGGCGGCCTGGTGAGGGTGGTCAGAGAAAGTGCTGGGTTCACACCAGAAAATTCTTCCTCCCACAGTCGATGCCGTCCCCTGATTTGGAGGCCAGCATGGTCTCTGTGCGTGCCGTAGCCCACTTTGACGTGCGATTCCTCTGCAAGTTGTGCTGTTATTGCCCCTAAACTTCTTCTAGTCCCATCATACATCTGCCTTTGCTCCATTCCTTACAGAACGAAGAGCACCAAATGCAAAAAATAATGCAAAAATAACTGGTAAAGATTTTGCCTTGAGATAAAACCAGTTTATTTACTTGGATGTATCTGTCAAAATCGAGGACTTTGAAAGTGTTTCACGACATCCATTTGTATTCAGTTGGAGCTCTACTATGAATGCCGTCGGGTATGTCTGAACACCTACATCATTGGGATAGCTGGTCAAGCACTTAAATTTTTTCTCAGATCAACTCTAGGCTTGGAAGATAGTCTATATTTGAAATTTCAAAAATGAATCCTTCCTATTGAATTCATTAAGCATTTTACTTTGGGATATTTAATGGCACTAATCCTCAGCTTCTTTATCTATAATGCATGTATTTATGGTGAACGTGTGTGTTTTCATTTGGGAAAAGAGAACTAATAAAATATATTTTATAAAAACTGAATGAGCACTGTACAAAATGTGTAGCTGGACACAGTATTTCCTCAGGGATGCATTGTGTTGTATGTACACTACAAGGGTATTATCATTTACTAGATTAAATATATTTATGAGAATCATTTACTATTTTCTCAACCATGATTCTCAAAGCATGATGCAGTAATCCCTAGTCTCTTC
This sequence comes from Octodon degus, assembly GCF_000260255.1. NCBI lineage: Eukaryota > Metazoa > Chordata > Mammalia > Rodentia > Octodontidae > Octodon > Octodon degus. The sequence continues at coordinate 20,705,532 of NW_004524598.1, read as the reverse complement.
AAATATTGGAAATCTCAAACATCTTTCCATGATAATAGTTACTAAATATATTTCTTGTAATTTTCATGCTCCCGCGAGACAAGAGTTCACAAGGTGTGATCGCACGACAGCGAATGTTTGCATTTGCCAATAATTCCTAATCGAGCTGCTGTGGGCGCCCCGATGCCGTGAATCTATTAGCAGCATTTATTTTCATGATCACTTTCACTTTGGGAAAGAGCCACCAGCTACGCGGTGCCAGACAGCTCGAATGAGCTGGACGGGACCCACAGCACCATCCTCAGGAGCGCGACTTCGCGCTGGCTGGCGTGGCAGCAACGTACACCCCATGCAGAATCTCGCTTCCTAAGGACACTTGCAGAAGTTTTGGTGGATGGGCTGGTGAGATGGCTCAGTGGTCTAAAGCACCTACTTAGAACAAGCTTAGCAAAGCACA
>NW_004524598.1:20699522-20704771 GCF_000260255.1 Octodon degus | reverse complement strand
CAACTATTCTGGAAATCAGTATAGAGATTCTCCATGAAACTAAAGTTAGATTCATTCAACCTGGTTATGTACATTCGAAGAACCTTCCTGAAAGCGGGAAACATATGACAGCCATGGATCCATACTCAATATTTCTTTTATGCATCTTGTCCTCTGAATAACTACTACAAAGACAACAATATGCAATGTATTAGTTATTGTAAATGTCCTACTAACCTGTTTTGAAACTGTTTCATTGCTATTTTATCTTTTTTTCTCATGAAAATGAATAAAAAATTTAAAAAATATTTCTTTTAGCAACACAATTTAGAGTGGCTAGATCTTATCCGTGGCCTGCATGTCCATCAACAGATAAGGAGATAAATGCATTGTGGTGTTTGGGCACCAGCCAGCACTCTTCTGCCATAAAGAAGGATACAAATGAGTCACTGTAGGAAAGCGGACGTATCTCGAGACTATAATATTAAGAGAAATAGCCCTTACAAGGAAAGCCAACTTTTTGGCCCTAACCTTCTAAGGTCAATTAAGACTCAGGACATATGAGAACTTGTACTGTAATGTCATGTACCTCGGTAGTGTCCCAATTTTCTGATCAAGAAGATTATGGGGCCAAAGAGGAAAGTGTTTCATGATGTAGGGTGTGGCTAAGGAGAGTCACATGGTGAGAAGACACTCTCTCAGGCTTTCACAGAGAGCACATTGGCCAAGCAATGGCCGTGACTCATCCACATGGCTGCACTGACAAAGGTTCTACAATCTGAGCTACAGGATCTCAGGATAAATCCTGAGGGCATTTCACTGACCTTCTCAGACCAAAAAGCTACAACTCTTGTTGCACAGGTCCTGCTTTACCTTGGTCTTAACCATCCAGTAGAAAAGTATGAAGACGAAATATAGTAAGTAAAGCCATGCTGTTATGTTGAGCTGTGGGGGGCTCAGGTCAATAATTTCTGACATTGCCAGTTAAACAGAAGACCCAATGCTATTATGGGCTACTGGACTCTTTTAGAATATTTTGCTGAGTTTACACACCTATAATATTCAAATAACAGAACTTAACAAAAAAAAGGGGATACAGATGAATGTCCATTTTGTATCTGTGTATTCAAAGTGGTTAGGATAGATATGTAGTTGCATTCTCTTAATGAATAGAATGATTTGTTCTAATGGTGTTTGTAAATAGGATCTCAAGTCCGCATCTTGTACAGCAATTAACCACTAAGAAGAATATATGTAGTGTATTATTTGTTGAAACTGTACTTCCGATTTGATTTGAAACTGTCTCATTGCTATCTGTTTATCAATAAAATTTTGAAAAAAAAAAAGAGAAATAGCCTAGATGCAGAAGCTTGAGTATCACACGGTTCTGCTTATATGAGAAACCCAAAAATATAAAGAACAAAATAAAAAACATAACAGGGATGGGAAGATGGGCCTTTGGTGAAAAGAAAGGACACCAACCAGGTGAGATCACAGAGAGATGGGGGGATCAGGAGGAGGGAGGTAGGGGCTGGGGAGATGGCTCAGTAGAATAACTGCTTGCCTGGCAAGTGCAAGGGCCTGAGTTCAATCCCAAGTTCCGCCAAAAAGGGGGGGGGGAGGAGAGAACGCAGATGTGCTACATACATGTACCAGTTCCTCAAGAGAAATGACTGTGCGCTGTAAATGCAACAGTAAGAAAAAATGAAAATTTAAAAATGGCAGGAATGATGGGCAAGTGTATTGAAATGTGAGGTCAATATTTTAAGGGAAATTAGTGGCAGCCTTTTGCTGTAATAAAAATATTTAATTTAAATATTCCCAGTATATTTTGGTCGTACCTCCTATACCTGATAGACAACAGGTGAATGCAGGAAACTTTAAAAGACATTGGTAAAATTTCAAAATACTATTATCATTTTACTTTTAATAATTTAGTTCTTTGAATAAAAATATGTCATTTGTATTAAAATACATATATTATTTAGAGTAAATTTATGAATTTTGAGTTATGCAATATTGATGTAAATAATCCACATAAAACTGTGTGAGATTCTCAATAATTTGGTAGGATATAAAATGGGGTTAAGAAAAGTTTGAGACTGCCATGTTAAAAATTGTTACTTCACTTCAAGTCCCTGGGTCCTGAGAGGGATACAGGTGTGGTGGCTGCACTAGCCCAGCCAGCGTCCTCAGCTCCGAGTTTCATAGAGGTGGAGCCACAGCCTTTATGCAAGGCCTTTGCAGCCTCATGGGCTGCAGTCAGGGAATTTAAGGTCCTGTCATTAGAAGCTGTTATTAGTCATAAAAATAAAACCAAGGGGAGGAAAAATGTGTCATTGTTAGGTCTACGACTGATGTACAGAAATGTGAGGTTTTTGCCTTCCTTTACATTTATCAGCAGTTTCATGAGTACCTACACTGTGCACTGAAATTCACACAGATGACCTCTAAGGTAGTCGTCAGTGGGCTACTTATTTTCTGAAATGTAGCCAACGTCCCTCCTTGACTCTCTGCCAGAGATGGTGAAGCAGTTTACCTAAAGAAGCACTATCCCTAACATTACAAACACATTTTGTAAGGAAGTGGTAACCTGTAAAATAGGCTATGGATATCAAAGGCTACAAAGATCCAGCTCCTTTGTAATATTTTTAATCTTTTTTTTATTATAGGAAGAGGAAATGATTTGAGCCCTGTCCAGGCAGTGGAGGTCTCCCCATATGCTGGCATGCAAGTTGGTCTCCCTGCCAAAGAAATGGAAGAGGCTGCATGTCTGAGACCTGGAAACAGCCAGACCACAATGGGCTGCCACTGACAGATGTCTGTACCTCTTGCTCCTTCCTGGAAACAGAGAGATAACATCTCACTTTGCTCTGGGGCCAAGAGTGAAGTGTTAATCTCATCTAGCTAAAATTGAGTAAGCGGGAAGTGTTCCCCCACACACTGACAAAGCTTGGTATCAAATACCTTGAGGTACTGCAACATGTCAAATACAAAGTAAATTCACCTCAAAGTGGTGTTTTAAATCCTTACCCACTAGACCAATAATCAAGAGCTTTTTAAAATTATGCTTTATTTTGAACATCACTGCACATCTGTCTGTTTGTCTCTCTCTCTCTCCGTCTTTCCTTCCCTTGCTTGTTATTCTTATTGTATAATTACAGCCCTGTTTACTATTATGAATTTAAATGGAATAAATCTTTTTTGAAAAAGATTTATACAAGTAAATGCTCTCAGTGCTGCCAATTCAGAGAAATACTTGGCAAAAGGCAATGTAAGACTAGCGTTCATATATATATATATATATATATATATATATATGATTTGAAAGTTAAGGCTGACTGTGCCTTTATGCACCATAAAATTCATCCAAATCAACTTCATACTCCTACAAGAAATGTAAGTAACATTTCGCAAAGCTACACTTAGGAAATACAGAGGGGTTATAGGAAGATGGAATTAAGATACACTGTTCCAATCTACAGAACCTTGTAATTGAGCATTGACAAAAGCAGTAAGTCAGACAAAAATAATAGCACAAGGGAAACAGCAAGAGTACTTAGAGGGTGAAAGGGATTTGGATATTCATCTCTCTTCATTGATATTAAGATAACACAAAAGGACAAACTAGGCATATTCTTATACCACCTCCCTCAGGATTCAGACCAGCATCTTACTGATTTGGGACCCCATTATAGGGGTTTTCATCAAAATTTGTAACACGTAAAGGAGCCTGCACTAGTCTTTAACGTTGCACAGGAGGCATGAGCAAGTATATTCAGGCAAAGAAAATTGGAACTAATGGCACTTGACTTGGCAGCACGGGTAAAGAGAAGAGTAACAGGGTTTCCTTTTTGCTTGTTTGCTGGTTTGTTCTGTTTAGTTTTCAAAGGTATTAAAAAGCAGGGCTTTGTCACTGAGATTCATCCCTGTGCCTCTTTAATTTTGACACGGAGTCGCTAAGTCCCTACTTTGCCTAGGCTTGACTCAAGCATGTCTTCCTGCTCGTTCAGCCTCCCAGAGTACTGGCGTGACAGGTGTGCACCACCAGGCCTGGCAACAGGAACACTTTATGAGAATTATATCATAGTAATTGGAAATTGCTAGTATAATGAATGATAAAAATTACCCAAACAGTTAATGACAGAAAGGTATAGAATAAACAAACAGCAATTAACAGCCTGTATATATCCAAATAATGAAGTAGAAGACCTTAGTGGGAAAAACATACATTTTAAATTATTTAGAAACAAAATTATGCAAGACTTAGTTCATAAAAACTTTTAAATATCCTTGAAATCCATAAAAATGATTTAATCAATTGAGAAGACCTACTTTTATATGTAGAGAAACATTATACAGGTGAAAATGTTTGGTTTTCATAAATTATAAATTTAATGTAATTAAACAACACAAAAACAATAACAATTTTCATTTTGAAGGGAGATGAGCTGATATAAAAATGCATGTGGCAGGGCTGGGGACATAGCGTGGCGATTTGTGCCTGCCTGGCAAGCGCAAGGACCCTGGTTCTGTTCCCAGAACTGCATGCCATGCTGGTCCCAGAATCCCGAACGCGCTGTGCCAGCTGGGAAACCAGGCGTGGTGGCACGAGCCTGTCATCCCAGCGCTTGGGAGGGTGAAAACAGGAGGATCACTGTGAGCCCGATCTGTGTAGTGAGATCCTGTACTAAGTACATTAAAAAATAAAAGAAAAAATTAAATTAAAATTAAAAGTTTATGCGGCAAACTGGACATGCGAGGTAGCCAGGAAAACCACGTGCATGAAACACTGCCTGGGGAATCAGCTGCTGGCGTTAAATGCATGTGAATGTTTCTCCTCTGGAGACCACGCGGCACTGGCTCCCGAGCAGTCAGCAAGGGCAGGGGAGGAAGCATGTGCTTCAGAAACAGCTCAGGGGCCAGCCTGGCTAGCGTGAGGCCTGAGAGCAATTCCAGTTCCCTCCCGCTCCAATAGAAAGAACTTCCAGAAAGTGCACGGTCATGGAACAAGAAATACAGATTCGATGGCAGCTTGCAGATCCGGACAGAGGAGGGCTCTGAAGCCGTGGAGAGACCACCTGCGCAGGGAGTGAAGGCCGTCTGGGTCTCGCACCACACGTGAGCTAACACTCAGTGCAGCCAATATTTAAATGCGAAATAAAAACTGAGTGCACACTGGAGGAAAACTCAGGAGAACTTCTGCATAGATTCTTTTCTCTCTCTCTCTCTCTCTCTCTCTCTCTCTCTCTCTCTCTCTCTCTCTCTCT
>NW_004524598.1:20673190-20699422 GCF_000260255.1 Octodon degus | reverse complement strand
TTTCTTTCTTTCTTTCTTTCTTTCTTTCTTTCTTTCTTTCTTTCTTTCTTTCTTTCATTGGGCTGGGCTCTTGGTACACAAGCCAGGCTGACTAAGAGATTCTGGGCCCAATCAACCCTCCATCTCAGCCTCTGAAGCAGCTGGGGCTGCAGAGGTATACCATCCTTCCCTACTTGTTATTTGTCCTTTTGTTTTGGGGAGGTTCCACTTAGCATGGTTTCAAGGTCCACAAGGCAAATATCAGCAGTTTACTCTTGTTTCTGTTCTGGTTTGTTTCTAGTTATACTTTTTGTTTGTTTGTTTGTTTATTGAATCAGCATCTCTATACTATGCCCATGCTTGCCTCTAAATCACCAGTCTTTTTTGTCTTAGTCTCCCAAGTATTTGAGATTACAGGCATGTGCCATCATGCTCCATTTAAAATAATTTTTTAAAAGAATATTTATAATCCAGAGCCAGGCACGAGGGCTAGGGGTTCTATCCCTGGATCCCTGGGCCTTCTGTGCCGGCCCCGCCACCAGGGCACACTGAGATGGCAGTTGAGACTGGGTGTGGTGTCATGCACCTGTAATCCTAGCTCTTGAGAGGCCATAAATAGGTGGATCACTATGAGTCCAATCTGGTAGTGAGACCTTGAACACCCTGTAGACCCTTCCCTAAAATATTTTTTTAAAAAGTTATAATTCAGGGCCAATAAAACCAGCTTGCTAGATCTGTATGCATAAACAAAAAGCAACTTGGTGACAGAAAGGACCATATAAAAGGTAAAATTCATGAAAAATTAGTAGAAAATAGTCACATTAATCACCAAGATTTGATTCTTTTTTACTAATTTTATTGAGAAATATATAGAAATGAGATAGTTTCAAACAGGTTAGTAGGACAGTTACAATGATTAATACATTACATACTGTTGTCTTCATAGTAGTTATTCGTAGTACAAAATGCAGACATGATATCCTGTCCAAACACTACTAGTACAAATCTTTCTTCTCATTGAATTAAGAGAAAGTAGCCGTATATCTATCCTAACTATTTTGTATATACAGATACAAAATGGTCCTTCATTTATATGCCCTTTTTGTTTAGTTTTGTCAGATATGGGTATTACATTGCCATGTAAATATTGCAGATGCAAGGGCCGGGGAGATGGCTCAGTGGAATAAGCGCTTCCCTGGCAAGCGCAAGGGCCTGAGTTCAATCCCCAGTTCAGCCAAAAAAAAAGAATAAAAAAAAATATTGCAGATGCGGGAATTCAGCAAAATAATCCAACATAGTCCAGTAGTCCCTTGACTGACCTTGTCAGATACAAAAGGTACATTTTTTTGTTATATAATTCTTGCTTTATCTTTGTTTTAATCATCAAGCTGAAAAGTATAAAAATGAGGTATGAAATGTAAAGTCATATTAATACATTGAGCTGTAAAAGGCTCAAATCAACAACTTCTGATATCTCCAGTTCTGTGGATAACCCACAAGATTTGATTCTTGAGAGCAGACCTAGTGTGGGTGCACTTGCTGGCAGGCAGGACCTGCTGCGTGGAAAAGTGGGAAGCAGCAGTGAGAATAAGAACCAGCAGTCGGTAAGCTGGTGAACCAGCATTGTGCTCCAGCCCACGGACACATGGAAGAGAGGTGGGGGGCAAGTCCACCATTTCATGTCAAAGGACTCTGGTACAGTTCAGCCCCAGACCGCTAGTCCAGTCTCCCACACCCAGAGGACAGGATCAGGCCCTTACCCAGCACAGATCCCATGGCAGACTTGGCTGGAGTGCACAGCACCTTATGGGGTCTGACTCGGACCCTGCCACACGACTGTGGACACAGAGGATGTTTTCTACCTTTCTTCTTCTTTTGCTTTGGTTTTCATTTTTTTATCTGTTCAGGTTTTGCCTTGTTTTTGGTGATTATTTTTATTTTGCTTTTGTGGTTTGTTATTTCATTGTCTACATTGTTTTTCTTTTTTTTCCCTACTCATCTTCTTTCTTTCCTCGATTACCTGTCTTGATTTAATGATATTTTCATGTAAGTGAACAATGTCTTTTCTCTTTTTGGTTCATTGCAATACTCTTTCACTTTCTTTTACATTTTTTTCTCTCCCACGTCCTACAATTTTCCAAAACTTGGGTGATCATTCTTTGCCCTCCACACTTTCTGGACCTCATTTATCTCTGTATCTCATAATCTATCCATCTTAAAACCCCAGCAATAGGGTGAAATCACTCCACTAAGGAGAAAATCGTTGCATATATGTTCCTAGTATATGTTGGATTTTGTTATGTAACTATACAATTTACACCTGTGGTTAAAGGCATCAGATCAATAGTTACCACAGTTGGTCAATAGCTAGGCTGTACTTGAAGCTATTGTTATTGATAACTGTACTACTTTAACCAAGGTGTCATAAATGTTATAAACACTTTTTCTCCCTTGTGTGACAACACTGTGGTTGTGGTTGTATTGCTTCATAACTATCACCATACTCCAGTATCAAAGGCTTGAGTGTCAAGTCAAATACAAAGTTTTCATTCTTAATAAATTGGCAAGGTCAGTATTTGGGTTACATACATAGTTCAAGAGCTACCTACCTTTAGAAGACATCCCTGAGAAACAAACATTTATTAGGGAAGTTCTGACACCAGTGAGAAACCTACCTAATAAGAAATTTTTGAGCATCAACAGAGAAAACAAAACAAAACTAAAAACTAGAAAACAGAAAATGACAAAAAGCAGAATCAAAATGCAGCCCAGATTCCAAGCACACCCAGAACAAGGCCAGAGCACATGACAGAGGAAATCAGAAGCCAAATACTCATACTTTCTTAAATAATAGCAAAACACAAATGGAAAAAGCTATAGAAAAAATAGTTTCTCAGGTCAAAATGAAATGGGTGTCAAACTGAAAGACATTAGACAGACAACATACAGATTTAAAAAAATAATAGAAGAGATTAGAAAAATGATGGAAACTATGAATGCCCAACATGAAAAAGAAACAGAATCTAGTAAACAGATCCAAAAATCAATCTAGAAGATTAAAATCTCCATTGAAGTGTACACAGCACACTAAATGAAGGAAAATGTAGGATATCAGATTTAGAAGACAGGATTCTGGCTAGGGACTATTAAAAAAAGATATTTAAAAAATAGCAAGAGAACATGAAAAATCTATCCAAGAGCTTCAAGATGAAGCAAAGAAGAACAGTATAAGATTTATTGGAGTCAGTAAAAAAAAATCTGGAGATAGTGCAAATAACATAAAAAAGCTCATCGAGTAATAACGTCTGAAAACTTCCCAAACATGATAAAGATTTTGACATACAAATAAATGAAGCATTCAAAACTCCAAACAACCATGGCAAAAATAAACCTACAAGAAGGCATATAATAATGAAGTATTCATAAATCCAGCACAAGAACACAATATTAAAGCCAATTATAAAAAAGAAGTAAATCACCTATAGAGGAAAACCCATCAGAACCACAGCCAAATTCTTGACACAAACTCTAAATTAAAGAGCTTGGAATGAAGTATTTTGAGCCCTAAAAGAAAACAACATCCAACCAGATTGATGCAAATTGAGAAACTCTTTCAAAATCACTGGCTATATTGGTACTTGTATGACAAGGAAAAACTGAAGACATTTGTGGTCAACAAATTAGATCTTCAGAATCCACTACAGGATACACTAGAAAGCAAAAATGAAGACCACAAGAATATCAATAGAAAGAAACTACCGGGCAGGGCAAAAAATTAAACAGGGGAAAGATAGGGAACCAACAACAGGACAAAAATGTGAGAAAGATAGGTCAATACCTATCTGTTACAACCATTAGAGTAAATGGGCCCAAATCATCAATCAAAAGAAACAGACTGGTAGAACGGATCATGAAGCAAGATCCAACAATATGCTACATTTAAGAAACACATTCACCTCAAAAAGAAATTAATAGACTGAAAGTCAAAGCATGGAAAACAGTACTCTGTGTGACAGAATTGCAGAAAAAAGAAGGGACAGCAGTTCTATTTTTTAGACAATGTAAACTTCAAGTCAAGATGGCTCAAAAGAGGCAAAAATTCACTATGTACTTGTTAATGAACAATTCCAAAAAGAACAGATAATAATAATAAATATATATGCACTAAATACCTGTGCACCCAACTACATAAAACAAATGTTAACAAACATGAAAAATCAAATAGGCATTAAGAAAATTGTACTGAGACCCCTCTCTCATAATTGGATATGTCAACCACACAAAAATCAGTGAAGAACTATCAGCATTAAAGCAAAACTGTGAACACATGCACTAATAGATATTTATGGAGTGTTCTACAGCATGTCAGAATGTACATTCTTCTCAGCTGCATGTGAGACATTCTCCAAAACAGTTTATATATTAATCCATATTAAATATTTAGGTAAATGCAAGGAACTGAAATTGGTTTACGCATATAATCTGATTATAATGCAATAAAATTAGAAATCAACAGGAAGACAATTCACAAAAGCACATGGAAATTCAACAATGTATTCTTAACCAACCAGTGAGCTACAGAGGAAATTAAAGAATTTAAACAGTATCTACCATTAGAGAACAATGCTGATATAACATACTGGAGCTTATGGGATGCAGTGAAAGCAGTCCGAAGAGGGAAATTTACAGCAGAAATTCGCACATCAGGAAAACAGAATGAGTTTGAATAAGCAACTTAATTTTGCATGTCAAATTTCAAGGGAGGGAAAAAAGAATGAATCAAACTCAAAGCTCATATGAGGGAGGAAATTATAAAGATAAAAAATAAATTAATACAACTGAGATTCAGAAAATAATACAATGGAGGCTGGCCAGATAGCCCAGCAGATTACAGTGCCTGCTTAGGCAGATGCAGGGACTGGGTTTCAATCCCTGGTGTACTGTGCCATCCCCATAGTGTACTGAGATGGTGCCTGACACTGGGCGTGGTGAGCACACCTGTAATTACATAACTTGGGAGGCTGGAAGCATAGGATCACTACGAGTCTGATGTGTGTAGTGAGATGCTGTAGACTCTGTCTAAAAACATAAAAAAAAATACAAAAATACTAATGAATGAAGGAATGGGTTATTGGAAAGATTAAATAAAATTGTTAAGCCCCAAGTGAACCTTAGCAAAAAAGAGGAGATAAAAGACTCAAATTCAGTAAATGAAGAATGAGAAGTTTGAAGCAGCAACAGATTCTCCACAAATCCAGAATATCATGATACACTACTTCGAGTACCTGTACTCTAATGAGACGGAAAACACAGAAAAATGGACAGTCTTGTAGACATATATGAATTGCCAAAACCCTGTACCCACCTCCAAAAAAATTCTAGGAAGACTGAGATCAGTCAATGAAATTAGAAACATAATTAAAAACTTAAAACCTTACCAACAAAGAAAAGCCTGGGCTCTGATAACTTCACACAGGAAATTTGCACAAGACTTAGCGCCACCGATTCTGAAATGTTCATGGAAATTGAAAGAGAAGGAATGCTTCCAAAATCATTCTTGGGAGCTGGTACTGCCCTGATACCAAAACCAGAGAAGGCCCCAGTCAGAAAAAGGAAAAGTAAAGGCCGGTTTCTCTAATGAACATAAATGCAAAAATCCTCATTCATATACTGGTAAACTTAATGCAACAAATCATCGAGAAGATTATACATCATGACCCAATAAATTTTCTACCAGGGATGCAGGGATGTTTCAAATTATGCAAGCTAATAAATGTAATATGCCATATTAATAAAGCCAAAAACAACAATCATATGATCATCTCAATAGATGCAGAAGAAGCACTTGACAAATCATGAGAAAAAAGCACTACACCCAATCATGATTAAAATCCTACAAAAAACCAGAATCTATGGTCTTTGTCTCAACCTGATAAAAGCCTTCGATGATAAACCAACACCAAAATCATGCTCAGTGGTAAAAAAGTGAAAGCTTTACCTCTAAAATCATGAACAAGGGAATTATGTGTACTATCACCATTCCTATTCAGTACAATACTGGAAACATTTGCCTGAGCAATTAGGCAAGAGAAAGAAAAAAGGAATAAAGACAAGAAAAGAAGTTAAATTGTGATTTTTTTTTTTGCAGATAATAGAATACAATACATAGAAAACCCAAAAATTCCATTCAAAGACTTATGGACTTAATATCCAAATTTAGTAGTGTAGGTGGATACAAATCAAAGTAAAACATCAATAGCATTTCTGTGCACAAATAACAAACTCACTGAGAGAAAAATTAGGGAAACCATAACTCTCAAAAAGGCTTCTTAAGAAGTGAAATACTCAGGAATCAATATGATAAAGAAAGTAAAAAGTGCTGCATTGGCAAAGCATTGGCCGTGACTCATCCACATGGCTGACACTGACAAAGGTTCTACAATCTGAGGTACAGGATCTCAGGATAAATCCTGAGGGGATTTCACTGACCTTCTCAGACCAAAAAGCTACAACTCTTGTTGCACAGGTCCTGCTTTACCTTGGTCTTAACCATCCAGTAGAAAAGTATAAAGACGAAATATAGGAAGTAAAGCCATGTTGTTATGTTGAGCTGTGGGGGATTCAGGTCCACAATTTCTGACATTGCCAGTTAAACAGAAGACCCAATGCTATTATGGCCTCTGGACTCTTTTAGAATATTTTGCTGAGTTTACACACCTATAACATTCAATGACGGAACTTAGAAAAAATGGGGTATACCAATGAATGTGCATTTTGTATCTGTGTATGCAAAGTGGATGGGATAGATATATAGTTACATTCTGTTAAAGAATATAATGATTTGTTCTAATGGTGTTTGTAAATAGAATATCAAGTCCACATCTTGTATAGCAATTAACCACTAAGAAGAATGTATGCAGTGTGTTAGTTATTGAAACTGTCCTAGCAATTTGATTTGAAACTGTCTCATTGCTATCTGTTTATCAATAAAATTATGAAAAAAAAAGAAAGAAAGTAAAAAATCCTGGCCAGATAGCTTAGTGGACTAAAGTGCCTGCTTACACAGAGCACAGTGGCCGGGATTCAATCCCTGGCATGCCATGCCGGTCCTGCCCCCAGGATGTGCTGGGACAGTGATTGAGACTGGGAAAGGTGGCACACGCCAGTGCTTGGGAGGCTGAAAAGAGGAAAATCATTATGAATCAGATCTACGTAGTGAGACCCTATAGACTCTGTCCTAAATTCATAAAAAAGTAAAAGATCTATACATTGAAAATTATAGTATTCTGAAAAATGAAGTTGAAGAAGATATTAAAAATGAAGACATTCCTTACTCTTTGAATGAAAGAATCAACATAGCAAAAATTGCCATACTCCCAAAACTGCTTACAGAGTTAAAACAGAATACCATTAGTATACCTTACATAAGTAGAGAAAACATTCCTAAAACTCATGTCAAATCAGAGAGACCTAGAATAGCAAAGGCAATTCTGGGCAGCAAAGGCAAGTCAAGGGGAATGACAATTCACGACATGAAATTATACTACAAAACTACTTTGATAACAACAGCATGATATTGTCACAAAACAGATCTACAGATCAATGGAATGCATTAGAAAATGAAGAAACAACTTCAAAAACAGCTACCTGATATTTGATAAAGGAGCTGAACACTTTAAGTAGAAGAAAGATAGCACTTCTTATAAGTGGTGCTGGAAAACTTGGTTTTCTATACTCCAAATACTAAAAGTAGCCCCATGTCTCTCAGAATGTATTAAACTGAAATTTAAAAAGACCTAAATATTAAAACAGAAACACTAAATCTACTGCAAGAGAAAACAGGCAGAGGTCTTGAGAACATAGTTGTAGGCAAAAATTTCATAAACAAAACTCAAATCACAAGGGAAATTATACAGAGAATTAGCAACTGGGATCTCATTCTATTATGGAGTCTTTAAACAGCAAAGAAAATCATTAACAGAGTGAAGAAACAACCCACAAAGTGAGAAAAAGTTTGGCCAGTTTTATTTCAGGTAAAAGGTTTATATAAAACATGCATGCATTGGAAAAAAAAATCAACCCAGCCAATGTTGAAGATCCAGTTCAAAAACAGGCATCTGAGATGAATACACACTTTTAAGGTGAAGAAATACAAATGTCAAATAAATATTGACAAAATGTTCAACATCCCTGGTTATTAGAGATATGCAATTTAAAGCAACCCTCAGATTCCATCTCACTCTGGAAAGAATGGTAATTGTCAAGAATTTAACCAATAACCCATGCTGTTAGGGTAGTGAGGGAAAATGGACCCTTCTCCATTGTTGGTGGGAGTGTAGACCATTATAACTTCTGTGAAAATTACTCTGGAGATTCCTCAAAATCTAGGATTAGATATTCCATTTCACCCAGCTATTTCATCTCTTGATATATTACCAAAAGAATGAAAAGCATCATACAGTAGTGATATGCACATCTGTGGGTTTACAGCAGCAAGTTTGCAATACCCAAATCACAGAAACAACCCTGATGCTCATCAACTGCGAAGTAAATTTTAAAAAGCTGTCCTTTTTGAGGGGGCCTGCCCCTTAGCTCAGTTCTTTAAGTGGCTGCTTCAACAAAGCAGTCAGGCTCAGGTTGCTGTGGTTTGATCCCCGCAACTCAAGCCAGCCAAACCTGCCCTGAAGGCATTCAGAGCCAAAAAAAAATCCTTCTGCCCTATGCTGTTATGTTGAGCTGTAGGGGACTCAGGTCAACAACTTCTGACATTGCCAGTCAAGTGGAAGACCCAATACTATTATGGGCTACTAGACTCTTTCATAATATTTTGCTGAATTTACACACCTATAATATTCAAATGACGGAACTAAACAAAAAAGGGAATAGAGATGAATGTCCATTTTGTATCTGTGTATTCAAAGTGGTTAGGATAGATATGTAGTTACATTCTCTTAATGAATAGAGGGATTTGTTCTAATGGTGTTTGTAAATAGGATATCATGTCTGCATCTTGTACAGCAAATAACCACTAGGAAGAATGTATGCAGTGTGTTAATTATTGAAACTGTCCTACCAAGTTGGTTTGAAACTGTCTCATTGCTATTTGTTTCTCAATACAATTATGGGAAAAAATAAATAAATAAAAGTTCACTGGGCTACAAAATAAAATAAAATAAAATAAAATAAAAGCTGTGCCTTTTTCTATACAATGAATGCTACTCTGGCTTAAATATGTACTTAAGGCATTTCTAGGTACATGGATGCACTTTGAGACTCTCAAGTGGAATAAATCAGACTCACATGTGCAAACATCATGTTGTCTCCCTGGCATGAAAAACTGAAAGAGTAAATAAAGTTAGTAATGTACAACAGATATTATGAAATGAAAAGAAATTGTTCAAAAGGAAATAATAACTAGGGCAGGGAAAGGGGGAAAGAAAACAAGCGAAAAAGAAAAAAGTGATTTTAAAAAGTATGAAATGGAAACAAAGGGATGGAAAGAGGAGATGAAGTGAGGAGAGGGGATTGAGAGAGAAAGGGGAACAGAAATACATTGGATACAGGTACAAACTCCCTATGGTGAACATGATCATTATGCATCAGCTAAAATGCACGAGTGACCTTAAACTCACAAATACTGCAATGCATGGGTGTGGTAGGGGTGAGAGCATGACAGCGTGGCTGGAGCAGTTGGGCCCAACCTTCCAAATGAGATTATTAACTTATCAACAGGTGCACAACACTAGGACCTGCACCTGAAAAGGGATAAAGCTAAGCCTTTGACCCGGGACCAAACCTCTGAGTCAAGAAAATGAGGACCCTGACACCTGATGTCAATCTTCTAGCTTGAGATAATGTGGGGCCACCCAGGGCAACCATCAAAGAAGAAATCGAAGGATGGTAGCCACCACCCTGTGTTCTTGCGGTGCTCTGCTCGACTTATAGGATGTATCCTCTGTTTTTCCACAAAGCACCCTTTTCTCCCTGAGCCTGTCTTCTGCACTTTGTCTCCTTTTACTTTTTCTTTTTTTTGACCTAAAATAAACGGTACTCTCACACCTACCTCTTGTCCTCAGTCACTGATTGAGACCAAGAAGAACCTGGAAGACACTGATGGTCCCTACCCCATTTGACACTGTGTGTTTGTTTATATACTGCCTGTGTATGTGTACATGCGTATGCATGGGTCTATCTGAGTGTGTAACTTAAAGCTCAAGGGAACAAAGGCCAAGTTGTGATCAAAGACAATAATAGGTGATCACCCAGAAGAGAAAACTCAAATTTTAATCACATGCAAGGCTATTTAATTTCATCTATCATAGGGGCAAGGAAGTCACTTGGATAGTGTGCATGTATTTATGTATCCATCTGATTTGCATGCAGAACAATGTTGGACTACATATTCTATTGACTTGGGTATGAGGATAAGTGAAAATGCAAATTGGCAAGTCCAATAAAACTAGGAAATCATGTAACAATACACCTTCAAAAACATAAAAATGTAAATACAGGAGGCTATCCCTTTCAGCACTGTTTAAATTACAAAATATTGGCTACAATATTAAAAATGTTGTTTATATTCCATGTACTATAATATATACTGTTACCTTTATAATAATATTTTTCCAATGTTATAAAATTGAAACCAATGCCCAAATATACTTGGGTCCAAATACAGAAACGAGGCTGAAACCACTATTGTGCCACTCCTCAGCTGAACAGTAAAGACGAAGGAAAGGAAGAAGGAAAAGCTTAGAAGGAGGAGGATCTCTGTGATTCAGTGTGGTTTCCAAGATGCATATTTCAGGACTAAAATAAACAGTGAAAAATTTTCTGTATGCTATGCCATCTTTTATTTAAGGTAGTTTACCTTTGGAAAAAATTTATTACTTTTTCAAACCACTAAACCACAGTCAGAAAAACTTTTCATCCTTTTCTCTTAGGTCATCATACAGGGCAAATATGTTACAGGGGAATAGTAGCTTGGTCCTGATACCAGTCTTCTAGCTTGAGATCATGTAGGACCATCTAGGGCAACTATCAAAGAAGAAACCAAAGGATGGCAGCCACCGCCCTGCTTTTTGCAGTGCTCTGCTCTACTTATAGGATGTATCTTCTGTAGTATGTAATATGTTAAAGCCCAAGCTAGTAACATATTAAGGAAAATTTTGTAAGAGCCAGGATGACTTTCTTTACTATAGTGGCATTACTCCCTTCATCAACAGCATATAAACCAAAACTCTAAGAAGAGGGCAATCCAAACCAAAACAATGATGAATCCCCGCCGGCAGAACAGGCTGCATTGCTAGTACTTTGCACTCTTCTGAGGAAACACGTTTCCCTTGAGATAATAAAGTAAATGAGAAGTCCAGCTTTGTCACTGAGTGCTGTGACCATGGTGTTCTCATTTATAACACAAAAATCTTTTTTATTATCGCATTCAAAATATATTCATTTTTTAAAGAGAATAAAAAGAATAAAAGAAATTAGAAATGATACAGAACTTCACTGAACATGATAGCGAATGATAGGACTTCAAAAATGGTTGTTACGTTGCATATTGTTGTCTTCTCAGTTTCCTTGAACTTCAGTTACCTTATCTACAAAAATATGGCGCAAACAATACTTCATAAGTTCACTTGAGGATTAAATGAAATGCAGCCTGTAAATGCCTGCGCATGCTCAGGAGCAGCCTGTCCTCACTGTCTTCCTTAGCACTAGGAACTTGCTTTAGCTACACCATAGCAAGGAGCCCATTAGCATACACACGCAGGCCCAGGTGCAAATACACCCAACCATTATGCAGCCTTGTTTTTCTCCCCTCCTTTCCTGGTCATTTTAATGTGCTTTGCATGTCAAATTCACATTCAGGTGTTCATGACTTCAGTCAGAAAGTTAGTCCCCCTGGGAGTGCTCTTCTCCCCAGGTTTCAAAGATCCCGCTGGATTGCAGAGTTCCTCAGTCTGCAGCAGGTTGGAGTCTAGTCATTTCTCTCAGTTATTTCTGTGTCCATAGCCTATCCCAGTAGCCCAGCCTTTATACACTCCGAGTAGAAGGGCAGCAGCCACCTTCTTGTCTTTCAGGTCTCTCCCAAGCCAACTACGGATGCGTGCCACATACAGTTGGCATTTACACATGCTTACTAAGCTCAATTACAGTGTCACAGTGTGGGGTTCAAGATGAGGGATCAAGAGTTACATCCTTGTATAGTGAAACTAGACTACATATTTATAAAATCCAACCAAACCCTGAGATTCCACAACAAAGAATATAGGGATTATACTATTTGAATTGGGCCATCATGTAATTTGATCTATGAAGGGGATCTTATCAGTTGCAGACATTTTTTTGACAAGTTGTCATATTTCAATCCATGTTATAACAGATTGTGACACTCCAAAAGCCTTGATTAAATAGGCCAAAAATAGACAGTGGCTATCACTGATGGTCTTGCCTGATCTGACCTAACTTCATTCCTTAGGGTCACAGCCTCCCATCTGAGTGACGAGCTCTCATCATTGGTCCTGATCCAGGTTGACAAATATGATATCTTGTACCCAGACCTTATACAGAAGTAATAAATGGATTTTTCTGTTTTTCTCCCCTGTCTGCAAGACTCTTTTACATTCTTTTCTCTACACAGTTTTTTTTTAAAAAACAACAACTGCAAAATCCTAGACCCAATTTGAAGGAACAATTTATTGACATCTATTTCTCAAAATTGGATTATCTCTATTAGGGCATAAGCCTAGGGTGTAAAACAAGCAACAAGAATAAAATTATGAGATGTGGCACGTGACGTGGGTTACATTGCTATAAACTAAAGAGCAAATAGTCGTGCAGAGCCGTCTTCCTCAATCGAAAGCATATATTTTATGTTTTATATGGAATCGATTCCCATGCCCTGACACCCAGAACCTGTGAGCTTGTCATCACAAAAGGGACATCACAGATGTAATTAAATTAAGGACCCTAAAATGGAAAGATCATTGTAGATTATCCCTAAGTGATCATGCACACACACACATGCGCTTGTGCACACACACACACACACACACACACACACACACACCCCTAGGAGGCAGAAGGTGAGACTCAAAGTCAAACGTGACCATAGAAGGTGGTCAGAGAGAGGCAACTTCACTAGCTTTGAAGATGGAATGAAGGTGGCCAGAAGCTAAGAGACGTAGGCAGCCTCTTGAAAGATAAGACATGCAAGGCAAATGATCTGCCTTTGGAGCCTCCTAGGAGCACAGCAGTTGTGTTGAAGCACTGCTTTAGCCAGGACTCGCATCGGCCTTCTAATTACACAGAATTGTGAGATGACACACTTGTATTATTTTGAACAACTCTTTGTGCCAGTTAGTCACAGTGGAAGTAGAAATGCAACGTACTTCACCTGGAGGAATGCAGTTTCTGAGGTCATGACCTTTGAACCATCGACTGCTGTATTTCCACAGCCTACAACACGGCTTGACCTTGATGCAGAGCTACACTTATGTAGCTCATAACCCTGGCAAAAAATAAATCATATTTGACTAGAGCAGTATCAGCATTTTACCTACTTTCAGCTCCACTTTGTATTTTGACAACTGCAGAAACGCCTGAAATTGCTGAAGAGATAAATATTCAGTGACCTCTTCAAAGTTGCCCCGCTATTTCCAAGTAGGACCAAGGCTGGAGACAAGGATATCTGACTTTCAGTCCTTTACACTTTGGCCAACACACTGCTCAGCTGTAATTTTTAAAGGAAAGGAATGATTGCACCAGGAGAATCCTTAACCCCTGCTCAGATTCCATGTAACATTGAAGATGCTTCAGATTATTACTCTTCTATATTCTTCTTTTGAAATTTTATGCCATTGTTTATAATGTTCATTTTTCTTCTCTTTAAAATAAAAAAAAAATCAGTCAAATCCCCTCAGGATTTACCTTGAAACCTTGTACAACAGTTGATAATGCACTACTTTTATGGTCTACTGGACTATATTGGATTACTTTCCTGAATTCATGCACCTACGATATTTGAATGGTAATGGAATACCCATCTCTGACAAAACTAAACAAAAAGGGGTATATAAATGAAGGACCATTTTATAGTGAATATATCTCTATCTATCTATCTATCTATCTATCTATCTATCTATCTATCTATACAAAACAGTTAGGATAGATATACAGCTACTTTCTCTTAGTTCAATGAGAAGAAAAGTTTGTACTAATAGTGTTTAGACAAGATATTATGTCTGTATCTTGTACTATGAATAACTATTATGAAGACAACAATGTGCAATGTATGAATTATTGTAACTCTCCTACTAACCTATTTTGAAATTGTCTCAACGCTATTTCTTTCTCAATAAAATTAATATAAATAAAATAAAATAGGAATAAAATGACTACATCTTAAAAGAAATGTCTTGCCATCCTCTTTGGAAATCACATCATTCAAAGGCATAAGGTAACCTGGGTCCCTCCTCAGGTCATAAAAAGTAAACAAAGAGTTCTGGAGCAGGCAGCACAGTGAAGAAAAAGTAGCTGCGGGACTGCCAGGCAGCAAGCTGGGGAGTCAGACAAAGACTGTCCCTGAACCCAGCCTGCATGGTTCCCGGGACTGCAGAGAAATTGTGTTATGGGCCTTCTTTTACTATATCCTGGCCTTCATTAGTGGCTATCTTACTTCCATAACTGATTGTCCCCCCAGCTTCATAATTTAAGGAATTAACATTTGTTGAGGACATGCACCAATTCCCCTTGGTGAATGTACTGACTCTATACTGCAAGCAGGTACTAGTAAATAAAACGTTTAAAAATAAATAAATACAGTAGCATTCACTTCCTACTCCCCCTGCTCTCTGTGAGTCTGAATTCACACGGGGCACAGTGGGGCAGGCTGGTCTCCGCTCCACAGCTCCTGAGAGCTCAGCAGACACCTCAGACCCCGGCGGTCAGAGTCCTCTGAAGGTTCAACTGGGACTGCGAGAAACACTTCCACTGCACCTCACTGAGGCACCATGCTGAGGCATCGCTCAGAATCTTCGCAGACGGCTCCATTTTCTCCTAACAGGATTCCCAGGGGCTGCCTGAGTGTGTTCAGGGGCTATTTCCTATTAGAGTGAACAATCTGGAAGACCAAAACAGAAGCTGGATGCTCTGACTACCTGGAGTCACTTAGTATCATAAATACAAAGAAGCACGGGATAGTGACAATCACTTGAGGCTAGCTCTTTGGCAGAATCAAAGCATTTTGCTTAGCGGAAATATTTTTTTCAAGTCTTACAGCTCAAATGTTGTCTCCTGTCTAATAACAGATGATTCAAGATTGAGCGCATTCTCAAAGTTGGGTCTCCACGGCAAACAGTCCTTACTCCGTGCCGCGTTCTCCTTTATTTCTCATTTCTTCATTACTTCTGTGTTCAAAAAAAAATCTTTTCCTCCTACAAGGATGCAATGTGCTATTATACAAGCTAGAAAGGAAAATGGTCAATTGTAACATATCAAACAAATGTCATAACATGATGGATTTTCATTTGTTTGTTTGTTTATTTATTTATTTATTTATTTATTTATTTTTTGGAACCTGGGATTGAACTCAGGCCCTTGCACTTGCCAGGGAAGTGCTTATTCCACCGAGCCATCTCCCTGGCCCCTCATTTGTTTAAATTAATATTGTAGAGAACAATAAAGGTCAGTAGTTGAGCTCCCCAGAGTTGCAAAACTTAAGAGGCTGGTGGCTGCAGGACTCACCTTCTACATGTGCCCAGCGTCACTCCTGGAAACTGGAAGCTAGTGAGCAGAAGCTGTCCAGAGTGAGGTATGGGAAGACTTGGGGTATTGCTATTAATTCTGCTAGGTCTAAGTGGTATAGAATCACACTTACTACAAGGAAAGCTGGAAGGTACAGTCTTCCACAGTCCAGAAAGGAAAATATGTAGTCAGTAGGAGTCAAAATATTCTCTCCCATATTTTTTGAGCCACACTAGATTAAATCAGTCTACTACCTTGAACTCAGAGTGATATTTTTAAAATGTCTTATTTGATCTTGTTAATTCCTTGTTTTGTAATCACTTTTCTTAATAAATGCATGTTCCACAGCAAGACATTTAACACCCTCGGTCTCTAGCTTTTTCTCCTCTGTCCTTCAAAGATCTCAATTTTTCTGTTCCTGTGAGCTCACTGTTTTCCACAGGCTTTAGATTTGTGGTGCTGATCTGTCAGTAACTATCGAGAGTCATGTACTTCTCTGAGCCTTATTTCATCATCTATAAAAAGTAAGATGATTGTATCAGACAGCTTTCTGGTGCCAGGACACAATGCCTCATACCCACAAATTAAAGGAAAGAAGTATTCATTTTGATCATGATTTTATGAAATTCACTCAGTGGTTGATAGCATCATGGTGGAGGGGGCGTGGTGGTGGAGGGGGCGTCCTGGTAGAAGGGACATCATGGTGGAGAGGACATAATGGTGGAAAGAATATTATGGTGGAGGTGAGTCATGGTGGAGGAGGCATCGTGGATGGGGCGTCATGGTGGAGGGAGTGTAATGGTTGAAGGAGCTTCCTGGTGGAGGGTCTGCGCTGGCAGATGTCACACTGACTGAGCTAACACTCCACTCTGACCTCTACCACGGTGATATTCACTCAGAGTTGTTGAGAAGATTAATGACAATCCATATAAAGCACAATATGTGGAACATAGACATAACTCAATCAATTCTGGTTGTTAAGTGATTTCTTTTCCCATTTTGTTTGGTAAAACCAAGCTGCTTGCAGAATCATGATACTTCACATTACTCTTGTTCAAACATTTCCATTACTTGGATAGAAAGTTTGACAGCCTGCTTTGAGGCACGGGGCCAAGCTCAGTTCCACTCATCTGACTTCCTCTTGGCTTCTGTACTAACCTGCTCTGTGACCTTGGAGCAGCTGTTAACCTTGGAATCTCTCTTTCCAGACTGCGTCGGTCTCTCAGGAGCATGGCTGTCTTCACTGCAAAGCACTGTGGTGGGGATTAGTTGAGGTGAAACACACAGAAGACTTTTTGGAGTCTGTCTCATAGTAATTGCTTTATAAGAATGACTGATATTAATTTCACTACTGTATTTAATGAATACTTTCCAAGCACTAAATACTCTGCTAGGTATTTAATTAATGCTTAGTAAAGTACTCTCCTTTTAAAATATAAATAATACAATATAAGGCTACCAAATATTAATTGCCTCCTCCAAGAAGACATTGGCATTGCATCTAATTTGATGTGTAAATACAGAATAGTCTACCCTTGACATCTGTGAGCTTTCTGCCTTGTCTACCCCCAAATTCAAAACCTGGTGCTCTACAGGCATGTGTTCTCACAAAATATGAAAACATAAGGTAGACATACATCTCAGATATGATTAGCGGGACTGGAAACTTCATTTCTCCAATTACAGTGGATGAAAATTCTAGAACAGCTCACCTTCCAATGGACTGACTATGCCGTGCCTCTAGAGACAGGTGTGCCTGACCAAGCTTTTACCCTTCCCATACAGTCGTTAAGAGGCATCATGGGCTTATTCTGGTTTGATTATGATGAGAAATGTTTTAGAAAGTAATTCAAGTTCCCTCCAAACTTGTTCTTCAAGTGACTAAATGTGTGTGTGTGTGTTTGTGTGTGTGTGTGTGTGTGTGTGTGTACCAGAGATTGAACTTGGGACCTTGAGCTTGCCAGGCAGAAGTTTATGCTGCTGAGCTACCTCCCTGGCCTCTCAAATGACTAAATGCTATTCAAAGATCCATGCTTGCTTCTGCCACAGGCTTGGCCTTGTCAGGGCCTGAAGCTTCAAACAGCTCAGGTACCACCTACGCTGCTGCTAGCATCTTCATTGGCAAAGTCAGCAATCAGTGATGCCAGCTTGTGAATAATTTACCTCCTTCAGACATCATATTTCCTGGGTATTTTTTATATTTTTCTGTCCCGTTTTCTCAGGCCTGTCCATTCCTATTACTTTTGTTTTGTTTGAACGTTTTGCTTTGAACTTAGCAAAAAAGATGCTCATACATGAAACCATTCAAAAGGGCAGCCCATAGCATGTGTAAGGACATATTATCAAGATGTTGTCCTAAAACCTCAAGGTGGTGAGCTGAGGTCGCAGGGCAAGGGTCACTTACCACCTTTCTTTGTCTGAATGAAGTGCACTATTTCTATAGATTACGTGTTTAAACAATAATAGCACTTTCCGCATGCTATCGTATTTGAAGTGATCTGTTTGTCTGCTGTAACACGTCTGCCATATTTGCCTGATTATTACGATGGTGGAGTGCACTGTGGTGCGGGCTGCCGCAACTCTGTCCTCGCTGTTTCACTTTTTATACCACTCTGAATTATCATCATGCGTTTATTCTTCCTTCAGAAAGCTTATGCAGCTGTCCCCAAAGCTCGGATTCTGACTGCAGTTATGGTATATTAAATGTACAGACAGCAGAACTTTTTATGCTGTTGCTTTCTCGCTTGACAGTGGTGGTTTTCTACTTTGCTCTAGCTTTATCCTTATGTAGGACTTTCTGCTTTTCTTCATAGCTTTAACCACGCTTTCTTCCTGCATGCATTCCTAGCTCCTACCACTCCTCCTTTATTTTGTTCATTAATTATTTATGTTGTGTGCTCTCACATAGGAAAACTTGCATAATATTTTTTTAGAAAGTTGACAAAAAGTTTTATTTTATTTTATTTTACCTTAAAGAGACCAAAAGGAAAAACCAAACAATAAAATGGTAAGTGCTGCGTCTGAATTATCTCACTTACTGTATGGTGCTAAGTGGCCCACTGTCCTTGAAGTGATGTGAAGTCAAAACATAAACTGTAGTGTGCATACAGGCCACGTTCTTCCTCATCCATCTGGCAGCAGGCATCAGGGCTCACCTACTGTACGTGGTTCTTCTAAGCATGGTATGCAGGTGTCAATAAGTTCGGTGTGACAAGTTTAGGAGAGATGTGGCCGGCTGAAAAGGAAGTTCTGTCCCCTTTTCTGAGGCCTGTCCATTCTGGTTCCCGTGGTGGCTGTGTGCTATTCCCCAGCACCAGCAGCGGTTCAGCGCCCTTCTCCTTGGAACCGAGTCAACATGCACTGTTCCCCGTGTTCTTGATGCCAGCCACTCTTACCAAGTGTGCTGAGGTCTGCTGTGTCTCATGGTGTTATCTCTGAGACTTTCTTGTCTGGAGGCTTCCGTGCACAAGAAGCTTATCCTCTCCTAGGTAAACATAAGGTGGCTTCGGGGAGGCTGGTGGAGATCGCACGGAAGGGAAGACACTTTGGGAAGACACCTCCGGGTGCCTCGCTGTCAGTGTTCCTACTGAACAGGAAGGTGAGAGTGGAACAGCGTTCTCAGCAGGGACTGCCTGGCCTGCGTGGCATTGTCCGCGGGAGTGTTAGCTTTCTGACCATCGTCCCTTCACCTAGATGTGTCATATGTGCTTGGTGTCTATGCTGCCACACAGGTCCTACCCAAGAACTTATGCTAAATGAAGCATTGAGGTCATGCCTCTTTCAAGAGCTACTGCGCGCAAAGTGGTGGAAACACATGTACGATATTAATAATGTTTCCATTTCAAAAACATTGACATATATCCCATTTGAGCTTCTTCCATATTAGTTTAATTCTAATGACAAAAATAAAAATTAAGACCAGAGGTATGGTTCTACATTCCTTTCCCTATGTGTTTTGTGTTTTGTTAGGCACCTGTGCTAATAAAATCCTTGGGTTCTGAGATTGATAGCAGTCTTAATAAATATAGGATTATAGAAGCAGTAATAAAACCTATCATGCATGATTAAATACAGAGGGGCAAATTAATTTGGCACTGTTTTGACAGAAATTTCTTTGTTGTGTTCCTATCCTTGTGTTTTGTATCAATGGCTTTTGCGATTCCCTGGTTTAATCATGCCTTTAAGGTGAGGAGCTACAGATGAGAGACTATCAAACACTAGATGTTTATTCAGAGAATACATAGGCATCGTACTGGGTACACGGTTTGGGGCTAACTATAGAATTTACAAAGAAAGTAATGCCTAATGTTTTGCAAAACACTGTTATCATTCCACATTTGAGGGTTTTAAAAGTAAATTTATAATTTTAGTACTACTCTTTCGTCTATGATATAATTTCACATCATAAAAATGAGTCTAAGACAATAAAGTTTATTTTGATTTAGGAAAATTGATAACAAGTTATAAGTTCCACATTACACACTAAATGTCCACTTTCTATTTTGAGGTATGTAGCAAAGTGGAGACAGAGGCATCGTAGCCTTGTATGAAAACAGGGGGCTTAGCGCAATGGCAGGACTCACCAGCTCTCTTTGAGATACTTAAGTGTTTGTTTTATTAGATGTATGAAATATACTATTAAATCATTTTATGAATATAATAATCTCAACTTTTATGTTCCATGATGTAAATAGATCATATATAATCAATGAGAAGAATGTAGAGACTTGTGTTCACTTGTAATGTACAAATTAGTAGCCAAAGATTAATTGGTACAACTGTTAGTTATCTGTTTCAAGGCTTCACTAGTTATGCTGTATTCTTCTATAGCATAAACAATATTTATGTAGCCTTTTATCTTATCCTCTATTTTACTAAGTTCTTTTTAATATTCACCAATCAAAGAAAATAATCACTCATTCATGGGAAACATAATAGGCTATATTAATATATGGCTAGTTCCAGCCAATTTTTTTTTTTAGTTAAGCTGCTTTTTACATTTATCTTATTTTATTTTATTTTAGTCATTTATTTTATGTATTTAGTACAGAGTCTGCTGGATCTTACTACACAGATTGGACTCATAGTGATCCTCCTGTTTTCAGCCTGCCAAGCGCTGGGATTACAGATGCCGCCACCACGCCCAGTCTGCAATTGATTTCTTCTATTTTCCCTTGCAATAATGCTGCACCTTGATCTTACTTTCATTTAAGTTGACTCAATGATAGGACTTTCCTAGACTTCCTGAAATCCTTCACTCACAAAAATGGACCGCACCCAACATAATTCATAATTGAGAAAAGATAATAAATACTTAATTATGGAAACCCATTCTTGATTCAGTAAATCTAATTGATTTGAAGCTCACACCCAACTCAATTGTAATTGTTTTGAATTATGTGAATATTGGCATTTTAATTAAGAGAAAATAAAGTTATGCAACGTATGAAAGTAGAACTTCAGGTATTATGAGGATTATATCAGAAAACAGAAATTCCCACCTTGCTATAATATTCCACCTAAGAAAACAAAACTTTGTAGCTCTGCAGGACTGATGTGTGGAGCACACAGGTTACTTGAGGCCATCTGGAAGCTTAAGTGTCTTCTAAAAGCAAAAGGACCCCTAAGAAATTTTCTAACTCGAACTCATCAGGAGCGATAGTCAGTTGTAGTTAGGACTGGGAAGAAACCTAACTAGGATTATGACCCAGCCTCTCATACAAGCCAAGACAGGTATGAGAGTGAAAGAGTGGTTATTTGCAATTGCGCTAGAACATAGCCAATCCAGTTTTGTCAATGGCAAAATTCTACCTGGAGTGGAACTGTGTTAAACAATTTTTTCTCAATCTTTTCTTGCTGTTAGAAAACCTTCTTATTTTTAAAATATTTAAAGGTTACTTTTAAAGGTTATTTTTAAGATTTTATTTATTTATTTGGTACACGGTCTTGCCAGGGAGCTCAGACTCATAGTGACCCTCACCTCCCAGCATCACAGGGCCACTATGCTCAGTTTCAGTGGCTGGTACAGCCTGGGACAGGCACAGCACGTGGTACCTGGGCTTGAACCCTGGTCCTTGCACTTGCAGACAGGCACTAAGACTGCCAAGCTATTTCCCCAGGCCAAAACAGTTGTTATTCTTATTTTTGTGTCTCAAATGTTATTGAGTTATAATTGACTAATAAAATTGTCTATATTTTTGTTGTACAATGTGATTGATGTATTTACATGCATATTTAAGTATTTACCACAATAAAGCTAATTAACATGCTTATCATTCTGCATAGTTGATCATCTGGGTGTGTGAGAACAGGTAAGACCTATCTGCAGTGGACTGTGGCCTTCCCCCCTGGAACTTTGGGCCTGTGCCCAGCGTTACCCCTCATCCTGGTCCCAGGACCATTGTCCTCCTGCCCCTCGCTGCCTCTATGAAATCCGGCTTTCTCAATTCCATATTAACACCAAATCGTGCAGTGTGTTTCTGTCCTGCTTCGGCTTATTGTGTTTACTATTTTCTAATTTCATTGGCCTTGTCAAAAGTCTCATGATTTCTTTCTTTTAAAGACTGAATGCTGATGCTTTGTACATACTCATTTTCTGTACCTACTCACCCATTAATGAACACACAGATTAATCTCATGATTTGTTCATCTGACTTACACTGTAATAAAAACAGACATACAGACACCTCTTTAAGATACTGATTTCACTGCTGATGAATGAAGATATGCACCCAAAATGGGATTACTGGATCACATAGTGGCTCTTTAATCTTTTGCAGATTAAAAGTGCCACCACAGTGCCATCCATGATGACTGTAGTGGCGCACATTTTCAGTGACAGAGTGCTGTCGTTATTTCAATGTGAACCTCAAACTTGTTTTTCTGCTTCTGTGAAATGTACCACTGAAGTTCAGATGGCGCTGCACAGAGTCTGTGCCTTGCCTTGGGTTGTGTGGGTTTTAGCTGATGTAATTCTTGTGGTTCATGGACATTAGACAGCCTTCAATTTACAGACTGCTTGTTCAGGTTCTTTCATCAATAAACTGCCCCAGTGTCCCAGGTCAGGCATACAGCCTGAGTCTCTGAGAAGGTGGGGCCACAAGGACCAGCCTGAGTCATGGCTCAGTTGAGTGGCTATGGGTCTGTGGACAGATGCTTCATGCTGGGCTGTGTGGGCTCAACTAGAAAGTGACAAGGGTAAGTGGAACTACTTTCCTACCATTTTCAGTGAGTGTTCTTATAGGTTTTCCCATTCAAGTACTACTGTAGCTACTTCTTTGGATTTCTTAGCTTTTTCAAAAATACTTTCATACACAGATAGTCGTACAAGTTGATGTTTCTGTGAGTCCACGACACGGCAGTGCTGGCAGAGGACTCCGCTCATCAGTGTCACCCTCCTCCATTCCAGCAGCCCTCACTGTAAAGCTTGGTAGTTCACAGTGGTAAGCATTTTGCTTCTCTCCTGCAGTGGATACCATTTATGAAGTTGCTATCCTGGGATCTTAACAACACATACATTTTGCTACTGGCCTACAACTTTCTGTGTTGATAGTCTCATTTAATTCTCACTGGCTAGTTCTATCCTTATTTTATAGTCAAGAATAATAAAGGTGAGGGGTTGGGGAGATAGCTCAGTAGAATAAGCCTCTGTCTGGCAAGTACAGAATCCTGAGGTCAATCTCTGGTATCACACACACAAAAATAGAGTAAAAAAACACACCTGCTTGGCAAGCACAAAGTCCTGAGTTCAATCTCTGGTACCCGCGCCCCCTCCCCCCCCAAAAAATAAGGAAAAATAAAGAATGAAGAAATTAAGTTAAACATCTACAACTACAACTCTGCTGAGCTCTGAAGACTCATTTAGATAGTGTGATTCTATATTATTTTCTATCCCAGGACAAATTTATTCTTTCATCATAATTGTCTCTAACCTTCAGAATTATAATTATTCATAATTTATGCTTTCTGCGCTCTCAGTAGCCACTGCTGACCTATCCCTGCAGTTCTTGCTGATCAAGATATGGTTATATCTTCCTTCTTCAGAAAAGCATTCTAGTAAGTGACTGTCAGTGGTCACATTTTTCTTTAGACATTGAACTCTTGTAGATCTTTACTTCTACAACTGGAAAGAGTGGAACCACTTTATTCTCTCTGCTCCAGACTTTGTCATTGCCCGCCCTCCATTTTTGTAATCGGTATCCTAAGAAAACTCCAGTTCTGTTGAATTCACCATCCAATCTCCTCTTCCTGCATTAGGATTCTGAAGTCCTTATTGAACAGTAAAAGCTAGACTGCTGTGCACTGCAAAACAAGTCCAAAGACGCTATCCTTAGAGGAATGACTAAAATTGCTAAAATAATTTTCTACTGGTTTATCACAAGTTTCTCCCACTTAGAGTAAAGCAACACTAATTCATTCTGCTTCCACAGATCAGGATTCCAGGTATATCTGAGCTGTGTTTTCTGATCAGCATCTCATGACTCATAATCAGGGTGTTGCTCTGTGTATCTACTTTTCTTGGTTCACTATATTGATGTGCCTGAAACATTCACGTGTAAGGCAAGGGTTCTTTAGCTTAAGGTTTTAGAGATTCTAGTCAAAGACCTGGTGAGTGCTTGTTTGTGGCCCCTGGAGGGGGTGGGCTGGTTGGCAATGGCAGAGGCCACCTGGGAGTGCAAGCTTCCCACTTCAGGCCAGGAAGTAAAAGATAGGGTCAGGGTTCAGGGCTCACAGTCCATCCTGGGTCCACAGCTCCAATGACCTAATGGTGTTCCTATAGACCTCACCTCCTTAGTGTTCCACCACTCCACCCCGTAGGAACCAAGTCCCTTACATGGGGGTCTTTGGAGGCTTTCACAATTAATTATAGCAGTTAGGATCTGCTTTTACCTATAGAATCTATAAGAAAAGAATAGACACTGCAACTTGTTCAGGATGTTGGAAAGACTCACTTCTCAACAGCTGTGGGACTGAAGTGTCTGACTTTTCCTTGATGTTGACCAGAGTTTACTCTTAGATCTTACATGCCACTCATGTAGAACTTACCAATATCTCTTGGTCGCGTAGGCTTTTACCACATGGCTACTGGCTTCATCAGGGCCTCAAGGAGAGTGGGGTTCTCCTCCACCTGCTGCTGCCTCCTCAGAAGCTATTTGCTTGCTACTTTTGAGAGAGAAGAAACATACTGATTTTCTATATGTGAAAACAACCTTAGGAGCCCAACTTCAAAGTTGAACGAATGGCTTCCAACTTAGGCAGATGCCACCTTGGACATACAGGGCCCTGAGTGTAAGGAGATATTTCTCTCCCTTCTAGCCTCACCTGTAAAGAGTGGAAAGAGAGAACTGAATCCAGAGAAGCCACAGCACAGGCATCTTATGTTCTCTTGTGCATTCATTCACTTATAGTTCATCCAACAGACATTAAGTTTGGGAGCCCTGGCAGATGCACAGATGAATCATACATGCATGTACAGTTTATTGGAAGCAGGAAAAGGTACAAGAAAAACATAAGCATGAAATGACACCAAAACCTTTTTAAGTACCTTAAAAGATGAGCATGCCTTGGCAAAGAGTAATGCGGCTTTCACCACCACTAAGTGTGCCCAGAGGACAAAGGGCACACCTAGCAAGAACTTAAAGGGGGATTAGAACATTCCAAGACAGGGAGGGAGGGCATTCTTGGTGAAGAATCCATAAACAAAGGCTGGAAGAAGGAAAGGGTTAGGTAAATGAGATTATGCACAGGGAAGATTTTATAGGAAAAATATCACAGAAAACTCACAGGGTCTCAGTGAAGTAGACTGAAAACTTAGTGGACTGGGGAAAGAATGTGCCAGAATCCATCACATGAATTTGACTTTTTCATGAGACCCCAATTCACTGACGCCAACCAAAAATGAGTTAGGTCCTCACAAAAGTTAGGGCAAGGAGTATTCAGAGAGATTCTTACGTCTACTGTGAGTTCATTGTTGGCATTATAACAATTTCCAAAAATGAAAAAAAGTCTAAAGTTCTCAATAGGCAACAATCTTAAATGGAGTTAAGTGACATACATTATTTACTCATGGGAAGACAAAGCTACTCTCAAAGTAAAGCCCTTTGTCTCTTTCCTACCTTCTTCCTTTCCTAGACCTCAAAGATAATTTTAGTCATTTCATGGATTTGTGAGCATCTTTATAGCCTTCTTATAGAACTCATTCCAGTACAATACAAATGTTCTGATGATCTCCAACACATTCAAACATTGCAACATAAACAAAATTCCAGTGGAGATAGTCCTTGACATATACCTAGAGACAAATGTAGTTCTGTGAAGACACTAGGTTTGCTATAGTGTGGTTTCTAAGATTAGAAGCCAGGAGCCCAGCAGAGATTGTCAGGCAGTCTGAGTGCCTCATGCATGTACCATCCTGTGTGCAGATAGAAAACCTGGAGCCTTTACACCGAGCCCCTTCCTTCCTTCCTTCCTTCCTTCCTTCCTTCCTTCCTTCCTTCCTTCCTTCCT
>NW_004524598.1:20655289-20673035 GCF_000260255.1 Octodon degus | reverse complement strand
TTGCCCAAGGCTGGGCTTGGACTTGTACTCTTCCTGCCTCAGCCTTCCACATCTCCATAACAACAGGCATGCATCATGCAAGCCAGATACATGCAGCTTAATTAGCAGGAAAAGTGCTTTCATACGCTCCCTTCCTCACTCCCCCTCAGCTGATTCAAGAGCCATTAACTCAGACTTGGTAGCCTTTGGAGAGTTTTAAGATAGAAGAGCTTGGTGTGTGTGTGTGTGTGTGTGTGTGTGTGTATTTACTCTTGTGTAATATATATTGTAATCAAATAACAAATGCAGGATGCTCACATGATTACATGCACTTGGAAATTTTACGTGACCTTTTCTACTTTCCTGAAACTAAACTCTCAGTGTTTTATGGACTTCTAATGCAGAAGCAAAATCCTCAGAGAGGTGATAGATTAATGTTTGAGAAAGTAATAATTTCACTGAGACTAAACATGAAGTTTCTTAGTGAAGACTTAGTTTGACAGTCTTTATGGGGGAAAACAGTATGTATTTAGAATTAGCCAGCTGGACTCAGTTCAGATGATCCAAATTTTGTTGGCACCATCCAATGCATCATAATTGGGAGCCAGTCATACATATGCCTTCTTCTCTCCATCAGGCCTGGTTAGGGGATTGACCTTAACCACACTGATGTCATAGAGCTTCTTCACAGCTTGTTTGATTTGGGGCTTATTGGCTTCGACATCCACGATGAACACAAGTGTGGTGTTGTCCTCGATCTTCTTCATGACTGACTCTGAGGTCAGGGGGACCTTGATGATGGCATCGTGGTCAAGCGTGCTTCTCCTGCGGGTGTTCTTCTGAGAGTATTTGGGGTGCCTTTAGAGGTGGTTGACATTCATATCTTCTTTTTGTGACTGTGGATGCTTTTCAGCACTGCCTTCTTGGCCTTCAAAGCTTTTGCTTTGGCTTGAGCTTTAGGAGGGGCAGGGGCTTCCTTCTTTGCCTTCAGCGCTATCTTAGTAACAAGGTTATTTGGGTTATCTTTTCCTTTCATCCTTAAAGTTGCTTATGTTAGGAGAAATAAGCAAACAAATGTTGAGCAGTTCTAATTTTCACCCTTAGAGTAGGAGATGGAATGGGGGAGCCTTGAACACACAGTGTCCAGCAGACACTAGAAACTAAATGAATGGGGTCTGCATTTCCTTTCTGGATTTTCAGTCAATATCTGCAAATGTATCCTCAGAGTACTTCTAGCACTGTTTTAGTGACACTGTGAAGGGACTAAACATGACATCAGTTCCATTCTGAAGACCCCACCTTGAGCCACATGACCAAAGATATGAATTAAGTAGTCTGGGTGGGTTTTCTCCCAAGTAAAGAGAGGTCTACTTTTGGGGTAAAATTGAGAGAATGAGGTTACTAGGTAAATGGGGTTAGCAAAGTCACCCTGAAACCCCAGCCAGAGTTCCAGGAGAGAAAGAAGGCATGAAATTGAACATTGTTGGCCCCCACCAAAAACTGGTGACATAAGACCAGAAATGAGGGGTGTGAGTCCAGCTGGCAGACCTAGAAGGGGTTGCACAGAAGAGGAGAGGCCATTGGATTAACATAAGGGTGCTACAAATGTGCCTCATCGGAGAGGATGAGCAGCAGCCCAGGATGAAAGACAGAGGCTCAAAATCCTACCAGGCACAAACTGGGAAGCATCAGCAATTCACAGAGCATTGCACTTATTCTGGTAGTGTCTGGGGACAGGGAAAAGGCAGTGGCCCATATTGCATCTCCTTTTAGGATGAATGAGAGGCTTGAAATTTTCTTGGCCTGAGAAACAGAGAAAGGAAGTTTATATCCAGAGGGAGGAAAATACATTATTCAGGAAACTTTTTAGGATTAACAGAAACCAACTCTGATTATTTTTTTTCCTGTATTTTGATGGAAGGGTCTACAGGGAGTTCAGGGTCTCGTTACTACATCAGACTCATAGCGATCTGCCTGTTTACAGCCTCCCAAGAGTTGAGATTACAGGATCATGCCACCACGCCCAGTCTCAACACCATCTCAGCATGCACCGGGATTGAACCTGTCCCCTGCACCTGCTTGCAGGTGCTTTAATCTGCTGAGCTATTTGGCCTGCCCTTTAACTCTGATAATTTTTTATATTAATTTTATTGAAAAAGAAATAGCAGTGAGACAGTTTCAAAATAAGTTAATAGAATAGTTACAATAATTCATACATTGCATATTGTTGTCCTCATAGTAGTTATTCATAATACAAGATGCAGACATTATATCTTGTCTAAACATTGACTGACCTTGTCAGATACACAGGTTACATTTTTTTGTTATATAGGTCTTGTTTTATCTTGGCCTTAACCATCCAGCAGAAAAGTATAAAAATGAGATATAAAAAGTAAAGCCATATTGATAGGCTGAGCTGTAAAAGGCTCAAGTCAACAACTTCTGACATTACCAGTCCTGTGAATAACCCACTACTAGTATGGACTACTGGGCTATATTGATTACTTGGTTGACTTTATGCACCTACAATATTTAAATGGCAATGAAACACCCATCTCTGACAAAACTAAACAAAAAGGAGGATATAAATGAAGGACCATTTTGCAATGAAAAAAATATATATGTATGTATATACAAAATAGTTAGGATAGATATAGGGCTACTTTCTCTTAGTTCAATGAGAAGAAAGATTTGTACTAACTCTGATAATTTAAGTGGGAAGTAAATACACTTAAATGTGGTAACTTCGAGAATTTTCATGAAGTGTAAAGAAGCAAAGCAGACATTCTTGTAGCATGTAGATCATGCAGCCCTCCGAAATGGTGTGGAACAGGCAAGACCTGGGGTGCATAAATGGTCTCTGCTCAACGGAAAAGCCGCTGTGAGAGCTAAAGGCCAGGCCTCGGATGAAAGCATCCCAGGTGCTCAGAGCTGGCCTAGAGATTAAGTCAACTGATGTTTGCATGGAATTGACTTGAGAACCCAGACCAAGAGGGACCTTCAGCCGAAACAGCAAGAGTCCCATTCTCCTGCCATTCCCAGGTAAAGAGGGACACTGTGGGCCTGGAGAACACTACAGAAGCTCATCATGCTAGCGCAAGTTCTTCCAGAGGTGTCAAATAATAAAGCATATTATTATAGGCAGAATTGAAGGAATTTAACAAAAACTGGTGTTGACTCAATCCAGCCAGATCCTCTGTAATAGTTTTTTGGTTTTTTTTTTTTGTTTGTTTGTTTGTTTGTTTTGTTTTTTGTCTTGGTTCAGTGATATTCTCATTCAGAAAATATCCGCAGGGGCCAGGGAGATAGCTCAGTGGCATAAGCGCCTACCTGGAAAGGTCCTGGGTTCTATCTCTGGTACCACAAAAACAAAAACTAAAACAAACTCTTTCCCCAGAAAATATGTCCACTAATGGCGGAAACCAGAAAGGGAAAAATAGCACCTCTTAGACTACTGCTTCAGTTGTCACGTAACAACTGCCTTCCCATCTATAGTTCTTCCCAAAGTCAATGACTACTGATTCTCTCTTGTGCATTCCCCTGTCTCGGTGGTGTTCTCAACACAGCTAAATCAGTGGTAGGTGCCCAAGGTTCTCTTAAAAGGAAACAATGCCTGGATGATTAAATAATGGATAGATGGGTCAGTGAAGAAACAAATTCTGAGAAACACCTGTATTTCTGTATAAGGGTAAATAAAGTCAATTTAAAAATCATCTTGAATGATTATTCTTATCTAATCATTTTTTAAATGTATTTGGCACAGGATGTCACCACGCAGTTTGGACTCCCGGTGCTGGGATTACGGGCATGCCCAACCACACCAGCTCTCACTGGCCTTTAGTGTACCTGAGGGTCGGGCCTGTGCAGCATGTGGTGCCAGAGATTGACTGCAGGCCCCTCTGCTGACCGAAGCAGGCCCTTTGTCTGCTGAGCTATCTCTTTGGTCCTCTTATCTAATTCTTACCTGAAGTCTTCATGAATGTTCAGATTCTACTATAAAGAACAGACCAAACTTCTCCAATATATTTAGTATCTCTCTCCCTATGTGTACATCAAAAGCAAAAAGAAAAATAAGCAAACAAACAAAAAAAAAACCCAAAATAGATTTTAGATTGTGGCTGATATAAGTGGAATTGTGTGCCCCCCGATAAAGATAAATGGAAATTCTGTGCCCCATTATTTCAAAATATGAACTTATTTATAAATAAGAATTTCTTTTCTTTTCTTTCTTTCTTTTGTATTTAGTACAGGGTCTACAGGGTCTCACTACACAGATTGTACTCACAGGGATGGTGAAGCTTTCAGCCTCCCGAGAGCTGGGATTATAAGCATGCTCCATCATGCCCAGGCTCAGTTGCTGTCTCCGCGTGTCCTGGGGCAGGGCTGGTGCGGAGCCCCAGGGCTCGATCCCTGGCCTCTGCACTCTGCCTAAGCAGGCACTTTAGTCTGCTGAGCTATCTGGCCAGCCCTATAAATAGGAATTTCTGTTCACAGGTCTTTACTTATATTTGCAGATCTATTTAATAAAAAGTGGTGTCTTTATTCCAGTGGCAAACGTGCACAGAAGCTTGAAGAGACACTACCGAAAGCCAGACACTTTCAACCTGGAAATGTCTAAGGAGCAATGTGCATTTAAATTACTTCCATCGGCTTAGTTTCCCCAACAGTTATGTTCCTCAATATTTATGTAATGTGAGTAAAATCCCAGTTTTTGTATTTGTCTGTTATTGTTTTGCTGGAAAACAATTTTATAATTTATTTATTTCCTTTTTTAATCTTTTTTTTTGGGGGAGGGGGTACCATGGATCGAACTCAGGACCTTGTGCTTGCCAGGCAAGCAATTATTCTGAGCTAACTCCCTCACCCGTTTTAACCTTTTATTTATTTATTTGGTACAAGGTCTTGCTACACAGCTCGGACTTATAGTGATCCTCCTGTCTCAGCATCCCCAGTGCTGGGATTACAGGTGTGCACCACCACGCCCAGTCTCAGTGGCTGGCTCAGCGAGGTGCCCACGTGGTATACGGAATTGAAGCCAGGTCCTTGCACTTGCAAGGCAGTCACTTAGACTGCTGAACTATCTCCCAAGCCCTCTAATTTATTTTTTAAGGGATAAACAAAATATAAAAATTTTGCATGTTAATGGATACGAACAATATTTTGATAAATGAAGTACATTGTGTAATATTTAAATCAAGTTAAACACATCCATCTTCTCAAATAGTTACGGTTTGTTCAGAGAAAATGTTCATAATTGTTTCTCCTAACCTTCCTCAGCACGCAGCCCATTGCTGTGGTGGGCAGCATGTCCCTGCGCGGTGGCACGCCAGAGCTGCTTCCTCTTGCTAAGACTCGGCGCGGTCCGCCTTGCGTCTCCCCACTCAGCTCGCTTCCCTCCAGTTTCTCCTGACCATTATTCCACCATCAATTGCTACAAGTCTAATTTTTGGGTTTTTTGTGTTTGATGAAGTCATGTGATACTTATTTTTCTGTGCTTCACTTACTTTAATTACTGATAATTATGTCTAGCTCCATCCATGTTATCCGAAATGATGGCCTCTCATGCACTGAGTAGTATTGCAATGCATGTAGGGTATGCATTTCCTTCATCCATCCATTAAGGTTGATCCCTTTTCTTGCTGTTGCAAATGGTCCCGCAATGAACATCAGCGTGCACTCACTCTTGAACACACTGCTTTTATGTCCTTTTGCTGGATTCATACAGTAGCTCTAGTTTTCATTTTTCAAGGCATCTGTATGTTGTTTCCCGCAATGGCTGTGAAAACTTGCGTCCTCACCACGGAGAGCAAGGGTTCCTTTCTCTTCCCCATGCTTGCCAGGATGCTGCTAGTATTTTTGCTCGCAGCTAGTGGTGCTGGGATGAGGCAACAGCCCAGAAAGGGGGCCGCTGCAGCGATCCTTCCAAGTGAGGTCCTAGAGTGGGCTCCAGTATGACGGGAGTGGTGGCCTTATTCAGAAGGAAAACGTGAACAGAAGCTCAAAGAGACAGTGTAGGAAGCCAGCCCCGCACAAACTGGGCGATGGCTGAAGCTACAGAAGTCAGGAGGCACGAAGCAGACTCTTCTCTGGAGCCTTCTAGAGAACACGGCTCTGGATTTTGGAATTCCAGCCACCAGAGCGGTGAGGCACAGATTCCTGTCATTTCACACGGCAGCTGAAAGTGCTTTTGTGTGGCAGCCCTGCCGAACTCACGCGCTAGTAAACCAGGGCTATTTACTGGAGTAAAAGAATGTGAGAAAATGCACGCGATTGTTTTCTTCTGTCTGCAAAAGACTCTTGATTTTTTTTTTTTTATTTCTTTCTTTTTGTAGAAAACTAACAGCACTTTTAAAAAAAAAAGAAAACTAATAGCAATAATCTTAGAAACTTTCTAACAAGCTTGGAAAATATAAAATGAATCAGTTCTAAAGAGAGGCATTTCAGACACTAAATACTGATAACTCTTTCAAGTTACTTTACTGTCGAGGAAACAGAGTGTTAGTGGAAAATCAGATGGCGCTATAATAGAACTTTTGATTATTATTGTTAAGATGGAAAAAATGCCAATATGAGAGAATGCTGACAAAGGTATCAAGTAGCAGAAGGAAACATGATTGCTCAAACAGCCTTTTGGTGTACGCAACACAGAAGAGCCCCAGTGAAGGTGAACAATGTGGACCTGTAGCGGGAAGTTTTTCTCTTCTCTAAACTCCATGCAACACTGATAGAAGAGTATTTACAGTTAAATGGCAAAAATTCTTTATTAATACTTTATCTTGCCAAAAACAGAGGAATAAGGCAATGATTGGCTCTATTACAAAAGAATCTTTTAAGTAGCAACCTCCTCCACTACATTATAAGACTTCAATATTGAATCTGCACTGTGCTCTTTAAGGAGTAAGCGTGTTGCACAGCGCTGAATACATCTGTGCACAATTAAATGGTACAGAAATAAAGAGTCACGTGGCTGTGCTGTTATGCCTATAGGTCAGTATTTTAGTGCATAATGTAGGACATTCTCCTAATGACTTAGACTTTAATAATTTGGGGAGATTGTTCTTTTAATTTCTGTCCTGGCAGGATTGTTGCATGAACATGGCTGATGTGTTAGCATATTTTTCACTTGAGCTGATGTTACAGCTGTCTGAAAATATTTTCTTTGTTTATTTCAAAATGAATAAAAGTAAAAGTAACTTTTGGTCTCCATTGCCTCTCTGCTTTTATGGATTCAGCACAAGTACCTCAATGTTCCATTCTATTTTAACTATAAAATATAATAATGCATTAAAGGGAGGTGGTAACGTTTATCATAAAGTTATAGTTTTTCCACTTTGCTTTCCAAATCCATTTAAATTAGAAGCACAAAGCATAGTTCCTTTATAAAGCTTATGTTCCTAGCAAAAAGCATATAAATATTCCATCTACAAAACTGGTTTATAAAGAGCATGTTATAAGGGGATATTTTAGGTAAGATCAGTACATATGTGTAAAGCTTATATAATTTGGGCAATAAACCCACGGGATCTCAAATTCTTTGTCCTGAGAATTCTTATGAACTTCTTAATGAGATCAGAAGAGAGGCACTAGCTGGCAGGTCCTCTCCTGTAAATATTATACTGGGAGATTCTTGCTTTACATGCAAGGAAATAAACTTAATTAAGTTATAACTCGGTGATACTAAGGAAAAGTTAAATATGAAAATGTGGCTTACCATCTATGCCTTTACCTTCCAGTGCGATCGGCGTCCTGCACAGGGCTACAGAGCACTTGGGAGACAGTGCCGTTGTGCTGGGCTCGAAGTGTGAAGAAGATACCAGAGTCTCAAGACAGCAGAAATGCGAGCCACTCTTTGCACTGATTACATGTTGCAATAATATCTTAGATATGCTGGATTAGATAATACAGATTATTGAAATTAATGTCATCTGTTTTTCTTTACAGTTTATAAGAACACAGAAATTACAGTTATATATGTTATGCACAGGGAGACACAGCTGGTGGCTTATTTGTTAAACATAGTTTTCATGGTTTTGTCACTAAAATCGCAGATTGTGAAACCAGAGTGCCCGTTTCTACATCGTGACTGTGCTTCTCCACATCTTATTTAACTTTGCTGAGGTTTTTTTCCTTCAAAGTGAGTGTGATGGAAGTTCTTATTTTTTACCAATATTATTAAAACTGCACTCAGAATGATTCCAGCAGCCTGGAACCTAGAAGAATGCCTGAGAGCTGACAAACATTTTTGTTTGGTCAGTATATCATTTCGTGAAAGTTTGAATTTCATTACCAACTAATAATGCCTACTTACTTCAGTTTAATTTCTTCATGAGTGCATTCTCCACTTCTCACACACAGGATAACGTGTTCTTGTGAAAATTTTGAAATTTTAACAATAGAATTTCAGAAATGATCCCTCTACTATGACATCACCTCACCACCTCAGAGGGTGTTAATGCTCGAGATTAAGCCAATGAGAGATGGTCAGTTTTTCTGCACTCACAATGACTCTTTTGTCAGCTGACAGTCCCAGAATGCTGACATCAATTGCTATCATTTGATTATATTGTGTTGGTTCAAATGTATCTGAAATTCTCTTCCTGGTGAAGCACACTATTAACAGGTCTTCCAAAAAGGCTGGAAACGAATTTAGTTTTTTAGACCAAGATGAGGAGGAGGCTGGTACACCAAAACATTCTATAATACTAATTGTGATGATTAGAGTTATCCTACACACAGCTCATTACTGAGGCAATTATACAGCTAATTAAATATTCAAGAAACTTACCGAACACTGCTGTGACGGCAAAGATCTAGCAAAGGTCTTGCCTCACTTTGCAATTCTGTTCTCTAGCCCCAGCTTGAAAGCTTGGGAAAACATTTTCAATAAGATTCTGCAACAGAGCCTCCCACCAATACAGATTATGTTCAAACAGGCTGACTTTGTAGTCTCTTGGAAAATACAGTTCCAGGGGCTGGAGAGATGGCTCAGTGGTCTAAAGCACCTACTTAGAACAAGCTTACCTAAAGCATCAGGGACCGCGGTTCAATCCCCCAGCACCACATGCCAGCCAGCCCCGCCCCCTGGTGGGCTGAGCTGGCCACACACACACACACACCACTCTCTCTCTCTCTCTCTCTCTCTCTCTCTCTCTCAAAAAAAAAAAAAAAAAAGAAAGAAAATACAGTTCCACTAAAATGCCTACGAGGCCCTAAAAGGTGTGCCCTTTTCCCTATCTTTACTACTTCACTGGGTCCCTTACTCTGCTGCAGCTATTCTGGTTTCCTGATTGTTCTACCGCTGAATCACCCCTGGGCTCCAACACCAAGGACTTCCTATCTACAGTTTCTCATGTCTAGAATTATTTTCTCCATTCCTGGGTGATACCCTGACATGCCTTTACCTTGTGGTTTCTGTCTAGATTTCACCTCAAGCCTCATTCAGTCATGGGGAGTGCTTCTAGACCTTGTGATTAATTCCTAGTCCAACACTGGGCTAAGGATGTAAGGGCTACACCTGCCCTAGGACAGGTAGCCTGAATACAATATATTGGAGGAGAAGAATTTGTCTTACTCTTTCTTCCCTTTTTGCTCTTGTTCCTTTTGCTGTCTTCTACCACCATGAACTATTGACTCTGTTCCATGTGCCACCCTGCCTTGGAGTCACCTGAGTTTGGACTGAAACCTCCACAAACTATGATCTAAATAAACCTTTTCTCCTTTAATTTTGGGTGTTAGGTATTTGATCTCAGCAATGAGAAAAGTAACTTAGACCCCTTACTCTGGTTGTCTTGTGTAAATATGTAATTGTCACAACAATCCTAATATAGTCCTTCCTTCTCTCAACTGTAGTTTACACAAGGTATCCATCAGAATCCTACTGTTCTATGCAACTTACATTTTTTCTTGTTTAAATTATCTGTATCTGACAGAATGTACAGCAAGGATTTTGTTTGTTTGTTTTTTGATCATTATTATATTCCCAGAACTTACAGAAGTAAAAATATGTAATGAATAAGTACAATTTATAAGAAGTAAAACAATGTAAGAAAGAGGGAAGAGAGGATCATGGGAAGTACAGGAAGATGGACAGGGGAGCTCTATGCAAAATTATATTTGGTTTTTTCCATGTGGTTATTTTTATTTTTTATGGACAAAAAGCATAAGAAAATACTAGGAGAATAACAATAGGTAGTATGTTGAATACTGTTATCTAAGTAGTTACTCAGAGTATAAGATATGGGAATAACAAATTCTCCAAATGAGATTAGCGCAAACGTTTCTTTTCAGTGAACCTAGAGCTAATGTAACTATCTCATCTGTTTTTTTCTTTTCCCTTGCTTCTTTTTTCCCTTTTCCCCATCCTTTTTCCTTCTTCCTCTTGAACAATTTCGTCCCATTTCACAACATCTCCTGAATACTTTGGTTCTTATTTATTCTTCCAGTGTCTCCCCCTGGGAGCCAGTGCCACGTTCACCCACGTGAGTGTGCCTGATCTTGCCTGTGAGCGCGGGCTCCAGCGGCAGCTAAGGGAAGGTCTCGGGGTGGCTAGAGAATTTCCACAGACAAGGTTCAAAAGCAGAGGATGCAAGATCCCACCTAGAAACGAGTGGGACGTGAGCCATCCCAGAAGGAGGGCTCAAGCTAATTCTAAAGTGCATCTGTAATTGCCAATGGCCCCACGATCACTAAAACGAGTTTAAGAAAAATAAGCATTGGGAAAGAACTGACTCTCCTTGATTTCAAATTTTATTATACAACTGCAGTAATCAAGACTGTGAGATTGGCATAACAATAGATAGCGCAAAGAAATGAACTTCACTTGAGGGTCCAAAAATAAACTCACATATATACTCAAAAGATTTATATCAAGAGTGCAATAAAATCAATAAATAAAGATACAATAATCTTTCAACAAATATAAATGCAACAATTGGACAGCCACATGCAGAACAGAGAAAGTAGAACTTTATTTGCATATGTATTATTGCCCATCCCGGGGATACACAACCCAATATCTGAAAATTAAAGCAGGAGAAGTTTGATTCGGCTCAAGGCTTCATGGGAGTGATGTAGGAGGCGGGACACGGCAAGGGGAGCTGGGGAATCGACAGGACCTGCTAATCGCAAGACCCCACGGCGCACCAGATGATCCTCGAGACCCCTTATGTAGCACTCCTCGCGTGTTCTCACCAACGCTGATGGCACAAGAAAGGCCAGACCCGGTGA
This sequence comes from Octodon degus, assembly GCF_000260255.1. NCBI lineage: Eukaryota > Metazoa > Chordata > Mammalia > Rodentia > Octodontidae > Octodon > Octodon degus. The sequence goes on along the minus strand of NW_004524598.1, from coordinate 20,661,830 downwards.
GGAGCCCGGAGGCGAGTCCTCACAGTGGCCCGCACTGTGGACTTCCCAAGCCGCAGAGCACACTTTCAGTTTTGCCCTTCTCCTGTGCTTTCTTTGTGGGGCCCCAGTGCACAGAGCAGGACTCTCCTTGCTCCTCTTCGCCTCACTTTCAAATGACTGTTGGTGCTGCTCTTGGCTTGTGTCATCCACGTCCTCAAGGCAAGGAGGACCAGAAGCCTGGACTGGCGCGCCCTTGTAAAGTAACTACCCGAGAAGAGAAGGAGCCAAGGACCATTCGCAATTCTCAAGCCCCGGCTCTATGGCCCAGCCAGACAGCCCTCGGAGTGTGCTTTCTGTAATCCCTGAGCCTTTCTTAGTACTCTCAGCTTCATGTACCTGATCAACGGCGTAGTGCGAATGTGAAGCCCTGGCTCGCTTCTACACCGTGGTGGGAACGCGACTAGCACAGGTCCTCTAGCAAAGAATCGGATAGAAAACAGGTATGCCCGAGCAGTTCTTGCTTTGGATTTACATCCAATATAAGTTAAAATAGGTGCCCACACAGAAGCTTCTAGATGCAACATTATTTAAAATAGGCACAAAATGAAGGAACCAAATATTCGTAGTTAATGAAAAGTTAAACAAGAGGTGTATGTCAGATACATCATATACAAATAAAGAGAAATAGTGTTTGGCTGTGAAAATAAATGAAGTCCTGATTCTGGAGGAAAAGAGGTGAGAATGCCCCCAGGAGAATGTTACAGAGGATGCAGGTTTCCTGAGGGTGATGGAGACATGACAGAACTGACAATGGTGATGATTTACCTATCAGTGAGTATAGTGAAGCCTATGGAAGCTTGTACTTCAAGAAAGTAATTTGTGTGGGCAAAAACTACTCCTCCAAAGCACAGGGGCTCTGTGGTTCATGAGCACCTTTGTTTGGACATAATTTGGGGATGGCTATCTTTGCTGCACACACAAATACAGCATGCTTTCCCAACCGTGGCATGAACTGGGCTCACCAACCCAGGTACCACCATATTTTTAAATGATAACATCATAAGTTTCCTCACCAGCAGGATTTGACTGACCTTCTCAGATACAGAAGTTACATTTCTTGTTATACAGGTCTTGCTTTATCTTAGTCTTAACCATCCAGAGGAAAAGTATAAAAATGAGGTATAAAAAGTCAATCCAGATTAATAGACTGAACTGTAAAGGGCTCAAGTCAACAACTTCTGACATTGCCAGTCCTATGGATGACCTACTACTATTATGGACTACTGAACTAGATTGGATTATTTTGCTGAGTTCACACCCCTACAATATTTAAATGGCAATGGAATACCCACTTCTGACAAGATTAAACAAAAAAGGAGATATAAAGGAAGGACCATTTTGTATCTATCTATACAGAATACTTAGGATAGATATACAGCTACTTTCTCTTAGTTCAGTGAGAAGAAAGATTTGTACTAATAGTGTTTAGATAAGATATCATGTCTGCATCCTATACTATGAATAACCACTATGAAGACAATATGCAATGTATTAATTATTGAAACTGTCCTGCTGATTTGTTTTGAAACTGTCTCATTGCTATTTATTTCTCAATAAAATTAATTGAAAAAATAAGTTTCCTCACCAGAAGCACTCGAGATAATGAGATAACGTCTTGTGAAAGAACAGCATTCACTGCAAGTACAGGTTCTAAGTTTGCAACAGTAGCACATAGAACATCCTTCTGACTTCTATCTCAGATCCTTTGGTCACTCTGCAGGTTCTCCTTAGGTGCTCAGGGGTGTTCTCTGTGGCTCTGAGCACCACTGTGCGGAGGGCTGGATTTCTTGGAGAGTCGTAGACTTACACTAAAGTATGTATCAGGTCAGACTAAGCTCGGTTCCAACATTTTTGTCAGTGACAATGTGCACAGGAAGAGCCCTGACACCAACAAGTTAAGTCCAGAGATGAAGTCCAGAGTCAAGGCACAAAAAGTAGAGCAATTATACTTCAACACATAGTGTCAAAATGCCACAACCACTGTAGAACTCATATTGTTTTGTTTGGTGGAATTTTATATCATTTCTAATGTGTGTGCATGTGTGTGTGTGTGTGTGTGTGTGTCTTTCTAACTATTTTGTATTGTCTTTAGATAATAAAAAAATTGTTTAATAAAAAATAGCATGAGCTGGCCTAACAGTTCAGTGCATTAAAGTGTCTGCAAGCAGGTGCGGGGGCCGGGGCTTTGATCCCCTGCTCCCTCTCCCTCCCCGCCTTCACCCTCCCCGTCGCATGCTAGGACAGCTACTGAGACTGGGCATGGTGGCATGGTGGCATGCGCCTGTAATCTCAGCACTTGGGAGGCTGTGAACAGGAGAAACACTGTGAGTCCAATCAAGTAGTGAGACCCTGAACACCTTGTACACCCTTCCCTAAAATACAAAAAAAAACAAACCAAAGTGAAACAAAAAACTGACATTGAAATTTAATGCCACAAAGTTTAACTTTCAAGTGATATATAGTGAAATTTGCCAAGGTAGTATTTTTAGCTTAGTTTAATGTGAATACTCAAGTGTAACAAAATTGCCCAATTGTTTAGTTTGTTAATCTAGACTGAAGCTTATTATGGAAATACTGAACCATAACCATTTGAAGACCCTTTCTGGTGTATCTCTCTATACAACTTTAATTGTCAATCAAATGCAGCACTCAAATTTTCACCTGCAATTTCACATAGGGTAGCAGATTAAAACTTAAAATTGAAAAGTACATTATATTTTTGGGGTGACCCCTGCCTCAGCTGCAGTTGTCTAGGTCCACCACATCTTATGTTTCTGCTTGACCAATGGCTTCAACTTAATTCCAAATGTCCATCCAGAAGGGTTGAGAAATTTCTCTTGCTTCATGGACAGACAGGGAAGATATTCACATATTTTACATCATTTTATAGGAAAAAGAAATGTGGTTCCATAGGCTCAGCTTTAGACTTCTGTACTTACAATTTTGCAAAAATATCCTTTCTGCAAAGGCTGCCACAGAATAGCTTACACTGTAATAGTGTTGTAATTTGGGAAAGGATTATTATTGTGAAACTGGCATCCTTCAATCACAGGTTGTAACCGTTGAATCTGTTCTGGAGGGAAGTTGATCCTTTGTCATTGACTCCCACACAGCTGCGTCTAGGGGCAGAAATTCCAGTGCCTTACGCGATTAGCTATGTGATATGAAGCAAGAAACTCAACTTCTGCAAGCCTCGGATCAGTCTTCTGTGGAAGGGGAATGTTGGTTGCTCCCACATTTTATGCTAGTAGAATTGAAAGGACTAATTAATATAAAGAGACTCATATGAGTTCATGCAAATCTTGTCCCCAGTTGAAATTCAAGTAGTAATGAGAGAATGCCAGGTATAATTACAAATTCAAACCAAATATTTGTAACTCTCTAGACTTTGACTACAACTCATTTACTTTTCCCTACAAAATCAAACTCACAAATAAGAGATTTAAAAGTTATGTAAATATAATTTTATATGAATAACAAACATTTCTACACATAAAGCCAAACAGATACTAATGGGACAATATGTGTAACACATACTCGTCTAAAGCATTCAAAGATTATATAAATAAATAATATGCCAAACTCACAATAGAAAGAAATTGGGAAAATTCATTCACAAAGAGCTCAACCAAAAATGAAATGCAGATGGCTCATAAAGAAATAAAACTATGCTCAGACTCCTCAATCAGGGAAGTGCGAATTTAAACTAAACAGATACCGCTTTTCATTTGTCAAAGAGGTGATGATTTTATGGGATATTGCACTTTCAGACACTGCTGCTAAGCACATAGCTGCGTGCAGCGCCTCCGCAGGGGGCCTGCCCATCCTTACCCCAAACACTGTGAGTGCACACACCATGGGACCAGCCAGCCCCATAGGGAGGGGTTTACTCAACAGATGATCATTAGACACTTGGCGTGTCTAGAACGGCCAACATCATGTTTATTTATTATAGTATTTTGTGCAATAGCATTTATTATAGTATTGTATTTAATGAGAGCCTATTAGTCTTACAGGAGGAGAGCATGTGCATGTAACTACTTTGATTGTTTCGCTTTGATTGTACTGCTGCCTCACCCTTCCCTCCCAGTCGCCCATCTCTACATCTGCACATCTAACAGTCTCTATGATGGTTCTCCCTGAGCAAGACAAGAGTGAGCTACAAGACCAGGAATAATTTAGGAAACAGGGGTGGGGGCAGGGGAGCTTAGCGGGAAAGGGATTGCCACATTTGTGCAACGGCCTGGATCTGGCGTGTAGACTGACAACAATAATAACAGCTAACAGCGTTTTCAATGAGACAGAAATCTTTTGTAAGTGATTTCCATGCATTTCAATTTGTGTCTTTTACAACAACTTTATTTTTTTATTATTTTTTCCAAAATTTTATTGACAGACAAATAGCAATGAGAGAGTTTCAAACCAAATTGGTAGAACAGTTTCAACAATTAACACATTGCATACTCTCTTCTTAGTGGTTATTTGCTGTACAAGATGCAGACATGACATCCTATTTACAAACACTATTACAACAAATCCCTCTATTCATTAAGAGAATACAACGATATATCTATCCTAACCATTATGAACACACAGATACAAAATGGACATTCATTTATATAACCCTTTTTTTGTTTAGTTGCCTTTTACAACAAATTTATAAGATACAACTGTTACATTTTCCACTTTACAAATGAAGAAAATATGGCAAAGAGTGGTAAACTAGTTTGGCTGAGCTCATTCAGCTAATAGCTGGTTTAGCCAAAATTTGAATTCAGGCAATTGAGCTCTATTATATTTATTATATTATAATGAATATTGCATCTATCTATCTATCTATCTATCTATCTATCTATCTATCTATCTATCTGTGTATCAATCTATCTAATCTTTATCAGTGAGAAAATGCAAGATGTAGGATAATACAGTCTTCCATTCATGTATTTTAAACACATGAAGATTATAGCATATACACCTGTATGTTTAAATATGTCATATGCAAAGTACTACACATTTTCTTATGTGTATATAAACTCATTCTAGAAGGCTACATAGAAAACTTGTATCTGACTTATTGAGGTGAATAACTGAATGATTAATGTTTGTAAAGCATTTTAATTTTGAAACACTTCTAAGAAAATAATACAGGGGCTGGGGAGATGGCTCAGTGGATTAAGCGCTTCCCTAGCAAGCACAAGGGTCTGAATTCAATCCCCAGTTCCCCCCCCCCAAAAAAAGAAAGAAAATAATACACCTTAAAACAAGCTGCTTTTTTATTGTTTTTATTTTTGTTTTTAAAGAATACAAAACAGTAAAATACAGAAAAGCATTAGAAATGATGCAAAATTTCATTAAATGAAGTAATATGAATTCAACAATGGTTGCTGTATTTCGTGACGTTATCTTCAAATTAGTTGTTTAGCTTACCAGATATAAATATGCAAAACTGGTTATAAAAACATGAAAAGAAAGTTATAGGAAATTATAAAGAAAAAAAGGATTAAAAAGATTAAGCATTAACTGCTCCTTTCAATAGATCAGCAGATATTGGCAGTACAATTATCCATACTGCATACATACATAAATATATCCTTTTCCCTTCTTTTTTTTAATTGCATTTGGTACAGGGTCTCACTACACAGCTGGGACTCACAGTGGTCCTCCTGTTTTCAGCCTCTCCAGATCTGGGATTGCAGGTGTGTGTCACCATGTCCACACTCGGTCTCTAACTCAGCACGCCTGGAGGTGGGGCTGGTACAGCATCCAGTACTCTTTTCACTTCTTTCTTTCACCCAGTTTTTCCTTCTGATTAAACAAATTCTTTTCCTTTCATAGTATCTATTGTACCTTTCACCTTTTATTTACTCTTTCAGGTTCTCACACTAGGGAGACAATAAGATGTTTGCACATGCGAGTCTAATTTATTTAACTCCATGAGGTAGGATAGCCTATGCTCCACAGAGGTAAAATATCACCTTTATTTTTAATCACTATGCTAGGCAGGTTTTTATTTGACCTTTATTGATCCCTAGGGGGATTCCTGCACCAGATGCGGGGTGAAAATTGCCCACAACAGGCAAAAGAAGAAGCCACTGTCTTCCTGCGATGTGGAGGAGACGGTATCCAGAGCTGGGGAACTGTCTGAACACATTCTTACCTGAGGCAAGACCGCAGTTGGGCATGTTTAGCATAACGGAGACTATATTGTCATTCTCCTGCTGAGACAAAATCCCCAGCACTTACAGTTTAAAGGAAGAGAAGTTTATTTGAGTTCACAGTTTGAGAAGTTCAGCGCACCAGAAGCTGGCACCAAGGCAGAGCCTGTATGGTAGGTGAGTGTGGCAGAGGAAGCTGTTAAAGTGGGAAGCAGAGTGAACACAGAGGAGCCAGATCTAAAATACACTGACAAGGTCTGCCCCACACAAGGACCCGCTTCTTCCCAAAAGCCCTCACCTCCTAATAGCACAGTCAGTGCTCTTGTGATCAATCGTCCTTCAAGAGT
>NW_004524598.1:20639201-20654244 GCF_000260255.1 Octodon degus | reverse complement strand
GAAGGGAGCAGAAGAGGAGGAGGCATCCCAGGCAGTGGCAACAATACCTGCAAGGGGCCTGAAGTGAGGATCAGTTTGCTAGACTCAGGTACCAGCAAGAACCTATGGTGCCACAGGTCCCCATGCAGTAAGTCACAGAGGCAAGCAGAGGTAAGGTGAAGAGGAGAGCATGGAGCACACGTCAGAGATCACAGTTCCAAATGCTCCAAACACCGTCAGAGGTCACTACAAGTTTTGGACAAGAAACTTCCTCGTCATTCTGGGCATCATTCTACTGATAGAGAATAAACAGGTGAGGGTGGCAGCATGGCATCAATTAGAAGGCTGGTCCTGTATTTGGGACAGAAAAGGTAGTCTCCATGGCAACCGTAGGAGCGGAGGTTGGAACGGATGCTGCCAGCTGTGGCTGTACTTTGATGGCGGATTTTCTTAGGACTGTGTTGTGGTGTGGGGGAAAGTGAGAGCTGAGGATTCCTGCTCAGAATTTCTGCATAGCACATGTATAAATATTTATCCCCTTTATTGAATTTGGAGAGTTGAGGCTTACTGAGAGAATGGTGGTGGAAGGGATAGCTCTGTTTTTAAGATGTTAAGTTTGAGATGCTTGCTAAGCATGTAAGTAAAATAACTTGGCAGTCAGAGAGAAATCGTGGGGTTTAGCAGGGAGGTCACCTGGAGAGAACTGTACCCTATATGTTGTTCCCATTGTCTGTACTGAAAGACATAAAACCACACAAATTCAGCATGTCTCCTGGGAAGCCGGACATGATAGATCCCAGCACACTCAGCCAGAACTGGGAGTGCTGGAAGCTTGGCGTCCACATACTTTAGCTGCTGTTAATTCTGTGAAAAGCTAGTTAGAGGCACAATTTGTAGAATAAAATGTGAATCAGGATGAAATCAAAGGTTTGCACTTAGCACATATTTGGTTTTGTTCTTTATAATCCCTACCACTCGTGTGTGTGTGTGTGTGTATGTTGTGCATGTGTGTAACTGTGTTTGATGTGTGTATATGTGTGTGTGTGTATATGTGTGTGTGCACACACCCATTTGTTTTTCTTTTTCTTTTCTTTTCTTTTTTTTGGCAGGACCAGGGATTGAACTCAGGCCCTTGCGCTTGCCAGGGAAGCACTTATTTCACTGAGCCATCTCCCTGGCCCTTTTTCTTTTTTTACACCTATTTGCATGTAACATATGTATTAGGTCCCTTACTTGGCTCAGAAGTATAGAGTGGTGAGCAAAAAATGTGTTCTTTGCTTCCAGGAGATCACAACTTACAGGCTAAACTGAAAGCAACTGCATTTTTCCCCTAATTTTGGAAAGGGTTCGATGTTAGTCTTATGTTGATGTTAGTTATTATTATGGGGAAAGCATAAGTAACATTTGATATTTGTGTTGGAAAATAGCAACAAAGGGAAAGACCTTGAAATTAGGAAAATAGCAAATATGGAAAATGTTAAAATATTTAACCAAAGTAATAATTACAGAAATATAAATTTAAAATGTGTTTCTGCCCTCACAAATGCTTTTTGGAAGCACTTTCTGGGCAGAGAAGGAAGTTGTTGTCAATCAGCAGTAGCTATTCATTGGTTGTCAATTGGTGGTGACCATCCATTGGTTGTCAATAACCATCCACTGGTTGTCAATCAGTGGTAGCCATTAATTGGTCATCAGTCAGTGGTAGCCATCCACTGGTTGTCAATCAGTGGTAGCCATTAGTTGGTCATCAATCAGTGGTAGCCATCCATTGGTTGTCAATAACCATCTATTGGTTGTCAATAAGTGGTAGCCATTTATTGGTCATCAATCAGTGGTAGCCATTCATTGGTTGTCAATAACCATCTATTGGTTGTCCATCAGTGGTAGCCATTAGTTGGTCATCAGTCAGTGGTCGCCATCCACTGGTTGTCCATCAGTGGTCACCACCCATTGGTTGTCAAAGAGTAGTAATTGTCCATTGGTAGCCCAGGCTGACCTCGATCTCACAGCAATGCACCCGCTGAGTGCTGGGATTATAGGCTTGTGTCATCATGACTGGATTTATCTTTAAATTTATAATTTCTATGTGTATGATTTGAAGTATGCAGACTTTTTGAAATTCATTTCTAAAACTGTTTCCTTAAGAAATAATTGAATGATCCAGGGAGTTCCAGCCTGGCAATCATTAGGTTCTGAGTTTAATTCCAGTACAAAAAAAAAAAAAAGAAATAATTGATAACATACCCACATACTATATCTGCATAAAACATGTCCCTTTTCTCTACAGTTATTTTTCCCCAGTACCTAATCTAACAAGTTGGAAAGGGAAAGAATGTCATTTATTGAAAGCATGGATGGCTAAATCGGTATGCAAATACTTGCATGGAGAGATGTTCCATCCTGTGTTTATTGTGCTCGTGAGCAGCGGAAGCTCAGCGCCCATCGGCAAGGGGTTGCTTTACACTTCCCATGCCACTTAGACCAGGACCCATGGCCCTGGTATAAGAGAAACTGTGTCTTTGTTATTTAGTTAAGAAAGAATTATAGGGGCAGGGGAGATAGCTCAGGAGAATGAGCGCTTGCCTGGAAAGAAAGAATTATAGTTATTATAGCAATCAGGTAATAGCAAAGCATGTTATTTGTCAGTTATGCAGTATTTTACGTCTGTTTATTTCTTTTTATTTTTTGTTAGCACATGTTTCACAGTGCATGAACTTTACCTTCCGTGTGGAAGAAGGTCCATGATCCTAGAAAGCTCATCTGTTTATTTACTTATCTTTATTTTTTTAGATGTATCTCAGACTCATACTGAGCCTCCTGTCTCAGCCTCCCCAGAGCTGGGATTACAGGTTTGCAACAACACACCCAGTCTCGGTGGTAGGCTCAAAGTACCTGGGGCTGGGGCTGGCGCAGCACATGAACTCATCTGTTTAGACTCAAGATTATTCTGACCTAGTCACCCCAGTGCTTACTTACTCCCATCCAAATACACCACTCTGGGGTTGGGGGATAGATCAGCAGACTAAGCACCTGCCTGGTAAGGGCAAGAACCCAAGTTCAGTCCCTGGTGTTGCATGCCATACAGGCCTCGAACCCTGGGCCTGCCGTGCTGGCCCCCAAACTGGACATGGTGGTGCACACTTGTAATCCCAGCTCCGGGGAGGCTGAGACAGGAGGATCCCTGAGTCTGAGCTGCGTAGCAAAAGAGACCCTGTACTGAACAAATTATATAAATTAATAATGAAACAAATACACCACTTTTCCAGCTATGTGCCCAGTCATTCCTGATTTCTTTTCAGATTCTTTGACCTTGCCTTACCCTCTGCCTAGACCCCCCGTCCATACACGCAGGACTCTCCCTTCACCATGTCTAGACTCAGAGGCCAGCTGCTCGAGAGCTCTGACCACCCCTTGCACCCACACCAACCCCATGTTCTAAGCCTGTTGGGCCTTTAGTGTTTATCTCTAAAGCAATAGCTGCTAAGAATCATGGACAATTTTGAAAGAACAGCATGAAGTTTAAAAGAAAACTAAAACCAGAGTGTGCCGCCCACATCCCCCAATCCACAGACGCATCTTGTTTTTGTAGGGAAGATGGAGGCTTAGTTCTCAGTGTAAACTTAAGTGCAAGTGGAGGTGGGCATTTGGGGTTAAAAATAAAAAAGGCAGGACATACTGAAGCATGAATAACTGGCCTGCAGAAACTCACATTTAAAAACTACAATCATGGGAAGATAAATGTTAATCAGAACTTACAAATTTTTTTTTATTCTGAAAGACAGCTCTACAGACAAAGAACTTCACAAATGAATATGTTAAAATAAATACACATCAACTAAATAAAGTAAAAAAGTGAGTGAATTACTATTTGCTGGGAAGCAGGATATATATACGCAGGACACCTTCCAATTTATAATTTCTATCTAAGCATCAGGAAGACCTGGGGCCAGTCAGGCACCATTTATACTATTTACCTTTCTCCTCAATGAAGAAGATAGTGGTGACTTGAAGTAGGATTCCCCGGGAAGCTTTCTCTTCCTAAATATTAAAATGCTAGCCACATTGAAGTAGGTGTGGCTAAATTGGAATATGCATGGCTTCTGAGTTGCAGCTTTTGTTGTTGTTGTATTTTAGGGAGGGGTCTATAGGGTGTTCAGGGTCTCACTGCATAGATCGGACTCGTAGTGATCTGCCTGTTTACAGCCTCCCAACAGCGGGGATTACAGGTGCCCGCCACCTCGTCCAGTCTCAGTTGCCATCTCAGTGTGCCCCAGGGGTGGGGCTAGCACAGCAGGCTGGGGGATGGAACCCCCAGCCCCTGCTCCTGCTTGCAGGCACTTTAATCCACTGAGCTATTTGGCTGGTCCTTGAGTTGCAGCTCTCACCCACACTTTGATGTTCCCTGATCAGGTTAGATGCCAGGGGTCACAGAGTATCTTCCCGGCAGTCCGAGCCCAGTCACTACCATGATGTCTTTAGTTTCCATGGAAAGCAATGTCTGTGTCAGTTTCCACAGTCAGCATGGAGAAAGCAGTGTCAGCGAGAGCATTTACCTCTCTAGGAGTCAAGCAATAACTGGTGTGAGTAAGTTCATCTTTCAGGGGACTGATCCAGGGCTAATCTTCTCCGCATCTCATACCCTCCACTCTGCCTCCTCCTCTTTCTTGCTCCTTCCTCTCCCCACCTCTCCTCCTTCTCACCCCCCCCCCCCGTGGTCCCTGATTGCTTTTACACTGGAATATCTCTAAAAGGACACACGTCCTGGGAGTGCTAGTCAGAATCTCTGCCCTTGAAGTCCTCTTCAGAGAACTCAGAAGAGACCAGGAGTCACTTCCTCATTTCCACAGAGGTCGTCCTTTGGCCCGCCTCAGAGGCCGCAAGCTGGGAGTTTCCCACTGGCACTATGGCGAGGACTCAGAACAGAAGGACCACCTCAAATCAGGATGCCCTGTCACCACAATACCCAGTTCTTGGGGACTACTAGGAAGCCTCATACCCGCCTCAAAGTATAGATCTGTATTTCCTGTACCGGGAATCGAACCTAGGGCCTGCGTACTCACCCACATCATTTACTTTTGGGACAATATCTCAGTGAGTGAATAAATTGTCCATACGGGGCTCAAACATGGAATCCTCCTGCCTCAGCCTGCTGTGGTGGGTTACAGGCATGTGCAGGACAGCCAGCTAATAGTTTTAACTGGGGCAGAGAAAGCCACATCCTTCTCTAGAGGAAGTACTGGAAAGCCTGGAAGACGAGAGGGAGATCTACAGATCCAGTCTCTGGCTAAGGGAACAGACAAATAACGATAAATCTGAAGGGGCCATTCCCTGAATGATACCCATTACTTGCATTATTGTTATAAAACACTCAGGGAAGTAAGTTAAGGAACGAAAGGAGCAGGGTCTCTCCTCCTCCCCCACCTCCTCCGAAGGAAGCAGCAAAATCTCCTTGCAGAACGACAACCCTGAGGATACAGCAGTTGTCTTTAAATCTGTGACCATAAAAAATCATTATCTCTGTGAAATACAGCAATTTGGGAGATAATCACACGGTGACCAGGGGGCAGAGCTGCCAATCTGAAGGATTACACTCCCGCGCGCCCGCCCTGACCTTCCTGCGAGCCAGCTGCCGGCGTGGCGAGGGCTCCCGGCCACTGGGCTCCTTCATTAGGGGCCTCCGCGCGGGCCATTTGCATAACGCCCAGGCTTTCGTAATTAGTACTTCATTTCTCCCTTGACTTACTTGGCGGGTAAGTTCACTGTTAGCCCTCCTTGGATAGCTCTTCCTTGCTGAAATACAGAAGGGTTAGAGAAGGCAGGCCAGGAGAATAAGAAGGGACAAGGGGCAGGGCCCGAAAATTAAGGTCTCGGCAATGAGTCCATTAATAGTTTCAGGCTTATGCAGGGTTTCCCCCCACCTTCCTCCTCCTCTAGATGCCAGTGCACTCGCCTTTGCCCGCTCCGCGCTTGTCCCCTCCTACAGCGTACCCCCTACCGGTGGCTTTAGATTTCAGAATGAACTCTCGAATAGAGAGAGATCCTGCCTATCCGCTCATGGACTGAGCAAGTCTCAAATCCTAATGGAGGCTGGGATCCGACTTCTCCTGAAAGTGCTGCACATTTCTAATTTCTCACTCAGCCTCTCTCGTGCTGGATTTTGTACACAATTGAAACAAAAATAAGAGCAAAATACGTTGAATATCCCATGGTTATAGTTCTCCAATGTTTGTAATTCACATTCAAGCAAAACCACTCTGCTCTTTCACTAAGCTTTACATGACCTGATCTAAGAAGTAGAAATGGCTCAACTTTTCCCACTTAATAAAAATAACCCCCAAAAGTAGTGAATCTCCATTTCTCTTCATGAAGACAGATTCTGTTAGTGGACCCAAGAGACATTTGATGACCCCTTTGAAGTAAATAGAAAATGACAATAATTCAAAGCACAGTGTGTCACACATAATTTAGTCTAGAAATATATGAATTACATCAGTGAAAATCAGTAATTATTTCTCAAAATTTCCATTTCAGCATTTTCTCTAGTTTTTAACTTGATTTCTATTTGCACTGTAACCCACAAATTGTTTTTCACTCAAAGATCTGGTTAACCTGTCCTCACCAAAGGCATTGCATGCTTCAGGAAGGTTAGGGACGGAGGAGAAGAGTAAAACACAGGTCCTCAGGAAGCTTGCAGTCTAGTTGAACAAAGGACACATACCCAAGCACCATAATTACTTTGTGGCTAGTAATACGCTGACATCACCAATCAAAGTGACTTATCCAGGGTCTTAGCTTGCCCTACACATTAACTCTTAAAGTCTGACCCCTGGGTCATTAAACAGAAGGGGTATATGGCCTAGTACCATCTCTACCTTTGTATGGAGTCAACTATTTTTCTTGTGGCTCAATTACTTCTTCTCCAAGCAGAAGATGCCAATCCACTATTAGTAGTTAGAGGATTTCCCTCAGGACCTTGCCTTTGCTGGGTAGGCACTGTGCCACTGGGCTATGTTCCTGGCCCTACCTAGAGGATTTCCCCGATACTTTCTCAGTCTAATAAAACAATAAGTCTCTGAATGTCATGTGAAATACATTATGCAAATTTTACTATTTGTTACCTGATTGACAAAGCCCTGAATAATAATTATTTTAAAAAGAGAAAGGCAAGCAAACATAAGCACCTTTAAATTTGACTACATGGGGTTGGAGAGATAGCTCAGTGGTCTAAATGCCTGCCCAGCAAGCACAAGGATCCAGGTTCCATCCCCAACACCAAATGCTCTGGCCACCCAGAACCCCTGGAGCACCATGCCGGATATTGAAACCAGGAATCCTGGTGCATGCTTGTAATATCAGCACTTGGGTGGCTGAGAGAGGAGAATCACTGAGAGGCCTAGTGACACAATAAGGCCCTGTACCAAAGAAATAAAAGATTAAAAAGGGAAATTGACTGTATCAAAAAAGAGGTCAGAGGCTGATTTTTTGTTCAGCCATTCCTCCCCAATGTATGTGTCTGACGCCCACAGCATTCTGACTCCATTCTCCGGTATACTCCACAGGACTTGAACTTGTGGCTGCTTGGAAAGTGCTTCCTCACCTTTGAGATCGGTGGGGTCTGGGACTAAATCAACAGAGTCCATATAAGCCACATCTTGAACATTTTCTGGGATGGATGGAGCACTGCTTTCAGTTCCTTATAACTCCAAACTCTCTTAATGTGTTTTTTTATAATGACTTCAGCATATACACATACACATAGAAATATACAGTGAAAAGATAATTTGTTTCAATAATAGAAATATTCTGACCTGAATCATTACTGAAGCAAATGGTCTTTGAAAAAGTTAATATACATTGGGAATTTTTTCAAGTGCTTCTTTACATATAAAATTTATAGACTACAACTATATTAACACTACGCATTTTTGTTAATATGTTAAAATGCATTTAGAATAAACACATGCACATATATGGTTCAGCATATTAAAAATTATTAATGACAGGCAAATTGCCTTTAATATAATCATATACTCCTTCCTAATTTACAGTATCCAAATTATAAATTATTTATTCATGTTTATTCATGTTTCCAAACAGATTTTTTAATGTATTTAGTACAGGGTCTACAGGGTCTCACTATACAGCTGGGACTCTTAGTTATCTTCTGGTTTTCAGCCTCCCAAGTGCTGGGATTACGGGCGCATGCCACCATACCCAATCTCAATCCCTGTCTCAGTTCGCCCCTGGGGCGGGGCCAACACGGCTCACCAGAGATCAAACCCCAGTCCCTGGGTCTGCCTAAGCAGGTGCTTTAGTCTGCTGAGCTATCTGGCCTGAACAGATTTTTATTATTTTTTTCAATTTATTCTTTACAGTCAACTGAAATATAATTATTTTTTCAGCAGAGACTTTCTTTCTCTCCCTCTAAAAACAGTGAGTGCACTTATTTAATCCCCACAATTAAAATACTATGAGATGTTCGTGGGAAATGAAAACCACACAGGGCAAAGGGCGGACCGAGAAGTTACTGTGGTCGTGGTAAGTATTAGTCACACGTGATAGGAGGGATAGAGCCGCTTGTGCAGCGATCACTTGAGGTGTTGAGCTCTGAAATATTTGCCCATAATGTCTTTTCAGCGTAGCTGGTTGCACGGATGGATGTGGGTCTCTGTCCCAAGTGATGCCTCTCTGAACAGAAAGTGTCTGCAGGTGTCTGCCTCCAGGTAGGTCACTGAAAGACAATGCAAATGAGAACAGCTTCCCGGCAGCAGCTGGGGAAGAGAAACCAGAGAAATTAACAAGCAGAAACCCAGTAGACACTGGCATCGTTCTCCATAGCAAGATAAGTCTCAGGGCATTTTAGAATTTGCCCTCCATTAACTCATGGATTACCCTCTCCCTCAGGTACATGGCAGCAGGTCAGAAGTGTATAAACTAAACAGAAGAATTTCTCAATTATCCACTTAGAGAATATGCATCTTATTTTTTAGTCAATGCTGATTTCATATCTCTCGCTGTCTAGCCAATGTCCGCCTGCTGGTTTCCGCAGCTCTACCCCTGGATGTCAGCTGGCCAGCGCTTTGGGAAATAATATGAATACGACGCTGAGGTAGGCGTACCTCTGCCTCCCACATAAAAGCCATGCAATTTATATCTGGTTAAAAAGTATTTTGTACCAAATCTTCTTCAGATTCTTACTACATCTACTAGCTCATTCTGAACATGTTGTGAGTGCAGATAACTTAGAAGGGGAAAGAAAAGAACAGAAATAATTCACACAGTGAATTTTTTCCCTTGTCTATTGTTTTCTTTATGATTCCGTGATATACGGGATCAGTGCCCTAAATATGGGGCAACTAAGACATAGACTGAATAGTTGTCTGACTACCATGACTGGTAATGATGGGATTCAGTATATGTGTCCACATCTCTCTGAGTCTAATCCAGTCGACTTTGTAGTTTTCCGCTCTAAGATGTTGTGTCGGTCTTGGAATGTGTGAAGTGTGTAAATAGTTAATACATGTGAAATATTGAGGTAACTGCGAAGTGAAAGCCAAGCCCCCAAAGTAAGCGCTCCTCTACAGCAGAATTCTTTTCCTGAAACAGTTCACAGATGTACCTAACACAATCAATGCAGTAATAAAATTACTCCAACATAATTGTGTAGAGTGGAACGCCCTGTTAACCTGTAGAACACCTGGGAGTCAAGCTCAGACAAGGAGACAGAGCGGAGGAAATCCCCAGCTGAACCCACTTGGCCGCACATTCCTTCCTAACGTAGGCCATCCCTGGTGATAAAATAGGAGCCGGAATGTTAGGACACTGAGGAGAGCATGTCCCATTACGGAGCTGCACAGCAACCAGATGTCCACAGTGGAAGGTCTGGGAAGACAATTACAGCGCTTTCCCTCCAGGCCTGTATTGATCAAAGGAGCAACACATATGCATGTTTCATCGTTCAAATGCTAATGAATCTATAAACCTCATTATTTCTTATCTGTCTTTGAGTTTCCACAGCAGTTTTTGGTGACAAAACATAGTGATGCCAGTAATGTTCGCACTTCTTAGATGCATTCTGGGATGAAGTAATAGGAAACCAATAATAAGGAAAAAAAATAATGTAACCGCAGAGTATGCTTTATTTACAGATTGAGAATGGGTACAAACGTACTCGTTTTCTCTTTGAAGTATAACTTACATCAAACAAGAATTATAATGTCTAAGAAACCACAAAAGATGTATTTGTGGTGAACTGCGAAATTCTCAGAAGATATAAGTGTAATTATGTTTTCACATATATTATGCAGAACAAGAGCCTGGCGAGAACAGCTACCTAGGCATGGTGTGGCAGGGGAGGAAGATGATCTCTCCTACTACGGATCTTTCTCGTTCTTGTCCATGCCTACTTTATGGCATCCTATTTGGTGGCTATTATCATTGTCATTACATTTGTGTTTGTTTTCAGAGATGCTTCCACTGTTTAGCGGTCAAAACAGAACATTAGAGCCAGAGGTGTCCAGTCAAAACTTATTCTTTTATTTATTTTCAAGATGACCTTGGTCAAGTTAATTGTCTTCCCCGATCATCAGTTTTTCCACCTTTAAAAAGGGCTAATAATTACTATTTCTGGTTTTGTGACCCAGTATGATTTGCTCATTATTTCAAGGGTGTCTCTTTCATGTAAAATGAAAGATTGGTGTTGAATGTGATAAAACACGCAGAAGCTAACCAAGGACCTAGCACACAGTAGATGCTAAGTGGCTGTCAGTACTTCATACTTATGACAAAATATTTGGAAAATAACTTCAAAAGATAGAAAGAAATTTTCTAAACTTCGTTGTCCTAACCTCCAGGCTTTTTTCTATGTTTGCATTTTTGCACATAGGTGAGTTGATATCAACCACAGTATTGAAGATGAGATAATAATTTATTAAATAATAAACATTGCTCTATATCATTGCAGAATCATAATAGCCCTTGTGATGGTTAATTTCACTGAGCTAAGGGATGCCCAGATAGCTGGTGAGATATTTCTGGGTGTGTCTTTGGAGAAGTTGTGTGGAATAAATCAGAATTTGCATGGCTACCCTGAATAAGGAAGCTCTTCCCTCACCAAGATCAGCAGGCATTGTACCCACCTCTCAGGGCCTGAAAGGAACAGAGGCGGAGGACAATCTCACCCCTCTTCCTGAATTAAAAGTTCTCCTTTTTTCTACCCTCAGACTACAGAACTCCTGCGTCATGAGCACCCAGACTTGGAGATTTAGTCTAGTGGCCCCTTCCACAAACCTCATAGCTCTCTGTCTATTCTCTGGCCTTTGAACTTAGACTGAATTACACTATCTTTTTCCCATGTCTGTAGTTTACAGAAAACAGATCATGATTCTTGACCTACATAAACACATAAGACAATTCCTCTATTAAACACCTCGTCAATCACACACACACACACACACACACACACACACACACACACATATATATATATGATTTATATATGTGGTTATATTCATATATATATTATATATAATATATAGTTTTAAGAGAACTCTGATTTAACCACGATGTCAATAGTAGCACTTTAATGTATATTATAAAATATTTAATTAAATTATGACCTTGATATCTTAAATACTATATTAGCTACATTTGGTAATATTTTATCCAGTTATGTTATACAAAACAATTATTTGTAATTTTGTGCAAGGAGATATATTTTGTTCCCCACAAGCAACAAAAGAAAGGCAAACTGAAACAATTCACTTACGATGAGGAATAAAAAAACAAGAGAGAAATGGCCAGCGAGATAACTCAGTGGACTAAGTGCCTACTTGGGCAAGTGCATGGGCTAGGGTTTGATCCCAGGCACCACATTCAGTGCCAGCCCTGCCCTTGGGTGCTCTGAGTCAGCCACTGAGACTGGGAGTGGTAGTGCGCTTCTGGAATCCCAGTGCTGGGGAGGCTGAAAACAGGAGTATCACTAAGAGTCCAAGCTGTATCATGTGACCCAGTACCAAATAAATAAATAAAGAGAAGCTACAGAACAGGGTGCCATGAAGACATTCTTTGTGGTTTGATGTAGTTAGAATAGAGAAAGACTAATTAGAAAATGCATGATGTTTACACATGTGAGTGGAGTTTATTTCACTTATGAGTATATCTTCAAGTGACATCCACTTAAATATGAAGGCTTTGAGTTTATCATTCTTTATAGCTGAGTAATATTCTATTGTATAAAAGTAACACATCTTTTTCGCCCATTCCTCAGATGACAGGCATCTTGGTTGTTTCCAAGATTTGGCTATCACAAATTGTGCTGCTATAAACATAGGCACATATATATCACTATGATTTGATGTTTTCAGTTCCTCCGAGAAAATTCCCAGTAGGGGAATAGCTGGCTTGAATGGGATTTCCAGTCCTAGTTTTTTAAGGAGTCTCTAAACTTATTTCCATAATGGTTGCACCAGTCTACATTCTCACCAGCAGTAGAGAAGGGTTCCCTTTTCCCCACAGCATCTCCAACATTTGTTGCTAGTAGATTTCTTTATGATAGCCATTCTTTCTGGGGTGAGATGATATCTCAATATTGTTTAAATTTGCATTTCATGGGTGGCTAGTGATGTGGAGCAGTTTTTCATATATTTATTCACTCCTTTAATTTCATCCTCTGAGAAGTGTGTGTTCATCTCACATGCCTATTTCTGGATTGGGTCTTTAAATTTTGGGGCCTGAATGTTTTTTAGTTCTTTATAAATTCTAGAGAGCAGACCTTTGTTTGAGTGCTTATTTGTCAAGATTTTTTCCAAATTTGTGGCTTGTCTTTTCACTTTGTTGATAATTTTTTTTTTGACGTGCAAAAACATCAATAGGAGGAAGTCCCAGTAGTTCATTCTTTCAAGTGTTTCCCATGCTATTTGATTTTTGTTCGTGAACTCTTTGCCTACCCCTATGTCTTTAAGAGTTCCTCCTACTTTCTGTTCCAGGAGATTTAGTATTTCTGTTTTAATGTTCATATCTTTAATCTATTTTGACTTTAGCTTAGTGCATGGTGATAGACCTGGTTCAAGTTTTAGTTTTCAGCATGTAAATATTGTACAGTCTCCCTACTATAAGAACTCAAAAGAAGAAATGCAAATAGAAAGGTATAACACAATTAAAAGGAAAGCAAGAACTTGAGGATTAGACAATGAAGAGAGAGCAAGGAAAAAAGCTAAGAAACATGACAGGGGAAAAGCCATACATTTATATGTACAAGATGGATAAGGGAATGATCCTGAGAATCTTCAGCAAATTTTCAAAACTAGCAGTTAATTGGTAGGATTCTCACCCTGACTAACTATATATGCTGATACCTGTGAACAAAGCAATTGTACTGAAGATAGCAATGTGTAAAAGTCATGCTTGAAGTGCCTGTCATTCTGGTCTTCTGAATATGTGCTGTTTGTCATGACACACTGTTTGCTGCTGTGCTGTCTCTCAGGTAGATGTTTGTTTAAAAAGGAAGGGGGTGATGAAGGAAGGCAGGAGGAAGGAAAAGGAGTATTGCAGGACTGTCCTGCTACAATGCTGTGTATGCTTAGATTTCTAAACTTCTGTGTAAAAATATGTAATTGTTTATTCCTTTTTAAATATATTTTTATGTTGTAAATTTTTTTCTTCATATTCTGTAGGGACTTAAAGTTTAACATATCAGTATTTGATGAAAAATACCTGTTTCGTGTCACGCCTAAGATGTTTGATACTTAGACCTCAGATAGTGAGGTTAAGCTCAACTGCCTGTGTTGTAGGGTAATAACAATAAGCTTCTCTTCTGGAGGGTTAACAACCTAAGTTTGTAGACCAAAAATTAGAGAAAAAGGAGGGCTTCAAGGATAGCTAACATTTTGGCCCTAGCCTTTCAAAGGCAGTGAGGATTCAGGACATAGGAGAACTTGTACTCTAACATCATGTAACTCAGTTTTGTCCCAAGTTTTCTGATCAAGAAGATTATGGGGCCACAGAGGAAAGTGATCAGTGATGTAGAATGTGCCTAAGGAGAGTCACATGGAGAGAAAATATTCTCTCAGGCTTTCACAGAAAGTCAATTGGTCAGGCAATGGCCGTGGCTCATCCAAATGGCTGATACTGACAAAGGATCTACAGTCTGTGGTACAGGATTTCAGGTTAAATCCTGAGGTGATTTGACTGACCTTATCAGATACAAAAGCTACATTTCTTGTTACGTTGGTCTTGCTTTGTCTTTGTCTTAACCATCCAGCAGAAAAGTATACAGATGAAGTATGAAAAGTAAAGCCATATTAATATGCTGTAAAAGGCTCAAGTCAACAACTTCTGCTATTGCCAGTCTTATGGAAAACCCACTACTCTTATGGAGTTCTGGACTATACTGGAATATTTTGCTGAATTCATGTACCTACAATATTTAAATGGCAATGGAATATCCTTCTCTCACGAAACTAAACAAAAAAAGGAGGATACAAATGAACAACCATTTTGTATCTGTATATTCAAAATAGTTAGGATAGATATACAGCTACTTTCTCTTAATTCAATGAATAGAAAGATTTGTTCTAATAGTGTCTGGAAACAGGATATCATGTCTGCATCTTGTACGATGAATAACCACTAAGACAGCAATATGCCATGTATTAATTATTAAACTGTCCTACTAATCAGTTTTGAAACTGTCTCATTGCTGTTTGTTTCTCAATAAAATTGTTGAAAAAAAATGCATGATGCTCCATACAACTTGCAGAAGTAAAGTACAAATTTCTATGGCAGATCCACAGGCCTTCCTGTCAATGCGCCTGGTGCTCCCATTTTGTAAGCACTCAAGCAGGCTTCAGGGAAGAGGGGATGTTTAAACTGAAAAGGAAGCATAGCCTCCAAAGACAGCAGAAACACAGGAGATCCCTTCAGGGCTGTCTCCACTTTTTTTTTTTAACTCTACCCAAAACTGGTAATAAGCATTTCTGGCAGAAGTTGTATTTAAATAATCTGAAGTGTCTGTAAAGAAGAAGATAGTTTTAATGAAGTGGACACTTTTTTCTATTACTAATAT
>NW_004524598.1:20634544-20639101 GCF_000260255.1 Octodon degus | reverse complement strand
TATATATATATATGTGTGTGTGTGTGTGTGTGTGTGTTGAAATGAAAACTAAAAAGGCATTGGAAATATACATAGAGAATATAAATCAGGATACTCAACACTATTAGCTCTTTCTTTTGATAAGGCAGGTGTCTTGTTTCTAAAATTAAGTTAAATTTAGTGGGCAAAATGGGAATAGAGGCCAATTATTCCAGCTCAAAAGTTGTAATTATTTATTTCAATCAAACTCTGGACAGAAGTGCATTGCGAGCAATTCAGGCCCCTTGAACAGGCAAGGTGTGTAGACACACCCCGGGGCAGACAACACACTGCTTCTGCTTTCTTGGATACTCCAGAGGGAAGAAGCTTGACTAAACTCACTCATGCTTCCCAGCTGGCATATTTCTCTTCGCTTTTTAAGCTTATTATATGTTAGAAGAAATTTACTGTCTCTTTCTCATTGTTCCCTACATATTGCACAAAAGGTACAAAAAGAACCTTTCTAGGTTTAATCAGGATTACTTGATCAGCTTTTATGAGAAACCAGGTCCGTTTTGCCTTTCCTCTCCCACTTCCTTTTCCTCCTGGACCCAGCAGTTCCTCAAGCCAGAGTTATGTTGGGATCTGGGGTGGGATTCAGTTTGTACTTTATGGACCCGCCTGTGAGGTAGCCACAGCTCTAGTGCCACATTGCTATTTACTGGAAGTTTCTGGGCTTGGGCCTTGATACTAGCTACCAGGATGCAGTGTGCAAAGGGTGGCCCAAGTTTTAAAAATGTGAAAAATATCATAATGCAATTTCTTGGGCTGGCCAAATAGCTCAGCAGATTAAAGTGCCTGCTTAGGCAGACACGGTGGCCGGGGTTCGATCCCCACCATGCTGTGCTGGACCTGCCCCCGGGGTGCACTGAGATGGCGATTAAGACTGGGTGTGGTGGCGTGTGCCTGTAATCCTAGCACTTGGGAGGCTGAACACAGGAGAATCACCATGATTCCGATCTATATAGTGAGACCCTGTATACCCTTACAAAAAATGCAAAAATAATAATAAATAAATAAAATACAAATTAAAAATAACAATGTCTCTTCTATTTATAACAGCTTACCTCTACCCTAAATTAATAAAGTTTATGACCTAGCTGAATGGTTCATAGTCAGAAAATAATTACAAAGGGAACCTCATGTAGGCAGTTGTCTCACAGCTTTGGACTGGGGCCATTTTTCTAAAGACCCTAACTTCACCAGTTCTGGATAAGTTGATAATTTTCCTTTTCAGTCAAAATATATAAACTTGAACTCCTTTTCTGTGGCCAAACTAGAATGCTTTATTGGTACAGAAAAATTAATTTTTATCTTTCT
This sequence comes from Octodon degus, assembly GCF_000260255.1. Lineage (NCBI taxonomy): Eukaryota > Metazoa > Chordata > Mammalia > Rodentia > Octodontidae > Octodon > Octodon degus. Next base: position 20,637,763 of record NW_004524598.1, on the reverse strand, counting down.
AAAGTGACAATCATAGATGGTTTTTGAATCAATTATTTTGGAAGCAGTACTGAGACATCTAATCTCATTTTCAACCAAAGCTATCAGGTCAAGCAAGAATTGTGAGCTCAGAACTAAAATAACATGGTTTTAGTTACCATAGCGTTCAGTCTATTCATTGGCTTTTATTGGTATTGAAGTAACATTTAGGCAAGATTATGTTGCAACCTTTGTTTTTATATAGCTATTTAAAGACTAAAAGATAAGTAGCTATTAGTAAGGCAATTAATATAAATGAATACCGAACACTGACATCAACAGTTAAGAGACAAGTTGGAATAAAGATTTTTTAATTTTTATTTTATTCAGTTATTTATTAATTTTTAATTTATGTATTTGGTACAGGGTCTCACTAGGCAGCTCCGACTCACAGTGATCCTCCTGTTTTCAGTCTCCCTGGTGCTGGGATTACAGGCGTGAGCCACCACACCCGGTCTTGGTGGCTGACTCAGTGCACTCCAGGGGTGGGGTCAGCACAGCGTGTGGTGCCAAGGACGGGACCCCGGCCCCTGCGCTCGCCTAAGCAGGCGTTTAGTCCACTGAGCTATCTCACTGGCTCTATTTGTAGAATTTTGATATGACAGCAAAAATTGTTTAGCTATCTCTTTTGTTCAACTCTAGCGACTTAAATAATTTCTAAGGGAGACAAAGGATGAGATGGAAGGAGAGGAAGATGGAGGATTTTTTTTTTTTTTAAAAAGCTTTTTTTTCCACATATGAGGAACATTTATGTATTTATTTATTTAGTACAGGATCTACAAGGTCGCACTGCATAGATCGGATTCATAGTGATTCTTCTGTTTTTCAGCCTCCCACTCACTGGGATTACAGGCATGCGCCGCCACACCCAGTCTCAGTCAGCGTCTCAGCGCGTCCAGGGGTGGTACTGGCCCAGCACACCAGGGATCGAACCCCAGTCCCTGCGTCTGCCTAAGCAGGCACTTTAATCTGTCGAGCTCTCTGACCAATCTATGGGGAAGTTTTATAAGATGGTATTTCTCAGTGATATATACTGAATTTGGTGGGCAAGTTCAAGGCTCGTTCACTTTCAGAATATCTGTAGTTTAATACTTTATGTAGTTTGGCAGTGTGCTGTTCTTCATCTGGCTTCTCCGCCAGTGAAACTATTTCTTTGGTACATTTAGCATCCGCCCTGGCTTGTCCTTCCTAGGACGCTAGGAAGTTCACGGGCTGACCCAATCACCTTCATCTCAGCAAGGCACTTACTCATTTGGGTTTTCTACAGATTTCTATCCCCTCATAGATTTACTTTGATGACATTCTGACAGGACTACATTACGTCACTTTGAATTTATTCATTTTTATAAAATAAGTTCATTTTTCTCAATAATTTAAAATCATCAATCATCTAAAAAGAAATTTTGACTATCAAACCAAATCAGAATAGAAGCTACAAAGCAAAGATTAACCACGGGCATTCATGAATGCTATCCTGGGTACAAATGATCCTGCAAGATAGATTTTGTGGTACTAAGCTACTTTTATCCAAATTTATCAAGTGTTCATTTTAATAAATTTCATTGCTTTACTTCCACCATTTACATTTAAATGCAAATCTTATTTTGTGGTCCTACCACAGTTCTTATATAGAAAGAAGGGAAATTACTATACAAATGCCATTACCTAGAAGTTTGAAATCCTGAGACTACAAACGGGTTAATTAATTACATTATCTGTAGCATTACCCTGGCTACACTTTGCCTGGAAGGCATACGGATCCACTCAGCTGCTGAATTTGAAAGAGCTGAGTCCTTTTCATGCAGAAGAAAAATCATCTACATAACCCTCTTCCACCCCCACTGTAAGCACTGGAGGATTTTATGTTTCTTTTTCTCCTGATTATTGCATTTCTGGTGAGATAATTAAAAGAAGAAATATTAAATAACTACCACAACATTTCATACCATCCTAAAAATCTAAGTGCAGTGTAATATATTTCAATCACGGTACCTACTAACGTGGCTTACATTGTATTTGAGCCAATGACCTCCACACAGGGCCAGGAAAATTAAATATGAATATTGTGTCTGCCTTTCAGAAACTCATATCAGATTAAGTTCATAAAAGGATAAGCAAAAAGGTACACAGTCTTAAAAATGCGTTATAAGATTTGCCTTGCTGACAAACTATTGGTGCTGTGTAAGCCATTTGTTCAGCTATTTGTAGACTCTAAATTAGTTGCACAACTGTTCAGCTCATGCTTGTTTTGTTTCTGCTTTCTTCCTTGCTCCTTTCTTAAAATCCTTTCTCTAGTTCCTTTAACACTTTCATTTTTTCCCCTCTATTTTGATTGATTTTTAAAGCTAAAATATTTTAGACAGCTAAAATATTGTATAGTGACATAAAAAATTTTAGACAGCTAAAATATTGTATAGTGACATAAAAAATGCCAAAATATTAAGTGACACCTACATTAGACAAATAAATTAAATAGCGATAAAATTAGTACAACACATAGTACATCAGAAACTGCTGTATAATTGTGAAGCATGGATGGCAAATGAGTTCTGAGTTCTCGGGTGGCCAAAGATAGAAACGGAGGTGTAACTCAGTGCCCAAGTTTTGGTAAGATTTCGGCAACTGCTAAGAATCAACACAACTCCTTCCAGAGTGAAGAAATGTTTTTCCTCAGTCTGCTCATGGCAGAGACCTTTCCCACAATATCACGGTATTTAAGTTTCGGGCACAAAGCAGTTTGACTAGGAAATCTCAGAGATTTTGTTGGTGTAATATGATTATGAAGGGGCTGAGACGTTCTAAAACCTGAACCATGCAAATTACAAGATAATTTCTCTTTTTCTTTGTGTTCAAATCACTGCTCTCATTACAACAAATGCACAGTAAAAAAGACCGATTCTGTAGCTGAATAAGTCTCGTAAAAGTACATTTATAAATCTGATAATATCAGAGACAATTCTAGTTTTGGGGCTATATCCTTTTTCTTTTCTCCGTGCATGTGTGCCGTCCTGGCATGGAAGCCAGGGCCTTGTGTGTGCTAAGCGTGTATTCTACACCAGAGCTGCGTCATCAGCCCAGGACTTCGGCATTTAATTAAGATATTCAGGGCTGGAGAGATGGCTCAGTGGTCTAAAGCACCTACTTAGAACAAGCTTAGCAAAAGCATCAGGGACCGCGGTTCAATCCCCCAGCACCACATGC
>NW_004524598.1:20630434-20634308 GCF_000260255.1 Octodon degus | reverse complement strand
GTTTTTAAGTTAAAATAATTATACATTTAAAATTTTGATTTGCACTGAGAATTTATTACCACTGATTTTTCTATGAATCATGAAGGGTTTTAAATGAAAATACTGATTATTTCCAAGACTTTATATTGTACGCTAGAAGTATTGCAGTGTCGTCTTTGTCCTTTCCTTCCAGGGTTGCAGCTGCCACAGTTTGACAGATGCAGAATTACTCACACTGTCACTGTCCCCGTGTCTCTTCCAGGCACAAGAGGTTCATCAACGCTACCCAAAACTACAAAAACAAGAAACACACTCCAAGTTTGCCTTTGGAATTTCCAACCTGTTCTGCTTACTCGTCAGACCTCCGGCTACCTATTACACAGTACAGTCAAGGCTGCAGAACCTCAGAAGCATTTAGCATTGATAGATAGAATTCAAAGAAAACGTTTGCAGTTGATCTTAGACAAGTCACCAGAATTGTCTTCATTTGCTCATTTTACAAATGGATTCAGTGACACGTTTTCTCCCTTGCAGGGAGGCTTTGCTGGTCCGCGTGTTGGTGACGCCTAAGTGACTAGGAAATATAAATGGCAAGTGTTACATGTAGGGCGCCAGGTAGCGTTTTCACCCTCAGTCTGTGTCTCGTATTTGTACAACAACATATAGTTCCTCATTGGAATGGATTAGGCTAAAGTAACATAGGCCAAGCAGCCGGCTACAGTGTTAAGAAGACACTCAAAACTGGTCGTTTTCCAATTTGTATGACATCCAAAACCTGGTCACATTGCTCATTTTATTGTCCTGACGAGATCTCCTTGTGCTATCCTCAGTGTGTGGCTGCACGGCAAGACTCAGCATTTCGGTGTGGCTGTATGTTCAGAGGACCAACACTGCACACACAGACATTTGAGAACACGCATGTGTCCCTCTAGTGGAAAGTTCAGCCAAGTAGGCTCATGGTTGATAGCTCAGCCGGTTTGCCAAAGGAACAAAGGTCTCTGTGTAGTTTCAGGGGTCTCTGCTGGGTCTGTGGAAAGCCAGAAAGAAAAGGGGCTGGGATGTGTGTGGCTTTTGTCCAATTCAATACATCAGGGAGAACCCATACCCAGTGAGCACAGGTCATTTTCTTTACACTGGAGTTGAGTGTGACCTAAAGAAAAATCACTCTATCACCCTTTAGGAAAACTTCTCAAGTCTTCTGCTCTCTAATTCATAAAATGGTAAGGTTGCTTGCAGAAATCCTAGCTTGCTGGCCAGGAAGTGTTCTGAGCTCTGCAGAGTCACTCGGCAGCATTTATTGAGCTCCCACTGTATTCTCAGAGTTGTGCAAACACAACACATCAGGTTAACAAATCACAACTCTTCCAGCTGCAAAATAATTTGTTAAAAGTCTTCGCTCCATTAATATTCCATGCCGTATGTTGGAGAAAGGTCTAAATTCTATTGCTTTTGCTTTTCCAGATAATTTATGAAAAAAGATGAAATATTAACTAGGAATGTGGTACAATGGCTTTCTATTTCACTAGGCAATGACAAATGGAGCAGCGTAGGCACATATTTGAATAAGGAATTATCAATCAACCTCAAACTTGACCCACAGCTGTCATCCCTATAAATTAATGTTTACCATTTTAAGTATGTGCAGGACATCTGGAAGTACACAGGCTGTAGCTGGCAAGAAATGTTCAAGAAATACTATATCAAAAGCTAATTATAGCAGCAGAGAGCCCAAGCGTCACTTTGCTATGGTGAATTATAGACGGGAGCTCTGACACCACAAACTGTTATTCATAACTAAATCATAATGCTTTTAAGTTTTAATTAATCTGCTTAGCTTTAGTTGCAAGGGGGAAGCTTGCTTAACCATTCCGCCACCAGGCTCTCTTGGGCTAGCCCGGAACGGCATCTGCACCTAAGGGAGCCGACCACATTATCACTCTGATATTACCGCTATTAAAGCGAAGTTCTTTTAATATGTCAGAGTCGGGATAGTTCCTTCTATTTCATTATCAAAAAACCAATTAATTTTCCATAAGAGCACCAAATTAATTACAAAATACTATGGAAATCAGAACTGTCTCTTTTTCCCAACCATTATGGAAATACCGAGCCCCTCGGCAGCAAAATCCTTAGAAAGGAACAGTTTTTCTCCTTACTTAACATTTTATTTGTGATGTTGGCAAGACCTTGAAAGTTGATTTATTTCTCTTTCCAATCACCTTCACCTCCAATTACTTACACAGGCCATATTTCCTATTAAGTCATCCTCATGAAGGACAACTGAAGAAAACACATTTATTTTTTAACAAGAAAGCCCTTCTTATGTGCTTTGACTTTTGGAGTTTTCATCTGATCTGCCTACCTAAGTGATACCCTTTTTGGGAAGATGGTCATGTTTTAAATTTATTTTATATCCACACTTTTCACTCCCTGGCCTTGGTATGAACACCCACTCTGAATTCATATTAGGGATTTAGTAAATATTGTTAGTTGAAAGAGATTGAATTTTAATTAGCAACCTCCCAAATTTTAACTTATTGAGCTAGAATCTAAGCCAAATAAGAAAGAGAAAGAGGAGTAGGAACCGTCATAGGCTTTTCATAAAGAATTCTACAAGGAAATTAATAGAGATAACTCCTGCCTATTTAAAATTCTGTTGAGCAAACAAAAATATTTTCCTTCTGTGGAGTATATTATGACCCTATATACAAGGAAATCTGCAAAAAAGAAATGAAAAGGGACAATAATATTTGAAAATATATTGTCTCTACTCTCAGGGCATTAGCTGGTATTGTGGAACCCTTGTTCAAATGAAATGATAGGAAGACCCCTGAGTGTAAAAGAATTGCTTGTCCTGAAGTCCAGATGATGAGGGGCCTAACTTGTGGACCCCCTTGGACTTCACTTGTTCAGAGGCGACTCTTTGTCATCTGCAGAAAGGTCTCTGTCACTGCAAACCATCATTGGAATATGACTGGGACAGTGTCCAGGGACAAAAACCCATTACACTTCATCCTCTCTGAAGGATGCAGTGCTATGTGTAGACCAACACACAGTGAACAGACTTTACTGCCTTAACACATTCACAGATTTTTCATTGGTTTATTTCTTATTTGTGTGTATCTAAACTAACACATTTAGAGTACATTAAAAATTTCCCGTTGTTGCATTTACTCAATTTTGTAAATGTGTTTATGGTTAAGATGCTATAAATTATTTTGTTAGAGTAATTTTAATAAGGACTTGCTTCAAATCATTGTTTAAAAGAATTCTTGGGTCTGTAAGTTGTGAAAGATGCAGGCTACGCCAAAGGCATTTTCCCTAGAAGCATAGATCAGCGTTCAGGTTTCTACTTCACCTAAATGGAAGCTCCCATGGGTGGACTTTGTCTTTTGTAAGGCCTCTTGCAACCTTTTGAAGCAGAGCACAAGGAAATCCTCCTACTTTGTATAATAAATAGTGCAACCTCTTCTGTTATATGCTATTTGCTTACCCAAGAAAACAAGGAACTGAAGTGGAGGATGTGTCCATATTTAATCCTTGTTTAAACATTGGGTGGCAAGAGGTTTGATTTGTTCTGTTCTGTGAGCAGAATATCTTGGGCTTTCCAGTGTGGCTGTGGGCTTTGCACTTGCATGTACATGCCAAGAACACCTCAAAGCCTTAAAGTAGTCACTTAAATTAAAAGAGTTACATACTGTGCACCAGGGATTTGTACAGCCTGTTTCTAAGAAGGAAACTGAGGCATAGACTTAGTTAAGGTTTTCTTAGAGGAAGGTATTTAGTCCTTTTGGTCCATTGAGGCTTGATTTCTGCCAAAATAGAGTTCATCCCTGAAGCCTATTTTTGGCCAAAGATAGGAAGGTTTTTTTTTTTTTTTTTTTTTTTTTTTTTT
>NW_004524598.1:20620284-20630334 GCF_000260255.1 Octodon degus | reverse complement strand
TTTCTGGAACTCTGTTAACAGGGACATATGTGACCTTCTGGGCTATTGCAAGTTTTCATTTTCCTTTATTTAATGTTAATTTCTTTCACCTTTGTCATAAAAATACAAACTTAAATGATAACAATTGCTAAAGTTCTACTTAAATCTGCATGTGACTCATGGCCAACGTCAGAGGATGAGTTGCGACAGCAGTGCATAAATAATTAAAACATTTGCAGGCATCCAGTTCATATTTTCCTTTCATCAAATCATATTTCTGATCTGGTGAGAACCTCCAAGTGTGTCTTTGCCAAGGATTCTCCCAGTTTCCCCAAAGAGAAACTTACAGCATTTCTAGCTAAATGGATTCACCATGTAAAGCGAAATACATCACATACACAAGTTTAAATATCACACTGTTTCTCTTGTGTGAGAAACTCAAAATATAAATAAGAAGAAAAGAGTGATGGACATTGTGAAGCAGAAAGAAGATATCCAAATGGTAAGGGCAGCAGGGGCAGGGAGGGAAGGCCAGGGAAAGGGAGTAGAAAGGCAAAGATGGAAACAAAGCTTTTGTAAATGCGGAGGAAAGAAGAGTTAAAGGGACTGGAGGGGGATGGGAAATAAAAGAATTAAAGCACATTATGTACAGGTCCAAATTTGCTCTGAAGAATGTGATCATTATATATGGCAAACCTGTCTTTTCAAAAATAATTTTAAATAAAGAAACTGGTTTCTTTTAATTTAAAACATGTTGGTCGGGGTAATTTAGCTCAATTTTTTTCCTTAACATCAGCCCAGGGCTTCGAGACAGCAAGTGGGGATTTTGTTTACTCTTTTTTCTTTCCAGGGGCATAGAAGACTCCCATCTGGAAACACAGGAATTTGGTAAACAGGCTGAAACCCCTCAGAGCCAAGAGCAACCACAGGGGATCCAACATGAGAGATCTCTTTCCGTACATTACAGCTCCTGTGAAGGATCCAAGGATCATTTTTGTGAGAGGAAGAGAAAACTAGTTGACCAAATCTCAAATTCATATGCTCGTCTCATTTTGGATCAGTAGATAGTAGGGCTGTGGATTTCAATCAAGGACCTTCTGTGAATGGCAGTACGGTAAACTGGGAAAAAAGCAAAATACACAACTACGAATTCTACAAGCCTGAATGTGCTCACTGAGCATTTTTAATGGATCAGGTACCTCCGATACACTTTCTCTATACTGCATTCTTTTATGATCCTAACCATTTCATCTTGCTAATTATCAGATCAATGACACAAACAAAGAACCTAGGCACAGGCAGGTTGGACACCTGTGTCACACAGCTGGAATGTGAGGGATGTGGATATGCTATTCTTTTGACAAGTTGAGAATAAATAAACTAGACCACTAGATCCAGTGTATCTTGCCAGGTCGTTAAGCTATGAGTATTGAAGAAAGTAACCAGTGAAAAGCCCAACATAGCTTCTGCAACCTGGAAGAAAAATTAATTTCTTTTTAATGTGTCCTGTTGCCTTTATTTCTTCCTCCTCCTCCTCCTCCTCCTCTTCCTCTTCTTCCTCTTCCTCTTCTTCTTCCCCCTCCCTTTTCTTTTTCCCTTCTCCTCCTTATTCTTCTTCACTAGTTTCATTTAACATTACCTTCTTAATCAATACCTTGTTGCAACAGTCAGACAGTGCCTCTCTTTTGCTCATTAACTGCCTGTTCTAGAACAGTCCTTTGTGAGAACCTTACTTTTACCACTTATATTATTCTTCTGCTTAAATTCAAGTGATTAAATTTGAGTGACTTGTTATTATTTCTTTTTTTTGGTGGAACCGGGGATTGAACTCAGATCCTTGGGTTTGCCAGTCAAGCGCTTACCCTACTGAGCCATCTCTCTGGCCCTACTTGTAATCATTTCTTGATGTAATTTTATTCTATAAATTTTTAAAATTATTTATATCCTTCAAATTCATCAGTCTTCTGAACATAAATTTGGTTAATGATTGATTAATTTGGCACATTTTTTCACTGTTTTATTGTGTTTTTTTTTAAAGATTGCTTGTATTACAAAATAAACTTTTGCCAGAAAATCACTACTTATTCACTACCTAAGTACTGGAAAGTATAAATGGGACAGCAAAAATTTTAATTCAGTTCCTCCCTTTCAGAATCAATTTAATTTTCACATTTAAAAAAACATACTTTATGAGAGATTTAAAATATCTAAGGAACTCATCTAGCTCATTAACAAAAACAAAAATATAAAGCAAAAATAAATCCACAAATAAGCAAATAATTTTTTTCTCAAAGTGCAACACATCCTCAAAAACGTGCTCAACATTACTAATCATCAAGATTCAAATGAAAACCACAATAATATCATGTCATAGATTTTTATGGCATTATCAAAGGATAAGAGAAAACCCTGTCAGCAAAGAAGAGGATGAAGATGTAACCTTCAAGCATTGTTGTCCTGAATACTAAGTGACGTGTTACAGAAAATGGTATGGAGATTCCTAAAAATAAAAGGAAAGAAAATAGAATTACCACGTGATCCAGAGATTCCACATGTAAATATCAAATGGAAGAAAATCAGCATGACAGACATTTGTGTCTTTTTTCTTTTTTCTTTTCTTTCTTTCTTTCTTTTTTTCTTCTTTTGGCTGGCTCAGGCTGCCTTAAGGGCAAGTCTGGTGAGGCATGGGAAGCTGGGGATCGAACCACGGTCCCCTGCACCTGACTAGGTTTGCCCTAGCAGGCGCTTAAACAACTGAGCTAACCAGCAAACCCCTGCATCTTTTCTGCATTTACATCCTGGTTTATATAAATAATGACTATGCAAAGAAAAGCAGTACATGATGAAATATTACTCAACTGGGTAAAAGAATGAGGTTTGTCATTTCTGAAAACTATGTTAAGTAAACTAACATGAGACATCACCATACTCTGCCAGGTATGACAACCAATTTGATATTGCCAAATGGCTCCTGGGGGAAATGAGCACTAGGTAAGTTGTATAGATGGCAGAGTATCAAGCAAACCAACATTATCTCAGGTTGCCTTTAAAAAGGGCATGATATCCCACTGGGATAAGCAGATCTCTTGCTGGGGTTCTTACATCATGCCTCTGCGTACCTCAGGTTACAGTTTAATATGCTGAGCAAATAGAAAGCTTCAAGAGTGGAGTAACTCAGACAATAAAACACCTAGAGGCTCCTCGCAGGAGGTCTGGTCAGTGGAAGGGAGTTTGGTGTATAGAAGAATGAAAAAGAACGATTTACTCTGTGTTTCTTCATAAAGCAGACAAGGCAAGATTCTGACAGAAAGACACAGCGCAGCATGAAATGAAGAGTGAGGGGCTCTACATGGAGGCTTCTCCCCTGCCCACACTTAGGCAGACACGGAATCTGAACGCTCGGAAGAAATCCGACACTGGAAGCTCCTTACAGATGGTAATACGCTCCTCTCATGCTTCAAACATCTTTTAATGCTTTTGGTGTTTGGTGTTTGTTTGGGAGTCCGTCCTCCTGCCACTTCAGTTAGACAGTGCCACCGAGCCCCAGACTGCTGGATGGAGCAGGATCAAGTCACGTTCTTGTCACCAATGCACGGCGTCACTTGTATGCTGATGTCCGTCAGCGCTCAGCCCTCGGGTGAGCTCAAAGAACAATGATATCGGTATTGATCCTCTCGTGCTGTAAAAATGAAATAGTATAAACTACATACTATGACTAATTTCTTTTAAGAGGTCAAGTGTTTCGTTAACTTAGCCCATGAAACAGCCATGGGCTGATATTTTTTAATCACAGGTAGCCACAACCTGAAATAAACCTCCATTGTCTTAGGGTCCCATCTTGTTTCTTAAATCTTGGCTTCTTAATTTCAAACTATTTCTTGTTTGTTATGGTTGTGTTTTTAGATGTCCCCCCAGAGCCTCGTGCAGCCATGGGGTGGGCTTCTAGAGTCTGTGATTGATTCCCAGTCAGTGCATGTTAATTAGCTTGATTTACACATTCCATAATGCATATACATACCAATGATCACCATAGGATTAGGGTGTGTGTGCTACACTTGCCCTAGGGCAGGTCATCTGCGTCTGATGTAAGAGAGGGATAGAGGCTCGCTCCTCTCTGCTTTTTGCTCTTGCTGCTTTTGCTGTCTTCCACCACTGCTGCCCTCTGCCATATGCCACGCTACCTTGGAGCTGGCCAAGTATGGACTGAATCCTCTGTAAACTGTTAGCTAAGTAAACCTTTCTCTCTCCAATTTGGGTGCTGGCTGTTTTGTCTGAGCAAAGAGAGAAAAAGTAACTAAGACACTGGTTTCATCGCACTCAGAATCCAGTGGAGAGTGATGCACACTCAAGCCTCCTGTTGAGCGCTACCCTCCAGGTCCCAGCAGTGGGTGCTGGATGATGAATTGCTTTCTCTGAGCAGCCCATGAGCACTTCAGGTGCTGGCTCCATACAATCACTGGGAGGCCCCAGCAGGAGGAATCTGGAACGAGCCCTGTGTCGTAGGCTGTCCTTCCACCTTTCATACTGGTGATACTAGAGGAGTTACCAAGCCTTGGCTCTCTCACTGTAGAAGGCCTGCTCTAGCCACCTGTCTCAGGAAGCAGGGTGGTTCAGATTATTTACCAGGATGCAGCTAATCCCTGAGCTCAAATCCCAGCCCCGCTACTTGCTGGCTTTGTGATTTCCACAGCTTATTCAATTTCTTTTTTTTCTTCAAAATTTTATTGATAAACAGATAGCAATGAGACAGTTTCAAATCAAATCGGAAGTATAGTTTCAAAAATAATACACTGCATATATTCTTCTTAGTGGTTAATTGCTGTAAAAGATGCGGACTTGAGATCCTGTTTATTCAATTTCTCATTGCTACGCTATCCTCAGTTTTAAAATAATTAAATTTGAGGTAATGCATGCTAATTAGCCTGTTTCAGACATTCCATAATGTATATACATATCAAATCATCACACTGTATGAATTTTGTTAATTTAAAAAATAAATGAAAATAATTACAAATGAATTGATATATGTCAAGCACTTAAACACTGCCTCCACATAAGATGCTACAATACTTACTTTGATATGTACATGAGAGAATTAAGCTCTATGTAAAATGTTATGATTGGACCCTCTCATGCTTTTTAATTCTAACAGAGAAAATCTATCTGGAGAAATAACTTTTCTCATCCATAGGGTGACTGTCACAGTGATTAGGATTTTTTGATAAATGTAGGTATTAGCACCACCAGCCTCAGTTTCTCCTCTCATTACTAAGAAGACACAGATGATTTACTTTTTCCCCCCGCCCAGGGATGGAGGTAATCTGGTAATAAAATGAATAAATACAGCACTTACCTGTTAAAGAGCTAAATTTCCAGTAAAATGCATGAAGAAACCCTGCTCCTCAGCATCTGGGGGTGCTCGAGCGTGAATGCTGCGTTCAGGCCCTCGGATGATGGCGTTCTCAGGACTGCTGACTTGCCTGGTTCCCCTCGTGATGGCAGGACAAGACAGTGCAGTGGCGTCTTTTCTCTGCCTCCCATCTCTGCCTGAACTCTGGTTGTGCAGGAGCAGGTTCCTCTGCTGATTGTCTTTTGCCCTTTAAGCTTGACATCTTTCTTTCATTCTTTTCGAGTGGAGGGCAGAGTTTTTTCCTAAGCCAATGGGAGTCCTCAGGTTTACCAAAAGAGGGAAAAGGAGGAGTGAGCCTTGCAAAACCCTTCCCTTAAAATCAAATAAAATTCCAATTGAAAGACTTGATCTGGCAGTTTTAAGGAGCTGGTGATGAGGTTCTGTGCAGAGGTTGAGAAATGCAATCATCATTGAAGGATTGAAATAAACAGTGCGATGAACCTTCGTCCTTTCCGGTGCCTCCACCCCCCGCCCCCTTGATGAGTACCAAGTCTACACGGGTGAACACCATTTCAGGGGGTAATTATCCAAACTGTCTGGAACAAACAAAAACAAACACAAATGATATGTCTACGCTTAATGAAGACTTTGGAGGGGCTCAGGGAAGTGAGACCCATCCTGCGGCGCTCATGCCTTCGCCTCCCTGACCCTGCACAAAGGCAGCCAATAAGAGTCTCGTTAGAAATTCACAGTCTCTGAGGCTCGGCTTAATAACAGAACCAGCACCTGTCATCTTTTTTCTGTATATCAGCTGTATTCTCCTGCTTTAACCACTAAAATCTACTCTTTCGGGGGAAAATGCTAAGTGACTGCTGAGGAATATTTGCTGTCAGGCCCAGTCAGCCCTCAAGAAGTCGTGAGGTGTGTGTAGCTAATTGTAGGGAAAAACAGCGGCTAGGAAGTTATTCTTACGTTTTAATTTCCACTGCCTCTTTCTATTGTTACCTCTATACCTTAATCTCATGGTGGCTTGGTATTCATATATCTGCACAACCAAACAGTTATTATTCTTTTTTGTTGCTGTGGCTAGCTCAGCCCACCATGAGGGCGGGGCTGGCGCTGCATGTGGTCCCAGGGATCGAACCACTGTCCCTGCGTGCTTGTCTAAGCAGGCACATTAGGCCGCTGAGCTATCTCACCAGCACCCAAAACAGCTATTTTGCTATGATGGAATTGAAAAAATTAAGGGGAGTGTCTCAGTTTGTATCTGAGACTGATGTATATATGCAGTCCTATATCTCTGGATTTAGAGGGACTAAGTACAGTCTTATTCAAACTTTTTTGGTACTACTGGGAATGGAGCCCAGGGCCTTCTATGTGCTAGCCCAATAATCTATGACATCCCCATTGCCCCCCATGTTTATGCTTTGAGACCAAGTCTCTAACTGACCCGGGCTGGCCTCAAAATTGTAATCCTCCAGTCTCAATCTTTCAAATAGTTAGGATTACAGATGTACACAAAGAAGTCAGTCCCAAATGAATTTTTGAAATGTGCATATGCAAGGTCCTGTGAAGAAGATGAGTGGGATTAAGAAAAGATCTGAACCTCATGGATACAACAAGCAAGGAAGAAGCGCACAGTCTGATGCTGATCATGGTGCTGTGTGACTGTTGCCCAGCTCTTTGGGAAGCTATAGAAGAAAGACAGCTTAAGCTAGGGTGCTTGGGGCTCACTTGGGCAACAGTGTGAGATGCTGAATCCTGAAATAATAAAAAATTGAATGAAGAATAAAAATAACAGTCCCTTGTGCAGTCTGTTTTGTCAAGGTACCGGGAGACAATTTTGAAATACAACTGAGTTGTTTTAGAAAAGAAAATCATAATGTTTTTATCATCATAAAGTCTATGAACATATTTTATTCTTAAATTAATTAATTATTTGTGAGACAGGCCCTCACGATGCAGTTCAGGCTGCCCTTAAACTCACTGTGTATTTAAGACAAGCATGTTTTTTTTATGTATTTAGTATGGGGTCTACAACGGTCTACAGGGTCTCACTACATAAATCCAACATGTAGTGATCCTTCCTGCTTTTCAGCCTCCCAAGCACTGAGATTACAGGCACACACTACCATGCCTAGTCTCAATCACAGTTTCAGAGTGCCCCAGGGGTGGGGCCAGCATGGCAGGCCTGGGATTGAACTCCAGCCCCTGCATCTGCCTTAGCAGGTGCTTTAATCCACTGAGCTATCTGGCTGGCCAAACCTTGAGCTCCTGGTGACCATCCTGCATCAGCTACTCCAGTGCTAGGATTGCAGGTGTGTACCACCACGTCTGGTGACTGAGTATTCTAAAACTACAAAAGAAGAACACAGAATACTTCCTACTGTAACACTCTTCTATAAGAATATGATAGAGCAAAGCACGGCCCTAATATGCCTATATTGAAGAGTCCCTGTTTTGAAGACGTCCTTCTTTGCCCTATATGTGTTTTCCTATGCAACCTTCTAACTAAACAAATTTGAGAAAAATCTTCTTAAAAAGAAGTAGATCACCTGTTATAGTACCCGACAGCTGCACTCTTATGTTTTATCTTTTCCTGTTAACAACTTCAACCTCTGACTCTTTTTGATGTTGGAATTAATTTATCACTGCTAGATATTCATGACTTAATGATTTTCATAAAATATCTCAGGGCATAATCAGTGGTAGATATGGTAGAGACTCCCTAGTAAATAATCTGAATTGAGAATATTCTCTTACAAGAATCTTTTAACAATTCAATAAGGAAAATAACTTTGTGTACAGAAATGTTATTGACTTTTGGGTATTGACTTTGTAACCTGCTATGCTACTGAATTTGTGCAAGTCTAGTAGCTTCTTTGTGGAGTTTTATGAGTCTTGCAAGTAAAGTATCATGTCATCTGCAAATAGTGACAATTTAAATTCTTCTTTACCTATTCTTATTCCTTTTATTTTTCTCTCTTGTCTAATGGCTCTAGTTAGTGATTCCAGAACTATATTGAATAGGAGTGATGATAGAGGACATCTTTGTCTTGTACCAGATCTGAGCGTAAACGATTTCAATTTTTCCCCATTTATAATTATGTTAGCCATTGAATTGTCATAGATGGCTTTTGTAAGATTGAAGTAGTGGCCTTCTATTCCAATTTTCTGTAGGACTTTGAACATGAATGTGTGTTGAACTTTGTCAAAAGCCTTTTCTGCATCAATTGAGATGATCATGTGGTTTTTAGATTTGTTTCTATTGATGTAATGTATTAATTTATAGATTTATGTATATTGAACCATCCTTGCATGTCTTAGATGAATCCTACCTGGCCATGGTGTGTAATCTTCTTGATGATTTGCTGTATTCTATTTGCTAGGATTTTGTTGAGGATTTTTGCTTCTATGTTCATGAGGGAGATTTGCCTATAGTTCTCTCTTTTAATTGTGTCTTTCCCTGGTTTTGGTATCAGTATAATACTTGCCTCCAGAAATAATTTTGGGGAGATTGCTTCCTTTTCAATTTCATTGACGAGTTTGAGGAGTATAAGGATTATATTGTCAATAAATTTCTTGTAGAATTCAGCTGTAAATCCATCAGGACCTAGATTTTTCTTTGTCAGCAGGCTTTTTATTGTATTTTGTATTTCATTGGCTGTTATCAGGTTATTGAGAGTTGTTATATCTTCTTAATTCAGTTTTTGTAATTTGTACCTTTCTAGGAATCTATTTCTTCTATGTCTTCTATTGTGTGAAAGTAAAGATTCTCAAAGTAGTTAATGATAATCTTCTGAATTTCCACTGGATCTGTGGTAAGTACAGCCTTTTCATTCTTTATTGCTTGTATTTGAATTTTCTCTTTCCTCTCTTTGATGAGGATAGCTAGGGGCATATTGATTATATTTAATCTTTCAAAGAACCAACTTTTTGATTCATTAATTCTTTGAACTGTTTTCTTCATCTCAGTTGAATTCATTTCTGCTCTAATCTTCCTGATTTGTTTCCGTCTTTGGGTTCTGAGTTTGATTTGCTCTTCCTTTTCTAGTTGTTGGAGGTGCAACATTAGGGTGTTTATTTGTTCCCATTCTGTTTTCCTAATGTGCAAGTTCACAGCTATAAATTTCCCTCTGAGACCTTCTTTCATCACATTGCATAAGTTCCAATATATTGTGCTTGAATTTTCATTGAATTATAGATATTGTTGAATTTTTTGTTTAATTTCATCTGTGACCCATTGGTTGTTGAATAGAGTGCTGTTTAATTGCCATGTTTTTATGGGATTTTTCTGGTTTCTCTTGTCATTTATTTTAGTTTCATTGCACTGTGGTCAGATAATATGCATGGGATAATTTCTGTTCTCTTGCATATACCTAAGCATGACCTATGGACTAGTAAGTGGCCTATTTTAGAAAATGACCCAGCAGAAAGATATAGAAGAAATCAGAGCGCAATTCTTTTCTGACATAAAAAAAAGAGCTCTCAGAACTTGTAGCAAATGAAGTAAAGAAGCAGCTACAGAAACATAAGCAGGAAACCCAATCTGAAAACAACACTTCAGTAAAAGAATTTTTAACTGCTTCTAAGGAAGATATTGATAAAAAAAATACAGGAGATTAGAAAAATGACAGACTCCTTGAATGAGAAATACAGGAAAGAAATAGATCGCATGAAGCAGAGTCAAAGAGATATAGAGGAAATGAAACTCTCAATCA
>NW_004524598.1:20606074-20613581 GCF_000260255.1 Octodon degus | reverse complement strand
TGCAAACCAATTTCTAAAAAAAATAGAAAATAACTTGGTGATCTTTACCACAACAGATCTACTAAGAATAAACAGCAACATATGTTATATAAGGAACACACTTACCTAAACACTAAATTTTAGGCATGACAAACCTCTAACCAAATTTATACTCGAAGAAGAAAAGTTTGGTTTCTTTTCAAAAGCATCAATCTGTTCAACAATTGCAATCTGGTTGGCGTCAACTATATGTGACCCCCTTTCTGCCCAAACCACAAGTTCCTCACATCTCTCAGCTCCGCCATTTTGCTCCTGAGTCTCACTGTAGGTCTGTTTAAAGGCCACAGCAGAGCACTCTGATGCCTTGAGATTTCTCTGACAGATTATTTTGTTACCTTTAAATTCAGCCTCATACAAGGTCTTAGAACATGGACAACATAGACAAACTTTCCAAGAATGACACATGCATGACCTCTAGTCCAGCTTCCAAGAGAGTCCTCATTCCCAGCTCAAACTTCATGAAACTGGTCTTTACTGCCTGCATTCCTATCCGCATTCTAGTCCTCCAAGCTCCAAACAATATCACCGATCAATCTGTGCTTACAACATGCTAGTTATTTCCTAGATCACAGCTCCAATCCTTGCTGACATTCCCTTATAAACCTGTTCTAAAAGCATTTGGGGCATATGATCAGATACAGTCACAATAACAAGCTTAACTCTTGGTGCTCATTTTCTTGTTGCTGGGACAAAATACTGGACAGGAGAGGTATATTATAATATACCTCTTTAAGTATTATAATGTAATACTTAAGGCAGGAGAGGTATATTTGGACTCACGGCTTCAGAGGGTTTGGTCCATGGTTGGAGGATTACAAGGCAGGACTCCTTCAAGAACACAGTGGAAGACAGCTGTTCAAGCTATGGCAATCAGTAACCAAAGAGAACAGGCAGAAGCCTGGAATGCAAATGCAACTTTGCTGGTCATTCACATCACGATCCAGATCTACTTCATTGACAAGACCTCACCTCCTATCATCAGAATCAGATAGGAATCTGTTTAATCTGCTGATGCGAACAGTGATCTGTTCTTGCGGGATCTCAGTGGATGACTGAATAGAGCTTTCATTTTCCCAGAATTATCACTGTTGGGGTGGGGGATCCCAGTCAGGGCATGGCAGCATGGCACAGCTAGCCTGGGCCTGGGCCTGAGCCTGGGGTGCTTTCAACCTCCAATAGTCCCACTTCTACATAAAAGAGGCTCTGGGAGGGCATTTTAAATCTAAGGAACCATCATGAAAGGTGGTACAGAATTTCATCAAAAAACTGGTACTGTGTACTCTCATTCATTTGTGGAAGCTGAAAAGTATTATGTCATAGAAGACAAAAGGGAAATACGGTCACCTAAGACTGGAAGAGAAGGGGAAGGAGGATGCGAAGGCAGTTAAGGGCTGCCAAAAGACATTTGGATGGAGGCAGTCACTTCCGGTGAACGACAGCTAATGCCCTATGTAGCTACTGTGAGTCAGTTATTTTTCTGTGGTCTTCAAGAATTTACGATTCCTTTCAAAATGACTAGAAGAGCGAAGCTTTTCAATACATGACAATGATAAATGTTCATGGCAGTAGAAAGACTACCCTAATTTGATGATTAAACATTATGAACATGTATCAAATTGTGCTCCATGAACATGTACAAATAATGCACGTCAATTTTTTTAAACAGGGAAAAATGTGAATCATCACTTCGAATACTTTATTTTTGTAACAGAAACATGCATTCATTGTATCCACAAAGCAGCTGGGTTTCCTAAAACAATATAAACAACATGTTCATCAAAAGAAGCTGGTCATGGGCAGGAGACCCTATGAACCTTGAGCACCCAACCCAAGGGCAGGGGATCCGGCAAAAAAGCCCTTTCTTCTGCTGCCATTATCCAGGTCTGAATGAAGGATTCATTTTCTCTAAGGGAAGTAGCCAGGATCGGAAGTGTCAAGACACAGGCTCGCCAGATCAGAACTTTCATTTTTCCAGAATCATCCCTGTTGGGGTGGGGGATCCCAGTCAGGGCATGGAGGTGATTCACGGCTATCCCGGACCTGGGCCTAAGCCTGGGGTGCTCCGTCCCTGCAAGGAGCTCCCGCTGTCAGCTCCACAAGCGAGGATGGGTATGGACGGCTGCTACACGGCCCCATTATCATTCCCTTTATAAATGTGAGTGGATTCTCAAGGCAAACTATGTACTATTTTTATGGTCAGAGAGAGTCGAGATAGTTTAAATGAGGGTGGAGTTAAACTGTGTTAAACTACAGTAGCGCTTATCAGTAGATTGATTTCAAAAGGTTACAGAAAATTTATATTCTCTAAACAAAACAGCGTCTCCTGCGCACACATCGCCGACCCAGGACGGAGATTGATGGCCCTGAAGAGCTGGACTTCACCTTCAGCTCGGACGAAAGGAAGCAGAAATGCTCCTGCAGGTGGGCGCCCCGTGGGCGGCACATCAGCTGTGACCCTGGCCTTCAGATCTGCAAGGTTTGAAAATGTGAGGAACTCAAAAGGAAGCCTTCTGCAGCTCTGCACGAGGTGATACTTCCTGGGAGCCGCCCCCAGGTGGATTCCCAGAGAGCTGCGACCTCCGTGCGCGCTGTCACTGCTCCTGCGCTCTGCGGCAAGGGATGCGAGCGACGACAAAGGCATGTACCCATCTTTAGAGCCAAACACGTTCTCACAGATTTTATTCCTGTTTTTATATATGCGTATTTTGTTGTCGTTTTGTCATCCTCACATCCCTAGTATAAAATGAAGACTTTATTTAAAAAAGATAAACCTATCAAATAAGGTATAATTTCACATATGTGCACGTCAAGAATTAAAATTGCTGCTGATGCTTCATCCCCCTTCTTGTTGGAGATAGCTAGGCTTCAGTGGAAGTGATCATTGCGTGACTGCTCTGACAACATTTGTATCTGGTCCTTCACATAAGCCATAGGGCAGTGCATATTAAAAAAATAATTTAAGGTACATTCCATTAGCCAAACATGGTGACATACACCTGAAATCCAAGTACTCAAGCAGGCTGAGGCAGGGAGATCACAAATTTGAGGCCAGCTGGGAAGATCCTGTATCAAAATTAGAAAAAGAAAAATTTTCAAAGAACATAAGAGTTATATAATTCTTTATGCCTATTTTTAAAATATATTCTAACTTTTAAATGTCTTTTCATCATATTCTGTAGGGACTTAAAGTTCAACATATAAATACTTGATGAAAAATACCTGTTCCGTGTTTTATGCCTAAGATGTTTGATATTCAGACAGATAGTGAGATTAAGCTTAACAGCCTAGGTTGTATGGTAATAACAATAAGCTTGTCTTCTGGAGGGTTAACAACCTAAGTTTGCAGACCAAAATTAGAGAAAAAGGAGGGCTGCAAGGAAAGCCAACATTTTAGCCCCAGCCTTCCAAGGTCAATTAAGACTCAGGACATATGAGAACGTGTACTGTAATGTCATGTAACTCAGTAGTGTCTCAAATTTTCTGATCAAGGAGATTATGGGGCCAAAGAGGAAAGTGATCGATGACGCAGAGTGTGCCTAAGGAGAGTCACATGGAGAGAAAACATTCTCTCAGGCTTTCACAGAGAGCACATTGGCCAAGCAATGGCCGTGACTCATCCACATGGCTGACACTGACAAAGGTTCTATAATCTGAGGTACAGGATCTCAGGATAAATCCTAAGGTAATTTCATTGCCCTTATCAGATCCAAAAGCTACAACTCTTGTTGTGTAGGTCTAGCTGTATCTTGGTCTTAACCATCCAGTAGAAAAGTATAAAAACGAAGTATAAGAAGTAAAGCCATGTTGTTATGTTGAGCTGTAGGGGACTCAGGTCCACAATTTCTGACATTGCCAGTCAAGCAGAAGACCCAATACTATTATGGACTACTGGACTCTTTTAGAATATTTTGCTGCGTTAACATATTTATAATATTCACATGACAGAACTAAACAAAAAAGGGGATACAGATGAATGTCCATTTTGTATCTCTGTATTCAAAATGATTAGGATAGATATATAGTTACATTCTCTTAGTGAATAGAGGGATTTGTTCTAACAGTGTTTGTAGATAGGATATCATGTCCGCATCTTGTACAGCAAATAGCCACTAGGAAGAATCTATGCAATGTGTTAATTATTGAAACTGTCCTACCAATTTGGTTTGAAACTGTCTCATTGCTATTTGTTTCTCAATAAAGTTATGGAAAAAAATACTGGTCTCAAATATATAAAAAAAAATTCTCAAAGAGCTGAGGATGTAGTTCTGTGCAAAGTCTGGGGTTCAATCCACAAAACTCTAAAAAAAATCCATGAATGCTTTGTTATCTAAATATTTTTTGCAACATTCATCACCAGCCTTTTGGGAAAGTTATTAGGAATTGTGTTAGGGATTATTACATTTTGATAATACAGAAGGGCCAAGGAAAGCTCAGTCATATCTTGAACTCATTTTTTGGTGTGTTGTGCCTTCCATATATTAGTAGTAGTAGTAGTAGTAGTAGTAGTAGTAGTAGTAGTAGTAGTATTCATATAGGACTCTAACTCAGGACGCTGTGCTTGCCAGGCAGGTGACGTGGTCCTGAGAGAGCTCCTCTGCATATTTTCCCTGCTTTGCAGATCAGTACTATGTTTTTTGAAGCAAATAATTGTCTGATTTTTAAACCCATCTAAGTATGTCACAGAAATAAAAAATAAGCTTCAGGCAAACCTCTGTGCCATTAGAGAATGACCTCTAATTTAGCATGGATCCGAGTTACATTCTTAAATTTTCATAACAGAATGTCAGTTTCTGCTTGCCCATCTCATGTGGTAAGCACACGGACCTTTGTTTAATCACCAACCCAGAATATAGACACTTCAAGCACTTTACAGAGAATTCGGTTTTACTTGTCTTTGATACCGTATTTCATGTAACCTTTGGATATATCCAGTATTTAGGATATCTAGTGTTATTTGAGTTTTTCCCCCCATAATGTACACATTTCTACATACACTTCCACAATTATGCAAGCAAGCGTGCTTAGGCTATGTAAAGCTCCAGACCCCATTTCTTATTCATCTAGCAAGCATTTACTAGACACTTACTTTAACCAGATTCTCGAATGACTGACACAGAAGGAGCGCAGAAAGGGAGGGAATTTCTACCTTCCAAAAAAAAAAGGAAATTCAGAGCTATTTACACTACAACAATTAGATTAGGGTTGGGATGATATAAATTAATCTGAAGCAGTGGTAGATAGACTGAAATGCAAGAATGAGATTATGAGGTCATAGGTGGAGCTGTCGCTGGTGCTATCCCAATGCAAATTCAAAATAAATACAGCTTTTACTCTTTCAGCACACTCACACTCCATACAGAAGTACGTATGGAGACCTGGTGCTAAGACTATCCGTGCTCATGTTTCATGGTTCTCGTACTCAAATAAGCCCAAGTCAAAAGAGCTGGCCAACAGGATAATTCTATCTTCATGGTATCAAAATCCTGTCCACGTGTGATGCATTATATTTATTTTCTTCCTTGAAGTGTCTTATATGATCTTGCTAAATTTTAGTTTCCCCCCTTTAAAAGAAAACAACAGTGTATATGACTCACTGTGTTTGTCGTCATTTAGAGAATGTAATACATCAGGTCAAACGTCCCGTACCCCGTTATTAGGTCTGCAGACAGTGTACAGTTACACTGGTGAGATTACAGAGCACTTAATTTATGGCAGCCTGGGCAGCGAAAGCCATGCAGGATGCAAGTGAAAAATCAGGAAGCAGTGGAGTGGAGTGCGTGCCTTTGTTTAGTTCCTAGGGCTCTACTACTGTGTTGAAGTTACATGATCTTGTATTTATACACTATTTGGCTTTAAAGTTGGTATATTATAATGAATAATTTAATAAAGCGACAGCCTAAATGCAAAGGGGAAAAAAACCCTAAAACGTAATTACAACCTTGCGAAATGCCTGCCACAACAGCAAGAAGTCTTGAGGGCAAGTGGATTTAATACATTCAATGAGTAGCATATCATCATAATTCAAATTCGATTTTCTCTCTTCCGCAGTTCCAACCTCCAAATATTGCTTATTGTTTCATTAAGTATTATAAACGCTGGATCCTGATGGCAGAGCAATGCTGTACGTCTCAGCCCAGCACTGACTTTCTCTGCTCGCCTTTGTACGTTGTCTCCTATTCTCTCCCACTGAAGATCCTTCACTTTGCAGAGATGACCTGGAAAAAGAGCAACTCAAAGGCAAAAACTGTAAAGTAAACAAAACTATAGAATAATTCCCTGGCATGACCCAGAAACTGGATGCTAATGTAATAAATTTTATTAATTGTGTCATTCATTTAATATGGAATGTAGCCTTCTTTGTTTCAAGCTAGGTTGAAAATCTTTTAAAAGTGTGCCCTCCCATCTTTCCTTCTTAATATTTAGAGTTAAATTTATTCTTTTTTAGAGTAATATGCTTCAAGAGCACCACTGCTGGAAGAACCACAGTTGGTACAGAAGAGCTTATTTAAATAAAAATAGAAGCTAGGATTAAAACATGATCACTGCACAACAGGCATGTGTGCATTTTAAGAAAAAAAATTAATTTAGTTCCTAGGGCTCTACTACTGTGTTGAGTGGATTACAACCAGAGATTGTAATCCTGCCTTCATCATTGAATGCAAACATTACCATGGAGGCAGAGATCCTCCTGCCTCCATCATTGAATGCAAACATTACCACTAAGTCATAGAATTGGCAGATAGTTCTTCTCATAAAATACTTTCTTATACAATTCAAGAAATATTTCTGGAAAGTAGATTCCCTCCTGAAAACTACAGATCTTTGCCTTTTTCCCTGGGAGAACCTTTACCTTTAAGATGAAAGTGTCATGCAATTAGGAATCTGTCCTATTTCAGCACCTTACATATCAACGATATGCTCTGTAAACATGTTACTTTTTCACAGAATATCAAAGCTAGCAAAGGATACACAACCAGTCCTGCTTTTTAGTGTATTTATTTCTATATGTGAAATTTTCTTCCATTTATGGTCCATATAGATGGAAGAACAAGTTCAGTTGGTTGGGAAATCCATTCCTTCTTTGTCCTATAGTCACTAAATCTTTCACAGTGCAGAGGGCGCTATAGACCTTGTGGGACCTTCGCACGCACGGGGACACCAGGACATTGCACCTCTCCATCACAGACATCCTTGTTTCCCGGCCTGCAGTATATTCAGGGTCCTACTTGGAAAATCTTCATGACACAGGACTGAAAATCTTCTGTTCCTGAAACAGGATTTCTCTGTGTAGTTCAATCTGGCCTTGATCTCCTTATATAGCCCGGGCTGGCTTCAAACTTGCAGAGATCCTCCTGCCTCTGCCCTTCCTCCAGAGTGCTGGAATTACAGGCATGGGCCATCCTGCCCGGCTGGAATCTGCTTCTTAGTGCTCCCAGGGACCTCAGAGCCCTGCTGCCTTGCTGCTGGG
>NW_004524598.1:20578997-20604959 GCF_000260255.1 Octodon degus | reverse complement strand
TGGATGGATTAAAACAAAATGGGACAGTAGAGAATGGTGACAGGGTTGTGTCACAACAAGTGGAAATCTGAGTACAGGCCCTAGAGCTGGAGGAGACAGAAAGAAAAGAGAGAAAGGAGAAGTAGGAGGCACTTTCCAGATGACTGCACGCACTTTCCCTGTTCACCTGCAAGAAGTGTGCTTTCTCTGACTCGAAAGTCCGATGCATTGCGCCAACCTTCCTGTTACTTATCACTCAGTAGAGCAGATGTGCAAGGATCATTTGCACTTCTGTGAGGAGGAGGCTGTGTATTCAGCACACGGCGCTTGGTGGTTGAGTATTTTAAGTGATTTGAAGACAGCACTACACGATATTATTGTATTTACGTAGTTTAGTGAAATTCTGCATCATTGTTATTTTTCACTATTTTTTTATTCTCTTTAAAAATAATGAAAAAAATAAGAATAATGAATAGCACTATCTTTGAATAGTACGGAAAACAGCAAATATGGCACTGTTAAGTACTGTACCAACGTATGCGTGAAGTTAAGGGAATACTTCTCTGATGAAAGCATTCATTTGGGAGAGCTATTAACGTGTGAGTAGCATTTCTCCCGAAATTCTTCCATTACTCTCTTCAGCTAACCTGGAAGAAGTTACTAATGATATTTCTGCCAGCTAGGAACACAGAGAGCATTTCCTACCTTCTTGGCTCAAGGAAAAATCAGATTGAACACACAAACGTGGTGTTCTTCCCTGTCATGGAGCAGACCAATGTTACTTTAAGAGTTGGGATTCTTTCGTGTGTGTCCATGCAGTACAAATGCCTCTAGTCTGACTTAGGTCTGGTCCTCCCAACGTCCTCCCTCTGAGC
The DNA here is from genome assembly GCF_000260255.1 of Octodon degus. NCBI lineage: Eukaryota > Metazoa > Chordata > Mammalia > Rodentia > Octodontidae > Octodon > Octodon degus. The sequence goes on along the minus strand of NW_004524598.1, from coordinate 20,604,105 downwards.
CCCAACCTTGGGAACTCTAGCTGCTCCCACACAGCCCTTATCTACGTTACTTCAGTGGTATTACTTAGCTTTTTCTGTCCTCTGAAATTTATTTAATGGTTTTGTATAGTAAAATCCCTGGTGAGACACTAGATCTATTTCTATCTTCCTGACCATGCACCGCCATGAATGAGTGCTCAGCCAATACACGTCTTCAATAATTCACACTTTGACTGACAAAGCATAAAGAAATATTTAGCTGGTCCTTGTTACAGATATACCAGTTGGGTTCATCAAATTTCTGTTTTGATAGTCAAGGTCAAAGGTACAAGAACCATTGGATAGTTTGAATAGCAGTAGTGTTTGTCATATCAGATTCTGAGATTTTTTTTTTATATTTACTACTCATGGTATATAAGACTTATTGTATATACTTCACTTATGAGCAGATGTTAATAGTAATCGTGTGTAGATATTACATTTTGTATAGTAGGGTTAAAGAATAACCAAGGGCTAGGGATATAGCTCAAAGAAATGTAGCTCTTATTATCACATTTCTGGTGTTAAAAAATATATGGTACCACATGCCTAGAATTCTAGGCTTCTGGGAAGCTGGGGCAGGAGAATCTCAAATTCAAGTTTAGCCTCAAAATAAAAAATTGTCAGAGGGACATAGCAAAATCAAAGGTCTTGGGTTCAAGTAGCTGTACATCAATCAATCAATCTAACGAAAACCTTGAACCATTTTCTGGCTTGAATTTTCTTGATATCTACTATAGACAAAATGAAAATTTGACTCAGTCATTATCTTTTATGCTGAATGCTAATTTTATTTGAACAAGAACATTTCTACAGGTAAAACAAATATTGATCTTGAGCCTCCACCTCATCAAATGAGCCAGCGGCAAGAAAACTGCAGATAAATAGATGTTAGTGGAGCTAACAGGGGGACAGGACAGAGCAGTGTCAAAACTGTAGAAACGTGACTTGTAGCTCAGGAAATATACCATATCACATCACATGCATCTTATCATCAAAGATGGTACAGTGGATTTGTCCCTGTCAAACTTTCCTGAAATATCACTTGCCAGGTAGAAGCACTACCAGAAATCATATACTAACCAAGACTGCAGATTCCTCCATTCATCAATAGAAAAGCTTCTCATCGGAAGTGGCTTGCAGGAGCCACTTTGGTGTCTGAGTGGAACGTGGTGGCTTCCAGTACAGCATTTCCTGAGCCCACACTTCAGCATGACCCACAGCACAGCCACGGAGAGCAGCTACACAGGCTGCCACACCCAGGCTTGGAGCAGATGAGCTCTAAGAGAGGGGACTCATTTGAGAGCCACTTTATTATTAGAGTTTCTAATCTCCTGTTTGTGGGACACATAATAGTGGCCAGCATGTGTTGGGTGTGTCACCCGCCTGTCTTAAAAGTGCTTCACAGAGATGCACTTATTTACCCTTCGGGATGATCCTACTAGAAGCACCATTGCAGATGTAAGAAAACAGAGACACTAAAAGTTGTGTGATCCAGTGACACCACACAACCTCTAGCTGGCGAACGCAGGGCTGACACTAGTGGAGCATCACGCCATACCTACACTCCCGGCTCTGCACCGCAGTACCCCGCAACAGCTGTCCAGGCTTGCGTGGGGTCATGCATCCCAGCCCCTCTCAGAGAGAGCTTTCCAGAGAATCATCAGGATTTTCAGCAGTGAATTTGAGTCATACATGAGAGAAATAAAATACCTAAGCCAAAATATCTGTTCATATTTCAAAAGAAAGACAGATAGTATACTTCATGCTATGAAACAGTCCTTCACTCAGGCAGCTTCTGTGAAAGTTTTGATGACATCAATCAATTCCATATAGATTAATTTTGACAGAATTACAGCTAAGCTTACCTGCTTTTATTTTCTTTTAAGAAATACACATCTAATTCTTCACTGTAACTCAAAATTTTGGAAAATGTTTTCAACTGTTAAGAATGATTCAAAATATTTCATATCCTGTCTTAAAACACAGGTGTTGGACCTGAAAGAGACGCAGAAAATGCTTTTGCTCTAACATGGGCATTCTTTGTAATGCAAAATACCCAGTGTAGACAGTATGAAAGCACTAATGGTAAAATTAAAAATAAATCAATAAACAAGAGAAATCCTGTGTAGTTGGTTTGCATATATGAACGTTTTATGGGAAGGTGGTATAATCACTGTGGTATAATTCACTTGTCAACTAGGGCATGTTTAATAGTCAGAAAATTATTTATCAAAAAGTGCTTTTATTGACTTAACCATTTGAAGCTAAATGGCATGATTTTATTATACATAGTTGATGCTTTATATTATTATAGAGGCTATATATTAGCCAAGATAGGTAAAGAAGTATTTTTTTTTATTTAGTACATGGTCTCACTGTGCAGCTTGGACTCCTAGTGATTCTCCTGTCTCAGCCTCCCCAATGCTGGGATTACAGGTGTGCACCTGTAGTCCAAGCAGGCACTTAGTCCACTGAGCTATCTCACCAGCCCAAGAGTAGTATTCTTGAGAGTATTGATTTAGCCTAAAGGAGACAAACCTTGAGAACACACTGATTTATTTCTAGTGATCAGTGCAGAGAGACAGTAACAATCATTTATACAGTAACATTACACAGACAGACTTCAGATGCAAGCTGCTCATTGGAGTAGAGGCCAGCTGTGGTTTCAGAGCCCGTGGAGCACAACAGGTAAGAATAGTTGACATGAGCTTGGGCAGAGATGGATTAGCACCCTAGATCCACAGTTCGTGGTCCTTTGATGGATCATAGTCCAAAGTACATGGCCCTTCCATGCATCAGAGACCACAGTACGTGGTCCTTTGTATGTGGTCCTTCAGTGAATCATGGTTCACAGTACGTGGTGCTTTGGTGGATCATGGTCCACAGTATGCGGTCCTTCAATGGATCATGAGCTCATTATGGCAAGAGACTGTGCTTATTAATGAGTACAGATAATAAATACAAAAGAGCTTAAGACTGAATTGTGTGAATTTAATTCTGTGCCACACATTTGCAGAACCAGGTGGTACATGGAAACGCCCCTTCCTGTAGCACTCCACTCACCTAGAAAAGGCTGATTATTTCTTTGTGACTCATTTTCTGACTTCATGCCAACCCTTCTCTCTCTGCTCTGACTTTAATCCTTCCCTCTCTGGCCTCTCAAAAATGCCTCGCTTTCACCTTTGTTATACTTATTAAATGTAGTTTTCTTTGCTTATTTTTGTTCAGCATAATATCATAAAGTCCTCAAGAACCAAGAGTGACTGGCTTTATATCTCTAGCTCTTAGCACAGGGACAGATAAATAGTGAACCTTCTGTATTAACTAAATAAATGAAAAAGTGATAGAAAAGAGCAAAGAATAAATAGTGGAATTTGTTGGGTAGTTGGGCCTTTTCAATGCTCAAATAAAATGTAAGGCTTCCTATAAGCCACAAAAGGCATATTGCATTAAAGAGAAAAATGAGCACAAAATGCAGGCAACTAAATCTGATCCTAAGCCCATTAACCACCCATTTAGCTATTACAGCAATTAATAATAGAAAGAAAAGGAAAAGATACTTCCTAGATTCAGAAAGCTGACAGTGAACGTCTAGGGCAAGAATGACCAATATATAAGTTTATCCCTTTGCCTTTGGGGAAGGTAATGTCAACACTACCTTACAGAGATGAGATTCTGTTCTTCTTGTATCTCCAAAGCAGAACTGCTGTAAACATTTTAGTAAATAATTGTTTATGTTGCCTTAGAGATCCTTTATGATTTTGTTTTCATAAGTGATTTATATGAACTATCAGTATGGAAGAAAAAGAAACTTAAGAAAGAAATCATTTATTTACCATTACTAGTGTTCATTTATAACATCACTGCTTATTAGGATCCTAATGCTCGGGGCTTTCCTCTCCTGCCCAGCTACAGTAATGCTTGCTGCTTTTAGGGTGTGTAGAAAGTTGCATTTTTACGTATACTTGGGGATCTAGTTGTAAACTACATTGTTTGAGCTACATTTCATGAACTTTCTACATTTTTTGTAAACTATAAAAATAAAATCATTAGAGTTTTTTCATTTGATTAATTTTATTTATTTTAATTTAATAAATTGTAATTAATAAATTAAGCAAGTTTTAATCTTTCAGATCCACAAGAATGCACAGAACAGTTGCCCTGTGGAGTCAGCAGTCCCCAGGTAGTCTGATTTTATTAATAGAGCTAAGACAAACAGAATACTTTTTTTTAAATCTCTTTTTAGGTGGTCAGACATTTTAGAGTCAAACATCCAAGAAAGTCTAACTTATAGACATGTGTTTTAATTGAAATTTAATTCAGTATTTTGTAGTAGGCAGTAAATGAGTTTTGGACATTAGGTGCCCTCACTATCTAATTCCTGATCATTTCTTCTCTCTAAAAAAGAAACCTCAACTTGTTGAGGGTTTCTCTCTAATTCATATCAGCTTAGTCCATGAAACAAGTCATTTTCTTTTATTTCTATGAATTTGAACATTTATTTCTATTAATTTGAACATTTTAAACCAACAGAAAAATACAACCTGCAGGCTTTTGTGTCTGGATTTCTTCACTTAGCATGATCTTTCCAGGCTCAGCTGTATCGGTGGCAGTACGCCCACACCACACGTGTGGCAGCAGACGCTCAGAGTCACCTGTCACCATGAAAGCCAAGTCCCACCAGCAGCACAGCCTCCAGTAACAGTTCTCCTCTAAACTAAAATCTTCACAAACTTAATGGTGGTGTTGGAGCTTTGTGATAAGTAAGTGGGTTTGTGGTGGCAGTTCGGAGGCTTGACCTCTGAAAGGTTCATACATTATTAGATGGATCAGTTCTTTTTTTCTTTCCTAGCAGAATAGTGTTTCATTATATGGATAAACTCTACTTGCAAAACCCATAGTTTCCACTCTCATGGGCATGCATTCAACAGTGACATTGTTCTGTCATACATCAACTCTTGTCATATAGTTAGCATTCTATTGTAATCAGAGTTAACAAGGGAATGGACTTAATACAGGATGAGTAATTTACAGGATCATTTTATAATATTGACTCCAAGAGTCAAATGCAAAAGTGTGGGAGATCTGTCCACACAGCAGGGACCAAAGAATCCAGCTGAGGCCCTAGATCCACGACAATGTCCTGTGTGAGTCCAATGAAGACCTAGAGCCTGTGGCAGTGTCCTCTACGAAGCCAGCAGGAGGCCAGGAGCCACAGCAATGTCTCATGCAAGTCTGCATCAGGAACATGTGCTGGGACGGCCCCAAGGTCAGTGGTGGAAGCTCAGAAGTCTGTGCGAGTGGGATGAAGGGTCTACGCCAGCAGGCTGAGGGGTCTGCACTGGAGCCAGGAAGTGATGCTCATTAGGTGAGGACCAGAGCGCCCCCAAAGAGAACCACAGCCACCCTTAGTGACTGCCATCAAGGATCAAGCTCCTCCGACAGCGAAAGTAGCAGAGTTCATATCAGGAAAAGCAGAGTGACAAGCTTCTCCTGGAGAATCAACAGTCACCTTCCCTCCAGCTCTATGTTTGCACCGCTGGCAAGAGTACTCAAGGGGCCATCCGCACTCAGAACCATGCTGATTCAGTGACGCTGGCTGTTGACTGTTAGTTAATTCACCGCACCTTCTAACAAGCTGTTGAAAGTGGCCACACCATTTTAGATTTGCAGGGGCAATGTGCAATGTGTTTCTAATTTCTCTACATTTTGTCAACATTTTTTGTTATTTAAATTTTTTAAAAATTTGGCTCATCCTGCTGAATGTGAAGTGGAAACAGTTTGGGATTTTTTTTTTTTTTTCTATTTCTGTTTAATGGAATCAGACAGAAGCAATAGGTTCCCTTTTCTTTTTTAGCACTGGGATTTGAACCCAGGCTACACACCCAGTCCTCCCCAATTTGCCATTTTTGGAAACAGGATCTCATCTCACTAATTCCCTACGTTACCTAGGCTGGACTCAAACTTGTGATCCTCCTGGCCCAGCTCTCTGGAGTGATAGGATTACCAGTGAGCGCCACCACGCCCTGCCTTGTGCTATTCTGGACTAGATATGGATTACACATCGTTCTCTAATATGCGTAAGGAATTCAGTGACAAAATAGACCACATACTCAAGAACAGGAGGTCAGAAGTCTGGAGGAAAGATGGGCATGTTAGACTCTATTCACTGATTACCCAGTATGAGCTTTTATAAAACAATAAATCAATTTCATAAGTGCTTCTATAATCTGGAGCCCAGATCAGAAACAATTGATACACATCTCTCAGGTAATCAATGGGTGATAAAATTGAAAATGAATCTTAACCAACCTATAATTGAATTATTATGGAGCTCCAATGTACAGACATATCTAGATATTTGGGGCACAGCTGAAGCAGTCCTCAGAAGCAATTACAGCCTTAGGGTATTTATTATATTCATAAATACTTAAAAGAATTTATTGGGAAATGAATTTTGAAAGAGACTTTGTTTTCAATAAGGTTCAAAGAGTAAAAACAAAATAAAACAAAACAAGGACTAGAAGAAATTGATAAGATAGGACTTCTCCAACATGAAAAAGAGGATCAGTTAAAGCCACAGGTTAATACTGTATCCTACTGAGGAGGGGGACCATGGACGTGTCCCATGGAAGCCCCAAAACAATGCCAGGGTGACTTTCACCACCACCAGGCACTGGCTGAAATTTGAGGGCTTAATGAGTATAATAAGTACATATGTGTTATTTGTATTCATGTGAAGGAATATAAAGAGAAGAATTAAACTTGGCTTCCCTGTTAACTACATTCATTTTTGCTTCTGTTAACCACATATATTTAGCAGAATAACACACAAACATTTAACTGAAAGATTTCAGCACTACTAAGAGAATTCAGCGAGGGTGCCGAAACCAAGATCAGTGCTCAAATCTCAAAAGCATTATGTGGAACAAAAAGAACAGATATAGAACATCACGTGTTTTGTATTTATAAAGACTCCAAGAACAGACAACCCAATCTCTGGCGATAGGAATCTAAGTAATAGTTGCCTCTGGGAATGGAATGATATCAGAAGAAATTAAAATGGCATTAAAAAGTTGGCTGCCCATTAAAAAAAAATCTTTTCCTTCTTTCATACCACACATAGAGCCTTAAATTCAAAACAACTTCAAATTGTTTAAAGCTGAAAAATATTTCTAACTTTATACTGGTAAAGTATCTTTATCTTTTCTTATCAAAGATTAAAATGAAAGAGTCATAGAAAATAATCATTGAATCTTAACAAATCATCAGTATAAACTTTTGGATGTCATAAAATACCTTGAATAAATTTTTAAATGAGAAAAAAATAATTTTGCCCACTTATATAACAAAGAATATTGACAGTGCAGAAAATACCTTTACTAATCAATAAGGAAAAAGACAAGTACTTTTGCATAAACATGGGCAAAGTTCAAGAAGGATAACTCAGTAGAAGAGGAAGCATAAGTGGCATAAGTAAGCATAAATGTCTCATTTTTTGTAATATTAATTAAAATGCTTTGCAACATTAAGTGTTGAAGATGTAAAATAACTGAAATTTTAATATTCAGCTTATCACAGGGCAAACTAGGAGAGTTATTGGTGTGTTGGCCAGAAAATAGTATTTATTTTATTTTATTGAGGAACGAATAGCAATGAGACAGTTTCAAAACTGATTAATAGGACAGTTTCAATGATTAATAAATGCATTGTACATTGTTGTCTTCTTAGTGGTTATCCATAGTACAAGATGCAGACAGGATATCATGTCCAAACACTGTTAGTACAAATCTTTCTTCTTAATGAATTAAGCAAAATACAGAATAGTTAGAATAGATATACAGAAAATATTATTAATATACACATTTCCTATGAAAGAACAATTTAAGTTTTTGGTAGGCAACTCTAACAATCATTGGTACATGTACACCAAGAGGTATCAGGGATTTCAGTATGTGATGGTTTATTATTGAAATAAGAAGAATTTATTCATTAATAAATGAATAGATTACTAAAGCATGATGCCTTTGTACAATAATGTACTTTGTAGCACTAAAGAAAAAGGAACTAGATCCGCACTATTTTTAACACAAAGGCGAAGAACGTGGTCTAGAAGCAAAAGCACCCTGAGAATGGCGTATGTGCTATGAAACCTCTTGTTTTCAACCACATGCACAGTTTATTATTAGGCGTGTCCAATGGACTCCAATCGATGTATGTAAAAGGTGTGAAAAGAAGAATCTGTGTTGATATAGTATTGATGTAATTCATTCCTCTTTAATATTGTTTTTTAATGAGCAGAATATAATTTATTGAGGGAAAGAAAGCTCCTATCTGAGAGAAGGACATGAGGGGGGCCCGAGCGGGTTGTCCCTCCTCTTTAGTATTGTATAGCACTTTATTGTACAAATATATTCCATGTTGCTAATCTACTCATGTATTGATGGATAAATAAAAAGAACAAGAAGCACCCACGTCACGTGTTTCATGGATTCCAGAAGAAGGGCTGAAGAACCATGATGCCACAGAGAAGGGGAAGAAACACTATTTTCATTTTTTAATATATTTTCTTGAAAATCAGAGTGCCTTCACGTATTGGTGTTATGGATTTTCTCTGGGTGGTAGAATGTATGTTGTTATCTCAGTGATATAGATTATGTCCCTTTCCAAAACACAAGAAGAGAGAGAAGAGGGAGAGGAGAGAAGGGAGTGGCAGGAGAAAAAGCCAGGGAATGATTACATAGCTGAAGGCTTGGCGGGGAACAGCGCCTCCTGGGCACTGCACAGGCCCCTTCCATGTGGAGAGCCCGCTGGGTCTGACACTAGAGAGAGAGACTGGGCAACTATCATTTTTAAGCCAAAATTTCTCATTGCACAAGAGTATGTAGGACTTACTTTCAAGGCCTCCTGCAGTTTTGCCTGGTTTTGTGAAGACATAAGATCCTTCCGCTACTTTTAGGGTAGATTTCCATTTTTCCATTTTACTCTTTAAACTGGAAGTGTATCCCTTATGGAAAAGATAGATGGATATTCTTTCCCTCTCCTTCTCCCTGCCTCTCTCCCTCTCCTTCTTTTTCTCTCCTTCTCCCTGTCCCTGTCCCGCTCCTTCTCTGCCTCTCTTCTTCATCCCATCCCTCTCCCTCACCCTCTCCCGTCACTCCCCCTCGCCCTTCTTCTCTCCCTCCCCCTCCCTCTCCTTCCCCTTCTCCCTGTCACTCCTCTTCTCCTCTCCCTCCTCCTCTGTCTCCCTCCCCCACTCCTTGTCTTTCTCCCTCCCCCTCTCCCACTCTCTCAACCTCCCTCCCTCTCTGTGTTCCTTTCCCCTTTTCCTCTCCTCTCTCTGTAAGGATTGCCAATGACAATCGCTCTCTGTGTAAAAAAGAATTACCATCATCCCCCAGTGTCCTGCTCCGCATTTCAGTTGTTTGAGAGAAGCAGTGCAGTGAGAATCACAACCCTCTTGTAACACTCTCCGGACAAATTCCTGACTTGGGTAGAGCTGTGTTCCAGCCCCCTCCCACACCATTTCCCGCTAGACACACATTGAATAAACTCCCCGAACTAGTAGTTTCAGTAGCACTGAAGGAGGTCAAAGCTCTTCAGAAATCTCAACAGTAGATGTATTTCTATTTTACTTACGGCCAGTTCCTTGAAAGCTGGGTCCTATCACTGTTATTAAAGAGGAAGCTTGTGACGCCAAGAAGTCAAGCCGTGGCCTCCATATCTCACAAAGAGCTGTAATTAAAATCTGAATCCATGACTTCTGAACTCCCAGGGTCCCTTCAGTAAGATACTGTGGACACCTCTCTCTCCGCTCTTTCCCATTTGCTAGCAATCTCTATCAAATCCCCTCTTTGCTTTAACCTTCCTGTTATCATTGATCGATTCTAGATGTGTCACTGAGCTTATCTCCTCTGCCCTGATGGCTTTCCCTGATGTGGCGCCCCCTGGCCAGCTTTGTACTGCCCACACCGAGTTACACGGCGCCTCAGCAAGGGTTTATCACTTTAGCTCTCCACCTTTGTCTTTCTGAAGGACTGAAATCTAGAAAGCTGTGATTAGGACTGCCCTTCAGATGGGTTTGACCATCTACCACTCTCTTGAGTTTTAATTTTTCTCTTGTAGTTACTTGATTCCTTGATACACTCTCACAGAGTTTAATTCCCTAGTGTTGCTGTGTTCAGTTTTCCCATTTTTACTCTACTATGTACACATCACCGCAAGAGCAATAGTATTAAAGCTGCCTCTTGTTTTCCTAGTTCCCATAAAACCTTACCTGTCCATTAGCAGGAGATCTAACATATTTTCTCCTTCAATTCCATTAGCTACGGTTGGTAACAGAGAGTCACATTTCTCCAATTCAGTAACTCCTTTGATCCTTCATGGGTCTTTAGCCCAGCAGATGTCTGGGGAAGCCACGTCCCCATGGAGTTCAATGCTATGAGAGTTCAACTGACCTCGGCAGCTGCTCTTCCCTCGCCTCCCATGCCCAGGGCCCGCGGCAGATGCCCCCAAACGCAGGCTTTGTTTTATGTTTTCTCCTCACTCTCCCAGCCTGCCGAACCCAGAACGCTGCGTGCATCCCCCGCCTCTATATGCTTAGGCCACTTTACAGAGCTCATGAAAATTCTGGGCAATTGAAATCAACCGAGTGGCATCGAGGGTTGAGGGGTTTCTGGAGGAGAAAGAGGTCGGTGGAGACAGCCGGAGAGGAAAGGCGAACACGGTCGTGCTAGCATCACCAGCCCCTCACTCTCAATTCTAGATCATTCGATGGGGTCAGGGCTGGTGCTCCTGGAGCCCAGGTTGACCTACCCAGCCCTCTATTCCATTCAGGTATGAGAGAAAAATGTTTATTCTGCAAAAATTTTTCAGGTTCCACAATGCTGAATTGTTTAGAGCCAATCCCACCCCTCCACACCCTCCCACCGGATGTCCTCAAGTAACAGAACACAACAAAATTATATTTTCCACTCATTCCTTAGCAGCCCACTCCATTTCACCAGTGTCAGTTTTCAACTTTGACCTAAGAAAGCATAACTTAGGCACTGTGTTCAAGAGATTTCATCTTAGTGTGCCACAGTAATATCTAATAAAACTGCATCAGTCCCAAATTAAATTCCTCTAAGGAGGGTCCATGAAAAATATAAGCAAAAGGCTCAGAATCTAGCATCAGAAAGATCTGAATTTGAATCTTATCATTGCCTTTTATTATGTACGTGTAAGCAAGTCACATAGGCACTGTTTTCTCAGTTTATTCACCTGTAAAATGGGTGAGAACTAAATCTTCAGAAATGATATGTATGATACCTAGGATGTAGTAGATACTTTTCACATACGATTTATCATTTCTACATTCTCTAAAAGTGTAAGCTGATTTGAATAATTTGCATTGTGCTCTATGTTGTTAATCACAAGACATACTGGAATTTCATTTCCTTGAGAAGATTTTCATTTTTAATTTATAAAAAATTGAAGAACCACTGTATTTTGAAAAATAGAAGAAAATATGCAGCATCACTTACTTGGAATTCTATTCTGCCCCAAGACATTCTACTACCAGCTGATGTTTTACAGATTGTGATAATAATCTATTTAGCAACACAAAATAAGCAACTTTCAGAACTGGAAAAAATCACCTTCAAATTTACCATCATACTATAGGATTTCATAAAATGGTGCATGTTACGGCCAAGTCTTCCTACATGCTTGTGAGGACCTCTGCTCTCGCTGTTTGCACTCCAGCATGCAGTGAACAGGTAGCCAGGCTATTTAAAACCACATCATGTCAAGGCCTCATGGTCTCTGGGAAAAGATTTGTCCATTTTTATGAATGCCACCCCTCCCAAATAGGAGGCCAGCAGCCCCAATTCCTGGAGGGAATCTACTGTATGTGTCATACGCCCAGCAAGTTCATACACTGCAACATTTTAAGGGAAGGGTCACCAAGTTTCTCTGTGATCATCTTCCAGCACCTTCCGGTATAAATTCCATGCTATGGTTTTATGGCACAGTCAGGTTACAGAGGGGCCAGGGGACCAAGTGATCCCTAGCTCCTCAAACAAGCTCAGGTGGCATGGCACTGACAGGGCCTAGGGCTGTCCTTAGTAAGCGCTTAGAGAAAACTTGAGTTATCAATCAGCCCGAAGTCGTCTCCCTGAAACCCTGAAAGATGAAAATTTTACTGGCTGGCCTACACAACCAAAACTCTGAAAGAAAATATGTCTCCAAGATGGGCTTACTTAGGAGGCTGAGGCAGAAAGATTGCTGTTGAGTTCAAGACCCACCTGCGCTACAAAGAGAGTTCAAAGCCAGCCTGAACTATATAGTGAGAGCCTGTCTCAAGAAACAAAAGTAAACCATTAACAAAATAAAAAGATGGTTTTTTAAATAATAAACGCTTTGTTTCCTAAGTTGCTTTTAAAAATCTAGCCCAGAAAATACATAGGCACTTGTCTCATAACTTTGTAACATCAAATGTTTGCAGTTTTCCCAGGCATTGTTTTTCTAAAACAAATGGTACAGAGTCAACACGTGTAAACAGCAACCCCACAGGTGGCTGCAAAGACGTTCTATTTAAATCTTGGCCCATGAAATGTGTCCCCAGAGCTGTCAATGAGCCGACAAATGAAGGCCTTGAATCATGCTGCACTTTGTTCTAAGAGCCCATGCAGTAGGTTTGCTGTGCACCACATTAAAAGGAGGCAGGAATGAAAGAAGAAGTGAGAAGCCAAAACAACTACACAACAAATACCCAACCTTCTCTGCACAAATAGATGCCAAATATCAATTGCTTTATTGGTTTTTTTTTTTTTTTTATATTTTCTCAGTGTTCCTTTAAGATTCAAGAAAAGAAATGGTGAGGTTTCCTGCATTTGCCCCTGTCTTCCAGACATGTGGACAGGATTTCTCAACTCTATTGGCACTAGAGGCTGCGGATTTTTTCTTGTAGAGGACTACCTGTAGGACATGTAGCAATATTCCTGCAAGCAGTCATTAGATGCAGTATCTCCCCCGACCCCCCAAATCCAGACAACCAAAAACATCCCCTGACATTCCCAAATGTCCCTCGGGGCTGAGAACCATGGATTTGCTGTTATCATTTTTTTTTTAAACCTCATACCTAGTGTGACTTTGCCGCAATTTTTCTGCTATAGGAGAAATTCCAAAAACTTGACACAGATTCCTCCGAGGGCTGCTGTCTTCATTTTGCTATCTGTCTTTTGTCTTCCTCTCTCAGACTCCACACATGTGCATGTGCACACAAACACACACACAAGCACACACACAAACCACGTACAAATACAAACACACAAACATGTATGCACATAGACACACAAACACACACACACAACAGCAATGAAATCTTTTGTCTTCCAAGCCAGCCTGCGAAAGATGAAAGGCAGCCCATGGGTCTGTGCTGCCGCATTACCTCCTAAAGCCTTTTCAAACTTATAATTCAGCAGATAGAATGGTTTTCCAATTCACTGCTTAACCCCATAGTGATATTACGCGGTAATTTCAGCCAAAATAAATTTTTTAAAGCAAAAACCCAAATGACTTCCTCAGATAGTTAGCACTTTACAGTCCCGCGTGCAGCCTTCTCCTCTTTATGAGCTGTGTGCTATAAAGTAGGTGTACAGAAAGATGTTTAATGTGTTGTCGAGAGTAAAATTATTAGCGCATTATATATGATGTCGTCATACAGCCAAGGAACTGAAGCTCGTGTCTGCCCTTACAGGAGATGCAGGCGCATAATGGAGAGCCTCAGAGCTAAGGTTTACTGTACTTTGGGAATTAATCACATAAACTATAAATTGGGTTCAACAGGCTGGCTGGGTAAATAGGCACAGCTAATGAGGACACTATAAGATCTTATAAGAGAGCTGACTGCCCCAGGACAAATAGTCCGTGGCGCACCTGATGGAAAACTAGAAGACATCAAAGCATGAAGGATTAGTGCTCTCACAGTGTTGAGAAATGGCCGCGGGGAGATTCACCAACTTATTACCCACATCCAAGCTAATCCTGTTATCTGCAAAATATAACTGTGTTCAGGAGCTGCCACCACCTCGACTTGCAGGAGGATAATTTTGTATTTCTATGGACAAAAGTGGAAGAAATTTTCATCTGACTAAGAAAAATAGATGATGATTAATATTTTTAAAGTTTTTTCTGCTCTCTCTTTAGCTGCGTGCAGGAAGACAGAGTGGAGAAGCTTCCGTGTACAGGAGCGGTGGGTGCCGAGAGACAGCTGCAAAGAAGGAAGTGCTGTGATTTCCCGATTCTTGCTTGCCCATGAAATCAGGACCAAGGGACGAGGGAACACGCGGCGTATATAATTAAATCTGCGCTAATTTCAAACAGACTGGATTTACCTCTGGAAGCAGGTGGGAAGCACTCTGTTTGAACAGGAAAAGGACAAACCAAAGAAAGAGAGAGCAGGAGCCGCCCCGCGCATTTGCCGAGCCAGCTCCTCTCCAAAGATATTGATTTCGGGGAGACACCCCTGATCCCCGCAGATGATCTCTGTGGGGGAAGCGGGCCAAGCCCCTGAGCTCCCTGCCAGCCTGCCTTGGGGAAAATGGCTTCGTGGGCCCGAGGCTGCGTTCAGCTGTGGCTCATTTATGCAATCAGGAGGCATAGTCTGGCAGCGAAGTGCGGTTGACCCCCAGCCTCTCCTGACTAGGCAGGGCAGCACGAGGCGTGAAGCAGTGGCCCGCTAACGGTCCCCTGCCCCCAGGGACAACCTTTGCCCTCTGCACTCTTTGTCGTGGTGAGCTAATGAGAGTGGAAACGCCACCTGCTTGCCACAGAGCCAGTGCCCGGCACAGGGCCTGATGCACAGGCAGAACCTGAGAGTGGGGCACCGTGTCCGAGCTAACAGCCTTGCAAACCTAGCAGTGGACACTGTTTTTAAGCGTTCATTTGTAGAGCAGGGTCTACAATATTTCTCTGCTCTTGTAGAAAACCCAAGGATTGTAGTTAAATCATTTGCCTGAAGAAACAGCAAAGGAAAAAGATCTCTGATATGATGAAAAAAAGAAATCCTGTGGCATTTTCTCTCTCCATTCAGACAGAGTTCTCCATCGTGGTTGTGGATTTCTGACGATCAATGCACTCCACGTATCTCTTTCTCCCACTCCACCATGTATCACGTTTCCCAACTTCTAGATGTTCTGCTTGCCTGGTCTCTCTCTCTCTCTCTCTCTCTCTCTCTCTCTCTCTCTCTCTCTCTCTCTCTCTCTCTCTTCCTTGTCCTGAAGATTGGACCCAGATTCTCACAAATTCTACACAACTGCTCTATCATTGAGCTAAATCCACAACATAACATATACCTTTCTTTTCCTTCCCAACAATCTCCTAGAAGTCTTCTTTTCAATCTTCATTGTACAGTTTCTCTTTTCTTGAAACAGCAGTTATTGCTGCAAAAATTTCATTTCTGTTTATCTCTGCCTTTACACCAATTTTCCATACCTACTGTACCAGCATTCTTTTGGACATGGCAACCAAGGAACTTAATTTCACCCCAAGCTCCACATACCCAAGACGATTCCCAGCCATTTCTAAATCAGCTTCTCTCAGGGCTGGCCAAATAGCTCAGCGGATTAAAGCACCTGCAAGCAGGCACAGGATCTGGGTTTTGATCCCAGGACCTGCCCTGTTGGCCCTGCCCCAGGGGCACACTGAGCCAGCAATTGAGACTGACTATGGTGGCGCACTCCTGTAATCCCAACTCTTGAGAGTCTGTAAACAGGAGGATCACTACAAGTCTGATCTAGTAGTGAGATACTAAACACCCTGTAGACCCTTCTCTAAAACACAAAAATAAATAAACGAATAAAATAAAAACAAAATCAGCTTCTCTTTCTGCTTAATATCAGCCAAATCAAGCGTCACCAAGATTTTTTATTTCAGACATGTAATTATATTGATTTTGTATTTCTAGTATTACCCATAAGCAATCCACCATCCATAAAATTCTTACAGAATATTCTTTTAGAATGGCTGCTCCTCTGCCTTCCTTTGCTCTAGGTGATTCTATTCCACTTCTTCATGAAATGTTGATGACACATGTCAGTTCACATGCTAGGACTTCCAGAAATTCATTTGGAATCCAATTACTTACAGGGTGTGAAGATCAATTATATAATCTTCCTGAATCTTATTTCATCACCTGTAGGATGGGTACGTGGGACTTTTCCAGAGACACAGAGCAGCCAGCTATACAGAAGAGATTTATTATAGGGGAATTGGCTTGTGGGCTTATGCACTCTGAGAAGCCCTATGATCTGCTAGTTGTAATCTAGTGGCCCGGGGGGGGTGGTACCAAACCAAACCAATGACTAAGTCCCAGTTTGAGTTCAGATGCTTGAAAACCGGGATCACTGGCGTCTGATGGCAGTCTAGGCTGGACGTCCCAACTCAAGAGAGTGGGCTCCTCCAACTTTCTGTCTTGGTTGGGGCCCTTCACAGATGGGAAAGCACCCATCACCTTGCTGAGCTTAGATCTTTATTTGCTCTATCAGCTCAAGTGCTCCTCACTTGCAGAGAAACCCTCATGCTTACACCCAGAGATACTCTTTACCAGACTCTGGAAGTCTCTTAGCTCAGTCAAGGTGGCACCAAAAAGGACCCTTTATAATACGCAAAGTAACCTTCCATTCTGGATGACTGGGAGGGTGGCGTAGTTACAGCAGGAGCCCAACACCTGAGATATTAAGAATGTTCTATGTATGTAATTTCTTTTTCTTTTCTTTTCCCGTTTCTAAAGCACCTTTTGGGGCTATTTTTCTTCACGTCTCATTTTTATTTTTTAAGAGAATAAAGAACAGTAACCAAAACAAAAAAAAAAATATTAGAAACTATGTGTTATGCCCAAAACCTCAAATCTCAGGATTCTAGGTCATATGGTCTTCCTCTGACTTCTAATCTGCACTCTCAGTTGACTCCTCACTACATGGTCAAAAATAATGTTCATACTTTACCGTGATCCCTGGAAAGTGTTTGCTCATGGTAGACAGCTATTATTCTTCAAGAACCAACAGAAATCGCTCCTCCTTTCTGCCACCTACACAAATCAGTATCCTCAAGAGTGTGCCTCTTCTAAGCTCTTGCTGCTCAAATTCTCCGCCACTTAAACTATATTAGTCAGACCTCTAACCTGCCATCAGCGAAGTTTATACTGCCCCTTGCTTTATAGATCTATTGATTTGTCGTTATGTGACTACCTTCTAACAAAACCAGAAGCAGAATACTCACACTGAGCAAGTGATTTTCAGCGTATTTCATTGGTTTTTAATTTTTGAAATTGCTTCACTCTTTTATGATGCAAGAATATGGTAATGGAATGTAAGGACACACTATCTGTGTCACCTTGGAACGTTTAACACACACAAACACACATACTCACACACTCCCAACAGAAAAACTTAATAAATGGTTGGAATTTAATTTGGGTTTATCATTACAAAAAGATTAATCATTATGAAACCTGTGAGCCTCTTTCATAGGTATCTTTAAGTGATTTGGAAATTCCTCCTTCTAAGATCTTGAAACAAAAAGGAGAAAATTGTCTCATTTAAAGGAACCACTGCCTGAAGGCAGGGGCTAGGTTGGGTGGCTTTAGGAGTTTCATTTCATCACCATAATCCTATGATTATCTCACGTGCATCCCTGGGAGGGAGGTAGAAGGCAGGCTGAAAGGGGCCATAAATCACCTTCCGTGGACACGCGAACCCCAGCCCTGCTACCCCTCTTCCTCTTTGCCCAACACTCTCCTCCACATGCAGCGCTGGAGTCGCCTGCCCAGTCCTGCTGTCCAAACAGCCTCCTCCTGTATCCAGACATTTTGGGCTTCTGTAGCTCAAGGTCGCAGACCAAAAGCAAAAGCCACATACTTTTGACGAGTGTACCTGTTTGGAATTAAATAGGAGTCCCAGCTGGATTGGAGAATTTAGGAAACATCTCTCTCAGAGTTGGTTTTCTGCACCACATCTTGGGTGCAATGTCCTCTTAAGATCTAGGGATGGTTAAGAGAAGCAGCACGACTGTACAGCCTACCTGCAGAGGGAACATTCTGCATGGGATCAGGTGGAAAATTTGCACACAAGGCTGCAGACCTAGCTCAATTTTGAGCTGATAATTTTAGTCCTACTGTCTCCAAAAGGACTCTGGTGGGGGGCAAGTAGACAGCTCTTGGAGACAAGTCCTAACCCCTTTTGGTTCAGATTTCCCAGCGCCATCTACTCCCCCCAACCACTGCAGACTACAAGCATGTGGGGATGTCCTAACCCTCTGAGTGCAGGGCATGGTCTGAGGTCAGAAGCCAAATCTGTGAACTGGAAACCCTACCTCGCTCCTGTCTTCAATCTCCCCTTCTCTGAGGGATGTTTCTCTGAAGGTGGACCTTTCCTTTATCCTTTGTGAAATACCAGTGATGAAGTTGTCCTACTATGTTTTGCCTCCAAATCATTTTTTTTTTTTTTTTGGCAGAACTGGGGATTGAACTCAGGCCCTTACGCTTGCCAGGGAAGCACTTATTCCACTGAGCCATCTCCCCGGCCCATCCAAATCATTTTTTTCAGTGAGCTGCACAAAAGGAACCTTGTTGGAAAGGAAGTCTAGGTGTTCTGCCTGTTGAAACCCCAGAGACAGAACTTAAGTCAGGTTAGGGCTGCCTGTAAAATAGGTGGAAAGTAGAGAAGGCTGGATTGAGAAGTGCAATTTCTGCATCTTTTGGAAGAAATTTTACCCTTCACACATTTCCTCCTCTGATTTAGAAAACAAACAAAAACACTTCTTCAGTGTCACCAGTGAGATACCCCTGCATCTTGGGGAGTTCTTTTTGACTTTTGAGTGTTTTTTTAGAAAGCCAATTCTTCTTTTCAGGACCCATGTGTTCTTCTCTGTGGTGTGGAGAAAGGACTGTAATTGGACCTCAGGCTTAAGATTCCAAGATGGAGAAAATGAGCTGCATCTGTCTCCAAATTACTCAACTGCCTCAGGCCTAGGAGGGTGAGAGGACTCGACAGCAGCAGAAGGCACTAGGCAGCACCCCGGAGAACGTTGGGTGGCTCCCTGGAGGTCTACCCTTCTCCTGGCTCTGACTTAGCCACAGACTAGGTAAGATTTACCCAGGAAGAAACAACTGGCACAGCTGACACCTCGGAATATGACAAGATCAAGGATGACATTGTATCACTGGAAAACCTCATGTCCCCAGTGCTCATCATCAGCCAGCCCTACACCCCCGAACCTCCAAAATCCAAGGATCACTTTCCAAGTGTGCAGAAAACATTTGGGGATGAAAATTGGCACCATTAAGAGATTGCTTTTCATCTTCGTTTATTCCATTCGGTGTGTGAGAGAAAACGGGTTTTATTTCAAGACACTACCATGGTTCCTGCTTAACACGCTGAGTATGCGCTGTGCATTAGCTGTTTGTGAGACAAAAACATTTCAAAGCTGGTTCCAAGAGCAAAGGATTTCCGGCCTGATTGCCCTTTGAGGGGTGCAAAAACCATAGAAGAAGCAGAAGGTGGAAGGGAAACACTTCTGTCCTCACCTAGCCTTGGAGCTCAAACTTTCACAGTGTTTCTCAACTGGTAAGGTGCTCGTGGACCCCTTGCAGACCTTGTTCAGCACAGATTCTTATTCAGCAAATTTGAAGTTGGGCTAAAGATGCCTCATTTCTAGCCAGCAACTGTTGTTGCTCATGCCACTGTCTGTGGACCCTGGTTTAGGCAAAGATATAGAGAACTAGAAACCTTGGTTCTTAAAAAAAAAAAAATCTAGTGATGCAATAAAAGGTAGGTTTGTGTTATGGGTGTACAGATGAGGAAAGCGAGTGCCCCAGATCTAGAGCTGTGTCGCATCTCAAACAGCGAGGGAATGCCAGAGTCGGACTCCAGCCCTGGCTTCTTCACCGCCCTCCCACCGCATCACTTGTCTGTAAAGAAGGTCCAGAGGAGCAACAACGAGAAGCAGTAGCAGAGAAAGAGGAATGAGCAGAGAACCTCAGGGGAGCATTCCCAGGGAAACACATCCGAATCAGTCACCCACATTACAAGCCCTGAGCAAGGAGAAAGGAAGTGTGCATTTCAAGGCCTCAGGTCTGGTATCAGCTAGTGCAAGACAGACCAATCTACTAAGCAAATCTAGCTGTTTTTTACACTTACTGGAGATGATTGAATTTGAGGTCTTTTCTCTGAACTCCATCCACAGGTTATTTTAAATTGATTGATTGAACCCACAGCTTTCATATTAAGCAACATCGTCATCCTCCTTTTTCACCTGAGACCATGTCTTGCTAAGTCACTAAATTGCCAAGGCGGGGCTAATGCTTGCTACCCTCATTCCTTAGTCTCCCAGAGAGCTGGAATTACAGGCATGTGCCACCATACTTGTGCAAACCTAGCACTGCATGTTTCCACTCTAGTTCCTCTGAGGGAAGTGAGACAGTCTCCATGAAATCTCACTCCTCACTGCTTCTCAGACCATTTTCCCATCACAGCTTCGTGATTGTCACCAGAAGCTGGGAGGGGCATTCTGGAGACAAAGCTCCTGGGTTTGAAATCCACCCCTTGCAATTAACTGTACAAACACAGGCACGGTCCTCCATTCCTCTAGCCCCAGATTCTCTGTAGAACGGTGATAAATGTAGTACTTACCTCAAGAGGTTGTTCTGGAAGTCTAAATTAATGTGAGCAAAGCTGTCAGGTACATGATAAAGTGGCTCGTTCTAACTGCATCTCTCTAGGCTTCCATTTATTTTCATAGCGACAGCAAGGTGATTTGAAAACTTGAACTTCGTTATTTTGAAAGTCCTGCTTGTGAGGCTATGTGATCCTGATTCGCCCAGCAATGATAATACTAGGAAACAGCTTCCTTAATTTTGGGGGAGTCAAAGAGATCAAAAGTGAATTTTTACAATTGTGAGTCTTGCACATTTTTTTGGAAGAGGGTATTGTCATGACATTGGCGGTGGTCCTCGGGATAGGAGAAAGAAACACAGTGGTAGAAGAGGAGGGAGATGAAAGCATGGCCACGTTGGAGCTCACTACCCCAAACCTAATGTGTTTACATCTGGCCTCTCCAGGTGATGACAGGTGGTTATTAGCATCCCCACTTACCCCTTGCTTCATCCCATCAGTTGCCCTCCCTCCTCCAAAGCCCTTCTGTGGGAGGATGAAAGGAAATGCGGAATGATTGAGGTGACAGGTCCCCTGGCTCACTGAGAAACTGGGTCAAAAAATCCTGCCAAAAACTGTTTTCATCTAGAAAGGAAACACCCTTTTGCGCTATGTAATTCATGGGTGGACCACAAAAAAGTGAAAATAGCTGATGTCTATGGAATGCTGCCACTTTCTCGTAGCAACGGCCTTATTTACAGATACGAAAATCATTACTTCTCTCTGTTCCCCCGAGCACAGCTTTAATCCTGGGGAAATTTTCTAGGATCACAGATGAGAAGGCCAAACCTTCAAGGTGGCTTCACTCCAACCTCCAAAGTTGGAACAACAGCAGCCTCACGCACGCAATGCCAGCTGCCGCCTCCCACAGTCCCGGGTCCTCCTGCTCATGCCCAAGGTGGATTTGGGCAGGAACCACAGGAATGGTTTGAAGTCAAGTCACTGCCTTTGATTTTCATGCACAAAAGCCATGTGGATTTTTTAAAAGTCTGCTGTGCGCCCCCTGTACTCTCCCATGGTGAAAATACAGTGTCCTGCAAAAGTCTGAATGCAATTCTGTTTAAACATAGGGGAAGAATCAACTTCCCTGTGCTTTCCAAAGGACAACTCTCTACACACTGACAATATTTATGTGGTACCTGAGCATAGTGGAGCAAGAATTATAATCTATCATCCTTCCCTTGGTTTGTACTCTATACCTCTTGTTGTCCTAAGTGGTTTTCACATTTACTCCTTAATATTTACAGCAACCTTGTGGGAAAATAGTAATAATAAAATATGTTTCTCACAGAAATGTTAAGTGTCATTCCCTAGGTTACAGCTAGTGAATGTAGAGCTGAATTTCAAAATCCATTTGGCTCTAGAGTCCAGGTTAGTAGCCACTTGTGGAACTTTGCTTCTTCTGTCTTCTTGTCTTGTATTGTTACCCCTTCTGCTTCCGAAAACACCATTACAAGTAAAGAAGAAATAGTTCATAGTCAGTTGTTACGTTGTCTAGGACAGGAGATGGCTATTTCTAGGAAGTCAAACAGGACGTTCTTCCATAATTGTGGAAGGATATGAGCAAAGTTAATTCTCAAAAACTTATACAGAAGTTCCAGTGCAATGCTTAGCAAGAGCTAATATTTTAAGTCATTTATGTGATAAAGTAGAACAAGAAACCACATCCCACATGCGAGGGGCTTGTGTTTGAGAACCTGACTTAATAAGAAATACTCTGCTACTTCAGGGTTGTCACTTAGCTCAACTCCCTCTTCTTATTTACGGGTGGAATAGTCATGCACTTCTTCCTCTTAGTTCTCTTTTAAGAACAGCTGCTACATTATGTATAAAAACAGAAAACATAATGTAAAATGGAATTAAAAGTATCATTAAAGCTAGAATGTCAAAATCAGGACCAGAGGAGCAGCCATAGACCACAATGTACAAAGAGGATGGATGCTCAATAGCTCTTAGAACTGATCCTAGGCTTTCTATCTGAAAGAAATGAAAAGTTGTCAGTTTCTTTGGAGAAATGAAGTCCTTACTAAGAACTCTCTCTAAAAGTTATGTCGTATGTATCTTCATGGGAAAGTTTACAAGTAATGTGAAGCAATATTCTCAATGACTTTTGAATCACAGACGACTTAGTCAAGGATATTCTATATCTCGTTTGTTAAAACTTCCACAAAATATTGGACTCAAGATTGCTAGCTGACTTAACAAGGTAGGGACAAGGTAACTGAGTAAGTCTGGGGCAGGGCTCAAGATGATGTCATCTATTTCTCTAATTTTTAATCTGAAAACTTAGGTGTTAACCTTCCAGAAGAGAAGCTTATTATTACCCTACAACATATGCAGTTGGGTTTAACCTAACTATCTGTCTGAATATCAAACATCATAGGCATAACATGGAACAGATATTTTCCATCAATTATTGACATGTTAAACTTTAAGTCCCCACAGAATATGGAGAAAAAATTTTAAAAATGAAAAATATTTAAAGAATATGAATAAACAATTACAGATTTTTACACAGAAATTTAGAAATCTAACCATATACAGCATTATAGAAGGACAGTCCTGTGACTTTTTTTTCTTGTGTCTTTTTTTTCATTTATTACCCATTCAAAAAAAACTCAAAAAACCTTTACTTGTGAGACAGCATGGTAATAATTGGTATGACATGACAAGAAGTATGTACTTAGAAGACCAGAATGACAGGCATTCCAATCATGACCCTTCTATTACACATTGCTATCTTCAGTGCAGTTGCTTGGTTCACAGGTATCAGCATATATATTTGGTCAGGGTGAGAATCCTACCAAGTAACTACTAGTTTCAAAAACCTGCTGATGTTTCTCAGGATCATTGCCTTACCCATCCTATGAGTATAAATAGAAGGGCTGTAAGGACAGCCAACATTTTGACCCTAGCCTTTCAAGGTCAGTGAAGATTCAGGACATAGGAGAACCTATACTGTAACATCATGTAACTCAGTTGTGTCCCAAATTTTCTGATCAAGGAGATTATGAAGCCACAGAGCAACATGATCAATGATGTAGAGTGTGCCTAAGGAGAGTCACAGGGAGAGAAAACATTCTCTCAGGCTTTCAAAGAGAGTAAATTGGTCAATCAATGTCCATGACTCATCCACATGGCTGACACTGATGAAGGATCTTCAAACTGCGGAACAGGGTTACAGGATAAATCCTGAGGGTGCTTGACTGACCTTATCAGATACAAAAGTTACATTTCTTGTTATATAGGTCTTGCTTTATCTTAGTCTTAACCATCCAGCAGAAAAGTATAAAAATGAGGTACATAAAGTAAAGCCATATTAATACACTGAGCTGTGAAAGGCTCAAGTCAACAACTTCTGCAGATAACCCACTACTATTATGGACTGCTGGACTGTGTTGGATTGTTTTGCTGAATTTACACACCTATAGTATTTAGATGCCAATGGAATACCCATCTTGGACAGGACTAAACAAAAAAAGGGGAAACAAAGGAAGGATCATTTTGTATCTGTATACACAGAATAGTTAGGATAGATATACAGCTACTTTCACTTAATTCAATGAGAAGAAAGATTTGTACTAATAGTGTTTGGACAGAAAATATCCTGTCTGCATCTTGTACTACATATAACCACTAAGAAGATAGCAATGTAGAATGCATTAATTATTGAAACTGTCCTATTAATCAGTTTTGAAACTGTCTCGTTGCTAGTTGTTTCTCAATAAAATAAAATAAACAAATACAGACATCAAATATAATTTTAAAAAAGATGATGTCATCAGGCCCGGGGAGATGGCTCAGTAGAATAAGCGCCTGCCTGGCAAGGGCAGTGTCCTGAGTTCAATCCCCAGTACCAGAAAAAGAAAAAAAAAAAAAAAGATGATATCGTTAAGTGTGCACCTTTTGGAAGCTGAGTTCATCCAGGGAAATACTCTGGGTAGTTTCTCTGTATTTTTGCACATGACTCTTTAGGAAAGTGGTGAAAAGTGATTACTGTTCGCCAAAGATTTCACACTTACATATATAAATGTTTTTGCATAATCCTTTTTTTCAAAATAAAAATGTTCTATTATTTTTAAAGTCAATTTATTAGGGCTGGCCAAATTGCTCAGCAGATTAAAGTGCCTGCTTAGGAAGACACAGGGGCCCGGAGTTCCGTTTCCTGGCCTGCTGTGCCAGCCCCATCCCCAGGATGCGCTGAAACAGTGATTGAGGTTGGGCATGGTGGTGCACACCTGTAATCCCAGTGCTTGGGAGGCTGTAAACAGGAGGATCATTACAAGTTTAATCTAGTAGTGAGACCCTGTATACCCTGTGGACCCTATCCTAAAATGCAAGTAAATAAGTGATAAATAAATGAATAAATTTGATTTGAAAATTTACAGAAGTGG
>NW_004524598.1:20574059-20578897 GCF_000260255.1 Octodon degus | reverse complement strand
TATATTATAATCACCTGGGTCATATAGAGTTTGTACCTATACTCTACACATCTTGAGTCCTCTCTTTACCTTATTTTCCTACCCTCCTTTCAACCTTTCATCTCCTCTTGTTTAAAGACCTTCGTTTCCAATTTGTCATTTTTTCCTCATTTTTCTCTTTCCCTTCCTTCCTTTTCCACTCCCCCTACCTAATTCTCCATCCCACTGAACATTTTCTTCCTATTTTACAATATCTATGATATATGTTAGTCCTTATTTACTCTTTCAGTTTCTCACAAAGCAGAAACAATGTAATTTTTACATATGGGTATAAAATTTATTTCATATAAGATATAGTATCAAGGTACTCCATTTAGCAATAAATGCCTCAATTTTACTCTTATTTAAGGCTGAGTAGTAATCCATAGCCTGAAGTGCGTGCACGCACATACACACACACGTGCGCGCGCACGCACACACACACACACAACACACACACCTCTATCCACTCATCAGTTGATGGTCCTTTGTGCTGATTCCAAGATTTAGCTATCCCGAATTGTGCAGATGTGTATATATTACTCTGGAGTGATGTTTTCATTCTTTTAGGAAGATATCCAGAAGGGGTATAGCTGCCCCACACGGGACCTCTAATCTTAGTTCTTTGAGTAATCTCCACCCTGATTTACACTGTAGTTGCAGCGGTCTACATTTCCACCAACAGTGGAGAAGAGTTCCTTTTTCCTATAGCCCTGTAGCATTTGCTATTGGTTGATTTCTTGAAGATCACCTTTCCTTCTGGGGTGAGATGAAAGCTCGGCATTGTTTCAGTTTGTATCTCTTGGATGACCAGTGATAAGGAACATTTTTTTCATATATTTATTTACTGTTTGTACTTCCTCATCTGTGGAAAGTGTATTCACGTTAAATGCTTAATTCTAGATTGGATTTTTAAATGGGGGGGTTCTGATTTTTTTTTCAGATCATTGTGTGTATTTTAGATATTCACTTTTTTTTTTAAGAAAAACTGCCAGTTTTTTCCCACTATGCGCATTGTCTCTTTACTCTGTCAGTGACTTTTTTTGCTGTTTAAAAGATTTTTAACAAGACAAGATCCCAGTTGTTGAATTTTTGTAATATTTATTGTGCAGTGGAGATTTTGTTTGTAAAATTTTTGCCTACATTAGTGTCTTCAAGAGTTCTACATATTCTATCTTCCAGAAGATTTAGTGTTTCTGTTTCAATATTTAAATTTTGATACCTGTTTAGTTTAGAGCATGGTGATAGACAGGTCTAGTTTTAGTATGTGGTCTACAGAAAACCAGTTTTTCTAGCACCTTTCATTATAGATTTTTATTAAATGGACTATCTTCTGGTAAAGGTATTTTGCGCATTTATGTAGGAGAAAGCGGTTGAGCGTGTTTGGAGTTGTTTCTGCATCTTCTAATTTGTGCCACTGATCCTCAGGCCTGTTTTTATGCTTGTAACATGCTGTTTTTATCACGTATCTTTGTAGTATAATTTTGAGTCAGGGATTGTGATTCCCCTTGACTTGTCTTTGTTGCTCGGATTTTTTTGTTGTTGTTGTTATGGCTATTCTAGGTCTCTTCTGTGCCAAATGAATTTTAGGATTGTTTCCTCTATTTTTGTGAGGTATGTTAGTGGTGTTTTGATCAGGACTGCATTAAATCTGTGTAATAATTTTGGGAGTAAGGCCAGTTTCGCTATGCTGCTTTCTCCTACCTAAACACAAAAATATTTTGCCATTTTCTCGTATCCTTCAATCTCCTTTTCCAGAGTACTGTCGCTTTCAATGCAGAGAGGTCTTTTGCTTCTTTTGTTAGATTGATTCCTAAGAATTCCTTTTTCTTTTCTTTCAGATGTTACAGTGAAAGATGTACTTTCCCTAAACTCTTTCAGTGAGTTCATTGTTTGTGTACAAGAATGCTATGGATTTTTAAATGTTGTCCTTGTATCCAACTATGTGACTGAATTTGGTTATTAAATATAGAAATGCTTTGGTGGAGTTTTAGGAATCTTCTATGTAGCCTATCATACCACCTGTAACTTCTTCTATTTCTTTCTTTATTTTATCTTTTACTCTTGTCTAATTGTTCTGGCTACTATTTCCAGAACTAAGTTGAATAAAAGTGATGACAGTGGATCTTGTTCCTGATTTTAAAGTGAAGGCTTTCAGTTTTTGACCATTTAGTATGATGTTGACTGATAATTTGTAAATGATGGCTTTTATCAGGTTGAGTTAAAGACCATCTATTCTCATTTTTTGTGTGTCATGCACCATTATTTTTTTAATTTTATTTTATTTTATTTTGAAGAGTAAAAACAAAAGCAAGAACAAAAATCAAAAGCAAAGGCAGAAACAGGGCAACATACAACAATATATATGTTACATATTTTCAAGAGTAGCTGATTAACAATGGCTGATTTATTATCTACTTTTATCATCAAACCCGTTGCTCAGATTAACAGACACAGATACAGTTATGTAAAATTGGACACATGATTGAATATTACAACTTACTTCAAGAAACCTTAAACTTTTGTTATTGTCTTTCCTTTTTTTCTTCTCTTATCTTTCTAAAGAGAGTGTAGTAATAATTGGCATGGCATTAGAAATTGTGCACAATTAGAAGACTAAGGTAAGAAAAAAAGAAGACCAAGACAATAGGCATTCAAGCATGACTTTTGTAATACACACTGCTGTCCTGGATGTAGTTGCTTCGATGCAGGTATCAGCATACAGTTGGTCATGGTGAAAATTCTATACATTAACTGATATTTAAAATAATAAATTACAGAAATTCATAGCACAATCACCTTGGCCATCTTGTATTTATACTTGCCTTATTCTCATTTCTGTAATGTCTTTTTATTATGACTGGATATAGATACAAAAATCCTCAGTGAGATACTGGCAAAATGAATCCAGAAAATTATCAAGAAGATTATATGTTAAAACCAAGTAGGATTCATTCCAGGGATGAAGGTATAGTATATATACATTATATACAATAAATGTAGTGCACCATCATCAAACCCCAAGACAAAAATCACATGATTGCCTCAATAGATGCAGAAAATGCACTTTTGTATAATTCTAGAACACTGACAGGCCTTCTAATGCCTTCTCAGGGTGTGTGTCTAGTAGTCCCCCTAAATCCTCATGCCATCAGGAGAGCTTCTTTCAGAGTTTGTGATTAATGAGTGCTACACTTGCTCTGGGGAAGATTATCTGCACACAAATGTATACAGATGTAAACTGGGGAGAGGCTGGCTAGCCACTGGGGCTGCTGCTCCTCCCTTTGCTCTTTGCTGTTTTCTGATGCCACAAAGGGCTGCCCTCTGCTATGTGCCCCTTGGCCTTGCAGTTGGCTGAGTAGAGACTCAGACCTTCACTAACTGGGAGCTAAATAAACCTTTCCTTCCTTAATTCTCAGTGATGGGTATTTTGTCCCAGCAGCTAGAGAATGAAGAGTAACTAAAGCACATCCATTCATCAGTGATTCACTGTAGGTGCTCGGATTGCAGGACAGCATTTCTTTCTGGAAGAAAGAGCAGATTATATGTTCGGCTTAAAGTAGACTGTAAATGTTGTTGCACTAAGAAAAAATGAACCTATCTGCTTATTGGAACACATAAAACAATTTATGATAGAAATCAATCAAGAGACATAAAACTCTCATTGAAAATAAAGCATTCTTCTCTCCTCAGAATGAACACTGTAGAAATGGCCCTTGCAAAATGAGATTATTGTTCTGAGACAGTTCTGCCTCTGCCAAGTGTACAAATAAATGATGTATTAAGCACTTAATAATGCTTACTCTTGTGTTTCAAGTGTGCTTTGACCCTGACAATATGCAAGCTAAATTATTATTCTGGGAAATATTGTTGACAATTGAATCCACCAAGGAGAATGTTAAATGCGTACAACTTTTAAAAACAGTTTTCTAAACCTGTTTTAAAACTGTTTTGGGGCCAGCGACATGGCTTAGTAGAATAAGCACTTCCCTGGCAAGCACAAGGTTCTGGTTCTGAAAATAAGAAACCCACAAAACACAAACACACACACACACACACACACACACAAAAAAAAAGCTCTGTTTTATTGTTATTTTGATTTTTTTGCTTAAAAAAAAACTCTTTTGGTGATTTTGTTTCAGTTTCATAGTGGTTCATATAAAATAAAATCAAACTGATATTCTATTTTAAAATATATTAGTACTATACTATAGATTGTGTTAAAGGATTTGCACATTTTAAAATCTTAAGTTTTATTAAGAATAAATAATTCACGCACACCTGTAACCTGTGCTGAGAGCCTTGAAAACAGGAGGATCACTATGAGTTCAAGCTACATAGTGACACCCTGCACAAAAAAAATTTAAAAAATAATAAATGGAAAAATTAAAGCTGTAACTGACTGCTTTGTGAGAAAGACATTCTGAAGATAATTGAGTTGTCCAACAGAAATAAGTGTAAGTAAGTAAATTTTGTAAATACATCCGCCTAAGAGTATGTTGATAAATGCTCAATAAGGAGCTCCTGGACTTAGCGCAGACCAGAGGTAGGGGACCTAATTCGCAGTAGTGGTCGGTGATTCCCGTGGTGTGGTTATTCTCGCTTTGACCCTGTAAAATGTCGGCGAATTGAAGTTAGGAAGAGATATTGGCTGGTGCGAGTCGGTGCCACCCTACTTCGGTGTGCGTGCAAATGACTGCAGCTTCCGAGGTGACCCTGCGAGATTACAGCCACCAAGTTCTCGCCTTTGCAGGTGTCGCTTACCCCTCCCCTTCCTCCCAGGTAGACGTCGTTATCCAAATATCAGGCTCACAGAGGTC
>NW_004524598.1:20536210-20573959 GCF_000260255.1 Octodon degus | reverse complement strand
ATTTTACTGAGTGGTGTTAAAATAGTTAACACAATGTTAGATTTGGGAGACATATGATTCAATAGTTACTATTTTAATTTGGCAGGGGTCCTTCTTGTTTGACTGTGTGGCAAACACACACTCTGCTCTGTATTCAAATATTTAAGTAAACCTTTGCAAATCACACAGTCATTGGGTTCTGAGTAAAAAAAGGGCCTAAGGTAAATGACAATATGAATGAAGCTTAATAACATGGTCACAAGAGTAACAATTATAAGTAAGAAAATATTGAATTTTTTTTTGGCAGAACTGGAGCTTGAACTCAGGCCTATGAACTTGCCAGGCAAGCGCTTATTCTACTGAGCCATCTCCCTGGCCCCTGAATTCTATTTTATTTGAACATTTTGACATTGACGCATTGTTCCAATGATAAGGTCAAGGCATGCCAACACTCTGTTGAGAACATTCCTCATTCATACCAATAAAACTACAAAATCAGTGTGTAGGTTAGAGAATGAACAAGTATCCAGATCTTCCGAAATGTACCGCAAATGTTAAGCCACTTGAAATTTCTGATTTTTTCCATAGTGTACTAGGTTGAAGCTCTTGAAAAGTGAAGTAATAATTAGAATATTGAGTTTGAATTTTGTGGCAATAATTGAACATTAATATTAAGGTCATATAGCTTATCTTATACATTGATAAAAATGCCCACAGTTATTTAATGATATTGATGTATTTCAGTGTAAAATGGCAAAGTTTTCAAAAATGTGAGGGGGTAGAAAAGACATTCATTGTTTTGTTTTGATTTATATATTTGGTACAGGGTCTCACTAGGCAGCTCATTTGTAGTGATCCTCCTGTTTTCAGCCTCCCCAGGGCTGGGATTACAGGTGTGCACCACCACATCCGGATTCAGTCACCAGCTCAGGGTACCCTGGGGGGTGGGGCCAGCAGGGCTTGTGGTACTGGTGATTCAAACCCTGGTCCCTGTGCTTGCCAAAGCAGGCACCTAGTCCATTGAGCTATCTCACCACCCCTAGGAAAAACAGCCTTAAAGCCCACTTGATCTCCTAATTCTTACATAAATTGTTGGCCAAAGAAAATAAGTTTAATAGTTTTTTTACTAGAAAATGTGATATAGTATAGAAAAACCCATAGAATGGAAGTATGACATAGGTTAAAAATAAGAGTATCTTTTGAAAAAATCAGATGCTTGCAACAGTTCTATCTGATGTCCCATCCATAAAGATTTGTAGCCTATACCAAAAGCAGAAAAATGTCCTTTGCTTTTTTGTTTTATATAGTGGAATTCTATGAAAATTTTGTTGAACAGAAAATCTCATTGCCCTATACATAATTTTCATGCTTTGAAACCAGGGTAGACTTTCTTAGACTCTTCCCAGATGGGGTCACACCTGCGAAGCTAATTGGTATTAACCTGTCGGTAGAGATCAGGCCTCAATAAACCCAACTCCGTAAGTATGGACAAGACAATGCAGTACAAGTCAATACAGCCTCTGAGTAGTTTTGGAAGCAAAATGTCTTCATTCAATATCATCTTTAATTTAAACTTTTCAACCAATAAACCATCTGCAGAGTTTTTAGTAAGTTGCAGCTCTAGATAGGATTTAGGTTTCAATTTTTAGGGCAGTTGTCTTAAAAACATACTGCTGAGAAAACAAAATCACTCTATGAATAGAAACTACTAATGTGGTTTGTAGATGAAATATTAGTTAAAATGACTAAAGATGGAAAAATTTTAGACAGACAGACCTGTTATATGTGACCTTTTGTAGAATATTTTGCTGGAGAAAGTAAGTTCAGGACTGGCTGGAGAGCGCCTGCCTGAAAGGGTGTGGGGAAGGGGAGGTGAGTACCACCTGGGTTTGCCTCAGCGTGACAATCCCACTGTGTTGGGCTGCGTTCTGGCTCCTTTCCTCATAGGAAAGAATGAATAGTCAAGATGAAAGGGTCAAAGATTATAGCTTGCATGAGGAAGAAAAATAAAAGAGAGAGAATAAAAATTCACAGTTGTCCCTAAGCAGAGCTTCTCCAAGGCAACAAAAGCATCCAGGTCTGCTACAGTTAGGTAAGAAAAGGCAGAGATCAGAAGGACCACATGAAAAGAAAAGAATAGGGCTGGGGATGCAGCTCAGTGTGTGAGTGCCTGCCTGGCAAGTACGAGGTCCCAAGTTCAATACCTGGTGCAAAAGAAGAAAGAAAGAAAAAGAGAGAGAGAGAGAGAGAGAGAGAGAGAGAGAGAGAGAGAGAGAGAGAGAGAGAGAAAGAGAAAGAGAAGGTGCACACCTGTAACCTGTGTTGAGAGCCTTGAAAACAGGAGGATCACTATGAGTTCAAGCTACATAGTGACACCCTGCACAAAAAAAAATTTAAAAAAATAATAAATGGAAAAATTAAAGCTGTAACTGACTGCTTTGTGAGGAAGACATTGTGAAGATAATTGAGTTGTCCAACAGAAATAAGTGTAAGTAAGTAAATTTTGTAAATGCATCCGCCTAAAAGTATGTTGATAAATGCTCAATAAGGAGCTCCTGGACTTAGCGCAGACCAGAGGTAGGGGACCTAATTCGCAGTAGTGGTCGGTGATTCCCGTGGTGTGGTTATTCTCGCTTTGACCCTGTAAAATGTCGGTGAATTGAAGTTAGGAAGAGATATTGGCTGGTGCGAGCCGGTGCCACCCTGCTTCGGTGTGCGTGTAAATGACTGCAGCTTCCGAGGTGACCCTGCGAGATTACAGCCACCAAGTTCTCGCCTTTGCAGGTGTCGCTTACCCCTCCCCTTCCTCCCAGGTAGACGTCGTTATCCAAATATCAGGCTCACAGAGGTCCCTGGAAATGTACTTTTTGCACTACTTAATACAGTACACAGTAGCTGTATGTGGCTGGTTACATTTTAAATTGGATTAATTATAAGCAAATAAAATTGGAAATAGAGCTCCTTCAGCCTCAGCGGCTGTGTGTGAAGCACACAAAGGCTGTCGCTGGTGCTGTCCTCTGCCCTGGAGGCCAAGGGGTGAGCCCAACGCTGCAGAGCAGCCAGGGGTCCGGGAAACTGATGTAAATTATGTGCTGTTCTACTACACTGACGCTGAGGCAACTTCACCTCACTCTCTTCCAGTGATCTCTTCTACACCTCTTTGGCTCCAAGGTTTGGTTTATTATAGGTAAGAGGAAGAATTTAGCTCATTAAAAAGGCCAAGAGGAAGGACAAAGCTCTTCTTTAAAGCAAAAAAGAGTTGCTTCTCTTTAGCCTCTGCAGCAAGCCAGGGGACAGCTACAGTGAGCCTGAGACAAGAGCCTGAATACGCGTGGTCTCTGCTCCAGGTCTGCTCGGTGCCATTGGGAGCCACACTAACAGGAGACCGCTTGTCTTTGTCTGCAGGCCCAACTCGGGCCCTCCTCTTTTCCCAGCTCCACTGTCATGACGTACCATCTCCTCTTATTTCATGTAGTTTCCAAGAAATTGCAGAATTCGGAATTGTGTGTATATTTCAAAAAGCAGGAAAACTGTGCTAGATTGACTAGAGTTTGGGGGGAAACTCGGTGTTTAGTAGTTCCTGTGACTGAGAGCCCTGCAGTGTAAGCTAGAAATGGAAAAGTATATAATTACATCTTCCTAGAAAAGAAAGAGCATGAATTACACCTTTTTCTAGTTCAGGATGAAAAGTAGGCTCAGGAGGAATTCCCATCTGAAATGGGGCTGTAAGCGAAAGATCTCTGAGCTAGCAAGAAAGGCTCAGGAAATACAGCAGTAGGCAGAAACCAAGGCATGTCCGAGACAGCCCCTTCTGGACTCCTCTGCAAGGAGGCCTCAGAAGGACAGCAAGGCAGATTCTCCACTGGGAGCCGGGCTAGTAGGAGGCCTTTCCTGGGGCTCCCTTTGACATTGCTGCTGTTTCTCCAGGGCCACAGCAGCCTCCTCACGGGCTGTCCTTCACTTAGCAAGTGCGTGGGACCACTTCCTCCCTTCTCTGGGTAGCAGTGAGGAGGAGCCATTGCATCCTCTACTTCATACAGCTGGGTTAGGTGGTGAGGCACTTCCCATGAAACCTCCAGGAAAGAATACGAGGTTATGGAAGTCACTATTTCAGGTGCCATTAGTGCCTGCTGAGGAAAGCCTAGATCTAAAGTCCACTGAAGCCCAACCTGAGGACCTCTGAGCTCTGTGCAAGGGGAGATGCTCAGCCTTGTTCCCTCCTAGGCTCAGGCTCACTCAGCACCAGCTCAGAACCCTGGCTTTCCTCCTGCTTCTATATTATGCATCAATAGGCACACTTGCACACTTGGTACCTGGGCACTCATCTGCACAGGATGCCATCTGGGGTGCCAACAGTGAAGTCTCGGGGTGGTCTCTAGGCTCCAAATGGGGTGAGCAGAAGATAAGCTAGAGACGCTTTTGATGCTTGACCAGATCTAGACATTTCAGCTTTGGAAACTCGCCCATCTACACGGTGTGCATCTGAACAAAGGAAAGGCAAACAGAGACGTGAAGGGCATGCAAAAGAGAATTTCACACCTGCAACGTGATGGCAACTGGAGGGAGAATTTACTTTGCTTAAAATCTATGAATTAAGTAGGAAGACAGATCTTTTAGTTTTACTTCTACACCAGAAAATATATAAGGGGACTGATGACTCTGCTAAAGTCTTTGACTTGTGATTCAACATTTATTCTCTGTAACAACCCTGTAGGTGGTCTTCCTGGGTGGCCAATATCATGCCAATTAATCTGTATTTTTCATTTACTTAGTATTGAGCACTGGGATAGGTGTGTTGTGTGTAATTGCTTCATCTGCACAAATGCCTTATAAGTATTATTTTCATAGGCCTCATTTGAAATATCAAGCACCTGATCTTCAGAGAAGTGACTTATCCAGGGTTAAATAATAGCAAGTGAGGGATTGGTGCATATGCGAAAGGCCTAGGATGCCAAGGCCCTTGTCCTCCACCTTTTCCCTATACAAATGTGGAAGGACATGATATTCGCAGAATCTTTCATCAGTCTCACTTTCCTTTTTATTTAAAAATGGGAGCTGGGGAGCTGGAAAGGTGGCTCAGCAGAATAAGCGCTTGCCTGGCAAGTGCAAGGGTCTGAGTTCAATCCCCAGTTCCAAAAAAAAAAAAAAAAGAAAAGAAACAAAGAAAGAAAAGAAAAGAAAAGAAAGATAGAAAAAGAAAAATGGGAGCTGGAGTAAGGAAGGTCCTCACCAAATCCCAAACAAAATCAGGCTTTTCATACACTTCCAACGGGCATGTTTAAATCACTCACTGGCTCCTCATTCGAGTCCCCCTTTTCTAAATGTCTCACCACGGGACCCAGGGAACCAACTGCTCCTCTGCGTCCACACATTTTGTCCATGCTCTTACACAAATACGCCTGAGATAGGGTCTGCTGAACATCTTGGAGCTCTGGAACTCAGACACATACATAGGCTGTTTATGGAAACTTCAGAGCTGACACAATGATTTAGGCTTTCAAATGAGTTTCCGATGTTTATCTTTATGAGGCTGTTAGAACACTGTAAACATTACTTTTGATACAATCTCCTCTATTCTGCAACCGGGTGATGGCTGAATTCTTGTTACAATGAAGGCATTGTGCAATGTGGCGGGTGATGCCTGCAACAACAGCAGCGCTCACCACTGCGCTCGGCTGGGCTGTCATTAGTAAGTCAGGTAGGAAGCAGGATCACAGCTTTTCTTCCTCAGCGAAAGATGCAACAGAATTTGACTCAAATGATCCATGAACGAATAAACTAATCCAGTGTGTGTAGAAAAGAAAGCACTCAAGTTTAATATACTTCAGGGCTGGGAAGATAGCTCAGTAGAATAAGTGCTTGCCTGGCAAATGCAAGGTCCTGAGTTCAATCCCCAGTATCACAAAAAAAAAAAGTTAATATACTTTAGCTCAAGCTTGAGAAATTGAATGGGTAGCCCTCTACCATATTCAGGCCGTACAATAAACTCATTGGTTTTGTTTGTTTGCTTGGCTTAGGAAAAAATAGGGGCTTCACTCTGTGCAGTTTCTTTCCCTTTCACAGTATTTATTGTATCTTTCAGATTTTACTTATTCTTTCAGGCTCTTATGCTAGAGAGGCAATACGATGTTTGTATATGTGCGTCTGATTTACTTCACTTGATAGGGTCTCTAGATGCATACCTTTAACTATAAGAGCCTCACGTTTATTTTTTATAGCTGAGTAATATTCCATTGCACAAAATACCACATCTTTTTTATCCATTCTTCAGCTGGTGAGCATCTGGGATGAGGGAAAGAAAAAAAGAAAGAAAAGAGGAAAAATGAAATATATATGTATATGCAAAGTATAGCTTGGGTAATTGTACTGCTAACTTCTTTTGATCTATTGAAAGGAACAGTTAATGATTAAATGCTTTTCTCTTTCCTTTTTTAATTTTTTGACCAATTTGGCAGGCTTATGTCCAGTAATCTGATCAATTAATTTGATGACAGCAGTATGCAGTACAACAAGCATTTTTGAATTCCTATCATTTTTTAGTGAAATTCTATATTGTTTCTAATTTTCTCTCCACTTTAAAAAAATTCTCTTTAAAAATAAGAGATAAAAATATTCTGGCTTTATTATACAATAATGTATAATTCTTCACCATGGTTATTAAACCATACCCTTTGGAACTTGGTATCAGATTTACATCCTGGGGAAAATACAAAGAAAATAGGTTCACCCTTCTCAAAGGTACTTTGTATATCTGGATCTGGTGGCCCATTACCACTTGGCTGTGGACAGATGATTGGCCCTTCAGCCCTTAGGGAATGTCAGCATTCTGCGTCCCCAGGTTGAAAATGGTCCTCATCAGATCCCCTGGTATCTTGTCTTGGAGGTGCCCAAGACACACACTTCAACCTTCCAAAGTGGCAGAGGAGGCTTAGGGTGAATAAAAGATGGTTATGGTTTTGAATTTCCTACAGTTTGCATCTAGAAACCTATTGGTGAGAAAGGAGATCACTTGGAGGCTCCAGAGCCTAGTACCCTACCACCTAGAGCTTTGGAAGCTGTACTCACTGGGGTTTTCACCCCACTTCTGGTGTGGAATAGGTGCATGATCTATGTCACTGCTATGCAAACTGGAATGCATGTACCAGTGCTCATTTTTTCCCTTGTAGGTTGTGTGTATATCAAGGAAGACATTGATGGAGAAGACTCTCAAATTGGAGGTGCCCTGAAATGCAAATTATCATTACTACTGTCATTAATATTCAAGTTGCTCCATGTGTTCATCATCCAAGTCAATCTTTGGAACTGGGGAAGAGCTAATTTGTGACTCCCCACCCCTAGGCTTTTGCTCAGCCACTCCAGACACTTTGCAGCCAGACTAATTCTATTTCTGCATAAACTGCAGAAAAACTTCACAGTGATGCATTTTTATTTTTATTCCATGATTTTCATGACACTCATGGGGCTCACTTCTTCCTGGACCTTGAATGATGAAAAGCAAACTGTTCAGAATGAGAGTGCTTCTAATTAATGCCACCTCAACCTCTGATCTCCCCTCCCAGCCTCTGTCTCCACATTCTCCATTGCCCAATGGTTCCCACTTCAGCTTCAGAATGAGGGAAAAGTTTTGATAAATTTCTTGCAATCCAACTTGGGAGCACCTTCCAGATCCTCCCTGTGACAGGCCTTCATGGGATCAACCCTCTCTCTGCTGCCAAATTTTCCTTGTCTTTGCAGTCCAGCCTCTGCCACAGAGCATTGTAAAAATGTCTGAGAGAAGACCTACTGCCCAAATGAGCTTGCTCTGGAATTATGGGGAGGACAAAGTGCCTCGGCATGCCTGGGAACTGGCTGAGCAATGAGAAGAAAACCCTTGGTGAGGAGGAGGAGAAGCGTAACTCCTGCTGGACTGCGTGAGCTCAGACAGTGAGGAGAAAGAACCCGGGGCCCATCCTGTCAGGCAAGCAGTCCTTGCACTGCAGGCTTGCTTGCAGGCCAAGTGGGGTTGGAAAGCTCTAATTAGATTAACCATGTTTTGCTAGAAGGCAGAAGGCTTAAAACATTAACTTTTTAAACAAGTACATCAGTTCTGAGTAAACATTATTCTTTTATTTAGTTGCATGGTCTGAGTCAGCCTATTTCCAGGACAGTGGTAATGCACACATTTGATTCCCGAATGCAAATATGCTTTCAATTTTGCTATGCAAATCCCCTGATTTGGGTATGCTTCTCCCAGGCTTGGAACTGACTGTGTTGCTCTCTTCTCTCTTGCTGACAGACCTGATTCTACCAGGTGCTGTCAGCTACCCAGTGGCAACCCCTGGTTGTCCCAATGGGGCTTCTCATCACCTTGTCCCTGTGGGTTGGGCAGCATCTCATTGTCTGTGAGAGCAAACCTACAGTGTTTCATCAAGCTCATAAAATTAATCAATTTTTTAGATTTATATGTGAATTTTATTTGAAAATACCCAACATAAGCTATGGGATCTAAAAACCCACACAGACCTGAACAGAGCTGTGAGCCCTTATCCTGAGTGAGTGGTTGGAATCAAGACCCAGTTATCACTGTGTTTGCCGAGTGTGAAGGTTTTGTGTTGTTCTGGTTTGCTGCGATTTTGAGCCAGCACTGCGCATGCAGGAGCCAGGCTACAGCGCATGTGTCCCCGGGGTCGGCAGGTTTTTCCCTCTTCTTCCTTCCTGCTCTCCCAGGATTCATCTGAGGAGCAGAGGACAGAGGTGAGCTGCTCACATTAATTCACTGTCTCCTTTTAGGGAGAATGAAAGCCTGTGGGACAAGGCAGAACCTTAAATGTCCCTTCTCCCCTACCTTCCCCAGTGACCTGAGCACACCCTGCCCAGTGTTCTAACCACACTCACCCATTCCCAGTGCCAAAGGTGACTGTAGCTCCAGGCCTCTGCACACAAGGTCTCCATTGTCTTCAAGTCCCCCATCTTTCTTTGTGGAACACCAAGCCCCACATAGCTTGACAATCTGCTAGACTGACTAGCTCCTCGTCCACATCCCAGTCCCCAGGAAGTATAGACAACTGTCCACCCTGCAGCCCCCTGTGGGGTCCTTCACGCACTTTGGGTACTTGTCCTGTGCTTGGGGCGTAGCTTGAGTCTGTATCTTCCCAGAGGGCAGCCTCCTCGGAAGCAGAAACTCCCGCATGAATCCCTAGGCTTAATGCAGCGCGCCCACGCAATACTGCACACATCTTCAGTGTGCAGGTTAAGTCGCTGCATGTCGTGACTGGATGGCTCTCTAAGTCACATGGAGAAAAGGGACAAAAGACAATCAGCCGAGTGAGTAACGCATTCTCTGACAAGAACACACACCTTCTTCCTTGGAATTTTGGATGTTTTCTTGCTCTATTCCCTGAGCTCCCGTGTCAGGGGTCACATCCCAGGAATGTTGCTGGCTTCCCTGATAGTGGTGAGACCGTGACCATGCGCACATGGTCCAGAGCTACACCTCCAGCAGGGTGCAGCCTCGACGGCTCACAGTGCTCCGGGAGAAAGCCTCAAGCTGCTCTCAGGAGCCTCCTGGGAAGTCACAGCGGCCGCAGCTTTCCAGTGAGTGACGGTCGGGGCACTGCAGCCAGCAGGGCGCAGAAGACAGGAAGTAAATAAAGCGTTTCGTGCCCACGTCTTCAGCAACGTGCATGGTTGCTTCCCTTGCGAGGGCAAAGGAGGGAACTAGGGCCGGGTGAGTTATCTTGCTGCCTGGCTCTGCTTCACGCGGACTCTGGCTGCTTCACACAGACTCTGGCTGCCCCGCGAAGAACTTCCCACGTGACATGCCCATCCGCTACGTGCGGGGAGCTAGGTTCGCACACGGAGCAGTTCGCACGTGGGAGGGGAAGGCCCGGGCTACAAGACACCCTAAGGTGAAAAGGACACTGTTGGGCCGGGCAGACAGCCCGGCGGAGCGAGCGCCGCCTTTGGCAAAGGTCCTGCATGCTGCACCGGCCCGCCCCTTGGGGCGCGCTGAGCTGGCGAACGCATCCCGGTGTGGTGGAGCATGCCTGTAATCCCAGGGCTAGGAAGGCTGAAAACAGGAGGATCGCCATGAGCCCGACATACGTAGTGAGACCCTGTACCAAATACATAAAATGAATAAAATAAAATAAAATGACGATATTATCTATTCTCTCCTCTCCTTTACGCCATTTATTTATTTATTTATTTATTTATTTATTTATTTATATATTTCAACTCCGTCTAGTGAATGACTAGCTACAAGGAGTCTATGAGTAGGAGAGATGGACTTTGAAACAAGAATATTCAGAGAAACTTAAAATCTGTCCTCCAAGGTCAGACAGCCCCTTTTCCTGGCCTCTAACTTTTGGAGAAAATAACAGTAAATCCTAAAAAGAGCAAGTGCCCTTTTTCTGGTACCAGGAATGGAACCCAGGACCTCAAGATTGCCAGGCAGGAACTGTGCATCTAAGTTGTATCCCCATGAAAGATGACCTTCATAACACCGACGACAAAACACAACTCCTTCATCCTCTTGAAATTTGTTGGCTTTAAATGTGTATTAGATTTGTGCTGATAGTAATTTAACAAATTCATCTTATACTTCTGTAGTATGTTACCAAAGTTACTAAGTTTTAATGTGTTTAAAAGGCAGATTTATGAAATCATACAGTGCTACAACTAGATTTTTGCTCAGTAGTCTTAACAGATTTGCAGGGATAAGAATTTTGTTTCATTTCATTTGAGGTACTAACATTAACCAATACTATTTTGCCATAGAAGTGACATTTTAAAAAAATCAACTGTTATTCAAAATGAAAAACAGACTATTTCAGCATCAAGTATTAGGGTAGAGGGGTGGCGAGATAGCTCAGTAAACTAGTCTTAGGCAAGCCCAGAGCCTGGGGTCTGATCCCCAGCACCACATGAGGTGCCAGCTCCACCCCCAGGCCCACTGAGCCAGTGACCCA
Organism: Octodon degus; assembly: GCF_000260255.1. Classification (NCBI taxonomy): domain Eukaryota; kingdom Metazoa; phylum Chordata; class Mammalia; order Rodentia; family Octodontidae; genus Octodon; species Octodon degus. The sequence goes on along the minus strand of NW_004524598.1, from coordinate 20,563,031 downwards.
GTCCAAGGTTGGTGGTGCATGCCTGTAATCCTAGAAGAGCCGAAGAGGCTGAAAACAGGAGAATCACTATGCGTTTGAGCTGCATAGTGAGACCTTGAACAAAATTAAAAAAAAAAAAGACATAAACAAAAAACCCCTCAGAATTTGGGTAGATATTTCTCAAGGAACCAAAAGGAGGAAAAAAGCAAGCAAGCAGGGAGGTGTGGAGGAAGTGAAGGAGGAAGAACGAAAGAGAAGGAGGGGCCACCGAGGTAGCTCAGCTGTCTAAGCACCTATGTAGGCAAGCCCAAGGATCTGGGTTGGATCCCCTGCACCACATACTGCGTAGCCCCACTCCATGTTGGTCAACAAAACTGGGCACAGGGGTGCATGCCTGCAATACCAGCACTGGGCAAGCTCAGACAGGAGGACCACTACGAGTCCAAGCTATGTAGTGAGACCCTGGACAAAATACATTCTAAACAAAGGAAGAGAAGTAAAAAGAATGGTCATTCTTACACTGCCGGGTGGGTTTACACATTGGGATGACTTCGTTTTCCTCAATCCCTAACTCCCACTGAATGGTTCATTCTAAATCCACTGTATTATAGTAAAGAAACAAGCTTAGAGAGTCTCAAGTAATGTCTTCGGTCATCATTAAATTCACTAAATTCCAACTTCTTACATGGCACCATCCTGGAAGTACAAAAACATAAAACCTGCGAACCAGCAGTTCTTGCTTCTCCTGAGCTTACAATATAGGGGAAACGACACAAGCAAAAGTAAAACACTCATTTACAATCAACTTATCTAGCATTTGCAGCCCTAGGAAAGTTGCATGAAGGGAGGGGAACAGGCTTCCTAAGCATCAACTCGTGACCTTTTTTAGAGTCTCAATTATACAGAAATTCAGAAAATGGGTGGCATTGTCTATTAGCTCACTGTTGGTGAAAATAAAATGGTGTCTCCAATGAGACCTTTGGAACTGCTGGTCAGACGAATGAATGAGAGCAACACTGACACCAGTGATGGTGGTCAGCAAAGAGGCTTTAAAGGGCTTTGATGTGGATAAGTTAGAAAAAGCACGAAGTCTTCAGCCTCTGGGCATCCACACGCTTGACTCTGCATGCCTTGGTTGTCTTTGAAGCTACCTTGCAAGGAGGTTACCTTTGTGGCTATGGAGGATCATGAAAGATCTCAGGAAGGATCAACCCTGCAGAAAAGCAAAAATATTTATTTTTGTTTCCAAACATTAAATTCATCCCTGAAATAGTCACTCCTGTGCAATTGTTGCTTTCACTACCATAGCTGATAAGGACGGTGGACTTAACTAAGTATTTCTATCACAAGAAAAGTAAGATCTCAGACAAGCTGAGACCTGTGCTTGTACGTTATTTAGTACTATACAAGTACGAAGAATCACTGTTCTGTTTAGTGTCCTTTTGGCAGGAGGAAGAGTGTGTGTATGTGTGTTTGTGTTTGTGTGTGTGCCTGCTGTTTGTCTTTTCCTTTCCTTCCTTTGCCCTTTGAAGACCCACCTCCTGGCATAATGGCCTTTATGGGTCCTCAGGGAATTAATAACCCTTCTTCTTCTGGAGTGAAACAACTCAAAGTGTTTGTGCTCTATTTTCATTTCTTCTCCACTTTCACTAATTGTAGAATCAAAGCACAATGATAATCTGCCTGCCTCTGGAAACAGTTGCAGGTACGTCTACCTGCATGTTCTCCCGCATCTGCAATAAATCCACATTATCCACTGAACATGGTCAATCTCGTTACATTTTTGCTCATTTTGATGCCTGAGCTTGACGAAGTGGCTTTCGACTGCTGGGGTGGGGGAGCGGGTGGATAATCGCAGCCTTGCAGATGAAAGCGCTTTCGAGCAAAAGAATGCTGGCTGGTGAGAAGAAATGAAGCGGCCAGCTTGAGGTTTTTGCAAACATATTCCATGGAGGAGCAGTGCAACGTGAAAGGCATGTGAGAGCATCAACACCGACACTTTTTCCAAAGAACTTACTTCAAATACTCCCCACAGATGTGCTCTAATAAAGAACAGCCCCTGCTAGTGAGTGCGCTATTTACTTTTGGAGCAGAAGGCTTCTTTGTAAGGCAAACCCTAAATCATAAACATCTGAAAGAACCTGCAGCCTGAGGACTGAGGCTACCACCTTGTCCATGGCTTCCACTGAGCTCCAGCCACTGGCTCCAGGAGTCCCTCCGCAGCACCTGCTCTGGGAAGACTCAGCTTTCCTGGTCACCCGCAGCCCTCTCTCTTGGACAGACACACACACGCCGTGCTGGTCGAGCTGTCTTTATGGAGGCCAAAACTATGAAAAACAACACATTTTCCCTGGAGGTCCAGGTTCTGGAAAATGACCTCTGTGTAATTTAGGCATAAGCAGAACTCTTAGACATGGTATTGCAGGAAAGAAAATGCCCCAAGGAAATGTGAGAAAGTAAACAAAAATTAAGTTGAGGGAGGCAAGTTTGCTGAACCCTGGAGAAATGGGGTTAAGTGAATCTTATTCCACTGCACTAAGGGATTTGATGCTTAATACTTAATACTAAGGTAAGACAAATGACGCAAGGCTTCGTGTGCAGGGTTCTGCAGCCTGTGTTCGTTAAAACGCTGATATCAACTCTTTACGTACATTCATTTGTCTTCAAAAATTACACTGCAATATTGTTTGGTATGATTGTTACGCTTTTGTACGGCTGCCTAGATTTTATATCAAGTACCTTCTTCTTGACCCCTTTCTGCTTAAGTGACCATGTCCTTGAAAAGAATTGACTCCACTCGCTGTAAAATCCTACCAGGTACCAATTAGCAAGCTTCTGGAAAGGGGCGCTAATGGTTTATCTTGAGCAACTCATCCCAGTTTAAGCTCCCCATTCCTTACCTACAAGGCAGAGATAAACATTGCAAAGACTAAAGCAGGAGAAGTGAGAAAATGCAAAGCAGTGATCATGTAGCCCGGAGTCATGACACTGTGCCACTATGATATTTTATCTGTATCATGACAAGAACATTCAGTTAAGGTGGTGACAAACCCACCCAGTTGCATTCTACCGTAGGTCGTAAAAAGCTTTGCACACCATTACACTACGCAAAGCTTTATTATTTTCTTGAGTTTGGTGCAACCACAGGAGAAGATGCTCATGAATATTCCAAGTCCAGAAAACTCTTCGCCAAGGAGCCAGATGTTAGTGAAAGGGCAACTCTACTTGACTGTTGCTTAAAATAAAATGACATGGGAAGTAGGATGAATAATCACTCAGATTGCCCTTTAATAGAGCAACTCAAAGCACATTGGATACCAAGTTACTCTGAGTATCATGATGGAGACAGTCAGAAGAGCCCTCGCCTAGAGCCCAGCCCAGGGAGCTCCCCCTAGCTGTGGTCCCTGCTGATGCAGCAACCCTCGATCAAGTCACATCATCTCTGATCCTTGCTTCCTTTGGGCAAAACTAGAAATTTGGTCCTGAAATCTTTAAGCTTGTGCTCTAACACTTCAGCTCTGTTTGAAATGCTCTACAGACCTTCTTTCACTGAACCTCCAGTGACTTTACGGGACAAGTGCTACGGTCACCCCGCCACTGACAGAGGAATCAGTAGAGCCCAGAATTCAAACGACACCGTTTGAGGCAGCATGTCAGAGTTGGCGGGAGCCTGGCCTCTGTGGCTGGGCTCTGCTACCCACCTCATCATTCTCAGTGAGTTACACTGGGCAAGTGTTTTAGCCTCCCAGCCTCAGGAATGTAAGGGCATCTTACAAGATCTTCTGAGCACTCCAGATGGTGTCTAGCACCAAATGACCACTATACAAGTGTCTGTTCAACAACAGCAACAACAAAAAAACAGAAGCCCCCACTCCTTAACACCACAGACTGTTGCTCATCTCTAAGTTCTCCTCTGGGCCTGGGTCTTCCGAGTCGATGATTTTATTAACAGTCATATCCTGTTGCTTGCTTCTTTTTTTACAAAGGTGGAAAACAGGCAAGCTAAATGCAGAGCATTTTTAACAATAATGAAGTACCAAATGACTGCCCTAGTTCTTAAACTACATTCTCCGGGAAAACACTGCTGATTCTGGTATAGTGTTTGTGTGATTGAGAAACTGAGAATTCACTCCTGGGCATCTTTAAAAAGAAAAGAAATCAGCACAACATTTGTGCTGGGCCTTGACATTAAGTCTGCAGGCCTTTGCCAGTCTGCAAGCCATTTGGAACCTTTAACATCACTTAAGCTTACAGTTTCATTGATGTAATTATCTGAGAATAAAGATGTTTTTAGCCTTCAATTATCATGAAAAAGTCATCCTGTTTCTTCTTTTGAGGAACCATTTGGAGACACTTGTTTTCCCCTATGTTAAATGTCATGTCTAGGATGAAGGGGCTGATTTCAATCCCTGATACTCTGGTAGAAGTCCCTAGATGAAAAGCTTGCTGTTGTGTCAGCACATCTGTGTTACTATTTCTTATGTGTTATATATCAATATTTCACAATTCACTCAATAAATTTTTTACTGATTATGTACAATGTGCTAAGCATACGGATTTAACAGTCTTCTTTAGAACACTCCAAGCAGTTTCCAGGCTATTCACCAAGTCTCATAATTTGTCTTTTGAGAAAAAAAAAAAGCAATGTAAGTCCAATTTTTACAACCAACAATCTACAAAGAGCTCCAGGAAACTGTATCAGGAATCCTAAGAAAATGTCAAGTTGGCTGAGTTCATTTCATTTGGAAGATCAAGTCATGAGACCTCCACCAGCTGCAGTCTGAAGCGTACATGAGGTCGATCACTTCATTTTGCTTAGACGGTTCTACTTCAGCCTTACTTGGCAAAACAACCTGCCTTGTGGTATTTTGCATAGTTTTTTTGCAGCTTAAACGTCTTGGAGTCAGAGGTCTTTTTCCTGTTGGTGCTGGGCCATAACCTTCCGTGAGGGGCAGGAGGAACTGTGTCAACATTCCCGTAATTCCAACAGTCCCTTAGCCCGGCCTAGTTTCAGTGATAGTAGCTGACGGTGTAATACTCATTCAGCAGCTGATTATAATTAAAAATATCAGAATAATTAAAGTCCTCAGCTTGACAAGCAGAGCCATAACTTTGCCTTCAGACATTCCTCTCTAATTAGTTAATTAATCCTAATGCAAATTATAAGCAATAATTAGTCAGCCAAGCTTGACATAAAAGTCTGCTGACTTACAGCTAAAAGGCTTTCTGGTTACTGGTTTGTAGTTTCTAAAGGTGTCTTTTGTCCACTCATGGTTTCTGTATCCATCCTACTTCGAACATTTTGCCGACACACCGACACTTAAAGCAATTTGAGCTGAAGAAAATCACAGCTATAAAAACCGGTATTACCACAGGCATTTTTCAGTTTGACCTAATAAATTGCATGCTCAGAATCTGTATTGAATATCAACATAGGGTAGATCCTGTCCAGGAAAAAAAGAAACATAAAATAGGAAGGTAGAGTGGAGGTGAGAACATTTTGACCCAAAGCATAGCATGTGATGTGTTTGACGTTGATTCGTGCTAGACCACTGCTGTGCTTTTAGGCGTGAGCCAAGAAATTGAGTCTTAATGAAGCCTATCTGAAATTTGATATCCCTATGATAGAAGAGCTAATATCTGATCCAGATTTTTAGGGAAGTTAAACAGATCAGGATCTGTTAAAATAATTTGCATTATCTGTTAAAATAATTTGTATTATCTCTTTTTAAATCTTAGTCTTAAAATTATATTCTTTGCACACCTCTGCTATTAATGAGCAAATTTACTCCTATGAAAATTGAGAGAGGCATAAAATACCTGAACTTATGCAAAGCTGGGTCAATAGTTTCTTCAAATGACCAAAGACTCCTCTCCCTGCTACCCAACGTACGGACTGTACAGGGGCCAGGGGTCTGCCCTTCCCCAAAAAAGCAGCCCATGCAAAGCTGATGTCAGTTGCAAAGAGGTGAGAGCTGAGGCAGCGTAGAAACACCCACACTGAAGGCTGCCTTTCAACAACACTCAGGAAGAACACTTTAATATATTGACAGCAAAAATGGCCTGAACTCCTGCCTTCCTTGTGTCCACGCTTCATGCAAGGTGACTTGGTAGCTCCTTTTAGATGTTAAATTAACATTGCTTGCCTTTGAGATTTTCCTGTGGATAAAGGAGACAGTGGTCCAGGTCCCAGCCTGGGCCTTGAGCAGCTTCCGGCACCACTGCCTGCTCTCTTCAATCTCTGTCTTTGCCTTGCACTAACCCGAGAGTGGCTCACTGGAGGATGAGAGTGAGCGTGGAACGTACATGCATTGTCCCTTTGGGAGTCACTTGAAATAAACTGACTCACTGGCTGCTTGCAGGCAAATATGAAAACCTATGAAAAGTCAGTGAGACCAAGCAAGATAGAAATTTACCCATCTGATCTATAAACGTGTGAACTAAATAAATGATTTTTGTTTCAAGGCACTGCATTTTGGATGTGTTGTTACACATAATCACCAAGCAACACAAATGTTGGCAGTCTAGCCTAGTGCCTCCCATGCTAACAAAGCAGAAGAAAGAACTTTCTTTTCCATATTTGTATAAAACCTCCAGATAGCCCCCACTGGGATTACAAACATCCAGTTTTACTCTTGACTGCCTGAGAAGAAAAATAAAAGGAACATAGATTATTTCTTTTCGTATTTGGACATTGTCTCCTATATCTTCTTTAGTTTCTTCCCCTTGTCTTAAAAGGTTGTTCAGGGCTTTCTTAGTGTAAATAAATTTCTTCCCTTACCATACCAGTGTACCTCCCACTTCCAGTTTAACCATAGCTTTCTATAACTTTCTTTTGAAGAAAGTTCAATATTTATTCTTCTACTCCTTCGGATTTCTTTTGATTTGCAATCAACTATAATTTTAATTCTATCTGCAATTTTTTAAAAATATATCTGGTATAGGGTCTTACTATGCAGCTTGGACTCATAGTGATCCTCCTGCTTTCAGCCTCCCCAGCACTGGGATTATAGGCCTGTGCCAGTACCACATCAGGACTCCATCCCTGGCTCAGTGAGCCCGGGGGTGGGGCCTGTGCAGCCTGTGGCACCAGGGATCAAACCCCAGTCCCTGCACTTGCCTAAGTAGGTGCTCAGTCCACCGAGCTATTCTCTGGGCCCAATCCTACATGCCTTCTTTTGGGGGTCCTACGAATAAAGAACATTCCCTTGTCCACCTAGTATCAGCAGGGTAAAGGTGTCCCTTGGCTTACAGCCCTGTTCTCCATCTTCAGAACGTACCACTCCAACCTCTGCTTCCCCAGCACGTCTTTCTGGCTCTAGCCTGCTTGCCTTCCTGCTCTGAGGATGCTTGAGATGACAATGGGCCCATGTGCATAATCCAGATTAATCATTGAACTACAAAGTGCTTAAATTAAGCAAACTTGTGAAGTCGTTGTGCTACATAAGGTAACATAATCACAGACACCAGGAATTAGTATATGGATAGCTCTGGGGAGAAGAGTGCTGTTCAGTATGTCTCAGCCATTACTGCAAACTGAAATATTACCAGAGACTAGAAGAGACCAGATCTTTTTTAACATATACCTAATGCACTTGGGTGTGTGGCTATCCTAATTTCTTCTTTTTTCTTTTCTTTCTTTTTTAATTACTATCCTAATTTCTAACACTATAGTTTGGATTTTCTTGACTTAAATTTTATATAAATAGACTCATAGAATATATACTTTTTGCATCCGGCTTCTATTTGTGAAATTTACCCATAGTTATCTTTATTGCATTATTATATTCCAATGTCTTAATATTCTTTTTAATGTATGTATTTGGTATAGGATTTCACTATGCAGCTGGGACTCATAGTGATCCTCCTGTCTCAGCCTCCCCAGTGGCCCTTAATGTCTCAGTATTCTACATATAATATTTGAATCATTTCTGGTTCGTGGCTACCATGAGTGTTGGTGCTATTGACATCCAATCATATCCTTCAAATCATGTACATAGTAATTGTTATAGTTTCTGCCTACTTGTTACCCCAAAGCCTCATGCAGTCATGGGGCAGCTTCTAGAGTTTATAATTAATTTGTGATCCAATGCTGGGACTATGGTTGTGAGTGCTACTGGGATTATGAGTGTGAATACTTCTGGATTATGGGTGTAAGTGCTACACTGGCCTCAGGCAGATAGCCTGAAGGCAGTATAAGGAAAGGAGAGAGGCTCGCCTCTGCCGCTGCTGCTGCTCCTCCCATTGATCTTTGCGATCTTCTCCACCATGAACCTCTGCCCTCTGCCGTGTGCAAGTCTGCCTTGGAGCCAGCCAAGTGTGGACTGAAACTTCCGCTGACTATGAAAGAAATAAATTTTTCTTTCCTTAATTTGCATAGTTAGGTATTTTGTCCCAGCAACAAGAGAAAAGTAACTGAAACAGTAATTACATTTTTTTCACCTTTCACAAAGTTTCCAACATGTCTGTTCCGAATTTCTAGCTGCTCTTCAGGCTTTCTGCCACGCGGTAGGAGTGGTATCTGTTTACAGTTCTATCATTTTGGTCACTTGGTTCCATTTTCCCTTTTAGGCTTTGGCAAAAACTGTCCTCCTTCACCTTCTAGAAGGCTTTCTCTCCCAAGTCCTCTGGAGGTTTCTTTGACTCTTCTTTCTCAGATTATGTACTGAGATCTTCCCCACCCTTATTTCACTGCCCACATGTATTTTTTTAGTTCCTGGCCTTAGATTATTTTCATGCTTATTTAATTCCATAGTAGAGTAATACAAAGTCCCTGATAGTATGGTTCTTTATTATTGCGACAACCAACTTGGGGATAAACGATGATGTCCTGCCAGAGTCTCTGCTCTTCACTCTAGACAGATACTGAACTACATTTCCTAACCATCTAAAGTTAAGCATGTGGGGGCAGGGGAGATAGCCCGGCAGCATAAGCACCTGCATGGCAAGTGCTAGGCCCAGGGTTTGATCCCTGGTTGCACGAGCCCAGCACCTCGTTAGCCACCAAGACTGGGCGTGGTGGTGCATGCCTGCAATCCCAGTCCTGGGAAGTCTGAGACAGGAGGATCACTACTAGTCTGAGCTATGTAGCAAGACCCTGTACCAAATAAATAAATAAATAAATAAAGTTTAATAAATAAATAAATAAGTTAAGCCTGTGATAAGTTAGGAATATGCCAGAAGAGGTATCTACCACTTTCAAAGTTAGTAAAGTCTCCCTTACCTTCTACTCTCCATTTCTTTTTCTTTTTAGAAAATCCTATAAGCTACATACAAAAACTGGCAGTGACAAGATATAGGAGACTGTCTCTCTGAATTTATTTAGGAGAGAGATACATAATATAAGCTGAGTCTGGCGTATATAAGAGAGATGGTGCCCCACCGGGAGCTCCCTGGGATTTCAGCACTGTGCGTTCCAGAGAGCCTCCCAAGACAAATCGAGAAATTGGTAGCTTAAATTGGATGCTGCAGTAACAAATATCGAACATAGGAAACATGTGGCTCCAAAACAGATATAACAATTCACTGATCTACTGTATTATACAGTGTAAAAGTGCTTGCAAAGCTCACAGGATACCACCTGAGCAGAACAGTGTCTCTCTAAGGCAGGTAGCGGGCTCTACGTGAGCACACGTTTCCTGCTGCTGGCTGCGCTGGGGAAAGACGAGCTCACAGGAAATGTGGCTGGTTGGTAAGTGGAGCGAAACGAAACAGAGAATGAAACTCAAGATTTTAAGGCCTTAGAAATATGAACATTTTATAGACTGCAAGAAGCAGAAAAGGCAAGATTAATACAGCTTTCGGGAAATAAAAGTCCCTTAATATCTAACCTTGGGCAAAGGATTGGCCTTTTCACTAAAGCCATATGTTTTCAAGGAAACTACCCTTAAACTGAAAGGGAAGAGGAGAAGCAGGGGAGAAAATAAAGGAAGTAAATAAATCATATTTGGGATGATGTCTAGAAAAAACACATGCATATGATGTCTCACACTTCGAATTGACTGGGGCAGCAGACCGGAAGACTTAAGGTTTTAAGAAAATTTCATTGTTAAAGGAACAACCCAGATATTAAAAGTCTCTTAACACTTAGTGTTTGAAACAATCTCTCTTCTCTACTCTTCAAAGCATGCACATCCTGAAGGAGAAAAGCCACTCCCTCAACCACTTTCAGTGTGCACACAGCTTCTCCAGCAGGTACAGCCCTGGAGGAAAACGGCAAGGGGCTTCTTCCCCGGGTTGCAACCCAGGCACCTCAAGTAACTTCGTCTGCCAGAGGAGGAGGACACGTCATTTCCTGGACACAGGATTCCACTTCCGCTGAGGATGCAGCAGTTATTGGCCCATGACCACTATCTCCTGACCAACAGTTTATAGTAGTTACTATGATGCACCACTCAGATTCCAATAAAGGACTGAAGGTTTTAAATCCCAAGGTGCAGTGGTGCTGAGCACACACCTTAAGCCACAGTGTTGGGTCACTGACTCCGCTTAAAAGCGCTTCCTTTCACCATCTCCAAAGTCTTACTCCCATGCAGAGGCATCCAGATCCAAAACTTGGTCCACCTAAAATGGAAAGACCCGACCTGCCCCCACCTCGCAACATTTCTGCGGCCTTCCCGGTCTCATCCCACAGTTGCCTGGAGGTTGTGCGAGCGAGACTGCTTCCTTCCTTTCCCTCTCACAGGTGCTGTTCCAAGAGCATCCGCTGTGAAGCTCCTGCGTGGTAATCTCCCTCTGATTCAGCTTCCCTGGGAGTCAATCTCTGATACACATTGGCTTCCAGCTAACCTGGTCGTGTTATCTTTTTATTGAAGGTGGAACTGCAGTGGATAGTTTTCTTCACCTTTGGTAGATCTCCATGTTCCAGCCAGCAGCCTCAGCATCGCCGGGAACACTGGGACACAAACACATACGCAATGACCCACGGGCTCTGAGGGAGGCAAAAAAAAAAAAATGCTGGTGGTGAGGAGGGGAGGGAGTGGGAGAAAATGCCAGCGTCCCCCTGACCTGGGCTGCATGCAGTGCCTGTAGAAGGGCCCAAGAAGATTCCACTGCTCCACATTCTGTGGAGATGCTTTTGATGTTGCTACAATCCTTACTCATGAAGCTGTTTTTCCCATGGCAGCACCTACTGCTATCTCCTTCTCTCCGCACAGCTTCACTGCCCTTCTTGCTGAGGGAAGGGTGGGGCTACCTTCTGTCGGGGAAAGAGCAACGCTAAGATGAGGAGAGGGAAGTCCAGACCTTTCCCTTCCAGAGTGTGTCTAGGAAAGAGTAAAAGGTGCCCTTTCCATCCATAAGCTACTCTGGCCACCAGACCCCACCTTTGGAGTGTGAGAAATCCTTCCATTAAGAGGCTCTATCTTCAAGTCATAAGTCAGTTTGTAGGAATAAAGCAAAAGATAGCAACCTCCCCTTCAAAGGTTCCTGCTTCCACTTCCCCTCCAGCACACATTTGCTCTTATCGCACCCCTCATCCCATAGTATTTATTAAATAGCCACATTTACATGGCACCGTACCTGTGATTTTCCATTTCTCTCCAAGGAAGATTTCCTGGTTTAGAAGTTTTAATGGCTGCTCCTTTGAAAATGTCTTAAGAGGGTTTTGACTGTAATTCCTTTTCTCCTAGCTCTTATTTAATAGGCACCAATGCCTATCTTTCGCCTGGGGTCTTGGGCTAGGGAAAGGAAGATTCATTAACCATGGTGAGTTATGGATTTCAATGCCCTGGCTACTTCATTTTTCATATCCAAGTAGATCATTTCATCCCTAGTCCTTCCCAGCCCAAGGAGACATATATTGTAAGTAGCCTTAATCTGCTTCATTAGAACATTTTTAACTTTACAAGAACGATACTGCCAATATTACCATATTACTTCTGATGACATGCGTGGCAGAATAATCATGCACTCATACTAGCTGGCAGGAGTGCAGTGATTTTCATTGTGGTAATGAGGAAAACCATATAAATGGGGAGCTTGGACATTTTAAAGCTGCTCACATTTTTCAGATATAAAACCTTACATCTAGAGAAGTGAGGTGTCTTGCCTATGTTTACTTACTGGTGACTATCCCCTGACCCCCAGGGCTCCCACTTTTAACTTAATTTGTGCTCCCATTAAACTCTTTCCAGTAAGAAAACAGGTACCAATGGCAAGGAAGGCTCTTAGACATGGGCAATTTTTTTAATAAGCCTGAAACAGCAATGCATCCCAAGTTTATAACAGAAAATGCTACAAAACGGGTGATATGCGGTTAATAAGTCTTGGACACATTTCTGTTGAGTATTTTCTTCTCTGTGTCCTCTCTGTTTTAATGTAAAATTCTCTTGGCCTCAAGTCTTGGAGTACTAGCTGAAGTTTCTTCTCTAGGAGGTTTGCTTTCATGTTCTTTTAAGGAAGAAATATCATGCCCCTCTTTGTAGTATTCTCTAGCTCTCAGTTGCAGCTAAACTCTTCCTACAGAAGCAGAGTTATAGTTTGTGTTCTGTAAAATAATGGCAGCTATTTCAGCTCAGGGACTGTGACTGCTCAGAGTCAGCCACCTGGAAAACTGTAAAATAAGTAGAGTTTACCTTTTCCTTCCTTCTCTAGGTCACTGATTGCAACCAGGGTGATTCAGCTTCCTGCCATACTGCTGCAAGAGAAGCTTGACACTGTGCGGAGACATTCTCCACAGTCGCAGCTAAGGGCGTGCTCTGGGGATGGGAGGCAGCTGCAGAATGCTGCTGAACTTCCCACAGCACCCAGCACCCTGCAGAACGGTGTCCAGTGAAAGCCTAAAATTGCTAAGATCAGAAGGCCTGCTCTGATGTATTCCATACCCCTTCTGGAACCCTGGAAATAATGAGGCTACACTTCTATAGTGTTAGAGGGGAGCATGGCTCTGAGCTCTCACAGTGAACACAGTGCCTCGGCAGGCATGGTGCTGCACAGCGGTGGTGGGTGGTGACAGCCAGGCAGGGGCTGAAGGAGGGAGGCTTACGATTCTGAGGCCAGTCTTGAAGCGTCAGGAGCTGCTATCGCAACAAAAACTAAAGAGTATAAAAAGTCATTTATTCACAAAATTGAATCTTCTTCTTTGCCTCTCTAGTATTAGCTCATAGAGGACAGTTCTGGCTTTGGACTGAAAGTGAAAGGTAGTCTGGCTTCTTAACTGTCCCAGAATAGGACCAGCTGCACAATAGAGTTCGTAATTGCTTCTGACTGTATTGGGTCAACATGTTGAGAGGCTGCAACAGTAGTAATATGTAAGGGGCAGGACACACATGAGGGGATGGGGTCAAAGGGCAGTAAGTTTCGGCTGCGTAGGTTGAGTAGTCCAGCAATCTAACGTACAGCATGAGGGCCATAGTCAGTAATTATGCAAAATGGATAAATGTAAAATGTAAGGTGGATATTTGCTGTGAACAGATTTAAGATACACTTATCACAAAAATGGCAGTTACTGTTTAATGAACATGTTAATTTGCTCTACTGTAATCATGAATATGCATGTATTTCAAAACATTATTATACATATTAAATAAAAATACAATAAAAAATAATGAAATAAAATCATGTCTGTTGGAACTCTACAAAGCCATGAAGTGCAAATGCACGGCAGTGTAAAAGTCAGCACTGATTAACAGGGGAAAAAAAAAAAGAATTGCAAAGGTACAGTTTTCTGGTCCTCGGCGGCAGGCACTTTTCTCCAGGACCCTCCCAGCAACTCTCTAAATCCTCATCTGTCTCCATACTCCGCCCGCTTCCACTGAGCTGGGGTCCTCGGCTTCCCCACCAGGGAGCTGGGGTACTCGGCTTCCCCGCAGCTCAGCTGGGGTACTCGGCTTCCCCACAGCTCAGCTGGGGTACTCGGCTTCTACACTGCGGAGCTGGGGTACTCAGCACCCTTATTTAGCCTCATGGTTTCTAGAGGATTCAGTTCTCATGCCGCTGGCTCCCAGGCAGGAAGAACATGCTGGAAAAGACTGGCAAAAGCAAGCTCCTCATGCCATAGCTTCCAGGAAGCAGAGAGGGATGGAGGACCCGGGAAGGAGATGCGCTCCCCAAGGCCGTGCCTCAGTGATGCGCCTCTGCTGGCCATTCATCCCTGGGTCACTCCACTGGTGTGAGCTTTGCATCCTTGACTCAGTTACCTTCTAAAAGTCCCACCTCTGAGCATAGGAAATGTTTGGGGAACACTCAACAACAGAGGTATAAATCCTTTACCAGTGCTTCACCAGAGTTCTAATCTTACCATTTATAAATCCTCTGGAGTAAATTACAAGCCAAATTGCACTCAGTGCTAGTCATATAGGAGATACTTAGTAAACCATCGCCGCACCAATTAAACCACCATGCTGTACTGCACATAGTTCCAAAGACTTTCCACCTTGCTGTGTTCATAAAAGTCACATTTCATGAGCACTTTCATCTTCCATGTCACCACACCCAAAATTATTTAATGGGCCGAATAGAGTTCATTTACTGAAGCTAATTTGATTTAAAACTTAGTAACAAGCACAGCATGTCTTGAACACCCAGGCATTGCTTTAGGAACAACTGAATACCACCCAGTCGCTGGGGACCAAAGATTCATATGATAACAGCTGCTAACCTGCACTGCACTCCAGACCTGTGTCACACCGGGGTTGCCAAAGCGTCACCTTATCTGCAGGACCCCAAGAGATATGTAAAGTGACAAACAATGCAACTGAGGTTCCAGCAGAGTTATGGGACTTTCTGAAGATGCTCTGCTCACATCCTGTGCCTCTGAGAATCAAGCTCATGCCCATGGGGTGACAGACACCATGGAATTCATCACTTCCCTTGGCAGTCTGCTTTGCTCTAAGTATACACTAGAACTACACATCAAATAACTATACAGGGCTGGCAAGATATCTCAGTGGACTAAAGCACCTGCTTAGGAGGTGCAGGGACCAGGGTTCGATCCCCAGCATGCCATGTTGGCCCCGCCCCTGGGGCAAGCTGAGATGGCAATTGAGACTGGGTGTGGTATGTGAGCCTGTAATCCCAGAGCTTGGGAGGCTGAAAACAGGGGGATCACTACAAGTCCAATCTATGTAGTGAGACCCTGTAGAGTCTGTACTAAATGTAGAAAAAAATAATAACTGTACACACAGAAGACATGGTAAGTGCTCAGAAGAAGTCTGTGCTACAGAGCTGAGTGATAACAGTCTCGGCATTCAGCACCAAGAGAGGTGCCGGCGTCCCTCAGGCCGCTCTAATGTGCACACTACGCCAATATGAATGAGTCTCAGGGGGCTGGTGAGATGGCTCAGTGGTCTAAAGCACCTACTTAGAACAAGCTAAGCTAAGCAAAAGGACAGCGACCGCCATTCAATCCCCAGCACCACATGCCAGCCAGCCCGCCCCCTGGTGGGCTGGGCTGGCCACACACACACACACACACACACACACACACACACACCACAATAAATAAATAAATAAATTTAAAAAAAAAAAGCTTTGAATGAATCTCAGGACTGCCTAAATCTTTGTTTCTCAACTGCTTAGAATTTGTTCACAAAATGGAAATCGTACAAGCGATCCATTGGTGGGTATCTGTATTCCAAGTTGCTCTGAACAGTGAGATGCTGAGGTCTAGATTAGTGATTCTGAGGATTTGTGTTTCAATTCAAAATAAATGAAGCCTGACTCAAAAAATCTTGGTTATTTCCTACCCCTCTAATTCAGTGCAATTACACTCGGTGAATACTTGCTGAGCCGCGGCTGTGCCCAGTGCTGGGGGAGCAGCTATGACATGCCACGCGAAGAGCCCTTGAGGAGTGCACCTCACTCGGAGGAAGGCGAGATTGAATTAGAGTACAATAAAAGCCAGCTACTACCCCCGTCCTAAACTGCACACAATCTAGCTTATCCTTCATTGCATACACTCCTTCTCTAACAGACTCACGGATGCAGTGACCTTGGAGGTACTTTGGGGTACCACCAGAGCACCCACCTTCTAACAGGAACAAATATGCACTGTATGGGAAAGTAACGCCGGCAGGTGTGATCCAGGTGGCTCGGTGCGGAATTTGAACAGAGGACTTATGTACTGTCCTTGAAGAACACACAGAGGCTGCTCATCCGGGGGCGGTTCTGTTTATGAGCCAATCAAGAAGCAGGTATTCCGTTGTAAGGAGGCACAGACGCTCACGAACCTATCACTGCGCGCCATCGCTAAGATGATGACTTAAAAGAGCAACTCAGGAGCAGAGATTCCACTCCAAGTGGGGAAAGTCACATGGACCAGGCAGTCAGTCTCACGTCCCCGTGGTATATGCAGGCATCTCGGTCTTGTAAGGTTGGAAGCTGGTTGGTCAGATAAATCGATAAGCTATCTCTTAAAGAATAAAAAGCACATATCTTAAAATAAATGCTTACTCTTTGTCACAGTAGGAACACATTTAAAAATTGGGGAGGTTTTTTTTCCATGCTTTTCCTCAATTTCTCTGAGTGGCAAAGATTCTTTTCTATCTTTTAACCTAAGTATGTCACGTCTTTTAAGGATTACTAGGTAGGTATGCAAACATCTCCTAAAGTTCAAAAGACAAGTTGAAAGCCAGACAATAGCGTCCATCATGGAAATGTGAGCATTTACCCCAAACAGAAGAGCTGGAATGCATTTCTATCATATACACATAACACAATTGCATTTTTCAGCATGGCTTACATAATGTAGGTTTAGATATTGAGCTGGCGACATTTGCAGAGTTTAAGTCGCTGAGGGCCGTTAAGTCTCATTTCCATGTTAAAGTTATTTTAGCAAGAATATGATTTCATGTGAGGTGGTCTGCTTCCAGAGAAGAAAAATGAATAGTTAAAGCTATATGATTCACTGAGAGGCGTTATTAATATAATAAGACACAATTCATCTTCCTTGTGGTTCTAGTTCAATCCTGATACCCAAGATCAGCTTAACATATGTGTTATTCGACTTTGCTGCTGAAATAACTGCAAAGAATCAGTTACTTACATGATGCAATTCCTTTTGTTATCTGGCCAGATGTGAGAACTTGGCTGTGGCTGTGGCAGGTCAGCTCACGTGTACTTGCATTCCACACGAAGGCCTGTGCATACCATGTGCCTTTTATGTAACGGGAAATATACAAGAGAGACAACATGTGATGCTTAAAACTGCCGGGGCTGGACAAACTGTCACATCTCACTTTAATTGTCCTGCAAACAATTTGGCCAACTAACAATGAAGCAGTGAAGTAAGCCATTACCTGGAAGAAGGCATTTTGTGGCAATGAATAGGGATGCACATTCCTCCACAGTGAACAGATTAAGTAGAGAAAAGAATTCAACCTAGTATAATAGATGTATGGATTAGTTTACTTAGAAAAACCATTTCAATGTCAGGTGTGGTATCACACACCTGTAATCCTAGCATGTAGGAGGCTGAGGCAGGAGGATGGCTTTGAGCTCTTGGCCAGCCTACACAGCACAGTGAGAGGTTGTCTTAAAATTTTTTAAATTAGAAAGTATTTTACTTTTATGAGATTTGATGGGAAAGTCAGTGATTATTTTCCTGTTTAAGTGGGTAGAAAAAAAGGTAACAGGGAAAGTAAAAAATAAGGTAAAAAGTAAAAGACAGGTGTCTCGTGTTCATGGATTGGAATACTGAGCAATGTTGAAGTGTCCATACTCTGCTGTATAATGTAATTACAGATGCAACACAATCCTTATGGAAAATCCAAGGACAGTTTTCAGAGAAATGGGTAAAAAATCCTACAAAAAGTGTTAAAACCAGAAAAGTGTCCAGATAGCCAAAGCAATCTTGATAAAGAAGAGTAAATCTGGAGCAGTGCTCTCCCTGACCTCCAAGTGTGCTCCATCTCTACAGAAATCAAAATAGACCCAGAATCGTAAAAAATGGAACAGAGTACAGAGCCCAAACAACACGCTAAGTATTTATGCTTAGCTCACTTTTATTACAGTGACAGGAATATACAATGGGGAAAATTGAGTGTCTTTGATAAATAATGCAGATAAAATGATAACCACATGGAAAAGATTGGAACTGGACCCATGTAGTACAACACACACCAAAGTCAACTCAACGTGGATTGAAGTCTGATACGCGAAACCTACAGCCGTAACAGTCCCACAACAAAGCCAGTAGGAAAGCTCCCCGGAATTGGTTTTGGCAATGAGTTTTTTTGATTTATCAAAAGCACAGGCAGGAAATAAATAAACAAAAAGTGGATTATGACAAACTGAAATAAATTTCTGCACAACAAGGAAATATTCCATAAAATGGAAAAGGAATCTCTGGAATGGGAAAAACTTTGCAAACCATATCCAGATGGCCACCAACTCAGTGTTTTTGATTTTGTTTTATGATACACACAGTAGAAAACACTCCCTTGGACGTCATCTGGGATGGGCACTATGCAGAGTGAAACACTCAGAGCTGAATGGCAGTGCAAAGCTGTCGTCTTTCAGCTACCCCATGACCAGCACGAACAGCTGACCCTCTACTAGTGCAGTGCACTGGTCGGCCAGATCATCTGGGAGGCCAGGTGCACTGAGTGCGTTCTGTGACTGCTGATGTTTTCAGCTTTTGGCGCATGTAGGCAGATGCATGCCTGCTACCAATGAGGAGCATCCGTGCTAGTGGGAGAGCATCCAGTATATAAAATAATCAAACAACTCAGTAGTAAACGATAACAAAAATCCAATTTAATAATTGAGTAGACATCTCTCCAAAGAAAACACACAAATGGTCAAACCATTAATCATTAGGGAAAGGCACATGAGATGTTATGGACTATCACCTCGCATCATCAAAAGAGAAGGTCACAGGATTAACAAGAATGTGTGCAAAAGACAACCTGGTCTCTTGTTGGGAATACAAATTAGTACAAATATTATGAGAACTAATATGGAAGTTTCTCAAAAAATTAAATCTTAACTGTTACATAATGTGGCAGTTCCATCTGGAAGTGCTTGCTCAAGTAATTTAAATCATGGTTTCCAAGTCAGGTCTGTGCTCCTCTGTCCGCTGCAGTGTGAGTTACAGAGGTATGGAAACAGCCTGAATTTCCCTCAAAGGTACATCAATAAGAAAAACTGGAATTTATAGAGATGGAGAGATAAAAAGGGAGAGTTACTATGCACCTTCTAAATAGAAAAGAATCCTGCCATTTACAACCCAGTGGATTGCCAACATAGATGGACATTAAGGATATGTAATATGAATAAGCCAAATTTGTAGGGTTTCACTTTTACGTAGAGTCTAAAATAGTCAAACACAGAGAAGAAAAATATCAGAATAGTAATTTCCAGAGGACATAAGTGCTAATGAGGTAGTAGAGGCCAAAGGAAGCAAAGTTTCGTTTATGCAAGATAAGTAAATTCTAGTGAACATATATATATATATATATATATATATATATATATATGCATATATGGCACAGGGGCTAAAGCTAACAACACTGTATGGGAAACTTGACATCTTGTAAGAAGGTCGATCTTACATGGATTGCATTATCACAAGAAGTAGCAATAGTGGGATTAATTAGAATGATGATGGTGATAAAAGAAGTTCGTTTTGGTAAGTAATGGATATTTCCATATCTTTGATGGTGCTGATGAGTTAATGCATGAATATTTATTGACGAACTCATGCATATTCATATATTCAATGTACACAGGTTTTTACATGTCAATCACATTTCCACAAAGTGATTGAAAACGTGCATGGGTGTGTCTGACCTCTGCAGCACAGAACTACAACTGGGCACACTTAAGCTTCCTCTAATGAGAAGGCTTGATGGTTAGATTGTTTTGACTTCGTTCAACAGAAACACTCCACCCAGTGAAGGATGAGAATTTCCGACTTCCAAATGTTATAGTTGCACAATATTAAAAAGAAGGGTGCACTTAAACATACTCTTTAAGTGTTTAATACATGCTGGCTTTGCTATTAGCAAGTACATTTTAAAAAATACCCTTCCCACTTCTGTCTTTCATGAGTTTATTCTCTCGTGCGTTATTCTTGGACAATTTAGATCTCCAAGTTTTAACCATGTAACTTCCTGAGAAAGGAAATTAGAACAATGCACGAAAATATCTTCCCAACTCACGCATGCAAGTAGTTATTTCAGGTTAATTATTAGCAAGAACTGTGCAAGACTAAGAATGCGATTAAACATTAGCCTGTGAGATATTTAACAGTGGGGTTCTACAATTAAAAAAAAAAGAATATTGTTCTTTCTAGGTCTTTTTTTTTTTTCTAAATGGTCCCAAACTACACACGTGAATAAAGCTAATGTCTAAACAATTAAATGATAATGTCATTATTATTCAATGTAGGAATGCACTTGAGATTCAAATTGAATCAGTTTTTTCCCCTTGTGGCACAATAACAATTCATGTTCAACCTTACTTAATATATTCATTGTTTAAAAGAAAAATCAGTGTGTACATTCACTGGCTTCTAGAAAGGAGAACGGGGCCCATGTAGCTGAAGGACAGAGAAGTTAGGGAAAGCAACACACGTGACAGCCCCCGGCCAAACAGGAACTGGGCGAGGACCTGCCTCCCCGGGCCTTGCCCGACCTTTCTCATTCCTACCACTGAGGCTCCTGCTGCCTCACCTTCCTGCTGCATTCCACTGCCTAAAGCTGATC
The DNA here is from genome assembly GCF_000260255.1 of Octodon degus. NCBI lineage: Eukaryota > Metazoa > Chordata > Mammalia > Rodentia > Octodontidae > Octodon > Octodon degus. The sequence goes on along the minus strand of NW_004524598.1, from coordinate 20,542,404 downwards.
AGCTCCAGGGAAAGCAGCCCGGCTGTGAATCTCTCAGGAGCACCTGTGTCCTCACGCCTCTTCCACCGTGTGCTGAAAAGTTCTGTGCCCTCCAGACATTCGTGCAGCTCTCACCAAAGGTCAGGCTTAGTGCCAGGCACATCCACGGACTAACCCTTTTGATTTCACGACTGAGATAGAAACTCTTCTTTTTTTTCTATTTGACAAATGAAAAAGCTGAGCCATAGAATGGGCAGGTAACAAACGCCTCCGAGGTGAGCTCAAGCATTCTGACTTGTATCATAACCACTGGAGCTAATAATAACTGTAGGTATGAGAATCTCTTATGTAGCTCTGAGAAAACTAAAACCACCTTGTAAAAAAATAAAATAAAATAAAACCACGTTGTATTTATGTAGACCAACAGATTACACAGAAATAAAATAGGAACACAAAATCGGAATCATAAATAGCAGTTTCCAGAACACAGCGACCTAAGTCATTACGACTGCCCACGAGCCCTATTCAAAGAAACAACAAAAAATGGTAAAAAGAATAACACGTTTTAAGTCATCTTAGGTGCACAAAAGCACGAATGAGTTGCAACACAGTTAGCAGACCAAAGTTTAAGTAAAATCACTAACAGAGTCAGATAAAGGCACTATTGCCTTAAAATATTTATTGTATTCAAAATACTCTAACCTCCTGCTCTGTCCTGGTACGCAGGAAGGTCAAAAATCAGGACCTGCTCAGGTCTGAAGAGGACACGTGCCCAGTCAGCGCAGTGTCGTTTCCTCACAGAGCTACCTCAGGGGAGTGAAAGTAAATCCGAAGCGAAGACTTCACCTTCCTAGCTGTTGGGAAGGTTAACTTGGTCTTCTCCAGGAGAAGGCAGCCGCATCTGCGCTCATGGAGTCTGACCATTGGAAGGTGTTGGGACATAAGCTGTCACCTTTCTCACACACTCATGGCGAGGAAAACCTCATGGCATGAAATCAAATTGGCTCAGGTCCAGTGCGGAATGTGCACGGCGCAGTCAGGCACCTGACTAATGATAGTGGAAACTAAAAAATAGCATTTAATTTTATTGCTGAAATAATGCTCATGGATAATAAGAAACTGACCCATGAGTAGTAAAGTAAGTGTAGAAAATTAGGCAACCATGAAGACACACCCAAGAGACAAAACCAACAGGCCCACCCTCCAAGCAAGTGAATTGTTGAAGTGAATCAAAAATGCTAATAAATGTATTTATGGTTTCTATGTTTACAGATATAAGGTGAAGATTGGCTAAGGGTAAACAGCTATTTTACAAAGATACGCAATTAGATATGGAAAAAATAAAAATCAAGAAATGAAAATAATTAAAACTCAAGGATGTTTCACTGAAGATTAGACATAATTGAAGACGGCGTGAAAGAACTGACACATTGTCCAGAAGTAACCATTGAGAATTTAATGAGGGAAAAAATAAAACTAAGAAACAAAAATGGAATAAAAGATCTGATATACATTTCATTAAAATCACAGAAGCTGGTGGGAAAGAAAAGAAGAAGCGATATTTGAAGGCACACTGTTTGAGAACTTCCCAGATGTTGTGGCAGGACAATCTGCTGATTCAGGAACACACGGTTTCTGAAAAAAGGCATGTGAAGCCAGTGATGCCTGGCACACAGAGCTGTTAGGAGCACTCCACAGGACGCACCTGAAAAGTAACAGAGACCTTGACTTGTAAAATATGGACCAATGGACAGCTGATATTTAAGTAACAGAACTTCCATAAGTCAGAGAAATGTTACTTAATTCACTTAAACAAATAAATAAATAAAAAATCAAAATTTTATACCCACCAAAAGTATCTGTACAGAATGAGAAAGATTTTTAAAGAATTTCTAGGATGCTCCTCTTTCCACAGATGGCACAGTTTAGCATGGCTCCTATTGAAGGCAACAATAGTCAAAGAATAGATGTGGTATGAAAGAAATAGCAAAGATATAGAAATGCATTAGGGGAAGCCTAAACATACTTACTCAGTGAAAAACTATATTTTGCAAATTAAAATATAAACAGAAGTGAGATGCATAACAGGTCAGGACACATATGAATGAAGTTAAATGAAAGGACCATGACATGTTAGCATGAAAGATGAAGAGAAAGGTGAAAAGAAAAATATGAAAAATGTAAGACACCAAAAATAAATTGCAGATGTAAACCTATGTATAGTAGTGATAAGTAATATTAAGCATAAATAAACTAAACGTTTCGTTAAAGACAAAAAGTACAAGATTTTATCGGACTGAATAACATGGGCTCTGAATATATATAAAATGCTACAACCAAAAGACAATGTGCTCTTTTATAGTATATAGGAAGCATTTACAAATGTTTGAATTAATCATAATCCATTAAAAAAGTCAAAAAACTGTTGTCAAAATGTATAATCTGCAAGCATAATTCAATCAAATAATAAATTAATCATAGAAATAATTATGTATTTCTGTATGCTTGGAAATTAATAAGTGGTTTCCTGAACAGGCCACAGATAAAAAATCAGAAGGTAAATTAGAATACATTTGGAAATGAATGACAATGAACTTACTGCACTTCCAAATGTAAGAAGCAGCTTCACAATATTAAAGGTAAAATTATAGCATTTTATGACCAAACCATAAAAGAAGAAAATCTGAAAATTAATGAGATAGTAATACCCTTAGGTATTCAAAATCACAGGTGAAAAGAAAGAAGAAATAATAAAGATGAAAATAAAATTGTATAACTAAGTATCAAATTTCAAATATGAAGCTCTCCCCAAAAATTGCTGTATAATTTTATCCATCATAGTAACGTGCAGAGGTGGGGCTCAGAGAGGTGATTGGATCGTGAGCACACGAACCTCATAAACTGATGAACCCACCACGCTGTCGCATCTGAGTGGGCTGGTAGGAGGTGCGTGCTGACTCTGAATTGTTTTCAGAATTTTTTACAGGGAAATGAAAAGTTGACTAGTACAAGAATGAAAGTTTTCCATACAGATTAATAACAAATCCACCAGTTGGTCATATCGAAAGTCAAATGAAAATTGCTGAACCTCTGGCAAGAATCATTGAGCAAAAGTAAAAGCAATCACAAAACCCAATATCAAGAATTAAAAATGAAATACGCTCAGGAACTGCACAGATCAGAACATTAATAAGAAAATAATATAAACAACTTACCATTAATTTTGAAAATTTAAATTCAAGAAATTCCTAGAAAAATACATTCTATTAAAAGTTACTTAAGGAGAAACTTTAAAACTATATCCAGTAACAGCTTCATTATGCATTAATGCTTTTTTGCATATTTAATTTTTACAATATCTAATTCCTATCTCATTTTTAAACAAATTTTAATTAAACATAATATTACATGTGGGCTACGGTGTCAATCTGCCTTAAGATCACAGAGTTTCAGTTTATATTACAAAAAATTTACATTCTGCAATATTCTTAGCTGGTCTCTTTCACAACAAAAATAATTTGCGCTAAAACACAATATTCAGTATTATTTACTAACATATACCTCAGCTCTCACTTTTGCTCTGGGATGTGTGCTTAACATAACTCTTCCTGATCAAGAAATAGTCTAATCTGCAAGTTGTATCATAGAATTCAATCCATTAACATTAATGCACCTCATTTTCCTGATGTCACGGTAAAAAAATTATCTCCTATCTTTTCATTATTACATAATATTTTGTCATCTCTTATTACTTATCATAGGGTATGGTAACCTGCATCCAGAAAGTGCTAGACCTTTTGAACTTTTACATAATTCTTTCTCTCATTTATTATTATTTATTAAAAAGTTTGGCATAATGAAGTGCCAAATAGTGAATATTTTAGGCATTCCAGATCATATGGTCTTCATTTCAACTACTCAATAGTGTAATTTTAGTTCAATAGCAGCCATACACATTATGTAAACACCTGGTGTGTTGGGGCACTGTTCCAATAAAACTTTATTTTAAAAAATAGGTAGATAGGATTGGATCCACGGGCTTGCCAACTCTGAGTCATCCTATTGTCTTGAGCAACAATTAGTTGTGTAATATTAGATTATGATCTAAATGAGGGCAAGTAATCTATTTTTGTTAATTTTTAAAAATCATAGACAACAATTGTGAACACTTGTTGCCAGAAGCTATTCTAAATGATTTACATGAACTAATTCATTCAATTCTTTAAAAGAATAAGTGCCTTAAGATCAGAATTTCTAAGACAAGACAGTGGTTCAAAGAGACACAAAAAAGGTGAGCCACTGGCCAGCTAAGTGACAATGCCAAGATGCAAGGTGAGTTTTTGAAACCTAGACACCAACTCCTGGCTGTTTTGAAACCTAGACACCAATTCTTTTGATTGCCTGTATAACACTACACTCAAAACATATTGCAGGAATGACTACTCATCCCAGGCCAGGCACAGCATGGGTGAGACAGTGTTCCACCCCCTTGGGATGCCCCCCATCACTCCGCAGCACCTCCCCCACCCAGCCCTCTGAGTAGGAATTTCTGCCACATTCTGGGAACCCCCAGACCCAGCCCAAGCACAGATCTGGTGAGTGTGTGGGAGTGCTGCCTCTCCCAGCTACTCCAACTTGTCCCCACCAGGATCAGCTCAGGCGTGCCATACAGGCCTGGGGAGAAACCCTGCAGCTGCAATCCCTGCACAGAGTGTAGAGGATACAACCACCCAGCTAGTCCAGGAGCAGAAAATCTTGCCAGAGGGGCACAACAGGTTCACCCCCAAGGGCAGCAGCATGAAGGAGATGAACAGAAGTGAGACCCAAGCCAGGCACAGCTGGATAAATCCAAACTTTGTAGATCTGCACCTGAACTTCAGTACATACTAAGGTTATAACTACAATGAAGATCTACAACAAAGGTCAGAAGACAGTGCTACACAAAATGAAGAGAAGGAACAAAATGCAATCTCAGAACCCAAGCCCATCTGTAACAAGTGCAGAGGACACTAACACAGAACAAATTGGAAATCACACAGCTGAAAGCAATGAATCAACGGCTTCTGAAATAAAGAAACAGCTGCAGAAAGGTATAGAGGAACTCAGATTGGAAATAAAAAAAGAAATCCTTGAATTAATAACATCTGTACTAAAGAATCAAATGCAGAAACATATGGAGGAAACCCAATGCCCACCCAAAACAAGTGCAGAGGACACTAGCTCGGCTTAAATGCATGAATTAATAGCATTGATAGTAAATAAGCAACAGCACAAAGTTATAGAGGAACTCAGAGTGCAATTCTTTTCTGAAATAAAAAAAGAAATCTCAGAACTTATAGCATCTGAAGTAAAGAAGCAACTACAGAAACATAGGGAAGAAACCCTATCTGAAAAAAACACTGCAGTAAAAGAATTTATAATCACTTCTAAAGAAGACATTGATAAAAACATAGAGGAGATTAGAAAAATGGCGGATTGCTTGAATGAGCAATACAGGAAAGAAATAGATCGCAAAGCAGAGACAAAGATATATACAAGGGGGCCAAGGAGATGGCTCAGTAGGATAAGCGCTTGAATGGCAAACTCAAGGATCTCAGTACAATCCCCGGTTCCAAAAAAAAAAAAAGACAGAGAGAGAGAGGAAGAGAGATATAGAGGATATTAAAATCTCAATCACAAGCTTGCAAAACCATTTAAGTGAAAGTGAAGACAGAGTTTCAGCTCTTGAAGATGCTGGTGCAGCTAATGAAAAGATAAGAAAGGATCTCTTAAAAACAACGAAGATGGAAGAAAGAATAACCCATCAACCTGCAAGATGATGCAAAGATGAACAAGGTGAGACTAATAGGTATCAATGAGAAAGACAAAAGGCATTAAAAAATATGGGCAGAAGTAATAGCAGAAAACTTGCAAATATGAGGAAACAATCTGACATTCGTGTGACCGAAGCATACAGACGCCAAGTAACCTCAACACAAAAAAACACCGTGAGACATATAATAGTCAAGATCTCAGAAATTCAGCACAAGAATAATATACTGAAAGCTGTTAGAGAAAAGCAGCAGATCACACTCAAAGGAAAACCCACCAGAATTACGGCCGACTTCTCTTCACAAACCATAAAGGCAAGAAGAGCATGGAGCAGAGTACTTCAGGTCCTCTATGAAAACAAATTCCAGCCCAGACTACTATACCCTGCAAAACTCTCTTTCAAG
>NW_004524598.1:20527351-20530093 GCF_000260255.1 Octodon degus | reverse complement strand
GAGTAGAATGATTTATTCTAATGGTGTTTGTAAATAGGATCACAAGTCCGCATCTTGTACAGCAATTAACCACTAAGAAGAATATTTGCAGTGTATTATTTGTTGAAACTGTACTTCTGATTTGATTCGAAACTGTCTCATTGCCATCTGTTTATCAATAAAACTTTGTAAAAAAATAAAAAGAAAAATAATTCAAAAAAGAAAAAAATGAGGTATTAAAAAGTATAGCCATATTAATATGCTGAGCTGTAAAAGGCTCTAGTCAAAAATTTTGGACATTGCTAGTTTTGCTGATAAACCACTATTATGGATTACTGGACTACATTGGATTATTTTGCTGAATTCATGCACCAACAATATTTAAATGGCAATGGAATACCCATCTCTGACAAAAGAGAAAAAGGGGATATAAATGAAGGACCATTTTGTACTGAAAAAATATATATCTGTATATATAAAATAGGATAGATACACAGCTACTTTCTCTTAGTTCAATGAGAAAATTTGTAATAATAGTGTTTAGACAAGATATCATGTCTGCATCTTATACTATGAATAACTACTATGAAGACAATATGCAATGTATTAATTATTGCAACTGATCTAACCTCTTTTGAAAATGTCTCACTGATATTTTTTTCTCAAAATTGATTAACGAAGAATTCCTGTTTTTTTTTAAAATAATACAGTACTAAATATACATGGAAAACTGTTTAACCAAAATTTACGTAAGTAGGTTGGGTTATGCAGTTAGAATTTATACATTCTCTATTTTAAAATAAGCCTGAGGAGATTTTAAGAAATGCGTTCTCCTACCAATGTGGTTTGAAACTGTCTCGTCGCTATTTGTTTATCAATAAAATTATGGAGAAAAAAAAAGAAATTCATTCTCCACTGTAAAAAAAAAAAAAAATGACACCCTACTCAGCAACCAATGGGTCACAGAGGAAATTAAACAAGAAATTCAACAATATCTACAATTCAATGAAAATTCAAGCACAACTTATCATAATTTATGGGATACAATGAAAGCAGTTGTCAGAGGGAAATTCATAGCTGTGAACTCACATATTAGGAAAACAGAATGGGAACAAATAAATACCCTAACACTGCACCTTCAACAACTAGAAAAGGAAGAGCAAACAAAACCCAGAGCCAAAAGACAGGAGGAAATCATAAAGATTAGAGCAGACATTAATTCACTTGAGACAAAGAAAATAATTCAGAGAATTAAAAAAGCAAAAAGCTGGTTCTTTGAAAGATTAAACACAATCAATAAGCCCCTAGCTAACCCCATCCAAAGAGGAAAGAAAGCAATAAGGAATGAAAAGTGTGTAATTACCACAGGCCCAGTGGAAATTCAGAAGATTATCAATATCTACTTTGAGAATCTTTACTCTCACAGAATAGAAGACACAGAAGAAATGGACAGATTCCTAGAAAGGTACAAATTACCAAAACTGAATCGACAAGATCTAAACACTCTCAATAGCCCAATAACAGCCAATGAAATACAAGATGTAATTAAAAACCTATCGACAAAAAAAACCCAGGTCCGGATGGATTCACAGCTGAATTCTACAAGACATTAACAAAAGATGTAGTCCTTATCCTCCTGAAACTCTTCCATGAAATTGAAAAGGAAGCAATCCTCCCAAAATCATTCCTGGAGGCAAGGATTATACTGATACCAAAACCAGGGAAAGACGCAAATAAGAAAGAGAACTACAGGCCAATCTGCTTCATCAACATAGATGCAAAAATCCTCTATAAAATCCTAGGAAATAGAATACGGAAAATCATCCAGAATATCATACATCATAACCATGTAGGTTTCATCCCAGGGAAGCAAGGATGGTTCAATATTCAAAAATCTATAAAGATAATACACCATATCAATAGATCGAAAACTAAAAACCACATGATCATCTCCATTGATACAGAAAAGGCTTTTGGCAGAGTCCAACACTCATTCATGTTCAGAAGTCCTACAGAAAATTGAAATAGATGGCCTCTACTTCAATCTGGTAAAAGCCATTTATGAAAACCCAACCGCTAACATAATCATAATGGGGAAAAACTGAAAACTTTTATTCTTAGAACTGGTACAAGACAAGGATGCCCTCTTTCACGACTCCTATTCAATACAGTTCTGGAATCATTAGCTACAGCCATTAGACAAGAGAAACAAATAAGTAGAATAAGAATACATAAAGAAGCAGTTAAATGATCATTATTTGCAGATGACATGATACTTTACTTGGAAGACTCAAAAAATTCCACCAAGAAGCTACTAGAATTAATACAGAAATTCAGTAGCATAGCAGGTTATAAAGTCAGTACTTAAAAGTCAATAGCATTCCTCTACACAGATAACAAACACACTGGGAAGGAAAGTATAGAAAAAATACCTTTTACAATAGCACCAAGGAAAATGAAATACTTTGGAATTATTCTAATTAAAGAAGTCAAAGATCTTTCCAAGGAAAATTACAGGACCCTGAAAAAACAGATCGTAGAGGATTTCAGGAAAGGGAAAGATATTCCATGCTCCTGGATAGGAAGAACCAACATTGTGAAGATGGCCATACTCCTAAAATTGCTGTAAAGATTTAATGCAACCCCTATGAGACTACCACCGACATACCACACAGATCTAGTGAAATCATTCCTAAAATTTAACTGGAACCGGAAAAGACCTAGAATAGCAAAGGCAATTCTGGGCAATAAAGACAAGGCAGG
>NW_004524598.1:20522863-20526093 GCF_000260255.1 Octodon degus | reverse complement strand
AGGCCTAACAAATCAAGAGAGGGAAAGGAGAAGAGTTAGAAAACATGACTATGTCAAGACATACAGTTACATGTAGAAGATGGGCAAGACAATGATCCTGAGAATCTCCAGCAGATTTTTTTAATCTAGCAATTAATTGGAAGGATTCTCACCCTGACTAACTATATATACTGATACCTGTGAACTAAGCTACTGCACTGCAGATGGTAATCTGTAAAAGTAGTCTCATGTTTTGAGTGCCTGTCATTCTGGTTTTCTGAATATGGGCTGCTTGTCATGACATGCCAGTTGATGCTATGAAGTCTCTTGGGTAGGTGGATGTTAAAGAAGAAGGGGGTGGTGAATGAAAGCAAGAGACAGCAAAAGGAATATTGTGGGAATGTCCTGCTTCAAGGTTATATACAGTTAGTTTTTTGGACCTATGTGTAAATATAAGAAGTATATAAGTCTTTAAGCCTATTTTTAAAATATATTCTAGTTTTTAAATGTTTTTATCATATTCTGTAGGGACTTAAAGTTCAACATATCAATACTTGATAAAAAAATACTTGTTCCATGTTATGCCTAAGATGTTTGATATGCAGATGGATAGTTTGATTAAGCTTAACAGCCTAAGTTGTATGGTAATAACAATAAACTTGTCTTCTGGATGGTTAACAACCTAAGTTTGCAGACCAAAATTAGATGAAAAGAAGGGTCGCAAGGAAAGCCAACATTTTGGCCCTAGCCTTCCAATGTCAATTAAGACTCAAGACATATGAGAACTTGTAGTATAACGTCATGTAACTTGGCAGTGTCCCAAATTTTCCGATCAAGTAGATTATGGTGCCAAAGAAGAAAGTGATTGATGATGTAGCGTGTCCCTAAGGAGAGTCACATGGAGAGAAAACAGTCTCTCAGGCTTTCAAAGAGAGCACATTGGCCAAGCAATGGCCGTGACTCATCCACATGGCTGACACTGACAATCTGAGGTACAGGATCTCAGGATAAAACCTGAGGGGATTTCACTGACCTTATCAGACCCAAAAGCTACAACTCTTGTTGCATAGGTCATGCTTTACCTTGGTCTTTACCACCCGTAAGAAAAGTATAAAAACGAAATACAAGAAGTAAAGCCATGTAGTTATGTTGAGCTGTAGGAGACTCAGGTCAACAATTTCTGACATTGCCAGTCAAGTGGAAGACCCGATACTATTATGGGATACCGGACTCTTTTAGAATATTTTGCTGAGTTAACACACCTACAATATTCAAATAACGGAACTTAACAAAAAAAAAGGGTATACAGATGAATGTCCTTTTTTTTTCTGTGCGTTCAAAGTGGTTAGGATAGATATATAGCTACATTCTCTTAATGAATAGAGTGATTTGTTCTAAAGGTGTTTGTAGATAGGATATCATATCCGCATGTTGTACAGCAATTAACCACTGGGAGGAATGTATGCAATGGGTTAAATATTGAAACTGTCCTACCAATTTTATTTGAAACTGTCTCATTGCTATTTGTTTATCAATAAAATTATGGGGAAAATAAAAAATAAATAAAAATAAAATAAAACAAATAAAAAAATAAATTGGAAAAAAATAAAACATTTTCCAGTAAATAATGTATGAGGAAATATGGATACTTTAACTCAAATTATCTCTTAGACACCTACCATATGATTTCAAAGAATCAAAGTCAACATACTGCAAGGATAACTATCTTTCCAAATTTACTGCTGCACCATTCACCATATCCAAGTTATAGAACCAGCACAGGTGCTCATCAAAGTTTGGCTGGATAAATAAAAGCATATAGACATTGGGGCATGTTATTTAGTCAAAACAGCATTGTAATCATGTCATTGGCAGGAAAATGAATTAAAATGAAGATCATCATCTTAAGTAAAATAACACAAACTCAGAAAGTATCTGTTACTTTATTCTTTGTTAAAAAAATACTTGATGCCCACAAGTTATCCAAAAAAAGATTAATTTTAGCTGAGAGTTTGTAGAGATTTCAGGCTGTCGTCTGCTGGCTGCCACAAAGGATGGAATGGCAGAAGGGCATGGCAGAGGAGAGGCAGTCCATGGCCGGGCAAGCAGGAGGCAGCGAGGTGATTCTGCCTTCCTTAATTCCCTTTAGAATTTATCCATGATCGAAGTCTATTGATTGCTGTCACCCACACCAAAGGGAGGGCTTCTGTCTTCAGTAAATCCATGCAACCACAACCTGAACCATGCTAATCCAAGCCGTTGAATGATTTTTTTTTTATCACACTCATAATCCATATTCACAAACACTACATCTAGACACCTCCAAAAAGCTCCATAAATGAGTGAATGTGTAAGTCTTTAGGTGGTGTGGAGTATCTAGAAGCAAGGCATAGCATAAAATACTGTGTTTGAGGAGGACCGTACAAGGTGAAGACACATCAAAGTAGAAGGGATGCTATTAGAAAAGGGGAGGAAACGGAGAGAAACAGGGTAAAAAAAGCCATAATATGGAAGGTGGAAATGATCAAGGTGTGTCATGTATCTTTGACAAAGGAGCCGAACATGTTCACTTGAAGAAATATAGCCTCTTTAATAAATGGTGCTGGTACAACCAAGATGCCCATCACCTGAGGAATGGTTGAAAAAGATGTGGTATTTTTATACAATGGATTATTACTCAGCTATTAAGAATGATAAACTGCAAGCCTTTATATTGAAGTGGATGCCACTTGAACATACACTCATAAGTGAAATAAACCAGACACACATGTGTAAATATCGTATAGTCTCCCTAGTATAAGAACTCAAAAGAAGAGATACAAATAGAAAGATATAATACAAGTAAAAGGAAAGCAGGATCTTAAGGACTTAACTAATCAAGAGAAGGAAAGGAGAAGAGCTAGGAAACATGACAACGTCAAGCCATACAGTTATATGTAGAAGATGAGCAACGCAATGATCCTGAGAATCTTCAGAAGATTTTCTAATCTAGCAGTTATTGAGAAAGATTCTCACCCTGACTAACTATATATACTGATACCTGTGAACTAAGCTACTGCGCTCCAGATGGTAATTTGTAATAGTAGTTTCATGCTTGGAGTGCCTGTCATTCTGGTCTACTGAACATGGGCTGCTTGTCATGACATGCCAGTTGCTGCAATGATGTCTCTTAGGAAGATGGTTGCTCAAGAAGAAGGGGGTGGTGAAGGAAAGCAAGAGACAGGAAAAGGATTATTGTGGGACTGTCCTGC
>NW_004524598.1:20487272-20522368 GCF_000260255.1 Octodon degus | reverse complement strand
CTGACAAAGGTTCTACAATCTGAGGTACAGGATCTCAGGATAAATCCTGAGGGGATTTCACTGACCTTCTCAGACCCAAAAGCTACAACTCTTGTTGCACAGGTCCTGCTTTACCTTGGCCTTAACCATACAGAAGAAAAGTATAAAAATGAAATATAAGAAATAATGCCATGCTGTTATGTTGAGCTGTGGGGGACTCAGGTCAATAATTTCTGACATTGACAGTTAAGCGGAAGACCCAATACTATTATGGGATACTGGACTCTTTTAGAATATTTTGCTGAGTTTACACACCTACAATATTCAAATAACGGAACTTAACAAAAAAAAGGGATACAGATGAATGTCCATTTTGTATCTGTGTATTCAAAGTGGTTAGGATAGACATATAGTTACATTTTGTTAATGAATAGAATGATTTGTTCTAATGGTGTTTGTAAATAGGATATCAAGTATGCATCTTGTACAGCAATTAACCACTAAGAAGAATGTATGCAGCGTGTTAATAATTAAAACTGTCCTACAGATTTGATTTGAAACTGTCTCATTGCTATTTGTTTATCAATAAAACTATGGCAAAAAAAAAAAAACCAAATTTGCCTCTGCCTCTAAACAAAAAAAAAATAAAAAATAAAAAATAAATGAAGGACCATTTTTTTATCTGTATATACAAAATAGGATAGATATACAGCTACTTTCTCTTAATTCAATGAGAAGAAAGATTTGTACTAATAGTATTTGGACAGGATTTCATGTCTACGTCTTGTACTATGAATAACTACTACAAAGACAACAATATTTAGTGTATTAATTATTGTAACTGTTCTGCTAACCTGTTTTGAAACTGTCTCATTGCTATTTGTTTCTCAATTAAATTAGTGAGAAAAAAAATGGTGCTGATAAAACTGGCTTTCCACATGTCAAAAGCTAAAATTAGACCCATGCCTATTGCCATACACTAAGCAACAGTCATATTAATATTAAAAGAGAAACACTAAATCTGGAAGAAAAAGTAGGTAGAAATCTTAAAGACACAGGTGTAGGTAGAAAGTTCATGAACAAAAGCCAAACTGTGCAGAAAATACTTCAAAGCATCAACTGGGATCTCATCTTTTTTGAAAAGTTTCTGCACATCAAACGAAATCACCAACAGAGTAAAAAGAAAACCCACAAATTAGGAAAAACTTATGGCTGACTTTCCCTTGCCAAGGGACTTCTATCTAGAGCACATGAAGAACTAAAAAAGAAATCAGGCCCACAAAATTCAAAGATCCAATCCACCACTGGGCATCTGAGATGAACACACTTCTCAGACGAAGAAATATAAATGGCAAATAAGTATATTTTTTAAATGTTCATATAGTTTTCCTAGTATAAGAACTCAAAAGAAGAAATACAAATAGAAAGGTATGATACTACTAAAAGGAAAGCAAGAACTTGAGGACTAAATAATTAAGAGAGGGAAAGGAGAAGAGCTAGGAAACACGACAGGGGCAAGCCATACAGTTGTATGTAGAAGATGGGCAAGGCAATGATCCTGAGAATCTTCAGAAGATTTTTGAATCTAGCAGTTAATTTGAATGAATCTCACCCTGACTAACTATATATACTGACACCTGTGAACTAAGCAACTGCACTAAAATGGCAATTTGTAATAGTACATTCATGCTTGCAGTTCCTGTCATTCTGTTCTTCTGAATAGGGGCTGCTTGTCATGACATGCCAGTTGCTGTGATGCTGTCTCTCAGGTAGATGATTGTTCAAAAAGGGGGTGGTAAATGAAGGCAGGAGACAGGAAAAGGAATGGTGTGGACTGTCCTGCTACAAGGTTGTATATGGTTAGATTTCTGGTCTTACATGTAAACATAAGAATTATATAATTCTTCATGCCTAGTTTTAAAATATATTTTAATTTTAAAAAAAATGTTCAACATCATTGGTCATTTGAGAAACGTGAACGAAAATGACACTGAGATTCCATCTCATGCCAGAAAGAATGGCTAGCGTCAAGGAGTCAATCAAGAACAAATGTAGAGGGAATGCTGGGAAAAAGAAACCCTTCTACACTGTTGGTGAAAGTGCATACTGGTACAGCTTCTAAGAACAGCAGTGTAAAGAGTTCTCAAAAAGCTAGCATTGGAGGTTCCATTCAACTCAGCTTTTCCCCTCCTCAGTGTTTTTCCAAATGAACTGAAAACAGCATACCACAGCAATATATGTGCACTCATGTTTATAGCAGCACAATTTGTCATAGCTAAATCTTGGGAACAACTCAAATGCCCATCAACTAAAGAATGAATCATAAAAAAAAGATGTGCTATTTTTACACAATGGAGATAAACTTGAGGCTTTTATTTTTTATTTATTTGTTACAGGGTCTCACCATGCAGTTCAGATTTGTAATGGTCCTTCTATGTCAGCCTCGCCAGAGCTAGGATTACAGTTGTGCACTACCGTGCTGGGTTTCAGTGGCCAGTGTGACACAGCCCGGGGTCCTGGAGATGACATGGTATGAGGCCCTGGGGATCAAACTCAGGTCCTTGGACTCACCAGGAAGGCATTTAAACTGCTGAGCCATGTCTCCAGCCCCACTGAGGCTTTTATTGGTAAACAGATGCAACTAGAGACCCTACTCAGAAGTGAAATAAATCAGACCCACACGGGCAAACACTACTGCATCGCTAGTGTAAGAACCTGAGAATGTAAATAAAATTTGAAAGTTATAATACATACTAAAAAAGAGAAAGCACCTGTTCAAAGGGAAGAAAAAAACTGGGATGAGGTAAAGGATGGTGGAGGGGAAGAGGTATATTTATTAAATATGTAGGATGGCTTGCACAATTGTGTCACTTGTTTCTGTTGGTATGCAGAGGAGAGCAGTTGATGCTAAATTTTCTTGTCCTTTTTAATTTCTTATAGCTTTTTTGTTTTTTTTAATATCAATTTTGCATGATTATATCTGGTAATCTGAACAACTAATTTGAAAGCAACATTATTCAGTATAGCAACCATTGTCAAATTCCTATTGTTTTGTTTGATCAAGTTCTGTATGGTTTCTAATATTTTCTTTTTTCTTTTTCTTTTTTTTACTATTTTTGTGTTCTCTCTAAATAATAAGAAGTTATGTTATATGTATATACAAGGATGTCACAATGAAACTCACTATTCTTTACATCTAATATGTGTAATACAAAATTGTAAATGTTATGTACTCAAATAGAATTACCACAAAATTATATCTACATATGTGTATATAATATATATATAATATATATATATATATATATATATGCTATAATTGTAATTATTGGAGTGTTTCACAACTTGAAATCAGGTCTGACCAGAACTAGTTATTTCCAGCAGAAAGGGTCATGAAAATAAATCGGAATGATGATAAGTGCCAAGAAGAAAGGTTTTTGTGCCCAGAAAACCAGCCTGCTCTAGAAATGGCAGAACTGAGAGCCACAGGAGTCACAGGTCTCCATCTAGGCCAGCAGTAGACAGCTCTCAGGTGAAAAGCTTTTCCAAGGAAATAAGCATCTGACAGCAAGCAGTAGTTTCCTAGACACAGAAGTGGGATTTAGAATCAGGCTTCCACCCTTTTTTGTATTTTAATGTATTTAGTACAGGGTCTACAGGGACTAACTACATAGATCAGGTTTGTAGTGATTCTCCTGTTTTCAGCCTCTTAAGTGCTGGGATTGCAGGTATGCATTGGCATGCCCAGGCTCAGTCCCCATCTCAGCACGTTCCGGAGGTGAGGCCAGCATAGCACACCAGCAATCAATTGCCAGTCTCTGCACCTGCCTAAGCAGTTGCTTTAGTTCGCTGAGCTATCTGATGGGCCCTAGAATCAGGCTTTCATTCTTCAGGAGAACTGGCACAGGCAAATTTCCTTTTGTCTTCTAACAGGAGATGGAGGCTTTCTTCAGCTTACTGGTTTAAGAAATTAAGAATATGCATGAGAGAAATTTGCATATTAAAGCTGGGGCTTCCAGTAAAGCCTAGGTGTGCTAACCTGTGTGTAAGATACTGAGCTAGAGCAAGCATAGCTCAGGCAGTGGAACAGTTTCCTTCTGCAAGAGATCATGATCTGAGAGCAGGAGAAGGAGGAGCCTGTGAGCTGGGAATCACAGGAAACCAGTTGTTGAAAGAAGGTAGATGCCAAGGCTTATGTGTGAAATTAAGTTTGACAGAAACATTAACTTCATCCCATTTACAAGCTTCCTGAAGATTTGTTATGCATAGCACTAATGTCTACATGATACAGTTCTTCACTTAAATGTATACTCAATAAAATGTATTGATTGGCCTCCTAAAAAACACCCTTAAATAAACACATAGGAATGAATGCCTGATACTCTAGTCCCTGTCACTCTGCTCCTCAGTCTTGCCACTCTGCACTTAATTGTTTTGATTCAGTTTGACTCTAAACACAAAAGACAGATCCACCCACCTTAATATCTGTGTGTGGGAACACAATGCACAGGGTGGCTGTAATGTGTTTGTGATGTCGAAGTAAAATGTGGTAACTTGCGTAACTTAGGCCCCACAACAATTTATTTCTCATGGTTGTGGAGGCTGACGGTACAAGACTCAAGAGCAGAAGAAGCAGTGTCTTGTGAGGGTGCACTCCTAGTTCCAGATGGCAATGCTTTACCTATGTTTTCATACAGCAGAAGCGACGAGGGAACGTGCTTAAGTTTCTTGTAAAAGGGTGCAAGTTTTTTCTTATTTTTTGTTTTAAAGCAAGTAAAAAATACTAAAAAAATTAGAAACAGAATAGCTAATACAGAACTTCACTGATCAAAATGGATAGGAATTCAACAATGGTTGTTGTATTTCATACTCTTCTTTTCAAATTAGTTCAGATTACAAAAAATAAGCATGCAATATTGGTCAAAACATTTAAGCACTAACTGTTCCTTTCAATAGACCAGGTAGAAATGAGCATACAATTACCAAAGCTATCCCTTTGAAAGCCTTCCTGCCCTCATTCTTCAAATTTTTGGCTCATTTTAAAAACGCATAAACAGGAAATTGTTTGGTAAAGGAAGGTATAAGTAGAATTCACTCAAATGCAAGAAATTCACATTTTTTTGTAGCAGAAAATCCAAATTCTTAAAGCATGAATATTAAATACAAAAGAGAAATAGTATGATGAGGCTTTATTTTACCAAAATGCATCTTCTGGCATAAAAATAAATTGAGGTAATGAGTATATTTTATTTGTCAGGTGCATAACACAACAGGAATATAGTCATTTTTTCAATACACTGATAGTGACTGTATATAAGCCATCCACCTCTTTTTGAACATCATCAATGCTTAGCTAAAACCTAGGAGAATGGCCTTCTGATTATGTAAGCAAGCTCTACACTGTTTGTGTCCAATATGCTTTTCTTCCAAGCAATGATTACTTCTTCACAAACCAGTAATAGATTTGAGAAGAATATACAGACTCTGAGCTCAGCTCTTCTCACTCATCTGGACAGAGAGCCAAGCAGCCCATCATGAACTAGAAGAGCTAGTTCATGAGCCACTTGACAAAGAGCCATCCCTAAAATCACAAAAAGTCAGCTACCACCCTATGATTTTCAATGTGAACATAGGATATGACCAAATAGGTTAAAGGCCAGAACCACAATTAGAACTGGAGAAAAACATGATTTGATCTACATCCAGGGTTACGTCTCCATAATCATCCTCTTTTGAAAACTAACAAAACTCAATGGGAAATAAAGAACATAGCAACCTCAGGGGCTGCTCTAATAGGGGAGAATGATTCTTAAGATACAAATTTGATTATTCAAGGAATCATGCACCTGAGAAACACCAACATCCAGTTGAAAATATGTCTACAAATATCTCTGGGAGGGTAGATATAAAATACAAGAAGATAAATTATGTTAAATATTGAGTCCTCATATAATAGCAATTGATTGGCTACATTCTCATTTGATAAACACACATAGTCTAAAAGGGAATTGGATATGTTTTATATTACCAGACCAAAAAGCAATTGAAAAAACACAAATAGAATCACCATTCTTATATTTGAGAGAATCCCATGCCTCAGATTGACTCATCAACCATGCACACAGAGAAAGTTATTAATATGACACTGTAAAAAGTTCAGTAAGAACAATGCCATTGTTTTGTATGCCCTGGAAGATCATTGTCAGCACTGAGTCCTAGCTAGAGAACTAGAAACTATAAGCACAATGAGTAAGAGATGAATAAGCAAAGCATAGACCAAGAAAGCACCCAACTCCAACTCTTGGAGCATTCACTACAAAAGGATTTTAAGTGAGCTTGAAGGCAAATGGAAGCATAAGTGAAAATAAGGAGAAAAGAAAGAATAAAACCAGGAAATATCTGAAGCTATACACACTGGCATTCGTCCTAATAGTAGTAATTAGCATTGATGACATTTCTTAATTCTGCAAAGAATCTGCACTTTGCAGATTTCAGAAGATGCCTCAGTTTTATCATAAAGGACTAGCACTTTGGAAGTACACAACACGACAATGTATATCATGTTTCTAAGCCCTTTAAAATATTTATTCATTTTAACACTAGATGAAGTCAAAGCTATTGTTATAATTTCTGTTTCCTAGGACTGAAGTTAAGGAATGATTCCACTTATTTAGACCTAGATAGGTTGACTCTTAATTTGTCTTATTAAGGCACCAGAGGTGAAGATTTCTAAAGGAAACAAGGTAGATCGGAAGGGTCTTCGTGCGTGGTGGGATGTTCACATTGCTGCAAGTGCAGCTTCCGGGAAAGCTGAATAATTATGCACTTACGTAAGCATGTCTCATCAAGCGCCGGGCCTGGCAAACGGAGAGAGGGCACTGTATGTGTGTGAGCGATACTACATACCACTTCTCTTAATGGAATAGATATTTGAATCATGCAAAAGCAATGAAATGATCCATATAAATTCCTAATCTGGATCTATTGGTTTAGCTTCTTAAACAGTAGAAGTTGTAATAACCTGTTTGGGGGCTTGACAATTCATAAGGACGGAGACATGCATAGAAGAGTGATCCTATGTTTATGATTTTCATCTTGGAAAATACATAAGAAGAATTACACTTTGCAAATCAGCCCTTCCTAAGTAGTTGGGATCTCCAAGCAATCTGGGGAAGTGTGTTAAGACCTTGTTTGGGTCTTGTGTATTCATTCCTCAGTAGACTCCAACTTTTGCAACTTTAGCCCTAACTAAACCTTTTCTTGGTGAATTTAACTACGTTTCCTAATTCTTACAAAATCATCTATACAAATAGTTTCATATCCTTTCTCAATTTATTTGCCTTTTGCCTGTGGGGCAATATAGCTAAATCTCCTCAAAACCCAGTGAAATGGAAACAGCTAAGAATTTGAATGCATTTAACTTATAATATTATTATCATTATTATCCTTATTTCCCCAAATTAAATTTTCATCTGTTCTGTTTTAGAAAAAAGATATTTCAACACAACTCATCTACATATAAGGGTTCAAATGATATATAATTTAAGCCACTGTTCACAGGAAATAACTTACCAACTCATGTTACCTGGGGAAGAAAGAGTTCATCGATTGGAATAATGTCCTCTGCTGAATTTGTATTCTCCCTGGGTGCTTGCTCCTAAGCCCAGAAAAAGTACAGTTTTCAGAAGTGCGAAAAGCGACATACTCACTGTAGCATGCTTTCTTGCTTTCTTCTGGGGGTTGTTTCCTTCTGCCTCTCCTTTCCAGAGGCACCCTCACCCCAATGTTGTCTTTCCATCCAAAAGGTGTCATGTGCAGACACACAGCTCCATGCACAGCAGTCTCTGCCTTCTGCCACAGAATGGTATTCCATGGTCCGACATAGAACACATGGCCGGAATGCTCATTCCATAAAATATGTGATTCTTTGGTAACAAGTGAGCCTTTAATCATCTTTTGGGCAATTAAGTAATACAGCTTTCAGTTAAACATGGGCCACAGGGCAATCAGCAATAGTATAAACTCAGAAACTCCCTGAGGGACGGCAAAATAGCTCAGTGGGTTAAAGCAGCTGCAAGCAGGCTCAAGGGTCAGGGGTTCGATCACTGGCCCTGCTGTGCCAGCCCCACCCCTGGAAGGTGCTGAGATGGCAATTGAGACTGGGCATGGTGGTGCACGCCTGTAACCCCAGCTCTTGGGGAGCTGTAAACAAGCAGATCACTATGAGTCCAATCTAATATTGAGACCCTGAACACCCTGTAGACCCTCCTCTAAAATACAGGAGAAAAGCTCCTTGAGATGAGTGGCAGTAAGGAATCCCACTTTGCAGTACACAAGCTTCAGTCACAATTAGGTGAGGGATACATAGGTGACTCAGAACCATGGCAGTGGAAAGGTCAGCATTGTTAACAAAAGCTCATACTATGGCTTCATGAATTTGGAACACGAAGGATTTCAACATAATTTGGAAGTCATACATAAGATAAAGATCTCATTAAAACCCAAGTGTCAGGGAGCAAGAACTGTATTTTTGCTCTCTTTCTAAAATGAAAGAATCAGCAAGATAGCTCAGCAGTCTATAACATCTGCTTAGGCAAGCACAGGGACAGGGGTTTGATCATGGGCATGCAGTACTGGCCCCGCCTCTGGGGTGCACGGAGATAGCAATTGAGATGGGGCGTGGTGGCATGCACCTGTAACCCCAGTACTTGGGAGGCTGAAAACAGGAGGATCACTACGAGTCCAATCTGTATAGTGAGACCCGGTAGACCTTGTACTAAAATACATTTTTAAAAAACCGAACAAAACAGAATCAGAAATCTCCTGGTCCCATACTGAGTGTCCCTATCTCCTGAGCCTTCTGCTTCTTTGCTCTGAGCTCTGAGTGTCTCTCCTTGTATCTTAATAAGCTGAGACCTCGTTTGACCTCCACAACAGCTGTGCTCTGTTCTACTTGTTTCCTCTATGTCACCTCTTTCCCTCATAGCCTGCTCTCTACCAAAATCCTGTCCGTGAAGCAGGCTTGTATTAGTTTCTTGTTGCTGCTATAATAAGTTATCTCAAACACAATTGTTTGAAACAAAACATACTTCACTTTCTTAGAGCTCTGAAGGTCAGAAGTCTAAAATTTATTTTCTTGATATCACCTGTAAACTCCCTTTACAGGGAGTTCTAGAGCTTAGCACCTGGATGTTTCAGGGAGGCATTACAGTATTCTGCCCACTACAAGAACCCTCTGAACCCCCAAAATTTATATCTATCTTATGTCCAAAGTATGTTCATATAGACTCCAACATCCACAAACATTTCAACCCACCACAAGCTGAACGCCACTTTCTTTTTACCTTTATCACCAATATTAGAGGCATTACATGTGTGCTGACTAGGATCATTAGTGAGAATCATTTGAGTGGGTTTCTGGCCGCCTCAGAAACCTCCTGCATTTTTATTGTTAGCTTCCCCTCTACTTTTTCACAATTATTTCATATTCTGATTCTCATACTAATGATCATGCTAAAAGGATACTTTCACAGTATTATTGTCACAAATGACAATAATAATATGTTAAACTTAAGTATCAATGATTAAAATAAAGACAGATTTAAATTTGTTAGAGAATAGACCTACAGGATTTGTACTGCACACGCACACACACACACACACACACACACACACACACGGTACGGTGATGGGTATTATAATTAACTTGATTGTGGTAATAATTGCAACATATATGTGTAAATGTTCAGAATACATTATATGTGTATAATATATGGGTATATCAGGCCATCATGTTTTATACCTTGAGTAAATATCATTGTATCAATTATAGCTTCAATAAAAGTAAAAGTATTTTAAAAGGCATTTGGGGGAAGAATTTATGATTAATCGCTCATGGCAAGGAGAGTGGAAATTGTACGAATCCAGAAAGACTCTACAGTTTTTGGCTTGGGAAACAACATCCATGGCTATGCACTTTGTTTTGGGTTGGTTTGGTTTGGTTTGACTTTTTGAGACAGGATCTCATCATATATTTCATGCTGGCCTTGAACTTACTATGTAGCACAGACTAGTCTCAAAATCATGGAAATCCTCCTACCTCAGCCTCCCAACTGCGTCACCACTCACGGCTCAAGGCTATGATCTTAATGAGGAGGAAAAGATGAGACACTAAAAGAGGTGTATAGAGAAGATGAATGAAAACATGAGAGTAGAAATTCCATCATACTCCCAAGTGATAATGTCAATAAACCATGTTGCCTTAGAACTACGAATAGATATGTGAGATAGAGGCACAGAAATGCACCTCATCGGAGTACGGGTAGCTGAAGATACTGGCTTAGACAAGGTCACTGGAGGTAGAAATAGAAAGTGAAACAACAATGGAAGAAAGAATTTACTCCATATTTAAGGATGGAAGAAAAGAAAGCAATGAACTGTAATGTCATGTAACTCAGCTATGTCCCAAATGATCAAGCAGATTATGGAGCCAACGAGGAAAGTGATCGATGATGCAGAGTGTGCCTAAGGAGAGTCACATGGGGAGAAAACACTCTCTCAGGCTTTCACAGAGAGCACATTGGCCAAGCAATGACTGTGACTCATCCACATGGCTGACACTGACAAAGGATCTACAATCTGAGGTACAGGGTCTCAGGATAAATCCTAAGGGGATTTGACTGATCTTATCAGATCCAAAAGCTACAATTCTTGTTGCCTAGGTCTTGCTTTATCTTGGTCTTAACCATCCAGCAGAAAAGTATAAAAACGAAGTACAAGAAGTAAAGCCATGCTGTTATGTTGAGCTGTAGGGGACTCAGGTCACCAATTTCTGACATTGCCAGTGAAGCAGAAGACCCAACACTATTATGGACTACTGTACTATTTTGGAATATTTTGCTCAGTTCACACACCTATAATATTTAAATGACGGAACTAAACAAAAAAAGGGGATACAGACGAATGACCATTTTGTATTTGTGTATTCAAAATGGTTAGGATAGATATATAGCTACATTCTCTTAATTCAATGAATAAGGAGATTTGTTCTAATAGTGTTTGTAAATAGGATATCATGTCTGCATCTTGTACAACAAATAATCACTAGGAAGGCAGTATGCAATGTGTCAGTTATTGGAACTGTCCTACCAATTCAATTTGAAACTGTCTCATTGCTATTTGTTTCTCAATAAAATTATGGAAAAATAATAACAAATAAAGAAGAAAACAAAAAAGAAAAGAAGGCAATGAAGTTGACTAGAAATGCTCCAAAAATCAAGAGCAGGAAAAACAAGATGGAAGAAAAATGCCATGGAAAAAGAGCAGAGTGTCTGATTACACAGACAAGCTCAGGACAACAGGGCCGAGCTCTGTCTCCATGGGCAGAGTGGATGGGAGTTCACCAGCCCTCCTGGTGCAGAGGACATGGGAGCCAAACTTTAAGGGCTGGAACATCGAGAGACCGTGCGGAAGGGAACATGTGACTGAGAAGAAATGCTGCCAAATCTGAAGATGGATTTGAGAAGCACAGCAAGGGTTGGGTTATGTGTTCAAAACTCATTCTTCTGATTTTTTTAAGACAGAAGAAATCAGAGCATGGTATAATTAAGAGGAAGGGACCAACAGAAAGGAAAATATAAAAACTGCAGCAGAGAAAAGGAAGAAATAATGACTGGAAAGAGGTCAAGAAATCAAGAAGACCAGGATAAAGGCAAGACGACTACCTCTGAGTAAAAATAGAGACCCATATTTTCTAAAAAGAGTAGGAAAACTGAGTCGACGTCATTTTGATATCTATGTGAGTCTCAAACAGCATATGGAACTTCTACTTGAGAATTTTGCTTTTTCTCTGTGACTTCAAGGTAAGATCATTGTTTAGGAAATCATTAGCTCCTTAGAAAGCTAATAGGAAACGTGACAGTTGTACCTGTGGCATCGAATGCTGTGGTTATGCTTAAGATGATATAGTAAAGAATTATGGAGCAGGAAAAGGAAAAGTCACAATTGCTGAGTCACCAGACCATGGCCACGACATTTTTCTCCAGGTTTGCTCTATAGTGCAATATTGTTGGCTTTCCTGGGCAAGTGAGATCAAAAGAGGAAAAGAACTCAGAATCAGAACTCTCTCCTAATTAATCATTTAAACTGACAAACTCAAGAAAATCCGGAGGATTGCCTTGAGACACCATAGCTTTTAATAAAGTCTTCCATTTTTTCCTACACTTGGATAATGTCTAACGTTCCTTTTACAAGGAATTTAATTCTGTTAGAAATTAAATGCTTAAAGTTAAGGTATTTACATAGCTGAGAGTATATTTTCTAAACCATGGCTATTGCCAAGGTCACCCAACACAAAATACAAATGCAGACTCGCTTAATTGTCGAAGCATAGACTCATGTCATACAAACGTATCTTAACTTCTCTCAGCATAGAAGCCTTCGTCTATAACACAGAGCTTAAAAATACACCTTATTCAGCTTGCATGACCAATTTAGATAAGCTTACAAATACAGGCAGGTGACAGATACTCAACAGACTGGACCCACAGCTATTACTATTTCTTGTTTTGAGAGAGAGACAAACATAAAGAGCAGAAACCCACTGCACAAAAAATACGAGGTTACCACCAAGAAGGAAAGTGATACAAGTCAAAGATACACTTCACTCAACCCACAATCCTAGCCTAGGGCCAAACCTGTTTACTGTCTGCTGTTCAAGATGAAAGAAAACGCTCATCGCGGGATAGATGTGTATTGCACCTGTGAACACGAGCCGCTCTCGGCCAGCCGGGTGATACCCGCCCACTGCTTCCCTCGGTGCATACCGGTGCAGAGCCGGGTCCGTGTCAGCGCAGCCGGCTTCATCCAAAACGCGCTCCTACTCAAGACAATTTTTCACTGCAGTAGTGACTCTTAAAATGATTAAAGTAAAAAAAAAAAAAGTCACTTCATTGTTGGAGTAGTGCACTTTAATCGCTGCTGATTTTGAGAAAACAAGCACGCCTCCAACACTCACAAAATGCTTTCTTTCCTAAGTGTCCTTGAAAGCGCCTGAAACCCAGGCCTTACAATGAATTTTCTGCAGACAGAAGCTGCTACATTTTTTTTTCTTCTCAGAGAACCAAAGCACATCCTTGGACCACCCTCCCAAGTAAGAGATGGAAAACGTCAGGGAGTGCTGGGCACCCGGCAGACCTCCGGGTGGATCCGTGAGGAGTCGCTCAGCACAGGTGTTTAATTAGGATCCATTAGGAAGATGGTGATGTTCAATGGTCCTCGAACACGCACCTCCACCTGCGCGGAGGCTGAGCGCTGGCTCGTGGCGTGATCGAATCGAGGGGAGGGATTCTGTTCCAGTCTTGCTCAAGGGCCTCTCTGGGTCCCTTGCTGCCACCACGTCCACTGGCAGGAAGCCCTGGGTTTTCCCTCATGAGGAGATCATGAGGCGCATTGAAAACCTGCATCTGGGCTGTTTCTCCTAGAATTAGCCATTTCTGAAAGCAAATGGAAAAGCAGAAGGCCCTGCAGAGAAAGTCTCTCCGGGGGCCTTCACAGAGCTCGGATTCATAATAAGCAATGGAAACAAATGAGCTGAGCGCTGGCCGGTGTCGGCTCTTCCTCAGGCCCGTAGGGAAGCTCCTCCAGCTCCGCGTTCAGGGCTGTGACGCGGCCCATTAACTGGGAACTTTCCCGAGAACTTCAGAAGCTTCATCTCAGTGAAATCCTAACAGGTGTGCACTACAGCAATTGCTGTTTCACACGTGAGAAACATAGCGTTGGATCATTTTCACATTTGGACTTGGGGGTTCCTTGTGTGACAGAAACTCGCCCCGTAAGTGATAGGTGTTGACCTCCACCCTCAGCACTCACCAAGGAGAGCAAGCGCTGGAGCTCTAGAGTCCAGGTGAACAGTGACGTAGCCAAGGGCTTTCCTGGGTCGCCCAGCTTGCCACCACACACAGCCTCAGCCTCAGCCTCAGCATCAGCATTAACCTACCTTTCAGATAATCCCTCCTTAATCTCCTCTCTCAAAACACACAGTGTTTGCTGGCTACTATATTAAGAACAGCGAAAGAAATTTAGTGAGTCCGAAGTAAAGGTATGCAGATTTAGTGTACAACCACTGTCATGTGATTATTGTTTTGGATAGAACTGAAGGCCTTCACACGGAGATAGATAGATAGATAGATAGATAGATAGATAGACAGATAGATCCCCTTCATTTTCTCCATTCCTCCACCACAATAAGAATTCTCTTTCCTTTTGAAGTTTCTTTCTACTTTACAATATTTATTGCACAGTTTGGATTGTATTTTCTCATAATAGGGAGATAATTTGATGTTATACACGCACATCTGGTTTATTTCACTATGGGTGTGTTGCCAAGTTGTGTCTCTTACCTATTAAAATGCATGGCTTATCCCTCTTTATGGCTGCGTAGTACTTTATTGTACACAAACACATTTCCTTTTTTAAAAAAATATTTATTCATTCACTTATTTGTTTGGTACAAGTTCTCCCTACACAGCTTGGACTAGTAGCTATCCTTCTATCTCAGCCTCCCCGGTGCTGGGATTGCAGGCATGCACCACCATGCCTGGTTTTGGTGGCCTTCATAGCTGAGTTCAGGCTGGCATGGCATACTGTAACAGGGATCAAACCCAGGTCCTTGTCCTTGCCAGGTAGGTGCTTAGACTGCCAAGCTATCCTCCCAGCCCGACCACAACTCTTTCATCCATCCCTGGTTGATACACATATGGGCTAGCTATTACAAATTGTGCTGCATGTATATTACTGTGGTACATTGTTTTTAATTCTTCTGGGCAGATACTCCGAAGGGCAATAGCCAAGTCAAGTGGGACCTCCAATACTAGTTTTCTGAGAAATCTCCACACTCACGTCCATAGTGGTTGTACCAGTCTGCACTCCCACCAACAGCAGAGAAGGGTTCCTTTTTCCCCACAGCCCCTGCAGCATTTGTTATGGATTGATTTTATGATAATAAACATTCTTTCTGGGGTGAGATGAAATGTAACTGCTGTTTTAATTTGCATCTTTCAAACGATCAGAGATTTGAACCTTTTTTCATATATTTATTAGCTGTTTATAGTTCTTCTCCTGAGAAATGTGTGTCCATGTCAGATGCTTATTTTTGGATTGGATCTTTAAATTGGGGAGGTTATGATCCAGCCAGAGAGCTCAGTGTATTAAAGTGCCTACTTAGGCAGATGCAGGGACTGGGGTTTGATCCCTAGGGTCCCCTGCTGCCTCCATCCCTGGGGTGCACTGAGGCTGCGATTGAGACTGGGAGTGGTGGTGAGTGCCTGTAATCCCAGCACTTAGAAAGCTGAAGACAGGAGGATTACTATGAGTTCAATCTGTGTAGTGAGACCCTATAGACCCTCTACTAAATACATAAAAGATAATAAAAATCAATAAATAAATTGGGAAGGTCTGATATTTTTTAGCTCTGTGTATGTTCTTAGTAGTAATCCTTTGTCTGAGGAACAGCTGCTAAATATTTTCTTCCCACATTGTGAGTGTTCTCTTCCCTGACTTGGTGGTTTCTCTTACTCTGCGAGGCATTTTATAAAGTAAGATCTCAAGTGTTGATTCTTTTTGATAGTTCCCATGTGATCTGGGTTTGGTTCACATAGTGGTGGCCTACAGAGTGTCTTCAAGATTTTTACCTTTACTATCTTTCAGATTTGCTGTTTTTATTTTAATATTTACATCTTTGATACACTTTTAATTTAGTGCATGATGAAAAATATTACTCTAATTTAGCATGTGCAGAGCCAGTTTTTTCTGCACCATTTAAGAAAAAGGCTTTCTTCCACAGAATATGTTTAGCACCTGTGTCATAGATAGCTGAGTATGTCTGGAGTTGTTTTTACATCTCCTACTCTGTTCCACTGATCTTTGGTTCTGTTACTTTTTGTTTGTTTGTTTTTGATTTGCCAGGACCATGCTGGTTTTATCACAGTAGCTTTATACTATAATTTCAAGTCTGAGAGTTTGATA
The DNA here is from genome assembly GCF_000260255.1 of Octodon degus. Classification (NCBI taxonomy): domain Eukaryota; kingdom Metazoa; phylum Chordata; class Mammalia; order Rodentia; family Octodontidae; genus Octodon; species Octodon degus. Next base: position 20,506,366 of record NW_004524598.1, on the reverse strand, counting down.
TCCCTGCCTTGCCTTTGTAGCACAAAATTGCCTTTGCTATGCTAGGTCTATTCTGACTCCAAATTGATTTTCAGTTATTTTCTATAATTTTGTGAGATATTTTACTTGAATTTTGATTGGAATTGCATTAAATCTGTGCAATAGCTTAGGAAGTCTGGCCATGTTCACTCTATTGATTCTTCCTACCCAGGAGCAACAGATACCATTCCGTTTTCTGATATCCGCTTCAATCTCCTTTTTCAAAGTATCATAGTTGTCAAAGTGGAGGGCTTTTACATCCTTCATTAGATCTATTCCTAGATATTCTATGTGTATGGGTGCTATTCTGAAAGGTGTTTTCCCTGATTTCTTTCTTAGTTTGTAATTTGTGTACAGGAAGGCTACTGATTTTTGAGTGTTGAATTTGTATCCAGTGATGCTACTGAATTTGCTTATTAAATCTAGCAGTTTTTAGTGGAGTTTTTGAGGTCTTCGACATAGAGTATTATATCATATGCAAATAATGATAACTTAGCTTATTCATTTCATATCATTACTTTTTACATTTTTTTTCTCTTCTATAATTTGTCTGGCTAAAGTTTCTGGGACTACATGGAATAAGAGTGGTGACCATAGATAGCATATCTTTATCCTGATTTCAGAGTGAAAACTTTTAGTTTTTGCTCATTTAGTATGATGCTAACTGTTGGTTTGTCACAGATAGCTTTACCAGATTGAGGTGTGTTTTTTTTAAATCATGAATGAGTGCTAGACTTCATCAAAATGTTTTCTCTGCATCTATTGAGAAGATGATGTGATTTTTATCATTGCTCCTGTTAACATGGCATATTGTCTTTATTGATTTATGAATGTTGAATCACTCCTGCATCCCTAGGATAAATCCTCTTGGTCATGGTATATAATTTTTTTCATGATGTGCTGCATCCTGTTTATCAGCATTTTATTGAGAATTTTTACTAATTCTCTTTAATTGAGTCCTTTTCTGATTTTAATATTAAAGTAATGCTTGATTTCAGGAATGAGTTTGGGAGTATTGCTTTCTTTTCAGTTTCATTAAAAACTTGAGAGGTAGTAGTGTTAGATATTCTCTAAATTTCTTGCTGAATTCAGTTGTGAATCAATCAAGGTCTTGGTAGGCTTTTTACTTCTATCTTCAATTTCATTGGCATTGGTTTATTTTGGATTTTAATATCTTCTTGACTCAGCTTTGGTAATTCATATATACCTAGGAATCTGTGCATTTCTTCAGCATTTTCCATCTTTTTAAAAATACAAATTTTCAAAGTAGGTATGCTTCACCTGGATTTCTGCAGGGTATATTGTGATTTCATTGTTTTCACTCCTGATCACATGGATTTTAATGTTTCTTTCCTTTTTTATATGGTTTAATAAGGGTATGTTGACTTTATTTAATTTTTCAAAGAGCCAATGCTTCAATTCATTGATTCTTTCTACCGTATTTTAGTCTCCAATGCATTATTTTCTGTTCTTATCCATATGACAGCCTCCCACACATGAAGTTTTGGCTTACCCTGCTCTGCTTTTCTCAGAATTTTGAGGTTCATCTTTAAGTTGTTTATTTATGCTTGCTCAGTCCTGCTGATATGGGTATTCACTGCTTTGAATTTCCCTGTCAGGATTGCTTTCATTGTGTCCCAAAGTTTCAGTATGTTGTACTGTCATTGTCCTTTAATAGTAGAAACTTTCTACTTTCTTCTTTAATTTCATCTGTGAACCATTGGTTGTTAAGAAGGATGTTATTTAATTTTCATGTGTTTATGAAGTTCTTGTTTCCTTTGCCATGGATTTTCAATTTCATTGCACCATGGTCTGATAATATCATGAGATAATTTTAATTCATTTGTACTTCTTTAAGTATGTTCTTTGAGCTAGTACATGGTCTATCGTGGAGAATTCTTCAATAGGAATTCTATTGGGGTGGACCACTCTGTTGACATCTACTAAGTCCATTTGTTCGAAACTTCAGCTTGGTTCTAATATTTCATTGTTGATTGTAGACCTACTATTGACAGGATCTTACTAAATCATTACTTTTCTTAAGCTGAGCTTGAACTTTCAATCCTCCAACAAGAGCCTTACCAAGTGCTGTGATTTCATGCTTGCACCACCGTGTCCAGATTATTCCTTTTTAAAGACTGTAAGATGAGAGATGAGGTACATAAACTGGTAGAACTGAACAAGCAACTTTACCATGGGACAGAGACAATGGTCTTGAAGGAAACTTGTTTTTTTCCATAGACTGTGAGCTGTCAGGGGACCAGGGTTATGAGAACTAATTTTCTCATTTTGCTCAGGGTCACATGCACAACAGAAAATCTATGATTGGAGAACTGGATGTATCAAGCCTGAGTTTCCATGTCTCTCTGCTATAACTTGTTATGAGCTACTTGGTTGGCCTCTGCTTTTGTACTACGGGACATAATAGTACATCAGTGGTTTTCAAACTTCTTTTCCATTGAGCTTTGTTTTCAAATGAAATATTAACTATGAGCATTAGTAAATTAAATGTATAAGAGCAGGAAAACTTGGGGTAAATTCATGGATTGTCACCTCCCATCTTCTCTAAGGAATAACAGATTAAAACAACTAGCCTGGGTATGTATTCACTTTTATGGTGTTAACTGCTTATTAACTGTGTACTGTTTCAAGCATTTTGACTGAGCTAACTTAAATTTGCTTTCATTTTCTGGATAATGACATCAGTAAATTCTACTTAGGAGGGAGCATAATAAATGGCTTTTGGAAGTTTTTAAATTTTTCTGAGATTCAAACTCATCCTTACCATGGGGGTAGGAGATGGGTCACAAGAGGATATAAGCAGGTAGAGCATGTAGCCCACTCACCCAGCACATCCACAGAGTAGGGATACACCTAAGGCCCTGTGGAATGAAGAACCTTTGGACCCACGTGCAAGGACCCCAGCACTGCACAAACGGACATGCCAGCAAAATGACCAGACAGCAAGCCTGAGGGTGGCTTTCCGGGCCCAGCCTCTCTCTGAGAGGAGCTTTCTTTGGGGGCAGAGGTGAACATGTACACGGTATCTGTGAAGGCAACTTAACATACTTTAATATTTTTGGAAGCTTCATTTTTTTCCAGACATAGTGAAGCTTAATTTTTATTCTCTTCATTATATCAGTCAAAATTATAAAATTATATCAAGATTTTGAAGTCCTATAAAGTCTGAAAATTACCAGATTGGACATGAAGACAGTTCCTTACCATTCATGATTTCAGGAATGGCCGCAAATTATTCAGGTTACTACTTACAGAAATACACAGTGTGGATTTCTCATCTCTGCTCCGCACCAGCAAGACATCTGAGCATATTGGAAAGGTCTGACCCAATATAAGAATAGCATAAGAATATGTGCACAGCATTTAGCTAACACCAAATTAAATATTTAACATCTATGTACTTCATTTTGTGTTAATTGTATTTCCATTTTTAAGATATTGCAGAAATGAAAAATGACTACACAGCAGACATTTCTACAACTCAGTATTGATACGTGCGATGAGGCTGCATATGATTAATTTGTGAAATATGAACACTTCTAGCAGGTCTTGATGGAAGCATTTCACTGTCTTCTTTATCTTTAGGGATTCAAAGAACGTAAGACTCAGTCCTGGAGTCAGTGACATGCTGCAACATTTGAATTCTCCCATTTGATGAAGCATCAGTTCTTTTTCCCCTTAAATTCTTTTATGTGACTGACAGTTTCATCCATTTTTTCCCCAGGCTACTATTGAAATTCCTTTGTACTTGTACTAGCAAGTTTGCTGGTTCAAGAATTTTGTTTTACCTCTGCCTCTAAGACTAGTGAATGGAAAATTAGGGCAAAGAATTCTAAATTATCTTTCAAAGGGCTCAGTAGGAGTGAGAAGCATTTTTATTTACATTCTCCCCTGGTGTCAAGTCAGGATGATGAACCACAGCACACTGTTGTACAATTATTAGAAAATTCCTGGAGGAAGTTTGCAGTGTGAGAAGCAAGGGGAAGTACAGAAAGGGTAGCTCATCCTAATAGGGCCTCCAAAGTGCTCAGCGCAGTGGTCAGTGGCCCAGACAGCATGGCGTGCACCTCCAATTCTTCCTTGTTCAAGTTCATGTTCTTTTTGTAGAATCTGCATTTCCAAAAAAAGGTGCGTGTGTCAAGTGACAGCATCCCTCGAATTTCTACTATGTAACAAGGTCAATCCAAATGCCACTGTAATTATTAGTCCACAGTTGTGACTTAATCCTTTTTTCACTGACATGGCACGATGAACATTTTCAAATATATAGCAAGGTAAGAGAAGTGTATGCTAAAGGTCCATACAGTTAGAATCCATGAGCAACGTGTGGCTATATTTTCTTTATCACATATCTATGCATCCATCCAGTCTGCTATTCATCCATCTGTTCTTAGAAGGAAATTGGGCTGCAGGTTTGTGTGCCTTTATGTTTTAAAGAATTCTTTATTTTCTCTAACCTCAATGGCGTTGTAGCTACTACACGGTAATATTTTAAGTCATGAATCTGGCACACTTTTTTCCATACTGAATCCGTTTGTTCAAAAAAAGGTGTCTTACTTCTGAGGTCATTTCACTGGTAACAAATAATCTGGAGAGTATCTCTAGGGGAGATGAAGAGGAATAGATTTCTTCTACCTCGAGTCCCATTCAGCACAGGGCAGAAAATATTACCTACCTCCATTGAGGTGAATTCAATTGCTTGATCATAATTTTCCAGTTTCAACTCAGTGGTGCTTGAGGTTTTCCCACCATCGCTGTCCTCTGGGGCTGACACCAGAGGCCGAGGGAGGCATTGTTTAAAAGGAGAATGGAATGAAGGATTGACATCTCAGGCTTGATCAGTATCTCTCCTGTAATGCGGTCACCTGCCCGGTCTTCAGACTTAACACTTTCATGACAGCACTGGCTCAGAGGCAATGTGAAGGTAATGTTCTCCCCAGGGTGTTGTAGGAAGGACAAGGGTGCTATGTTATTGGCCCATGGACATGTCTCTTAGCTATTTTTTTCTTTGCCCTCGGCAAGGGGCAGGAAACGGGGCACCAGAGCACCCATCTCTGTGGCTACGCTAAACGCGAGCATTTTTATTTGAACCTGTGTATGATAGTGTCCGCCCACTCTGGTGCTCACCCCTTGCAGCCCAGAACAGCTTTCTATTTTGCTTCATCCACAGAGAGAGGAAAACATCTTTTAATCTCAGATCTTCTAACTTAAAGAAAGTTCTATCCCATGTCTGCATCACGCACACAGAACTTTCAAGCCTCATCTAACACCCCTGCTTTCTTTCCAAAATCTTTAGCCTATCTCCTCCAGCTCAGAGGGTTTGATTTTGCTTTCTGTGCCAGGCAAGCCAGATAACTTAATATTCCTCCAAATGTATTGTGAAACCAAGAATCTAGTCCTTGAGGGATCAGAAGCTAAATGTGTGGGAGGCACAATAACTCCAGGCCTCTAATACTATTGCAAGTGAATCTTTTTCTAAATCCTGTGAATCTGCCACATTACGACTCCATGCCATATAGCCTTTAATGGTCACCTGAGTGCCTCTGACCTATAAAATTCTCTTGGTGCATCAGTGTCATTAGTGACACTGACTTCCTCCTTCCCCTACCTCTGCTGAGCTAAGCTCCTAATTCTTCTTACCCCGCCCATTTCCCATAAGTCTCCTGCCATGCCCCGGAGGTGGGACTTCCTGTCACAGCCCGGTTGCCTAGTTACTCGCGCCTTTTACCCGCCAACGTCATTTCCCTGCGCCTCCACTCTATATACCCAGCACCTCCCCTGATTAAAGGAGACTTGATCAGAATCCTGTCTTGTCTCCATTTCTCGCATCTCCTGTCCTTTGTGCCCTCTTCAATTCTTCGCTCCTCTCCCAGGTGACCTTCATTGACTGACGCGCTGGTTCGGGACATAAATGTTACTTATTTATTTCTCTTTGAATTTCGGCTCAGACCTTTATTTCCTTGGGACATGAAGGATAAGGCTTAGCTACAAGAGAATAAAGGTGGTTGGATTTTAGATTTTAAATCATTCAGAATATAAATCAAAACTTAATACTCCGTAGTGCATTCCTTCATATCTGCACTGTTCAGATCAGTCTCTTGTCAAGAGCATTGATTGTCAACTGGGGACAATTATCCCCCTTCGGAGATACTCAGCAGTGTCTACAAACATTTCTGTTTTCCACAGTTATAAACAGTGAGTGCTACTGTCATCTGGTAGGTAGAGAAATGTGGCACCGCTGCACAACCTGCTGTTCACAACACAGACCCCCAAAGCGTAACATTCGCTCCTGCATACCCAGAACAGAAAGAGAAAATATTGGTCTAAACTAATGTTCTGAAAGTATATTTCTGGAAGCCCAATTATTCTAATAAAGCTAAAGGGAAGCTAAGTAGGCTTCCTCTATCTGTTTTAATCTGAGGAGTTTCACTGGGCATAGAAGTCGGCATGCCAGATTTCACTTGGGCTGGAAAAAAGGAGTTATTATTCAGCTACATTTTTTTTCAAAACTATTAAAATATATGAACTTGAGTACAATGTTTCATGATTTTTCATGTCATAATGTATTAAATATGAGGAGACTAAAATCATGTTTTGCAAATTAATGACATTTTTAAAAACGTTCATCCATTCACTTTTATTCATTATGTATCATTGCTCCCTAAAAGAAATAATTCTCTCCAAATAAAAAGACAGGAATATTCATAACTTCAGAACAAAGTATAAAAATTTGAGATGAAACACTTTAGACTCATGGAAAGCTCATAATATCTGTATGTTTTTAATTTTGTAGGAAACCATAAAAACTTGGTCACGGGCCATCCTCTACTGATAAACTGGCAAACGCCTGCACTACAGAATTCAACTCAAGAGCTAAATAAAATCTCCTCCTGCCTTTCTGAATTTTCCTCAAAATATTATAGCTTCAGTCCAATGACCTTTGCAAAGGCTCCTTCTCACAGTAGAAATGGACTGACACTGGGTAAGACTTCTCAAACCAGTCACAGCAGAGTCCTAAATCCACAGCCTTGTCTGATTAAGCATAGGTTTCACAAATCCTATTACAAAGTAGAATACCCAGGAAATACAGGAGTCAAAGCCGTCTCTGATTTCTTATAGTGGATAGTTGTATATGTTTAGTTCCCTTATACACATTCTTGAAATCAGCACTATTGGCAGACAGTAAGTTAAGCCATAATGCTGGAGACAAAGAGTCAGTAAAAGAAGAAAAAGGAGAGACATGAACTTGTATCTTAATTTGTGACCAAACATTTAGAGTGCAAACTTGTCATTTCTATTCTCATTAACCATGAAATTATAGCTCTAGATATTATTCAGCATTTTTGTGCTATAATAAGGAATACAAAAGTTCCTACCAGATACAAAATCTCACAAAAGGTGTTGTATGCAGATGGGGGGTCCTTTTCATGTACACATAGGATAAGGAGAGGGTGAACATCTTCAGCTTGGATTTTTTTCAGCTGTAGTGATTGGCAAAATGTGTTAATGTAGGGCTAGCCACAGAAGACTAAAGCACCTTCTTAGGCAGACACAGGGGCTAGGAGTTCAATCCCTGGGCCTTCCATGCTAGCCCTGCCCCCGGGGCACAGTGAAACAGTGATTGAGACTGGGCATGGTAGCACACATCTATAATCCCAGCACTTGGGAGACTGTACACAGGAGGATCACTGCAAGTCTGATCTATGCAGTGAGACCCTGTAGACCCTGTACACTCTGTCCTACATACAAAAAAAAGTTTATCTATAGAAATCACATTTGTATATACTTCTGCCCTTTTATTTCTCTCCTATCAATTTTCTGATTCATTCTCATCCCCACTTCTACGATCTACATTAAGAAAATAATTTGAATAATAAACAGCTCTCAAAATATCTGAATTGAATTATAAAAGAAAACATCTTCTACACGCATTTTGATGATGACATCATATTTTACCTAAGCAAAATAACTTACATCATCATTAACTTCCACCAGTGAATCATCTTTTAACACAGGACAATGTAGGCTACAACGTTATCACAAAATATAAACATGCTTTTTAATTCATGAGACTTTAAATTCTAGCAAAAATTCAGTGCAATCATGTATCACACAACCAGACCTTATGAGCCAGCAGAACTCAGGGTGAAGCAACCACTCTTAGGCTCGGAGTCTTCCAGTTCGTGTGCGGGAACTGGTGTGATTATTCTTGCTTCACATCGACTTTGTTTTGCCTAGAAATAATAATAGAGAAAACGGTCTCTCAAATGGAAGTGAAGTAAAAGAAAAAAGGGGAAAAAGATCTAAAATATGCCAAGGTTATATCAACTACTACACTGAAACACAGGGCAGCTCATGTGTTATAATAGTTCTCTCAGTGCTCGAGCAGTACACCCAACAACTACACCTTAAAGGATAAGAAGGTATATTTATACAGCTCATGGTTTCCAGCGGTGCAGTCAGAGCCCGCTGGCGCCAAGACTGAAACTACATGATGGGCAGCGAGGACAACAAGGACAAGCAGCGAGGACAGCTGCTCATCACAGGGCAGGCAGGCAGCAGTGGGAAGGGGAGAGCAGAGGGCAAGAACTGGCCCTCCTGGCTGTGCCTCCAGCTGGGCTCCGCCTCCTCGTGCACACTCAGCTACTGCGCGCACCAGCAGATAATTCCAATGCTGATTATGGCACTCCCATGATCCAACGAACTTCCAAACACAGGAGACTTGGAGAGGGCGAACTCTAGATCTAATCTGTTTTCTCCCTGGACCCCAAAAGGCTCATGTCTATATTGTTTTGCAAAATAATTTCAATCCAGCTTGATGAGCCATCTGAGTTTTATTCCCTCCAACATCACTCAAAAGTACAACTCCAGAGTCTCCTCCAGGATTGAAGGCCAACACCTTAAGAACTGTGAACCCCTGTAAAAATCTAAAAAAACGTTGGGCACTCCTGACATATAGTGGCACAGAGCAAATGCTAATATTTCAAAGTAAGGAATAAGATAATAGAAAAGAAAGAGAACAGAGCAATAGCTACACCTAGCAGGGCAAACATTAAATCTTGTAGCCCCATGTCCAGCACCCATGGCAAGTGGTTGAGCTCCAGTGGGCTTAGGCAGCTCTTGTTTGCATGGCCTGGACAGTTGCAGCCCACACGGCCTCTCTCTTGGACTGGCTTTGCTCATTGCTGTGGTTTTCCTTACCAGGTGTTCCACGTCCCCAGCATCTCCATAGTCCTAGGGCCTCCCTGTCATCTTTGGATTCACTGTTGCAGGTCATACCCTGCCTTCTCAGGGACTTCTTAACTAGCTTTCTAGGTCTTCCTTTGAAATCTTTGTGGAAAGCCTCATAACCGGGTAACTCTGACATTCTGCATACCTATGCAACTAGTACCATGTGGGTGATACCAAGGGTTTCTATTGGCCTAAGCAGTTGTTGAGATCCCTCAGTTGTTGATCTCAACAACTGCAGTTGCCTTTGAGTGCTTGGATGGCTAAACATGGTGAGATATACCCTAGGAAACCAAATTCCTGGTGGTCTTTTGTGAGCAGGTGTCCTGGGGACTCTCTGGACACATATGATCTCTAGTCCAACTACAAGTGAAATCTTTAATCCCAACTAAAACCTTCTGAGACTGATCATTGCCGTGCATGTTTCCGCCAGGACTTTGGTTTCTGAGCTCTTATTGGAATCTCCCAGCAGTGTCCACCTGCAGCAGTCTAAGGCTTCTTGGCCGTCTTTATCAAACTTTTCCAAACTTCCTCTGAAAACAAGTCCCAAAGTTGTCTAAACCACATAATGATGTGTAATCAAAGCAATGACCCCACTTCTCTGGCATCAATTTCTACACTAGTCAACTTTCTCTTCTCAGGAACTAAATATCTGATGCCAGAAATTGAGTGAGAAGACATTCCTATGGTTCAGAATTTCCAGTTGGTTCAGTCCTTAGTTGGCCAGCTCCAGGGCAGAAAGGCCAATATGGAAGGACTTGGTGGAGGACAACTGCTTATCCCATGGTAGACAGGAATAGCAAAAAGAGGAGAGCTGGGGACAAGAATAAATCCTTCCAAGCCATCCTTTTAGTGAACAATACCCAACTAGGCTATACTTCCTGGCAGCATGTTCAACTTCTGAGCTCATTATTGGACGAATTCATCATTGAATGTAGCACTCCCATGATCAGATTACTTTGCAAACATGAACATTTTGGTGGACATTTTATATCTAATGCAACATCATAATTAATTTGTATCCATTCACAACTAAGTGCCCAGAGCAGTTCCTTGAGGTATAATCTATATATGATAAACTCGATTCTTACTGCAGTTAAAAGACACATTCTTTGCAAGCCCCTTGGCCCCAGTAGGTCTTTTCTTACAGTGTCTTACCAGTGTATTTTGATAAAGAGAAGGTGCACAGTACAACTTTACAGTGTTGTAAAACAGTTGTTATATATCAGATGCTTCCCTAAGGAACCATGGAATAGAAATTTGGAGCATGAAGATACTTTTCTGAATTCTTTAATTCTGCAAATATTTATGGTAGAGCTTCGTTACACTAGACAGTGGATAAGCTCCTACTTGAAAGTATTCATATGAACTAAAAGATAAATAGTCAATTCTGGTATGATGATTTTAATACAATCCACTTGGTCAATTTCCCAGAATATTCTCTGCAACTAGATTTTATAACATCACAGTACTAAGGTCTTATACCTCTACCATCTGTGTACCTTTAGAAGCACTCCTTTTCTGGTAGCCCTGCCTTTTTTATAATAATTTATATATAATCAGAAAATTACTCTTTTTGTGGTACTGGGGATTGAAATCAGGACCTTGTGCTTGCCAAGCAAGCACTTATTCTACTGAGCTATCTCCCCGGCCCCTTGAATTACTATTTTTTAAAATTGAAATATTTGACGTTCTATAAAACTGAACAGTCCTTTTTTGTGACTTTTGTAGAAGTTGCATGCTTTTCCATCCAAGTAGGTTGTCAAAAAAGTTTTGTTCAGCTTTTTAGAAAGAACTTTAGAACTCTTAGCCCAATCTACTACTTTACTGAGAAGTCCACTAAAGCACAAGGAGCGAGCTTGAGTTTCAACACTCACACAACCAGTTACCAGTAGAATCAATGCCAAAACTCAGTTCTCCTCACTCCTGGGCCAGTGCTGTTTCCCGTTCTGCACCATTCACTTGGAACTGAGTCAGTTCCTCAAATAGGGAGGACTTCAATTCAGAGCTCTAATTATGGGTATGAGAGTCACAAAATTTTGTTCTTATTCCCAGACCTATTCTCTAATTAAACAAGTGATAAAAGATGTGACTGACGTAATAAACATCAAAAAAGGAGAAATAATGAAATAAACACCATGAGGCTATGAGCTGGCTCGAGATCAATTCACTGGAATTCATTATAGTAATTCACACAAACTTGGAGTTTATCCAGATAAGCTCCAACTCTACTTCTAATTCAACAGAACAGCAGCTTCACAAATTTTATGCATTAAAACAGACATAAAATTCAAGCAAAAATGGCTAAGATTCTATACGCATGAGACATTATCTTAGGCAATCCATAAAATAAAAATGTTTCTAAAATATATACCCCGGTGTAATAGCTACAAACCTTTTTGATAAAAATAGCAGAATTCCTTGGAGGAGGAGACTCATGTCATTTAGTCATGCATGCATGCATCAAAGCACGCACTTACCAGTCCAGGTATTTATTGAACAGCTGTTACATGTAAGTGTGATGGTAGATGGACTATCAGTAAAGAGGTGAAAACCAAAGGAGCATGGCCTGGGCTGGTGGTGGCCTCTACAATTCTAATACACAGGAGGATGGAGCAGGAAGATTACAAATTTGGGCCCAGATTCAGCAAATTAGTGACTTAGTGAGACCTTTTTTCAAAATTGAATAAAGAACGTGTAGGGGTATAACTCAGTGTGAGACCCTGGGTTCAAACCCCCAAAACATAAACAAATGAACAAACAAATAATCAGTCTACTAGTTACGCATTGCTGCATTATAAATTATCCCAAAATTCATGACTTAAGATAGCAAAATTTTATTGTCTCATAATATCTGCAAGATGAGAATCTAGGCATGATAGATCTGGGTGCCTCTAACTCAAAACTGTCTGATGAACTGGAGTTACATCATCAGCTGGTATTTCTACTGTGTCTGAAAGCTCCACTGCAGAAGCCATGGGAATAGGAAGGGGTCAGGTTCAAACCTGCTTACATGCTCACAGCAGGCCCCAGCCCTTCCATATAGCTAGTCCCTCCAGGGCTGCCTTGTGACACCACTGACTGCCCTCAGAGGAGTTTAAAAGAGATCATCCAAAACCTTCATCAGCATTTCTTATATCTTACCCTCAGAAGATAGTTCATCCTACCATTGTCTCACCTCTGTGTGGTCATGCTCTGTAAAAGGCAGTGAGCTGGACTAGTCCATATTCAAGAAAAGGAAACCAAAAAGGGGCAAATATCTGGGGTCATTATAGACACTGGTGTCACAGATGACCCTGCCCACAGAATGTTTAAGGTCTTTTTGTGTTATTTTTTTAGTATGTTGTCTCATGGCTTTTAAAACTTCCTGTTCAATGACAGATTCTCAATATGCAATTGCAGACTGAGAAGGCTGTAAAACACCAACCTGTGGTCTATTTAACTTGGACAACATAAAACCATTGATACTTAGAGCTTAAAGAGCTCACATGCTGGAAAGAACCTGTTAATATTGGCCTTTTCCACCAATTCTTGGCTTCTCACAAATGCAGAGTTTCCACCCTTATTTCTTCTGACCAACTGATCTAGTTTGTCTTAGACTTAGGTGATCTAGGACAGGACCTTTTCAGTGCAAAATGGAGGAAAGTTCTGAACATCTGAGAGCAAATTCACCCTTGTGCTCTGATCCCACAACTAATTTCTGCCCACAGGAGGAAGAACAGCATTCACCACCATACACACAGAAAGCTGTTTACTTTCCAGCTGGTGCTGCTAGAACAAATAGGCTAATTCTCCCCATCCTGGGCCACAGAGCAGAGGATCATACCTGAATCCATGCCCACTAGAAATCATGCTCTTGGTCTCTTAGTGTCTGCTTATTTGCCCATGACTAGGTGGAAAACTTCAAGGAGGGAAAGGAGTTAGGCTCAGACAATGGTTTTCAGCAATGAAACAGAAGGTATATACTGCTCCACTGTATAATCTCAGAGAAACTCAGAGAAAAATGGAACAGTTAAGGTACCCCCATACAGTCCCTTATGATTACAGCTAAATTTTCAACAGATTTAGTAATCATTCTGACAAAGTGTCATTTATAAGCCACAGAAATATTAGAGAGGCAGAAAGAAATGTTAGTCTTTATCCTTGTAATGCTTCCCAAAGAGTAAGAAGAAAGATATATAAACCAATATTTAAATATGATATCAGAACTTGTGCTGCAGTCATTTATTTATAGTACCATGAGAATAAGAAACTAAAATCATGGATTTTTTTTTCCCTAAGATCCTATTGGCATGACTGAGTCTTTCTACAAAAAGGCAGTAAAAGATATTTTCTTTTTTCTTTGTTTTGTGCTTTTGCTTCTACTTTTACTTTTAGAGAGTGTAATGTTTGAATTGAATTTTCAAAAATGAACATAAGTTAGTGAGGCAACTGTATTAGACATGGCATCCCAAGGTCACCAGAATGTTCAAAGACTTGTAATAGGAGAAAGCCAATGGAAATGAGGGACAAGAATCTAGAGCATCTCCTTGAGAAGAATGTGGAAGAGGGGCAGAAGGCAACGTCTTACTGGGGCTGGGCATGCTGAAATAGCAAAAAGTGAAAGCTTGGGAAACCCAGTTACCAACTGAATAGAGGCTGGAGGTGGCAAAGGTGGAAAGGAGTCTACACACTTCCTGCGGTGGTTGTAGTGGTGTAAGTTGTATAGACAAACTGGATGTAGAGGAGAATTGGAAGATCAATAAAACACTAACAGGGGCCAGCGAGATGGCTCAGTAGAATAAGCACTTGCTGGCAAGCACAAGGGCCTGAATTCAATCCCCTGTTCTGCCAAAAAAATAAATATAAATAAATAAATTAATTAACATAATAAAATAACACTAACATTAAGGGTAACACCAAAGTTTCAGTCCTTGCAATCCAGAATAAGAGAAATATCCTCCATAACACCCGGAGAATAAAGAAAAATAGTCTTTATATATTATTTCAGATTAAGAAAGTTCTAGTGTTAGGGCCCAGTAGAATATGACTCTTCAGTAGGGACACGGAACAAAAATACATGGAACATTTGATCTGGATTACTAGGATGATACCAGGACAATGGGCAGGGTTATGCTCCAAGATGATGGATACTAAATGGTTCCTAAATGAGAGAGGAAAGAAACTGAAAACAAAAAATGAACTGATTACAAAAAAGCTAAAATTTCCAGAAAAGATCGTGCTGTGGAAGAATCAGAGAAGAGAAGTGGTTCAGCAATGTAACTTATGAAAAGAAAGGGAAACTTTACAGGGTTAAAAGATGGTCACTTGGGTTGGGGCTGCTGAAGGTATGAGGAGCACAGCAGCCCTGAGAGTGTGACTATTCCTGGCCAAGAGCCATGGCACGAAGCCAGCACAGATAGGTGTGCTGTGGTACGGTTTTAGGATGGGCCGTGCTTGACAACGAACTTCCAGTTATATCTGCAGTGTTCCCACAGTCTCTTCTTTCCAGAGCTGGGGCTTTGCAAAGCCAATGGATTGTAAGCGTGCAATCCTCCCGGATGCACAGATGAGTCTGGGACGCAGATGACTGTGCCTTGAGGTGGTGCAGCGTGGTCTCAAGAGCTGGCACCCTGGGGTCTGACTTGAAAAGCTGTAATTCCTCCCTTCTCCCTGTGCTTCCTGACCTCCATAAAGTGAATGGCTTTCTTCTGTGAGGCCCTTAAATAAAAGCCAGCTCTCCATTAAACTGTGGGTGTTAGGTAGAGGGTCCAGTGAGGAGAAAAGGGAACGAGACATACATGTATTTTTTAAGTTGTCGAGTTCTACAAAGAAATCTCCTCCAGAATATTTCACTGTCTACCCCACACATAGCCTATGAACAGCATTAAGTATTTGCTCTAGCTTTCTTATTCATTCAATGAGTCATCCATCCATCCATCCATCAAGTCACTCATCTATCCATTCATTCAAACAAGCACAATGCCAAGCGTTACAAATACAAAACAAGAGTGATTTGTAGTCGCTGACTTCAGGAAATCTTCTAACTTGGTCTGGGTCAGATATACAGAAAAAATGCCCACAAATGGTTCTTGCTCTAGCAAAATTACAGACAGCAAAGAAAGTTCAAAGGACAAGCTGAAATTTCTTCTGTGGCTTAGAGCCTCCTAACAATGCCAACAATGCCTGAAACATGTTGATTCCTCCATACTACAGGAATCATTAGAGTAGCTAGCTTTTGCCAAGATAAGGTTATTAGCTACTGTGTTTATGCCAAAGAGCAATTGACAAGCTTAGACAAAGGATACAGGACTGCATTAAAAACAAATGGCTATAGCAATGAATACCTCAACAAACTGAAGAGCCAAGCCAGCAGTCTTTTGTACCTTTTATATAAAAAGAAATTGCTTGCTTTTAACAATAATCAGTGACGGTGTGGGAAATGTATAAGAAGATAGTCTAAGCATTGTACATTAATGTAGGTGAGACCTGTGTGCTCTTTTACTTATAGGTCCTTCAGAGAAGGCCTTGCAAATCGATAAAGGTCAACACAGCCCATGCATGGAAAACATACATCTTACCCATGTGATCACAGTACAAGCCAGGATAGATGCTGTGATCACTCTCTCTACAAAACAGGAATGAGGCAAGGTTGCTGCTGCCATCCTGACTCACCAGGCACAGCCAAGGCTGCTCTCCTTTGAGCAAAATTGCTGAACTGTGCAGCTGAAGCTGGGTGATTTCTATAAAGGATTTCTCCCCTCACATAGCTTTCAAACAGCAGAAGAATCTGTGAAGCTACAGTGAATGTGTCACATTGAAGAGTCACCTCCACTTGGGCCAGTGTTGGAGGAACAAGCAGAGGTCAGGTCAGGGAGGGCCTTTGGTCAGGGAAGAAACTAACAAATGCCACAGCCTTGACTCGAAGCTGCCAGGCATAGTGTTCAAAAGGCTATGACACTGAAAAGAAGAAGAAACTGTCAACTATCATATAGAAAGTGTACTTAGTCCAGAACTTCTCAGCCATCTTCAGTTGTCATGGCTAATTAGCCCTGATGGAGAGCCAGGTTGTGCAAGTGCTCTTCTGCCCAAGAGAATCTATAAGGACCTAAGTCCTGCAAGGCTACTGTGTAGCTACTGTGTTTTGAAGACACTGAGGATGTTTGCATACCTTTTCTTCCTTCTCTTCTCTACCTTTGCAAAGCGTGGCTCTTATAAAAGACAGATAAAAATAATTACATCTTCCTCTGTAAGAAAGAACCTACTTCTCCCCATGAGCTGAAGAAGGTGTGCAGAAGACACAATCCGTGAAATCAATGATCTGTGCTCCCCCACCCATCAAACTTAGAGTAGGACGATGTGCACTCAAGGCGCCTAACTTCATTTTGGGGAGTTTCGGAAGAAGAGCTCTTGGTGATCTCCACATCCAACAAGATAAGTGCTGTTTCAGACACCTAGAAGCGGCCGTGCTCCCCACGAGACACTGAGATCCATGATTGTTATACGTAGAAGAGTTTTTCAGAGCTTACGTACTGAAAATTCTTTATTATAGAGATCAAGAAACTGAGAGCCAGAAATATAACATAGTTAACATGGCATCAAAATAATTCGAACGTCTGAAAGTTGCTATTTCTATTTTCCTTCTTCTGACTAACCTTATAAAGAGTAGGATTTGTGAGAAGTGACTTATACCATAATCTTAATAAGAACAATATAGACTTTCTCGATATATTAATGTATGAGGAATGAGTCCTGACAGTTGTCATGCCCTTACATGAGGGAGTGGTGACACCTGGCACCAGGCTCCCATGGGACCCTGGGCTACCTATGTCCACAACCCATCAAAGAGGGCATGAAGCAAAGGACCCATGACTATGCCAGCTTCTTCTCTGAAATAGGCTGCAGGGAATGAGTCACCTTGATACTTAAGCCTTCAAAATGATGTTATAATCTGGGATAGGGTTGATAATCCAAGGTGCTGCCATGACAGATGGCTGGGTAGGACAGCTCCTGGAAGGTCCTTCAGTCAGGCCAAACTGAAGAAGGTGGGATGGTAGCAATGGCAGCGCAGGCTAGCCCAGTGCCACCCCGTGTAATCCCAGCTCTCTGCTTGCTCACTGGAAGTCTTCTACTCGTTTCTTTTCTGCCAAGAGGTAGAAAAAAACAGCACTGACCTCAAAGAGATGCTGTGGAGACTGCATAAAATAATATTAAGAAGTGAACTTTGAATACAGCGTAGGTCTTTAAGCTGTATTTATACCATCTTATTTACACCATTTTTAAAAGAAAAAATGCCATCATCTATATCTAATGATAAAATATCCTGTACCAATGCTGCCCAGATAATAGTACCTCAGGCACTGCTGCTTAATCATGACATTCTTGATATAATAAGTGCTACAGAAAAATATTTTTGGCAAGTTGGGAACAGACTCTCTAAGTCCTTGCTTTAATCTGGAAGTCTGCAAAGGATTGTCTTCCTGTAATTCCCCTCTCCACTTTATAAGGTGTAGCCACCCATCCCTTGCCAAGGCATGCAGATCCACTGCTTCCACACTCACAAGCTGGTTTCTCTTTCCTCTCATCCATGAGCATAGAGGAAATGCTGCAAAGCTTACACTGCCTTGCTCTGGTTTTCTCTAATTTGACAGGACCGGAGTGTACTCCACTTGCATTTGGAGGTCAGCTGCCACTTACTTGTGATACAAATTACTGATTTTGATATTGTTAGAAATGGTACCTGTAGACTTCTGGCAATGTCATATTTTAATGTTTTTAAACAAAAGGCAAAGAGCAAGAGGGAAGGGAGAAGTGGGTAGGAGGGAAGGAGGAAGGGAAGGAAGGGAGAGAAGGAGAGAGAATGTCAAAGGGGTGATGAACAGATGACGAGGAGGTAAGCTTAGCACACCTGCCGTAGCATCAGAAGAGCACTGCATGAGCTCTGTCCTGTACTGAACCCGAGATGAAAGGGACTGTGAAGCCAATCAGGATGTTTTGACAATGCGCATGTCCTGTCATGGGTCACATTCAGGGCAAAAAGGCTCACAAACAATAATGTCTTGTCTCTAGCCACTGATGCCATCCCTTTTGTTTTTCCAAATATTACTTTATATAACATAAAATAGTTATTTTAGAAATTAAGAAGGAAATCAGTAAGAAATAAGAATTCTCAAGAACTTTTCCTAAATTTGAACTCATTAACTGCTAACACAAAGGCATGCTTCAAGCAGTCCCCCAGTTTGAGTACCAATTTCTGTCACAGTTCAAGTATTTGGAAGATTACTGTTGTATGACAGACGCAGTTGTATCATGCATAAAAGAAAAAAACGTAAATCTTATCAAAGTCAACTCATATAAAAATTCAAGCTATTCAAAACTAGCTTACCTTTTTCCTCTATACAGCAGCATCTTTGCCTTGTTACTGAATTTTTCTTTGGTTTCACTTGTTTCAAAAGTGCATGAAATCATCTTTCATATTTTAAAGTGCCAAAAATTTTATATCCTTAAATAGTAAAGAAATTTGGGAAAAGTTTAAAAATTGGCCTGTGACTTCAGTCACAGTTACACAGATTACAATAGTTACGATTCATTAGCCGTGTCAAAAAGATTCATCCCTGGACAAGCTGTAGTTTTTTACCTCCTTTTCTCTCTTTGGTGGATGGACACATATCCATTTTTTCAATTTATTTGGCTCTGAATTCATTCTTTGGCCACAATTGTGTTAGAAGTTAAGAACTTCTTGCCATCTGTATCCTTATCTGCCAATAAATAAATAAATAAATAAATAAATAAATAAAGGTTTATAAATTCAGAAGAAAACCCAGAGTGATTTAAAAACAAACAAACAA
>NW_004524598.1:20482970-20486519 GCF_000260255.1 Octodon degus | reverse complement strand
ATAACAAAGATTTGCATTTTAACCATTTTTTTCTCATTAAACTTTTTTTAATCGGTCTCAAAATTCTGTGACAGATTTTTGGTCAAGTTGTTTCCATTAAAAAGTATTGATTTTAAAAACTAATAACTTAGGGGCCAGGGAGATGGTTCATTGGAATAAGCACTTCCCTAGCAAGTGCAAGGGCCTGAGTTCAATCCCCTGTTCCACAAAAAAAATAAAATAAAATCTAATAACCTAAAAAACTGTCACCAAAAAAAAGGTCCTCGAAACATTCTCCTTTCCTTCTGAAGGTCTTACAATGCACTGTTATCATTAACCAGACTTTCACTACTAAACTTAAATGGCCAATTGGGAGAAACAATTCTGATTTAGACTGCCACTGATTAAGACTGGGGTGGCAGGTGTTACAGATAATCTTCATTTAGCCTTCTGAGCTTTCTGAGCAGACTTGGTGAGCTTGCCAGCGCCAGCAGCCTTCTTGTCTACAGCTTTGATGACTTCCACTGCAACTGTCTGTCTCATATCTCAAATGACGAAATGACCCAGAGGTGGGTAGTCAGAGAAGCTCTCGACACACATGCGCTTGCCTGGAACCATGTCAACAATGGCAGCATCACCAGATTTCAGAAACTTGGGCCCATCTTCCAACTTCTTACCAGACCAGTGATCAATCTTTTCTTTGAGCTCCGCAAACTTGCAAGCAATGTGAGCTGTGTGACAATCCAGGACAGGGGCAGAGCCAGCTCTGATCTGGCTGGGATGGTTCAGGATAATCACCTGAGCAGTGAAAGCAGCTGCTTCCATTGGTGGGTTGTTTTGCTGTCACCAGCAACATTTCCATGCTGGACATCTTTGACAGACATGTTCTTGATGGTGAAGCCCACATTGTCCCCAGGAAGAGCTTCACTCAAAGCTTCATGGTGCATTTCAACAGACTTGACTTCAGTTGTGACACTGATTGGAGCAAAGTTGACCACCATGCTGGGTTTGAGAACACCAGTCACCACTCAGTCCACAGGGACAGTGCCAATACCAGCAATTTTGCAGACATCCTAGAGGGGCAGCCGCAAAAGCTTGTCAGTTGGGCGAGTGGGTAGAAGGATGCAATCCAAAGCTTCGAGCACTGTGGTTCTGCTGGCATTGCCATCTTTACGAGTGACCTTCCATCTTTTGAACCAAGGCATGCTAGCACTTGGCTCCAGCATGTTGTCACCATGCCAACCAGAAATTGGCACAAAAGCTACAGCGTCAGGGTTGTAGTCAATTTTCTTCATGTAGGTGCTGACTTCCTTGACAATTTCCTCGTATCTCTTCTGGCTGTAGGGTGGCTCCGTGGAATCCTCTTTGTTAACACCAACAATCAGTTGTTTTACACAGGCATACTTAAGGGAACCCTTCCCCATCTCAGCAGCCTCCTTCTCAAATTTTTCAATGGTTCTTTTGTCGATGCCACCACATTTGTAGACCAGATGGCCGGTGCTTGTGGATTTGCCTGAGTCCACGTGTCCGAAGACGACGATATTAATGTGAGTCTTTTCCTTTCCCAGGTTGGCTTTGGTTTAGTGGTGGTTTTCACTACACCTGTGCTTTCATGGCAAACTCATTGAGAAAAAGCCATTTTAACCATTTTAAATGTGCATTTCAGGGGCTTTAAGTAGATTTACAGCTACAAGCAATTATTCATTTCCAGAACATTTTGTCTTTCAAAACAATAGTTCTGTATGTATTAAGCAATAGCTCTATTTATTTGTAATTTTCTTAATGGCCAACATGTTAGCCAGCTGACCATCTTAGTAATTGTCATCTATTTATCTGATAAGGAGGGAAGTTGAAAATATGTTTGGCCCCAGGGAGTCGACAAGTTAGGACAGAAAAGTGGGCAAAATACCATCACACAAGGTTTCTCTTTAACTACACATCTGACACTTCAGGGAGGTGTTACATTTTAAGTGTGTTTCAAAGTAAAGCAGCTTATGTTTTAGTTATAAATTTATTACTCATGGTGCAAATTACTGTGCACAGTTGTGATTTAGGAGATTATGCTGTTTTAAGACATGATAAATCTTTTCAAAGAGAAGGAATGGTGCTGGAACTTTTGTCTGTATCCTCAGGGTTCATCGATCTTTAATTTATGAATGCTCAGAAGGTAATTGTAGGCCAAGTTAGCCATTATCAGTTTCTGAAAACTCCAAGGTGTCTTGTCTATCCTACCTTGGGGATTGAATATTCAGAACTACCCAGGTGTTAGGCTCCACCTCTGAGGTGGAGCTGTGGGGTGAGGTGAAGAAGGCCAGGAAGGGGAGCCTGTAGGAGATGCATATGGGGTTATTAGGGCATTAGGGGAGGCCCCTTAGGCTGGTGACAAATAGCATTTTATAACTTCCCAGTCCAGCTAAGAAGGACTTATATTGCAATTTTCCTTTATTAATAAACATAGTGCTTTTGAAAAATTGTTTGCATCGCTCACAAACAATTCTTTTTACATTTCTGTCTCAGGAACTCTCCACCGGAAAGCTGCAAACCAATTTCTTGTTTATGAACAGGAGACTAGTATTGCTGTTTTGAAATTTTTCTTGCTGCATGGCATCAAACAGAGAGAGACACGCTGATATATTCGAAGTTGACTAATTTTTCCCTCTTTTCTAGCGATCATTAATTTCAGTTGGACAGTTATTCATGTAAGCAATTTGCCACAATAATGACTGAGAAAAAGTATTGAAGTGTTAGGCTGTTAAAATGGTAATATGTGCAAAGAGATATACTACTCTTGCAAAACATATTCCTCAAATTTTATGTTTGGTTTCTAGTGATATGAACTATAAAATCATTCCAGGAGTCCAAACTGTTTTTATTGAAACTTGGCTTGGGAAAACAAGGATTGAAACTCTTAACAGCTCATTTAAAGTACAAATATGTGCGCTCTGGCAATAATGTATCTATGAAGCTCTCTAGAATTTAGGAAGATAACACCAATGAAAAAGAGTATTTCTTCAGTTCAGTTTTGTGATGGAAAATTACATACACGATGCTTTAAATGGCTACTGCTTTATGCAATTCTTCAGGAAATGATCACTTTAAATGATTTTATTCACTTCGCTTCTGCTAATGCTTCATGACTGTTATTAAATTCATTTGGAAGTGGAATATGGAGGGAGTGATGCCAACCTTGGGTCTTTAAATACTTTTTTGCCTGACCTCACGTAAAGCTGTGTAATTGTCCTTGTTAGATTTGCCACTAACTAGCTTATTTCTGGGTCTCTGTCTCTAACCTGAGGTAATATTGTAACTATCCAGGTTTGGAGCCCCAAAACACAGCTAGAATACATGTCATTGAAACAGGTTAACCTGGACCTTGTGGCATTAAGCAACAGAGAATAGGAGTTGTAGTGACCTCACATTATCCAAACGTGCATCATTTGATTGGACCTGATTGGACTGAACTTCTTAAACAACACTGCTTCTGACCCATCGCCATGCTTTCTGGGACCCTGGCAAAGGCCAAGAGAGCAGCCATTCCAATCTCCACCGTCCCACCCTGCTGAATATGCC
>NW_004524598.1:20478424-20482455 GCF_000260255.1 Octodon degus | reverse complement strand
GGGCTCCCACAGTGCGTGTGATCATCCTCCCTCCAGCCTGGCTCTTCCTTCCTTTTAGTTATCTTTGTTTTATTCATTATCCTTCTTAAGTCTCCCCTCACAGGGGAAACTCACTCTACCAAAGTGAGATACTTTGAATACAAGCTCCCAATTTACAATTGCTTATTATATAATTGAAGATTGCATTCCCATGGCTTAAAGTTAAAAAAATGATTACCAAAGTTTGTTAGTGTCTAATATGTGTGAGATGCTGTTTTATTACTAATCATAGTACTTTAGCTAGAATATCACATCAGCTGCCATCAGTTTTTTAAACTTCTGTAAAAATAGAGGGAAGCTCTGAGATACTAACCTCACCATAGCCGAGTCCCAGAGAACGTGGAATTAAATCAAACAGATATCAGCATCCCACTCTTAACTAAGTGCGGAGGTACGATCTGGGAACACCCAGAATCCAAGAACCTTCTACACACAGAACCTTCCGTCCGTGAGGTACAGACTTTCCTGAGAACTTATTTGATACTAGTGCTGTAGATAACTTCTACAAAAACTTATAAGGATCAACACAGAAAAAAAAAGTTTTAAATAGAAATGACATGGCACAGAATCAAGATACAATCTCAAAAATCCAGCCCACCCTAAGCAAGTCTAGGCAATAACAAGATAGAGGAAAATGGAAGAAAGACACCTGAAATAGATATTGTGAAGTGTAATGAAACTGCTCAAAAGGAAAGAACAATTGGCAGAGGGGAAAGGAGAAAAGAAGGGAGAGAATATATCTATATCTATATCTATATCTATATCTATATCTATATCTACATCTACATCTACATCTACATCTACATCTACATCTATATCTATATCTATATCTATATCTATGTCTATCTATCTATCTATATATATATACACACACATATAGCTAAAATAAT
Source organism: Octodon degus (assembly GCF_000260255.1). Lineage (NCBI taxonomy): Eukaryota > Metazoa > Chordata > Mammalia > Rodentia > Octodontidae > Octodon > Octodon degus. Next base: position 20,481,526 of record NW_004524598.1, on the reverse strand, counting down.
TGCACAAAAAACTATTAGTTCAGTGAACTAAGCTAAGATAATTATACTACTAGTTTTTATTATTTCATTGATAAAAGTTTGTGCTTAGCTTATAATCTGAGCAACCACTTTGAAGATAACCACATGCAATATATTATCCACTGTTAATTTTCTACTATCTTGTTTTGAGTTCTGTGTCATTGTTTCCACTTTGTTTTCTCTTTCAAATAAAAAAAGAAGTCAACACTGCTTCTCATTTTATCCTCACTTTTGCTCACTAACATTAATTCACTCTGAAAGCAGCATTTTCCTAAGGTGGACCAACCACGCAGTGTAGAATCTTAACATACAGAAATAGCAGAAAAATTAAGCAGCCCAACCCAGAACTAAGAGCCTTCAGATACATAACGATACTCTACCCACTGTATTTTCATATGAGTCATTCACTGAATTTTGTAATTTATTTGATACATCTTAGTGGAGACACAAATCTTTTAAAATACAATAATTATGAGACAATCTTTTATACAAAATGTATGAACTACATGTCCAAAGTGTCCTTGGTTTCTTGACTCTTTTTAAACACTCTTAAAGTCTGTACAACATTAGTTTCTTCTCTATAATAAATTTATAAAAAGAAATTTTTCTCTCTCATTCTACCAAATTGAATTACGTTTTTGTGATGTTTCAAACATTTTATTACAGTATAAAATTTATGGAGATGAGCTGTGTCACAGAAAATATTTACAGAAACATTGAGAACATCACTCAAGGGGCACATAACACGCAGAAAGATCTCGAAAGGGGTCACATTATTTGAAAACTTAAAGAATTATTATTATAACCACTTACTATATTCCTTTAAAGATTTTCTGATTGTGAGATGGAGCCAAATATCTTTCTGTGTATAAAAATATAGCAATTTAGAGCAGTGATAGATATTTGGCAAGATTTTCAGGTAAAATGGATTTTTAAAATGTACACGTTTCAGGAAGACTTCATACGGAGCACACACTTAGAGTCATCACACTCGATAGAAAGCTTGAAGCAATATCATGTTCATAAAAATTAACTGCTCTCTCTCCTCATATACAAGATATGAATTCGTGTTTTAAAATGCTTCCTCTACAGATGATAATATCAGAATTGGCTCAAACTTTACAATAAGTTTTTGTAATGATCTACTCATATGATTTAAGGAGTTAACAAAGGTTAAATTATTATTCCGTTACATAAATTTCTGTACTCCAAAGATGACTGCAGTTAAAAGATAGCACTCTCTATAAAAGCCAGCCATAAAATGATATGATCTTTGTTACAAAAACTTCTGGAACTTGTTATAGTTTTATTCTTAGAAATAGCTTATTTTTCAGGGTTTTTTTTTTTTCTTACATTCTATGCACATTTGCAGTGTGTATCTGCGAAGTCATTTCTGTGACCTACTCATAAACTTCTAGACTTATAGTTTCTGTAAGTCCCCACTTTATGATCAAGTTCCAGTCCCAGAAAACATAAGTGAAATTCATTTCAAAGCCCAATAAAGTGAGTCTTTGACACAAATACACGATGCCAAGCATTAAAAAACCAAACACACACACACACACACACACACACACACACGCGCGCGCGCACACACAGAATGAACGGTTTCTACATCCTTTCCCCTCAGTTCCATCTCTTAACTACTTTTGCTTTTGTTTCCATGGTCAATGCTCTGGGCTTCCTAGCAGGCCCCTCTGCCTCATCTCTGCTTTTCCTCTGGCTTCCGTCCTGGGCTCTGATTAAACACTGCACTCCCACACATCATTTATTCCTATTTACGATGGTTTGTAATGTGGGGTCCAAATGTTCATAGGCTGAGGACTTCCTGTCCACTTCATTTTAGGCTCGGCTAAAGCATCACCTCTGATCCTAACTAAAGTGTATGCCACTCTTCATTCATATTGTGTATTTAAGGGTACATAGTGTGGAGGCCCATGAATAAAATTTCCAAGGCATTATTGTTGCCTATGACAGAAACAGAACGTGAATGTTAAGTGTCTATTCCACTTTCCCCATGGCTCCCCAGTAGAGATAGAGCCTAGAAAAACTAAAGCATAGATACGACACCAAGGATCTCTGTACCCAGAGGCCCATAAAAACAGCAGGTGACCTTTAGAGACAAAATGGCTTATGACACACTCTGCCTCTGGCAGTGGCTGATTTGGCCAGTGGCTGATTTTTTTAAGACTTTCTCTTCTGGGGAGAGCTAAATTCATCAATATCCCTGCATCAAGTGCTCACTACATTAAAGGCCTGATAGCTAATAAAACTTGATATAATATAATATAAATGTCTTACATCTATATATTTTATTGGGAATGCTTACATTAAAAGGTAGTTTATTGTTTATCTCAAATTTAAGTCTAACTGGGTATCCTAGGATTTTTCTTTTCTTTTTCCTTTGATTTTGCTAAACCGAGAAGCTCCACCAATAAGAGGTATATGCAGTTGTTTCATTTTATTTTGTTTTTATTTATTCCTCTCCCTCTTGGTAAGTCAGGCAGAGAGGCATTTTCATTCAACATGTGAGAACAATAATGCTGCAGATATCAAGGCTATCTGTAATGCATTCAAAATTTTTCTCAAAATTAATACCAACAAGTATAGTATGATTTGACCAGAAATCTTTCCAGGGTAGATGAGCTTGTGAGTTGATGATTTTTTTGTATGCTCTGGCAATTCATTTTCTTCATACATCCAGTCATTTTAGTCAGAGTCCCAGCAGGAAGGAGATGACACAGTCAAAAAGGGCAATTAAGGAACATGTAATAAGGGGCTACTTGCAAAGATGCAGGCGAAGTTATGGAAAACTAGCAAGGGATGGGAGTTCACCAGGGCTAGCAATTGGGGAAATTGTGCACTCTCGTCTTCCAGGCGAAGATGGGTGGGACTCTACTGGAGCTTGGGACTGTTTAGGCACAAAACAAGCCAGAGCTGGGAAGGTGCATGACTAAGAGCACACAATGCCCAGCATAGCAAGAACCAGGACAATGAACATCTTGACTTGTCTGAGCTTGTCCTCCACCAAAGACTTCTACTAACCAAATCTTAGTAGAAAGACATGAGGGGCAAGAGCGTCCT
>NW_004524598.1:20467258-20468559 GCF_000260255.1 Octodon degus | reverse complement strand
GCAGTGTAGGGAGCCAGGAGGTAGGGCCTTGTGAGAAGCCCTTCAGACTAGGTCCTGCCTTTAAAGGGGATTGTAGCACCACATCTTTTCTTTTCATCCTTTTCTTTCTCGCTGATGAGGTAAGAGGCTGCGCTCTGCCACACTCCAGTGTGACAGAGTGCCTCCCCACATGCCCAAATCAGCTGCCCGTATTTGCCATCCATAGAGCTTTATACTCTGCATATACATCCTTATAAATCTGTCAAAACCAACCATGATGCCCTTGATTTACACATATACATTCCCATGGACTATGACTCCAAATCATAAGACAAAAACATAAAAACAAAATCAGAAAAACCCTTTTTTCTTTATAAGTTTATTATCTCAGGTATTTTGTTATAGTGATGAAAAAACTGACTGACCCATACCCCTGCAGGCATACATCTTCAAGCCCATTTGAACAACCTTATCTCATATTGCTTCTGGCCTAAGCTTCCCATGCAATCATGCCAGCCTCTTCAGGGAATTCTACAACTACGGATTTAATCTTAAAAGCATGTGTAGTTGTCCCTTCCTCCTTTCTTTTTGTTTTTATAAATTATAATCCCATCTCAACTTCTCAAGGACTCATTAAACTCACACTTCCATGAGATTATATAGTATTTATGAATATGTTATACAATTTGATGATAAATAATATGTGCTTGTACTACCACTGTCTACCATATTTTATCCTTCTTGGTGTCTAATAAGATATACAATTAACTTATACATTCTGGATTATTTTTGATAAATGCATATTCCCCTCATATCAGCTGACCCTATTTACCATCCATAGAGCTTTATACTCTGATGTCCTTATAAATCTATCAAATACCAATGATTTAAATGCATGGAAAGATAATACTTTGTACATGCAATAATGAGCCTCCTTGGTTCAGATGCATGTGTCAGAACAAGGCAATTGGAAGTTGCCATATTAACAATCTACAAATTGCAATGTTATTAAAAATTTAGAAGAAATTAATAGTATATTTGTATGTGTATAAATTAAGACCATGCCCTCAAATGGATTTAGTGGAACATAAGAAATACAGATCTAGTAACTAAGAATCTAGTATAATTATCTTATTCTGGAATCATATTTGAGTTTCCAACAAAAATTTGTCCAATGTTGAGGCATGCTAGAGATATACCCTAAGGGCATCAGACACCATTGTAGCACCCATTCTCATCCACTTAGGGCTGATCAACATTCCACACAACATGAATTGTCTACACCTAGCACTACCTTAAGTGTTGGTATGTCCAAATAAACC
>NW_004524598.1:20458221-20466753 GCF_000260255.1 Octodon degus | reverse complement strand
GGGGCACAGAGGTGATGGGGGAGCTCTGATGTCAGGAGTCGCTTGAGAACACTGGGGACAAACACCTGGGTGAGGGAGGTCCCGGAGTCTGAGGACACAGGCTGGCCAAGGAGGGCTGGTGCTGCATTTTGTTAAGTCTTGAAACCACTGGTTAAAAAGCTATTACATTTGCTGGTGAGGCTTATATAAAGATAAAAATAACTGTTTGTATAGTGTTTTAAATTCCTTAGGGAGAAGTCTTGTGTAGACGCACCTTAGCTAACCGTGAAATCCAAATCCAGCACACTCACGGGAGTGAGTAGCCTTTGCCGGTGCATTCAAGACTTTCCCTGCCTTACTAGCTTAACTTCAGAATCAGTTCCTTGCTCTAAAATTTCCAGAAGAGAACAATGCACAAGAGTGGACACTGCAGGGGTGAGCTGGGTCTACTCCAGGGGCTACGGCTGATAAGGTGCAGGGGGAGTCACAGATGCGCCAGTTGCCTTCCATGCAGTGGGGCTTAGAAATCTGAACAGAGTAAAGCTTTCCCTTCGGCCATTCTGTTTCACCTTCCACAGGGGGACCACTGGCTTCATCGCTTATCCCAGCTGACAGGTACAAGCACTTTGGGCCCTAACTGAATGTGAACATTGTCAAAAGGAATTGGGCTGACAGGAGGCATCTGCAGCTCTGTTTCCACCACGTTCTGACGGGAGCCACGTCCACCCGTGTGGCACAGGGGCTGGTGGCAGACACCCGGGAAGATGGATCCTCACATACTGTAACCATCACGATCAACCTCAGAAGCAGTCACAGTGAATCAGCTGCGCCGCAGAAAGCCTCCTCGGACCCTTCACATTCCATCTCCATCTGGCTGACACCCGCAGGTTGTAGGCAGCGGCTCCATGGAGCAGAGCTTCAAAACCAACCCATAAGTCGCCAGCCAGCAGCGACGTACTCAACAGCTGGCCACCGGCTTGAGAGGCTTCCTGGGGCTGCAAGAGCTCATGGGAGAGGAGCCTTTGTTTGCAAATGGGTAAGAGCTTCTGTTCGGCAGAATACATGTGTATCAGAGAATTCTTCCTGACCTGTTGAAGAATTGGTTATGAGAAGGGGTGTGCAAGCTTCGAGGGGAGAAAATACCACTCGGTCAGAAAATTCAGTACAAATACCAATTTAGAAAATGGGCTAATCCGCTTGGACAACATGTCATCCTCGTAGAGTCACAAGAACTATGCATAAATATGATTTTAATAATTAGGCAGCTCAGCAGCTTCATTTTGCTGAAAGGAAGGGGGAAGCAGGCTTCCTTTCGGGTGGCAGCTTGGAATTCGCCACTCTGCTCTGGTATGGGGCTGTCAGTTACATGTGCTTTCCAACTTGTTTCAAACTGCAGTATTATGAAAAGGTAAATTATATTTTGTATTCATGACCGAAAGCATTTTGCTTTAAAGCCAGTGTGGCGGGGGCTGTCAAGGTAGAGATTCAAGTTTTATGTACAATGCCTGCAGCCCAGCCGATGTGAGTGAGCAACATGACAGCTTGTAATAAGTAATTTTTATACAGTTACATTTATCACTCAAGCAGGCTTGGCAATATTAAACACAGACCTTAAAATACTGCTGAGGAGGAGGACAGGGGCTAGAGGCCACAAGGCATTTCTGCCTCTCTGCAAATGCGGGGACAGATTTAAATTTCTTTTCCTGGCATATTTTCCTGTTAATAGGGCACTTTTTAAGATATGCACCCAAATGCTTCCTCACTGTTAATATCTCACCAAGAGGTGAGAATGGATTGACCCCATCTGACCTAAGGATGTCGTTTCAGGCTCTAATGAATTAGATGTTGCCACCATTTTCAGGAGAAAATCATTTTGCCTCAATTAACAAATTTCTACCAATCCAAATATTTACAGAATGGAAGGCCCCGAGTGTGCGATCTCGGCAGCACCGCACCTTTGCTCCCCTAACACTGCTCGCCTTGCGTTTTTCATTAGCACCTCATTTCTGCTAGAGCTGCCGGCAGGAGGCCGTCCACCTCTGGAAGCTGACAGCCTGGGTTTTCCTTCTCTGAGACTTTCTGTCAAATGGAGTTTCCTTTGTATCGCTTATTCAGATAAGTTGTAAATTGGGGAAATATTGGAATTAAACTATTTTTACCTAGAAAAAAAATATATATATGTATAATTCGCATACATCCTGATCTGAAAAAAGCACACAACATGATAAATCCCTTAAGAGTTCGAGTCCCACTGCTTGCCGACTCGGAGCCTCTCAGCCACGTCTGTGTGCAGTGGGAAGCATTTCTAAGCTCATGTGTCTAGCAGATAGAAGTAAGACTCAGCAGATGAAGCAGTTGTTGAAGGGTTATGCATCTAATAAACACTGCTGCAATGTGAATTCAGTTAGTCTGATGACAGAATTTGACTCTCAGCTCTGTGCTAATCTTTCTTGAAAGCCAACAACAGGGAGATCCAAGCAGTTTCTGTTCAGTTAAAGTAGAAGAGAATGATGAAACAGACAAGCCCAGAGACAAAGCTAAGGGCCAGCACTCAAGCCCGGCTAAGAATGCAGGACTTCTTAAAAACCCCAGGCTTCACTGGAGTGTTTTAACAGGGCCTGAGATGGTCAGACCTGTGAGTTAGTCTTAAGGAAGTGAGAGAGCCACAGCACAATTAATACAAGAGAAGCCAACCTCTGTGCACAGAGACCTGCCCGCTCTTCACAGGCACCTGCATGGGGGTTGGACACAAAGATTCGTGGGCCCCATCCTGGGCCTAGGTAATGCAAGTCATGGAGATAAGACCTGCAAATCTACTTTAGCTTAAGAATGATGATCAGTTTTGTATGAGAATACTCATGTTTAAGCCCTAACTTTTGGATAAGATTTTGACTTTAAATGATGACTCAGTTTCTGAAAGGACCCTGGATTGGTGGAGGATATGAAATACATGTTAACCAAACACTGTGCCCTTCAGACTTTTCAAATGTAACTCCTCTACCTATAGCTTCTCCAGTAGACAACATTTTATACTTTCTACACATCATTCTCCATGACATAGCCTTCGGCCTCCCATGCTGCCAACCAACCCAGACCAGCTAGGCTGCAGGGCCAGCTTTCTGGGGGCCTTCCTCTTGCAATAAATTACGTAGCACATGGTTGTCTCCTAGTGTATCACGGGCCCAAGTGGTGGTGGCAGCATAGGCAGATTAAGAACAGAGAGAGGTATCAGATTTCTACCATTTATGTAACAGAACACAGAGGTAATACTGAGAGTCAGATTGTGCCAAACAAAACACTCTTCCTTGGTCTTCCATGCACTCCAGCCCTGGATGCTCAGTCTTAGGCCAGTAGAGTCCATTCCTGTAACTAGACGGGGAGAAGGGCAACGTGGGATAAATTTTCTTGGGGCAGACAGACCTGCTTTAAGTAAAGAGAAGCCCCAAGACACAAAGTCAACAGAGTAATAATAAAAGTACACAACACTTAGCACGACGGAGTCACTATTGATACCAACAATACACAACTAGAAGAGAGGATTTTGAATGTTCACACCACAAAGAAATGACAAACATCAGGGCCATGGATCTGCTAATCCCCTAATTTGATCAGTACACACTGGAGGCATGGATTGAGTATGTACAATTATTAGGAGTCACTTTAGAATAAAACAACAGACAAAAAGGTGAAAGAGAAATGTTTGGGGGAGAAGGGATTTTGGTAAAGGATTTATTGCTTTCAGCTGAATTAGATGCAGGAAGCTCAGTTCATCAGGAGAAAGCTACAGTAACAGCAACCTAACCTAATCCACTAGAACACAGAAGGTGCTTTTGTTAGCATTTAGCTGTACGCCCCACATCTGTCTTGTGCGTTGCCTAGAAACAAAGTAAGCAAAATATCTAGTAATGTACTTTCCCCACCAAAGCTTAGCTGAAACAAATTAAATCAGTTAGTTTGGATTCATTTTAACCATGGAGTCAAAATTCATTTAACCTATGCACCTAGAATTAATCACCGTTTTCAAATCATTTATTCCGCAAGCGTGGGTCAGATGTCTAGCATGTTCCAGTCACATACTAGGTCCCCTGAAAATGGTGGAGAACAAAATAAAATGTAGTTGGTTTCCGATGAAACATAAAGTCTAATGATGTTGGCCCAAAGACCATAGTAGATAAGGACACACTCAAAACAGTAATAGACATGGTTTTAGCCATCAAGAGACAGAGCTGTGTGAATGAAAGACAGATAAATAAATAAACAATACTCATGTTCAAATTGCTTTATCAGGTGTATAGATGCTGGGCCACATGATGAAATAAATTTACCGATAAAATATTGGAATGCATTGTCATTTATACCCTAACTAGGAAAACAAAATACTATAGAAGAAAGCAGACACTTGATTGAGAGATAATCATTTTTCTTTTTGCTCATTCATACAGAAAGATGGTAGCTATTATAGTGAAAATGTTTGCATCCATCCAATATTTATGTTAAAGTCCTAACCCCCCAAGACAATGGTATTGGTAGGGGAAGCCCTTGAAAGCTAATCAGATGAGGAAGACGGACTCCTCGTAAACAAGGTCAGTGGCCTGAAAAAGCAGGTCTCAGTGCTGTGTGGGGCTCTTCCACCACGGAAGGACAAAGCAAGGAGGGAGGAGAGGAAGCAGGCGTGGACCAAGCCCCAGCTCTGCCAGCGCTTTGACCATGGGCTTCCAGCCACCACAAGAATGAGAAACAAACTTCTTCTTTCTAAAAGAAACCACCCAGTCTATAGTACTTCACTATCGCAACTCAAACAGATTAAGAGTATGTCAATTATGATTCTTACAATACTAAATGCAAACCTCATGACCATCTCTAGAATATGTGTTTACTGTCTGCGGGCCACCAACTACTTATTGGGGAAGACTAACTGAACTAGACATTGGGAACTGAAGTTTCTGAATAAAAGCTAGATCGCTACGGTTCCTCACGCAGGAAACTGAATCAGAGGTGTCAAAGATCTGTTCTGGTTTCACTTGACCCAGAAATAAATTTTGAAAAGGAAGCTAAAGTCTGAACCATTTTTTTTCCTGGAACTTATAAACAGACAGGGAAGAAATTCAACAGAAAGATTTGATTTTACCATTATCAGTGAGGTTTTTCATTTGCATACAGCAAAGGCTCATAGAAGGGTAATTTTGGCTGCCAGGGGACCATCAGCAATGTCTGGAAACAGGCTTGGTTTTATGAACTTCAGGAGCCACGGCTGACATCTGGTAGGCGTAGACCGGGGCAATTGCTGGGTATCCTACAGTGTCACAGCAAGTCCCCCAGAAGAAGGAATCCCTGGCTAACAACGTGGCACCAAAGACAGACGGCACAGACCTGGAAATAACTTGGATTCTCACCGCCTCCGAGCGCAGCACACAGACAAGTCCTCCTGAGCACCCAAGGGCCCCAGCTCCAATGCCGTCACATGGTCCCTGGTAGACCTCCAGGGAGTGCTGCTAAATGTGGCCAGAGAGCAGGAGACAGCTTCTAATTAACGGTGTCCTCACAGGACGCACACACGGAGGACAGTTTCCTGTCCTGCTGTTGATGGGGAGATTAATCTGTTACTGAATTCCAGATGAGGAAGATTTTCAAAAGTTTCAAATAGCAGGCATCCAGCCACAGAGAAGGCAATTATGTGCAATTTGTACAGTGTTTGACAATCAAAATGTAAATATGATGAGTTTATTGCAGGAAATGCATACAGCATGTTTACCTTAAAGAGCATCAGGCTTCAGAAATTCTAATGGCTTCTGACAGTTGAGCGGAATTATCCTTTCATATTGCATTTTTTTACTTGTGAAATGAAAAGGGGAAAAATGAGATATTTACTCCTAGGGAACTATTATCCATGAGGCTTTTCCCTCCTGGTAAAGAGCAATAAAAGTACAGCACTTTGAAGAGATGGAGATTTGATAACTTCAGTGTTGTGGAAAGGTTTATCTGCACAGAAACAATTAATTTCGTTACACCCACAGTGTGCTATAGAACATCTAAAACACGATCAGCTCATCCGTGATCGTTCTGTCCCTGTCATCTTATAATGTGTGTAGGCCTGGTACAGCGTTCGATTTTGGTCTTTCTTTCCTGTCTGCAAGGCTATCCAGAGCTTTGATGGCAAAAGGACTGCTCGTTTCTACTGGGAAACAAACCCCGAGCAGCCGACTTTGCTCATACCCCATGTGGCCATCTCAGTTTGGGACAATGTAGGCGAACAACAAATACTGCTTGCTTTCCACCCCTTTCTTTTTTGTCACAAGATTTTTCTTTCTCTATTGCTAACACTTTCAGAACCAAACTCACAAGACTGGGATGCTGACATAATGGGATAACCCACAATAAATACATTTTGATTCAGTATCCATCTCTGAAGAGTGTGTTAGGTGGTTGTGGCTTTGTAATAGGATGGAAAATTTAGTGTCAAGAACTACTGGGCTCGATGGTGCCTTCACTGGAAAACCACAATGCATTCCCACCCAGATTTCAGACAGAGCACACAGCGAGAAGCAGGCTGCTGCTCATGGGATCAGCCACAGAGAGTCTGCCATAGTGCATGTGAGATAGGCTGTTCAGGGCTGGCTGGTCATGCCTGCCTTGTGACTCAGTGACACAGGTAGCACCACTGTTGCAAAGGCATCCATGTGACGAAGATTATCCCAGCCACTGCCCATGCTGAAAGCTTCCACCTCACACCACAGCTGAGGTGAAATCTGGTGCTAGCGAGCTCCTCAGACACCTGGGAGCTGAACTCTAGATAGCATCGAATCTTTAGTTCACTTCAGTAAAGTAACTAACAGGAGTTGTTCTTAGAAAGCAGCATTTATTATTATTCGGTGAAACACACATTAAAATGTTTTGCTTTGCTTTTGGATAATGAAAAAGATCACAGAATTAGGGAAATTGTTGAGACCAGAAATTTATAATGGCTAGCTTTACATACTTCCCTAGGGGATAAACAGAGCCTTGGGATTGTTGATATCACCCTTTTGGGATTTCCCATTATGGGGGAGGGATGCATCCTCCCCCACCAACTAAAGCTAAGGCTACTGTGGCTACATACACTCTAAGGCAAGCTCCTTCTCAGCATAAGACCACTGCACCCTCTGATTCATCTGATAATGTCCTCCTCAGCCAATACGCTGAGGTTCTGGCTGCACATGGTCATTTGTTCCTCATGGACAACTGCTTATCCTGGACCCCTGCTGCACCGCCATTTTGTCTCTTGCTCTTTCGTCCTTTCTACCACGTGCCATAATACCTGACAGGGGACTGGAGCTCGCTTCAGGGGTCTCTGATAATCGTGGGTCACCCAGTGTTGATCATTATGTTCTTCTCAGATGAAGAGACACAAATAGCAAGTAAATATATGAAAATATGATCAACATCTTTGGTCTTTTGAGAAATGCAAACTAAAACAACACTGAGATTCCATCTCACCCCAAAAAAGATTGGCTAACAAAAAAATCAACCAACAAGTGCTTGGAAGGCTGTAGGGGAAAGTGAACACTTCTCATTGTTGGGTGGAGTGTACTCTGGTACAAACTTTGTGAAAATTTTTTTCCATAATTTTATTGAGAGACAAATAGCAATGAGACAGTTTCAAATCAAACTGGTAGGACAGTTTCATTAATTAACACATTGCATACTCTCTTCCTAGTGGTTATTTGGTGTACAAGATGCAGACATGATATCCTATTTACAAACACTATTAGAACAAATCCTTCTATTCATTAAGAGAATGTAACCATATATCTATCCTAAACTTTGTGAAAATTGATATGATGATTCCTCCAAGAACTAGAATTAGACATCGTATTTTCCAGAAGAATCTTTGAAAAGATCATACCACAGCAATATGTGTTCACCCATGTTTATAGTAGCATCATTTGACATAACTAAATCTTACAAACAACTCAAATGCCCATCAATGGAGGAACAGATAAAAAAAAAGTGCTATTTTTATACAATGAAATACTATTCAACTATAATGACAGATAAGCTCAATGCTTTTATAGGTAAATGGATACAAATAAAGGCTACTCATAAGTAAAATGAATCAGACATATATAGTACAAGAAACTAAAAGATTAAATAATATCTGAAAAGTGCAATAGATATTGTGAAAGGGAAAGAAATTACTCAAAAGGAAAGAACAACTGGGAAGAGGGAAACAAGGAAAGAAATAAGAAATGGAAATATCTATCTATCTATCTATATATATATGAGAGAGAGAGAGAGAGAGAGAGAGAGAGAGAGAGAGAGAGAGAGAGAGAATTTCTTTTCCTGTATTTTAGGGAAGGGTCTACAGGGTTCAGGGTCTCTCTACTGAATCAGACTCATAGTGCTCATACTGATCTGTCTGTTTACAGCCTCCCAAGTGCTGGGATCACAGGCACCCACCACCATGCCCAGGCTCAATTGCCATCTCAGTGCACACTGGGGGCAGGGCCAGCATGGCAGGCCCAGGGATTGAACCGCCAGCCCTTGCGCATGCTTGCAGGCACTTTAATCTGCTAA
>NW_004524598.1:20448070-20457411 GCF_000260255.1 Octodon degus | reverse complement strand
TCAAGTTTTATTTATTTGGGGGACTACCCGCTCAGGCCCCCTCTCCTATCTCTCTTTCAGTCAGAAGCTTTCTTTCTCTCAATAAATATATTCTGCTGATAACCTCAAAAAAAGTTTTATTTATTCTTTCAGGTTCTTAAACTAGGGAGACAATGCAATACGTATGTGGGTCTGATTTATTTAACTTATGAGTACAGCCTCTGGTTGAATCCAGTTACCTATAAAAGCTTCAAGTTTGTCTTTCTTTATAGCTGAGTAATACTCCATTGTGTAAAAATATCATGTATTTTTCAACTATTCCTCAGGTTATGGGCATTTTGGTTGTTTCCAAGATTTGGCTATTACAAATTGTGCTGCTATAAACACGGGCACACATACACCACTATAATACGATGTTTTCAGTTCTTTTGGGAAAATACCCAGAAGGGGTGTATCCGGGTCTATCACCATGCAATAAACTAAAGTCAAAATGGATTAAAGATCTAAACATTGAAACACTAAATCTACTTAAAGGGAAAGTAGGAGAGAATCTTGAAGACACAGGGGTAGGCACTGAGATTATGAACAAAACCCAAACTGCACACGAAATGCTTCAAAGAATCAACAACTGGAATCTCATCTTATTGCGCAGTTTCTGCATGTCAAAAGAAATCACCAAGAGAGTGAGAAGACAACCCACAAATCAGGAAAAAAATCTTAGCTCATCATCACTCAGATAAAGGTCTTCTATCTAGAATATATAAAGAACTGAAAAATAAAAATAAAAACTGAAAAAAATCAAGCCCTGAAAATATAAAGACCCAATCCAAAAATGTATATCTGAGATGAACACACACCTCTTAGAGGAAGAAACACAAATGACAAATTAATGCGTGAAAAAATATATTCCATGGCACTGGACATTCAATAAATGCAAATGGAAACAACATTGATAGCATCTCACCCCAGAAAAAAATGGCATCATAAAGAAATCAACTAACAACAAATGAAGGAAAGCCTGTGGGGACAAAGGAAGCTCGGTCCATCGTTAGTGGGAAGGTGGACTGGCACAACCACTGTGGAAGTCAGGGTGGCTGTTTCTTAAGAAACTGGAACTGGAAATCCCATTCAATCCAGATATAAAATTAAATAAAACCATATTCAACATTATAATAGTACAATCTTACTATATTTTGTTTTTCTTGTCGCTCATTTACTTTTCCTACTTTTTTAACATACATTCACTTTAAAGAGCGTATAGCACACTGAGTTTACACACGTATAATATTCAAATAATGGAACTTAGCAAAAAAGGGGTATACAGATGAATGTCCATTTTGTATCTGTGTATTCAAAGTGGTTAGGGTAGATAATATAGTTACATTCTCTTAATGAATAGAATGATTTGTTCTAATGGTGTTTGTAAATAGGATCTCAAGTCTGCATCTTGTACAGCAATTAACCACTAAGAAGAATATATGCAGTGTGTTAGTTATTGAAACTGTACTACCGATTTGATTTGAAACTGTCTCATTGCTATCTGTTTATCAATAAAATTTTGAAAAAATAAATAAATAAATTTAAAAAAGGAGTGTATAGCAATGATTGGTATACCATTAGAAGCAGCATGCATTTAGGAGACCAAAATGACAGGTATTTTAAGCACGGTTTTAGTACTACACATTGCTGTCAGCAATGTAGTTGTTTAGTTTACAGATATCAGCATATAGAGTTAGTCAGGGTGAGAATTATACAAAATAGGTATAAAAAAGCAAAAATGTACAAAATAGTTATACTAGTGGTTTCTTTTAGTACTTTCAAAAGGAAAGATTACAGTAATATAATATGGAGAATTCTTTATACTCGCTACTTATACTCTGAGTAGCTACTCTGAAGAGCACAATAAACAATGTATTAAATATCATTAGTCTCCTATTATTTTGTTTTGAAATTTAGTTTTATTTTCTCCATAAAATTAAAAATAAATAAATGCATCAAAAATACTAAATCTTTTGAAAGATATGATAGGGAGAGCTCTTGAAGGCAAGGACTTTATAAACAAGCCCCGGTCACATGAGAAGTATTACTAAGCAGCAACTGGGGTCTTAATAAAAGATTTGCACAGCAAAAGAAATCATCAACAGAGTGAAGAGACAATACACAGAATGAGAAAATATTTTTTCCAGCTGCTTTTCAAAGGACTAGTATCTAGAGCATATAAAGAACTCCAAAAAATACGAGGCCCTCAAATTCTATCAGACGTCCTGTCCCAAAATGGGCATCTGATAGACACTTCTCAGAGGATGAAGTAGAAATGGCAAGTGAATATATGAAAAATTGTTCAACATCACTGACCTTTCAGGAGGAGCAAGTTAAAACAATGTTGAGATTCCATCTCACTCCATTAGAATGACTATTAAGAAATCAAGCAATAACAAATGTTGGTGGGGCTGTGGGGAAAAAAGGACCCTTTCTGTTGGTGGTGGGAGTGCAGGCTGGTGTAACCACTCTGGAATTAAGTATGGAGATTCCTAAAAGTATTGTTACTAGTGGCCCCATTTGACCCAGCTATTCCCCTTTTAGGTATATTCCCAAAAGAATTAAAAGCATCACTTTGGCACAGCAGTACAATATATACACATGTGTGTAGCAACATAGTTTGTAATAGCTACGTTTTGGAAACAGCCCAAATAGTCATCAACAATGATTGGATGAAGAAGATGCTACTACTTTCATACATTGTAGCATTTCTCAGCCTTAAAGAAACATAAACGTGAGACATTTCTAAGTAATGATGTACCTTGAGACCACACTCTTAAGAGAAATAAATATACCAACGTGAAAATATCACATTGTCCTCTGGTGTGAGAAACTGAATGTGTAAATGAGGCCCAAAATGTATGTTAGCTATCCTGCAAGCAGAAGGTTAACTAGGAACAGGGAGGGGAAAAGAAAGAAGCATGAGAAAAGAAGGAGAGATGGAAATAAATCTGTAAATAAGGAGAGGAAGAGGTCTTAAACGGAGGGGACTGGGACAGAAAGAAGAGCCCAGATGTATCCTGACCTGGTGCAAATTCCCTCTGGCAAATGCGATCACCGTGCCAATGTGAGCTGCCACCCAGGCACCCGCAGCTTCTCCCAGGCCTCGCCTCCCGCCAGGGCAGCAGCCATAACAGCCGCGCTCCGCTCACCTCTCAGGGAGTCCCAAAGTCCCATCAAGGTGATCATTAAGATGAGCTGGTGCGTCTCACAAGTTAGCTCCTCACTCAGCCCCAGAAAATAATGGGGCAATCATTTGGAAAGCATTGAGCTTCCAAAGTGTTGCATCACCTTCAAATCTTGCTCCTGGGCCTCTGGTCTATAAATTCATTTCCACTTTTCCCCCTAGTGTTTTCTCTTTGCTTTACTCTGACTTGTGTGGAGTCGGTGAAGCACAAACTAGAAATAGTTTGGAAATCTGTTGTTCTCTCTGTGATTTAACAAGTTTCCATTTGTGGAAAATGAGACATAGAACAGTTATGAAGACTAAATGAGCCAATGCAGATAAAGTTTAGGACAGTATGTACCACATTGCCAGCCTAGATCAATGCTATTTTTTTTTAATTGTGTTTATTTATTTGACGCAGGGTTTTTCTATACAGTCCAGATTTGTAGTGACTCTCCTGCCTCAGCCTTCCCAGTACTGGGATTATGGGCATGTGCCAGTATGCCCAGTTTCAGAAGCAGTACCCCATGTGGTACCAGGGATCAAACCCAGGTCTTTGGGCTTGCCAGGCAGTGCTTAGACCACAGAGTTATCTCTCCAGCCCCATAAATCAATGTTATCTTGATGCACTGTATTTTTCTACTTCTTCTAAATAGTAATAAAAATACACTGAATTAGGATGTTTTGGTCTGTGTAATTGTTGCTCTTTGCATTTCTAAATCACCGTTATACATCCTAAAGAGTCTTCTAATTGTTGCCCTTCAAATCAGGAGATATTTGTTTCCGCCCTTGCCCTGTGCACCACTGTTATGTACCTCATCTCTCTTGTAGCTCTGGGCTTCCAGGGTAGCTCCAGGAAATCCATGGTGGACCGAATGTAAGAGGAAGCTGAGGGTCACCTATGGAAGTCCCATAAAATTCAGGAAAGTTGCAGGAGGGCCCCAGTTAAAGCCCCAGAACTAGGAAGAGGCTCCAAGGTGGCTTTGAAGAGGCCAGAGACACCACAACTCTGCAACAGTAGCTTTCACTCATCTATTAGAAAGAAAGGCAAGCTGCGGCATGTAGCAGAGCGTGTGCAATCACTCAGCCTTTTATGTTTTCTGTGCTGCTGAAGCTAGCTCTACCCGCTCAAGCCAATAGCTGTCAGTTCTTCCTCGTTTCTCCCACATTTCTGTCATCTTCTCAGTCCTTCTAAACACCGGAAGTCTATTCCTCTGGACCTGAAGAAGCAAAACCAAGTATACAATAGCAAAATTGCCACTCACTCCTCAAACCTACACAAAAATTAATCTAGGGATATTTTCTGCTGTCAAACCAAGCAGTCTTTTCTATTGGAAACCAAGCAGTCACTAAGTAAGTCAGGTTTTCCTAAACTCAAACAATAGTCAAAAAAATGGTCAGCAAACTGTGCCTAGTGTTGAACACGTGGCAGATGCCTGTAATCTCCGCACTTGGGAGGCCGAGGCAGGAGGACCACCAAGAGTTGCAGGTCAGCCTGGGCTCTGTAGTGGGTTCAAGGCCAATTAAAAATGCATAGTGACACCTGTCTCCAAAAGAGCCAAAAAAAGAAAAAGAAAAAAAAAAAAACACCAAAAATCTACATCTACAAATCTTAAGTGCGTTGCTTCAGTGAAATAATTACCTAGGTTGTGAAATCTAATTGATATTACACAACTTGATATTACTAAGCCTTAATCATTGATTGATATTATTAAACCTTAATTGTTCCCAATCAGTCATGGAAGCTGTACCTTAGTACCTTCATGGTTAAAGTTTTTAAAACTAAAAAATCCTAATCATTTGCTCTAAACCATACAAGAAGGGAATGAAGATAAATTGTGTCTTATTGTTGGTTCAGCATGAACTACAGGACTAACCAGATAAATCACTTTGTATCAGTCTTTCTACTTAAAATCATCATCATCATCATCATCATCATCATCATCATCATCATCATTATTATTATTTTAAAGCAATCAGGACAGCATAATTAGGATAAGTGAGATAGCAGCAGTGAACCTGGCCCTTCGTGTTTTGGGGGCCGACTGTGTAGCCCCCCCCTTCCCCACCATCTGCCATGGCCTCTGCACACCTGCCTACACCTTTTTAGCTATCACCTCTCAATTTCTACCTTGAGATAAGACAAAAATCAGGTCCAATAATAAGTACAAGTGTTATGGGGGAAATCAATGTTTGCTAATGTTTTCAGATCTTGATTGAAAACTGCCTCAGGGAAAACTTTTTTAGTAATTACGTTGCATTTTGTTCACATAAATTCACTGTTTTTCCACATATTTGAGGTGCAGCCTGCCTTCAAGTTTTTAAGGTTTATTTTTTTCGTAAATTTTTCTATCTCGAAAAAAATCATGTAGAAATTTATGCAAAGGGTTGTTTTGTTACTATTATGTGTTTTTTAAGATAATCTTTGAGAAATTTCCTTTTTCTGGAAGACAGAAATGTGTCACCGCACAGTAGCTGACAGCATTCCGTGGAAACCCTGTGCTTTGTCTCGAGGAGTGGGAGACTTTGACTCCTGAGGTTGGCCTCTCCGAAGACAGCAGGAGCACAGCCATAGTTGCGCAGAGCCTGTTACAATGCAGCCAGCCACTGTCCAACTAATCATGTTCTTTTTCCCAAAAGCGAGTCTTCCTAAATGCCAGTGAAGTATTCATTTCAAATTGTTTGTTTGATTTTATGTGCAAATTATGGGAATGCACTAATTCCCAAGCTATTGAGTCAGATTTCAGGGCCATGTTGTTTGAAGTGATGGTAGTTTATAAACATCTCTTTTCAATTAGCTCTGAAACCTCTTTCAACAGCCTTTCATAAATAGGCTAACATCAGCGGTATGCTCAGAGTCGGCACAGGTCTCTAATGGAAATGCACAATGGGCCTCCCGCCATGCCTGCAGGGGCAAACAGCTTCCACTTCAGACAGAGCCGATGAGAAGTTCTGCCAGCTATTCTAGGCCTCTCACTTTTTGGTTTCAGTTGTAGCCCCTGCTAATCAATGCCTGCTTTTTAATTACGTGGCCCAGCCAGTAATCACTTGTCACTCGCTGCTGAACCTGGGCCGTCCTCTGAACCATCACTGATATGAACAACTGCAAAATCAAGGTCATCTTTCCTGCCCCACTGGGACTCAAAAGGGAGTATGTTCCTGATGTAGAAAGGAAATGCCGAATTTGGGAGAAAGGCAGGGAAGATAATACCCTTATATTCAAGTGGCTCTGAAGACGAGAAGTCTGGCTGTTTGCTGTCTAGAACGCTGCACGAGAAACTTCTGCTTCCCCAAGGGCTTCTGTAAATGTTACATAAGACCTGCAGAGTCTTAGCACTCTTAAAGGCTCCTGAGCACTCAGTGAATACAGATTAATGGATTGCCTAAGAACAAGTCTTAGTGTTTAATATATTTTTTGGCAACTCCCCCTGGTAGATAGAAAAGCATTCTGAAATTGATTTCATGTGGCAGCAAATAGGAGTATGACGCCTGATGATGCAGTAGCTAGAAATGTGGTGACACACTTAGGCATGAAGATCTTGTTCCTCAATAAATGAACAGCTGTCTGAAAACTGTCAAAATATTTATGACAATATGAAATATCACTGGTAGAGTCTAACCGTAATAAGAACAAATATTTACCCAATGAAAATAGACACCAACAAGGGCCACAGAGCTGAGCTGTGGTTTCAATGTCTATCACTGGAAAGTCACTGCAATTTTTGTTTTTCATCAAAAAAAAAAAAAAAATAGGGTAACGAGGCCAGGCATATAGCACAGAGCAAGTGCTAAGCTCTTTGCTCTTTCTACTGTTTCCTCTAACAAAAATCTCTCTTCCTTACAAATAAGCAATCCGAAAACTTTCCAACGCCAGAGCACATGGAAGTAGTTCAGTCTCTGGAGCCGTACGCTCTGTGCAGCCGCAGTGCAGTTCTCCACCATAAAGCAGGCAGAGGCAAAGGAGCCGTGCAAAGGACACGTGGCCGTGTCCCAGTGAAGCATCAGGTATCAGAGCAGGCGGCCGCGCTTTGTTCAAAGTCAAAATCATCTGCATATGATTAGCCTTAAGAAAATCAGTAAAACTTGACATTTCAATACATTTCCACCAAAAATGGTATTTTTGTCAGTGCAGGCAGCCACACAGAACTCTGCCAAAATATTGCAGCACAGATGTTGGACTGCAAGGATAGACGTAACCAAGAAATTAAAGCACCATGTTTAGGAGGACACTGTACCTGAAGTTAGACTGATTCCTGTGCTCCCACTACTAGCAATAACAGGATACTTTACATATATATTTGTACAGGGTCTCCACACAGCTCGGACTCCTAGTGATCCTCCTATCTCAGCTTCCCTAGCACTGGAATTACAGGTGTTCACCACCAGGCCAGGTCTCTGCAGCCAGCTCAGTGTGCCTGGAGATGGGCCCAGGGTGGCATGTGAGGCTACAGATGGAACTCTGGTCCCTCTGCTTGTCTAAGCAGGTGTTTAGTCTGTTGAACTGTCTCACCAGTCCTGGTTATATATTTATAGAATTGGTAAAAGGCAAGGTAGATACTGGTGTACTTTTACTCTAGCAATCTTAGTGAGGCATTGTACAGTTTGTTTTACAAGAGATAAATGAGTCAGAATAGTTTTGTAATCAAATATAATTATACAACATGAGTCAACTGTGTTGTTTTCAGTCTCTTTGAATTTCAAATATTGTAGCATCTTTAAAACATGTTTTTGTGGAAGCACTAAAGTCATTTTCATTCAAGTTGGAAGACAAAATATATTAGCTTGACTCAACAGAAAGTTCAGCTAATACTGCAGAATAAGAAAGAAGAGGTATGAACTTGAGGAAGAAAAGAATACATCATTATTTGAATGAGATGATAATCTAATGAGGGCCAAATTACACACCCAATGAAAAGACTTATTTGGGGAAGGGGAAATAGCTCAGTAGAATAAGCACTTGCCTGGCAAGGGCAAGGACCTGAGTTCAATCCCCGGTTCTGAAAAAAAAAAAAAAAAAAAAAAAAAAAAAAAAAAAAAAAAAAAAAAAAAAAAAAAGAAAAAGAAAAAGAAAAAAGAAAGAAAGAAAGAAAGAAAGAAAGATTAATTGGGAGTTAACAAACCACACTATAAACTCATAATGTTACAAAAACTCAAACTTGCCATGGTAATATAATCATTATGTACAGCTAACACATACTAATTGAAGTACTTAAAAATCTAGAAAGAGGTGTGGGAGAGCTTCCAGGTACCCTGTGCCCGCAGGACCTACTGATCCCAGCCCAGGCGCAGCAGGGGTGAGACCCTCTTCCACCCCCTTGGGATGGCCCCCAGCACTCCACAGCACCTCCCCCACCCCGCCCACTGAGTAGGAATATCTGTCGTGTTCTGGAAACACACAGATCCAGTCCTAGCCCAGGCCCAGTGAGTGTGTGGGAGAGCTGCCTCTCCCCCCTACTCCATTTCATCCCCTCCAGACTCAGCTCAGGTGTGGCATATACTGCTGGGTGAAACCCTGCAGCTGCAATCCCTGCAGAGAATGTAGGGGACAGAACCACCCAGCTAGTCCAGGAGCAGAACATCTTGCCAGGGGGACACAATAGGTTTAGCCCCAAGGGCAGCTACAGGAAAGAGCTGAGCATAGCAGCCAGACCCAAGCCAGGCACAGCTGGATAAATCCAAACTTTGTAGATCTGCACCTGAACTTCAGTAGGTGCGAAGGTTATAACTGCAACAAAGATCTACAACAAAGGTCAGAAGACAGTGCTACACAAAATGACGAGAAAGAAGAAAATGCAATCTCAGAAATCAAGCCCACACATAACAAGTGCAGAGGACAATGACACAGAAAAAATTGGGAATCACACAGCTGAAAGCAAAGAATCAATGGCTTCTGATATAAAGAAACAGCTGCAGAAAAGTATAGAGAATCTAAGATTGGAAATAAAAAAAGAAATCCCTGAATTAATAACATCAGCACTAAAGAATCAAATGCAGAAACATATGGAGGAAACCAAATGCCCACCCAGAACAAGTGCAGAGGACACTATCTCATCTCAAATGTATGAATTAATAGGGTGAATAGTAAATAAGCAACAGCAAAAAGTCATAGAGGATCTCAGAGTGGAATTCTTTTCTACTAGCTCAGCTCAAATGCACG
>NW_004524598.1:20440983-20444123 GCF_000260255.1 Octodon degus | reverse complement strand
GAAAGTGATTGATGATGTAGAGTGTGCCTATGGAGAGTCACATGGAGAGAAAACATTCTCTTAGGCTTTCACAGAGAGCACATTGGCCAAGCAATGGCCGTGACTCATCCATATGACTGACACTGACAAAGGTTCTACAATCTGAGGTACTGGATCTCAGGATAAGTCCTGAGGGGATTTCACTGACCTTCTCAGACCCAAAAGCCACAAATCTTGTTGCATAGGTCCTGCTTTACCTTGGTCTTAACCATCCAGCAGAAAAGTGTAAAAACGAAATATAAGAAGTAAAGCCATGCTGTTTTCTTGAGCTATAGGGGACTCAGGTTAACAATTTCTGACATTGCCAGTCAAGCGGAAGACCCAATGTTATTATGGGCTACTGGACGCTTTTAGAATATTTTGCTGAGTTTACACACCTATAATATCCAAATTATGAAACTTAACAAAAAAAAAGGGTATACAGATGAATGTCCATTTTGTACCTGTGTATTCAAAGTGGTTAGGATAGATACACAGTTTCATTCTCTTAATGAATAGAGTGATTTTTTCTAATGGTGTTTGTAAATAGGATATCATGTCCGCATCTTGTACAGCAATTAACCACTAGGAAGAATGTATGCAACCTGTTAATTATGAAACTGTCCTACCAATTTGATTGGAAACTGTCTCATTGCTATTTGTTTCTCAATAAAATTATGGGGAAATACCTAGAAAGAAACCTAATGATACATGTGCAAACCCTAAGAGAAAAAAAAAAGTGAATCATGTAAGATATTCAGTGGAATGAAAAGATGAATTATGCCTTGATGATTAAAGACACAATGTAAATACTTCCTTGATTTAATCTAGAAACTAACTCAAATATCCATGGTTCTCTACAAATATACATATTTGTATAAGTAAATAAAAGAGAGAAGAGTAAAATCTTTGACTTCAGAAAGAATGTCAAATAATTTTTTAGGTACTACTCTTTCAAGGAGGTAAAGCATAACGCCCCATAACTAAAGTGTGAGCTATGCACAGAGATTTCCTTGGAAAGAAAGGTGAAATGAAGACAGAACTTTAAAGTAAGGACATCGAGAATCACTGATTTTCACAGGCAGCCAAGTCCACCACTAACTGGAACGAGCCATGATAACACTACACCCTTGATCGGATGGGAGAAAATAGTTCTTCCGTCTCCCAAACCCATAATCCCTGCACAAAGAAATCAGACAAATCCTAACTGATAAATATTCTACAGAATACCTGACTGCCACATCTGTACATCGTCAAGGTTATAAAAACAAGGAATATTGGAGAAACTCACACCCACCCTACAGAGAGCTGACTCCAAACGTGATGTGATATTCTGAGTGGAATCCTTAAGCAGGAAAGGGGTAGGAGGGAAAATAATACAGAAAATTGAACACAGTGTATCTTTAGTTAATAATAGTGGATGTACATTGGTCGATTAACTGTGACAACTGTACAATAACAGTGTGAAATGTTAACGGTAGGCACCATTGAGTGCAGGACACGTGAGAAATCTCTACTATTTTTTCAATATTTTATAAAACCATTCCAAAATAAAAAGATTTTAATGGATAAATATTTATCTGACCTCTGAGTGAAGAAAGCCTTTCTAAACATAATGTCGAAGAATGGAACCTCCAACGCTATAAGATTATCAGATTTAACCACACAGCATTTAATAACTCCTAACTCAGTGAAAGGGCAAATTAACTCAGAATTATTTCAACATATTTTCAGCAAAAAAGGTTAAAATTGTTAACATAAAAGAAAAGCTTTGAAACAAGGAAGATCAAATCTACCAGGTGACCTTCTGAACTCACAATTTTCAAAAGAAATGTAGAAGTTCAATACATATAGAAGAAATATTCAGTGCTGCCCGATAAGCTATGTCATGCTGGTTAGCTGAGATCAAAACATGGGCTTTCTAATCACTGCATTCATGTTCATTAAAATCATGCCTCTAAATGATGGTAGCTAATAGGGATACAGGATGGCTTCCTCCCAAAGGATATTGGGAAAAAAGGGATGCTGTAGCATTACCTTTGAATAGGCTTATCACTTTCTATATATTTTTAAAAAGTCATAATATTAGCTGTTTTCCACACAGAATTTGGTCTCCTTGTTACACTGTCCCATGGGACCTATTGTCCCAAGGCTGTCCCTCAGAAGCTTGGGCATTAGTGCCTCTCTAGAAAAAATTAGTTACATAAATAAGCTCAGCCACACTGGAGGGTCAGTTTTCTTGAAATGCAAGCCAGAAACCAGATTATCTCTAACATTCCTCCAGTTTTGTAAGTTCATGTTTCTTTAGTCTCAAAATGAGTGGATGTTCAGAACATTTAACTGACAAAAATTAATTTTAATGTAACCTCATTAAATGAAACACATCGCTCCTCAGATGTCCAGGTAAGTTCCTGCTCTAGAAAAGTATAATCACCAATTATTGTTTGTCTAATAAAGATCCCATAACAACAATGCTTCTCAAAGATCCGTGGCTTAGGCCAGGCATGGCGGCACATGCCTGTAATCCCAGCACTTGTAAGGCTGACGCAGAAAGATCATTGTGAGTTCAAGACCAGCCAGGGCTACAAAGTGAGCTCAAGGCCAGCCTGAACTGCGTAGCAGAGATTCTGTCTCAAAAAGATAAAAAGGATCAGCAGCTTAAATAATGATTCATTCTCTCATTCAGGCCTGCAATGGGCTGTGGTAGCCCTGTTTAAACCTGTGGAATGGTGGTGAAAATTTTTTTCCATATGTCTTGGTCATCAGTCCAAGTTAAAGGAGTAGCAGACATTTGAAGAACATCATATCTCTGAAGAAGTTTGGAAGCTTACAAGACAGTGAGCAAATGAACAACAGGCCTGATGAGGCCTTAGTCTAAAAGTAGCAGGCTGAGGCTGGGGAGATAAGTCAGTGGTCTAAGGACCCGCGTGGCAAGCACAAGGACCTGGGTTCAATCGCTGGTACCTCATGGTGTGCCAACCCTGTGTCTAGTTGGCCACCGAAATCAGGCATGGTTGCTCATGTCTATAATCCCAGAGCTGAGGAGGCTGAGACAGGAGGATCACTATGAATCTGAGCTGCATAGCAATACCCTGTACCAAATAAATAAATAAATAAATAAA
>NW_004524598.1:20438149-20440502 GCF_000260255.1 Octodon degus | reverse complement strand
TACTGAGAAAGATGCAGTGAGGTGAGGTGAGGAGAGGAGAGGAGAGGAGAGGAGAGGTGAGGTGAGGTGAGGTGAGGTGAAGAAGCAAGCACTTGTGGGAAAAGTTACTACCTATCACAGTGACAAGCGTCCCAGCAAGAACTCATGGATGTCACCTTCTAGGTGGAGGAAATTACCTGCCATTCACATTTACAACATGCGTTTGGAAGGATCTTCTCTGCAGCAGGCAGGGCGACTCAGTGAGCGGTGCCTCCGTCATGCCAACCTCTGTCTCCTTCTGAGAGCACTTCCTGCACCCAGATACCTTCCTGAGTTCTTAAGCTCTAAACAATGCAGCACCCCACAAAATTACGCTTTCCTTAGTATGTGCACCTTCACGTGTCACATCGTATTTAAGAAGTGCTATAGGAATTCACTGAAGCAGAGACTTGTATTTTCACTTTTTAAAAATAAAGTTTATTAGATCATAGTGTCTGAAGTTACCACCTTCGTCAAGTCAGCACAAAGCTTTCAATGTAGTCCATAAGCTCATAATCAAAGTCAGCAACTTATGGAGTGCTTCAGCACCTACAGTGACCTTTCACTGGCCAGGCCGACTTCCCAAAATAGCCACAGTGCTGATTCATCTTCCCAAATTCTCTTGTCTTTCTGTGTCCCTTCTGAATAACTTCTGGGAGTTTAGCAAGCCTTGCTGCACTGAAACCATAGCTCTTAGGACAAGCTCCTTTCGCTAATTTATAAAGGAAGATAATTGTCTCCCGTGTGGGACCCTGACACTCATTTTCTACCCTGCATGCCATGTGGCCTAGGCACACAGCAATAGTTCTGGAATAATCTTCTACTAACGAATGGCAGTGGGTAGAAACCAGTGTACAAAGCAGAGACTTTGAATCGATGTTTAGAGACTCTTGCCTGTGCTCAGAGTGATGTCAGCATTTTCTACTGAAAATTTTTATGGCTACAAAGATAACAGCATGCTGTTAAGCAAACACACAAAAGTGGTGCTAATATCTTTTTTAAAAAAGAAGTACTTTATAAAAGTGTTTGCTAATGGAACTGAGTGAAACAAGATTAACCCGGAAGCATAAGGTCCTCTGAGGCAAGCAATATGTGCATATATATATATATATATATATATATATATATATATGATGGCTCAGTAGGTAGAAGACACAATCAGCTAAACTTGACGTAGAGAATTTCTTATCCAGCATTTTATGTTTGCTTGCTCTCTCTCTCTCTCTCTCTCTCTCTCTCTCTCTCTCTCTCTTTCTTTCTTTCTTTCTTTCCCTTTTATTTTTGTCTGGCACCAGGATGTCAAGCATTTTAAGCACACCATGAGCTAAGGCCTGACAAAACCCTTTCCGCTTACTGGAGCCCAGAAGAATCCCTACTTCCGTAGATTCTGAGGGCACAGCTATTTCCTAGCACCCTGAGAGGGTGCTGTGTCCACAGGAGGCAGGTGGTGGGCCAATCTGGCTTGATCAGTAGTCTTCAGCAACAGGTAAACCAGGTGAAACACTTGATGATGCATTGAAAATGGAAGAGTGCTTTTGGGCTGCGTAACACGTATTCTGGAAATGAAGCAGGATAAAATATACACCATAGTATTTTTCTTTAGCATTAACAAGAAAATGACATTTTGTAAGAAAAAGAGAGAAATCAAAAGGCCCTTAGCACAGACCTAAATTCTCCTATCAGTGGATCTAAGAGGGATATCTAAATGAATATCAAGTTCACCAAGGATAGCTAATCTAAAAGAACTAAAACCTAAGCTTTGATAATAAATATATGGCTGCACATTTGAAAAAAGATATGTCATGTTTAACTCACGCCACACATATCAGTTGACAAAACATGTGAAAGAAACCGTGGGATAGAACACAGGTGACCCTAAATATGCATTAGTGTGGGGCAGCCCTTTTCATCTGGAATTTTTACTTAAAGAAAAAGATAAGAGTCATATGGAACTAGAAGAGATCCAAAAAAAGCCAAAGCAATCCTGGTAATAAAAGCAAAGAAGGAAATCTCAATCTCAGATTTCAAGGTATGTTCAACGTCCCAGTGATAGAAGCAGCGTGGAAAACCGGGCCAAAAGCAGACACATGGGTCAACGCAACAGGAAAGGGCTCGCAGAAACAACCGCAGACACCGTCAGCCACTTGATCTTGGAAAAACGGGCCATGGTAATACACGGACCACAAGAGCATCTTGAGCAGCGCTGCTGGGAGAGCTGGCAACCCACAGTGGAGGACGGCTGTGGGCCCATGTCTCCCACGGTGCCCTGGACGAAAAGCAAAATGGGTCAGAAAGGTCAATTAGGACTCAGGACTTATGAGAACTTGTACTGTAA
>NW_004524598.1:20418766-20437214 GCF_000260255.1 Octodon degus | reverse complement strand
AAAAAAAAAAAAAAACAGAACTTAAGGCAGACTAAAAAATAAAAAATGGGTCAGAGATCTCGATGTGAAGACAGAAATACTTAGCCTGCTGGAAGACGAGGCAGGTAAAGCTCTTGAAGTCGCAGGCCTGGGCGAGGACATTCTGAACAGAACCTGAGCTGCACAAGAAACAGCAGGAACCAACAAACAGGAGTGCAGCACTTAAAAGACTTCTTCACAGCACAGGAAACTACTGACAGAGTGAAGAGAAAATCTACAGAACAGGGGAAAGCCAATGGACCTGGGGTCATGAAGTCAGAGGGGCGGGGACTCAGCTAGGAGGCCATTGTCCCAGAAGCCAAAAGAGGGATATTTATACTAGGTGTGGAGGGGAAAGTAGGATTATTTATTTACTTATTTATTTATTCATTTAGGTCTAGCTAGCTAACTAGGTAGCAGTGACCCAGTCTGTCTTATTCCAGAAAGGCGATCAGAAAATTTTCAAAGGTGCACACAATACCAGAAGATAACAGAAAGGCAAAGTGAGCAGGTAGGCTGCCTGGAACCACTTCTCTCTGTACTCGTCAGTTAAAGGGGGTAAGGGCTCAAAGGGAAAGTAATGAAAAATGGGAAAGTGAAATAACCGCGCGGCATTCAGTGCCTGTGTGTGTATAAAATGAGCATATAAATTTGATCTCAAGCTGTACGGCAATCAAATTTCAAAAGAAAAACTTGGAGTTGTCATCAAATAAGGAGACAAAAATAACAATGAGAGCCAACGTTCACCGAGACACTTGCAAAGCAAAGGCGCAGCAACATGGAGCCTCAAGTGTAGAACAGCAGTAGCAAGAGAGAGTGAGTGATGCTGCAGGAGGGAGTAAGCACTTGGACATGAACACACACTTGTGCCATCCTAGAGAGAAGCGAGTGTCCCTCGCATTTGTCACTGCATTGGCTAGGGGCGGGTGGGGCAGGCTTAACTGTAAGCTGTCACCCCTCCCACACACACACACGTGTGTTTCCCTTGGCTCCCCCTTGCAGCCAACAAGACGGGGACTGTTTGCTTCAGCACCTTTTCTGGCTGTCTATATCTTCACTGGATGTTAAACTGCCATTCTCCTCTCCAACGTTAGTGCAGGTAGACTGCGTGGGACCACTTCTCTCTATACTAGTCAGTCAAAACTGTTGCACATTTGGAAACAGATAGATCACCTGGAGGTACCTTCCTAGAAAGGGATAGATCTGAACTACTTATTTGCATACCCGGAATTCACAGTACATCTTCCAAAGATTCCCCCGGTTTGGGCCTCAGCCTCACCAAAACAGGTCTGTGAATTGCTGTGCAAGTAGCACTTTCCAGGCACATTCTTATGCAGATCAGAGTGAACAAGCGAATCTGCAGAGCTGTTAACACGGAAGAGGTCCTGAGAGCAGCGGCCAAGGAAGAGCAGCAGCGAGCAAAGAGCAGCAGCAGTGGCCTCACGCCTGGCAGTCAGCCTACAGGGTCCAGCACAAGCTGGCAGCAGACAGTACCAGCCAGCAGTAGCAGAGAATCAATGCCCAGCTGAGTTGGCTTACAGAGTCCAGCACACACTGGTGGCTGACACTCCAGCAGCTGTGTCAACTGTTGGCATCAGGTAGCACCAGGCTTGGTGGTGACAGGAGGATTGCTAGTGTCACTGCACTTGGCCAGCTCATGATTTCCATCTGAAGTGAGCAGAAGAACCGTTCGTTGATTGTCAACAGAACTGCCAGTAGCTAGCGTTCAAGAAGGGTTGACTTGGGGTTATTTTTTGAGGAGATTTAGTAGACTGATTATCTAAGTGAAAGTTTAAGAACTTCAAGATTATGGCAACAGTGCTGTAGAAAAGTAGAATATATGTAAGTGATACTAAGCAGATAGAATTTACTGAATTAAAGATTGGTAGAAAGGGGCTGAGGAGATAGCTCGGTGGCATAAGGACCTTTCTGGCAAGCACAAGGTCATCAGTTCAATCCCTGGTACAAAAAAAATATTGGTAGAAAGAATGCCATACAAACATGTTATATATACAAACTTTGGGATTTTGTGTTTCAAACTACATGGAGTAATTTTATCTGACCTGAACATCTACTTCAAATATGAACAGATATAAAAGTTAGATATAATGTGAACTAATATCACTGATTACTTTCTCCTAATAGGAGACAAAAAGAAATAAATTTTTAGGAGAAACTGTGTTGTTTGCTGTAAAGCTCTGGGATTCAGGGAGATGAAAACTGTGTGCAGCTGCGGTGTCAAGACAAGCCTCCCCATAGCAGACCTGAGCAGGAGTGGGGTGAGGAGATGGTGGAAGAGACCAGGGTGAGAAGAAGCTGAGCAGGTCGGCACGGCGCCATGTTTTGCTGAACATCGCGCCAGTGGCTGTGACTTTCACGTACAGTAAAACTAAGAATGTAACAACTCGCTACACAGCTCGGACTTGTAGCTATCCTCCTGTCTCGGTCTCCCTAGCGCTGGGATTACAGGCCTGCGCCACCACACCTGGTTTCAGAGGCCAGCTTGGTTCAGGGCTGGCACAACATGGATATTGGGGATCTTTCTGGGTCCTTGCGCTTGCCAGACAGGCACTTAGACCACTGAGATATCTCCTTGACTCAGTACTTTTATTTTTTAAAGATGTTTATGTTTTATTTTTCTAGGACTGCTTCATTTCTATTTGAATTCATTTTGCAAATAATGATTTTACTACCTGCAGACTCGAAGAACAATAGTACTTAGAGGAAAATGTATGTTATAAAATGATGGTGTCTAGTATTTATTGATCATTTATTCTGTGCTAGATACTTTGAAGTGTTCAATTATATTATTAAATAATTTAATTATTAACAA
Source organism: Octodon degus (assembly GCF_000260255.1). Taxonomy (NCBI): domain Eukaryota; kingdom Metazoa; phylum Chordata; class Mammalia; order Rodentia; family Octodontidae; genus Octodon; species Octodon degus. The sequence continues at coordinate 20,434,363 of NW_004524598.1, read as the reverse complement.
CTATGTTGGCTCTAGTCAACACCATCTGTGGATAACCCACTACTATTGTGGACTGCTGGACTGTGTTGCATTGTTTTTGCTGAATTCAAGCATCTATAGTATTTAGATGCCAATAGAATACCCATCTCTGAAGGGACTGAGCTGGAGAGGGGGGAGACAAAGGAAGGACCATCTTGTATTGTATATACAGAATAGTCAGGATAGATGTACGGCTGCTTTCGCTTGGTTCAGTGAGAGGAAGGATTTGTAGTAGTACTGTTTGGACGGGATGTCCTGGCTGCTTCTTGTGCTGTGGATGACCGCCGAGAAGATAACAATGTGCAATGTATTAATTATTGAAAATAAGCTTGGAAAGTGTCTCATTGATATTTGATTCTCAATAAAATTTTAAAAAACAACTATGTCAAGCAATTAATAGCCTTGCCTTACAGTTCAGTGAACGAAAGTTGCTCATCCTTTGGCCAGCGCTGTTCATGTATAACCAAACCCTATCACGAGTAGAGGAATTTCATCAGAATGTCAGTGTACTGGCAGTAGACAGGTTCCAGAGTGAAAAAGCATCTCTCTGGTTGTGTTCATGATCAAGTGACATCTTGCGCTTATTATTAACAAATGATCATCTTATTAATATGGGAAACAACTTGATAATGGATGATTATACTACTTATAAATCTTTAGTACTATACAGATGAAAAATAATAAGATAATTCTGCATGTCCTGATCAGGTAAAACTGCCCTGTAGATATATATATTTTCTAAAAAGTAACAGATCAGACTATTTATTTCGTATACTACCAGTCCTTTAGAAAGAGGTGGAGAAGGTGAACAAAAGTACAGAGGAGGAAGAGGAAAAGAAATGAAAGAAACACATTAAATGCTCTTAAATGAATAAAAACCTTGAAAGAAAGCACATTAAAAGAATAACAAGGGTTTCCGTAAAGAGGGTACTTTGCTGTCAGAGCAGGAATGGGCAGAGAATCTGCATTCTATCCTTAAATAGATTTGGGATTCTGGGAAGAAAATATAATTAGGACAGCAAGAGAGCTGTTACCAAAAACCTTGCAAAAATAAGCAGGAGAGGATGGAAGAGGAGCAAGGGCAGCCCTCGAGTCCAGATTCACACCTAAGAAAGAAGTCGAGGCAGGCAGGTGGGAGACGGAAGAACTCAGCCGCCAGAGAGTTCTGACGAAGCCCAGCTATCAGGCAGGAGGCAGGCCTGCAAGCGAGCGCCCCGCGGAGGAGTCCACCTGGGTAACGGCGGCGGTAGAATTGAGGCTGCTTTTCGTGCCCACACCCTCTCAGTGGCTGGGGCGCCAGGTCGGCTACCCCTGGAGCACTGAGCAGATTGCACCCCTCCAGAACTTTTTCCTTACTTTTCTTTATTTTATTATTGATTGCTGCATGCCTGTGGCATATAATGGTGGCATGCATCGCGCGGAGTTGGTACTTGTCCAAGACTCATCTTAAATCTTTTCTATTCCCTTCCCCTATGCCATCTCTTGCACCCCTTCTTTTTTCTTCTTTATTTTTTGCATGTTTGTGGTGCACGCTTTTCACATTCCCTGTGAGGACTGGGTGCACAAACTGAATGTATCACAATTTCTTTCTCTTTTTAAAAATCCCCTCCCCCAACCTCTTGATCCCTTTACCATTTGCAAAGGAATGCTCTCACTACACAGTCGCTCCTTCATTTTTTTCCAACACTGTTACAGGGCACACTTCCACGGTACTCAAAAACCTTTGGTGTTACACTGCTCCACAGAGAAAAATTTTACAGAAAGACTATTGAATAATGCTTAATGGCCTGATGAATTATATATGTAATATTGTTAAATTGAAGAAGTAAAATATAGTGTAATCTCGAAGTCTTTCTAAAAATATGCTTTATGTCAATGCATATGTGATGGTATACATCAATGCACAATGACAAGGGCATGCAGAAAGTTTAAATTGGTTAGGTATAACTAAATATTTGGAATAAAAGACATTATCCTTTTGCGTTTTCTAATTTTTCTTAAATTTTACAAGCAGATATAGCACAAGTTTTTTATAGACAAAACACCAAGGAAGAGTGAAAAAACAATCTAGGTAATTATAAAGTGTTTAAACTCTCCTAATTTTTGACTCAAGGATACCTGGAGGTCACAACAGTGACATTCTAAGGACAGGTTCTGTATTCACTCCTGTGGTAGTTCACAGTGAATTAAAAGTGAGAGTCAATTCAAGAAGACCATGGAGTACAGAACTACAGATCCTATTCATGTACTTCTATGCCTAGAGCAGGAAATCTTGCAACGGGTAAACTCTGTAATACATATGTGACAGATGTGTATGCTTCCATCAGAAGGGCAGAGTAGCATAGGGATGCAAGCTCGGGTTTTAGACCTACTCCCTCTCCACCACCCCGTCAATGTCTACAGGCATAGTGTTTATATAATATTAGTCCAAATGGAACTTAAATTATGTCATAAAAGAAATGTTTGCATGCATGTCTTGTCTTGTTGCACAGTGTGTGAGTTCGTTTAAGGCTGAAGAACTGGTTTTACCTGTATGCTCAGTCCCTGCAGTGCATAGATCTTTGTTACAATATAAACATTTACACCTAGTGAGCCTTCAACAATTATCAAGCAAACATGCTAGGACCTACATATACTGCCTCATGCAATCTTCATAACTGCAGAAATAAGAATGGTCCTGTTCACAGATACACCTCAAAGACCCAGAGAAGTTAGTTAACTTGCCCAAGAGCACAGGACAAGAAAATGGAGTTAGGACTCCACACTCATGTTGAGCAATGTTGGTTAGCCTGTAATCAATATTTGTCATTAAATATACAGCTATAATAGATCAAGGGTTGGTCCAACATGATCTATGGACCAAATAGGGACCATGACTATTTGAACCAAATAAAGGCTATTTTTATACAGCCTGTAAGCTAAGAATTCCTTTTATAAGTGGCTTTGGGGGAAAATAAAAAGACATATTTTATGACACATAAAATTCAAATTTTCTTGTGTTTCATGAGCTTAGTCTTACCCATATATTCACATGCCTTTTACGCACACTTACTGCAAACACTTACTATGCCCTCTATGACTGTTTCACAACATAATGGTGGAGTCCTTGCAAAACACACAGAATGGCCTACTAGACTTAAAGTACTTATTGACTGATCCTCTATAGGAAATCTCTGGGGGACTCAGGTCAACACTTTCTGACATTGCCAGCCAAGCGGAAGACCCGATACTATTATGGGCTGCTGGATTTTTTCAGAATATTTTGCTGAGTTTACACACCTATAATATTTAAATGATGGAACTTAACAAAAAAAGGGGATACGGATGAATGTCCATTTTGTATCTGTGTATTCAAAGTGGTTAGCATAGATATATAGTTACATTCTGTTAATGAATAGAGGGATTTGTTCTAATGGTGTTTGTAAATAGGATATCATGTCCGCATCTTGTACAGCAATTAACCACTAGGAAGAATGTGTGCAATGTGTCAATTATTGAAACTGTCCTACCAAGTTGGTTTGAAACTGTCTCATTGCTATTTGTTTCTCAATAAAATTATGGGAAAAAATCTCCCCAAATTACTATGAGGATAAATCTTTCATTTTAATATTTTCTTAGAATCATTCAGAGCATTTTTTCTGTTTTTAAGGGAAGGGCCTACAGTGTGTTCAGGGTCTCACTACTAGATCAGACTCCTAGTGATTCTCTTGTTTACAGCCTCCCAAGAGCTGGGGTTACAGGCATGTGTGACCATGCCCAGTCTCAAACTGCCTTCTCAGGGCTCCCCAGGGGCGGGGCTAGCACAGCAGGCCCAGGGATCAAACCCCTGTCCCATGTGCCTGTTTACAGGCGCTTTAATCTACTAAGCTATTTGGCTGACCCTCAGAGCATTTTTTTTTATAAACTAGACTCCTGCCACGCCAGGCCTCCTAAATTAGAATTCTCAAAGCAAGCTCCAAGAATCTATATTTTTAAAAATTCTCCAGATGATTCCAATAATCACCAAGTTTGAAAGCTACAGCTTGGAAGCACTTTGGCTCTGAGCAATTGCCTCTTAGGGACCTTTATTTCTTCTGAGGGAAAGGAAGTGGATAGCAGTTAAAGACCCTCGCATGCTCCTGAACAAAGGCCCCTCCAGTCCCTGACATGACAGAAGCTGGGCAAGATGAAAGCATGAAGAAATCAGAGGATTAAGGTGAGACAGGATCTTTCCTCTGCTTACAAAGTTCATCTGAAACCATACTCCTGGACAGAGGGCCAGGATGCCATGAAGAATCTGCTCATCAAGGGCAAAGGTAATGTTTGCAATTTGCTTGTCCATTCTGATGAAGAGCTTCCTCTGCCCTGGACAGGATAGCTGACAGATGGCCTCAGCTTGTATTGCCCTGACAATGTACATGAGCCCCCAGCAAGCCAAGTGTCTTGGGTGAGTATTCTGGTCCTGGGTGCCACTGCCCGCCCCTCATGCCTTGTGCTCTGGCTTTCTTTTCTGGCCCCACCAGGGCCCAGAAAGCTCCCCAGCATGGAGACATCCTTTTCTCTAATGGTAAAACCCACTCCTCACATCACCTTCTTCGGCCTCCTTCCTACTGGCAAATATCCTGTCCCTGCAGGGCTTTGCCTATGTCACTCTTGGGGCCTTTTAAAAATTAATTTCATTGACACATTTTAGAAATAAATACTGACACCCATTACAGGGAATTTGTGCCCCTTCATAATATATCTTGATTCTTCCTTTTCCCCATTTCCCCGCCCTCCGGTCAACCTCTCATCTCTTCGTTATTTGCAAAAGCTTTGTTTCTGGATTTTTCTGTCTATTTTTTTCTTTTCTCTTCCTTCCTTTCCACTTCCACTTCCCCAATTCCCCTTCCCACTCAAACATTTTCTTTTTATTTCCCAATATGTATTTTGACCTGTAGCCTCCTCTGCTCATCTCCTTCAATTTTAACCTTCACTTGAAATGAACGTGTTGGCCAAATCCCGCAGTCGGATCTTGGCTCTTCCCAGCAGGCTTCCTAGACATTTCATGGCTTTGATTCTTACACACAGTTTTAAGACACCTTCCTCATTCCCAGGTCCTACTCCTCAGTGACAGTGAGCAGTGTGGTGACATGGTTCTCTGGAGCCAGAGTGCTGAGCTTGTCCTGTCTCCTCTCCTGAGTTTGTCACTTATCCTCTCCATTTCCTCCTCCCTAAGATATGAAAAGAGTAACAGTTTTTATTTCATAGATTTCTCGTGAGTTTTTGTAGTGGTTCTCACCCAGAGCAGTCTTACCCACTTCCCTTGGGGGACATTTAGTGATGTCTTTAGATTGATCTGCTTTAACACCTGGGCAGATGATCGTGACATCCAGGGGCCGAAAAGCAAGGCTATTGCTAAACATTCTACAGTGCATGGGCCAGGTGAGTTCTGAAGGAAGATGAACTGGGGGAGCTCAAGTTCTATCTTTCTGCTTACTTTTTAGTTAAATATTAGTTTATTATATTACCTTCCACAAAGGGGCACAAATTCTGGAAGAGCAGAAATCAGTGAATTTGATGAATACGAGGAGGTCAGTATTATAATCAAAGTAAGGCTCAGTTTGCTGGATGTCTGGGGACAAATAATTTTAAACAGTGCGTCTTGTAGAAGTGCCCTCCTTTTCTGTCAGAAGGATTTCACCTGGGTCTTCGGCTCCACTATGGACAGTTGTTGATGACAAATCTACTTGGTACTGGATGGCAGAGGGAGGGCTGCAGGATGCCGTGACGCGGCAAGCATGGGCCTCTTCCTCCAACAAAGCAGCATCTGCATCGCTGTCCCTGGAAGAGATCTGCAGAAGCGACAAGAACCACCTGAACCCCACTGCTGAAGAAATGCGCTCTGAAACTGAATGCCTGGGCGCAAAGGTACCGTGGTGCTTCACAAAGGGCAATACACGTTCATTCACTGGGAACCCCAAGGGGGAAGGAGGAACTCAAGCTGCAGCTGTCCTCACTGGCATCGAGAAAGGACAAGAGGAGAGGAATCTGCCAAAAACGGCACCCTCAGCATTTTGCCACGTTGCCCACGGCCTGTCTGTCCGTGTCCCCATGAAGAGGAGGCCAATCCTTGAAGAGGAAGTTCGGAGCCTGGAGCGCCTTCTCGCAGAAGCACGGCTCCACCTCTATCTGGGAAACACCTAAATGCGAGGTTTCTGTGTATTCCACTTGCGCATCTTTCGTCCATCCAGGATTTTGTCTGCCTCCCTTTCCCAACCGAGATGTGAATTCCTACCGAAAAGCCGCGCAGCTTGCTTTGCGCGGGTCTCATCTGGCGAGGGAAGCTAGGGAAATCCCCGCCAGGGGCTGTGCCCTCTGCGCCTGCCGCTAGAACGGACACCTCGGGGATGAGAAGGGCAGCAGCCTCGGACAGACTCAGCCGACAGACACGGGTCGAGTCCACCCTTCCTGGGCGTGCGTGGCTGCCACCCCCGCTCGCCCGCCTCCCTTCCCACGCGGAGAGGCTTCGTTCTGTTGCCGTGGACCCGCAGATAAATAACTTGCGACTCACGCTGCAGCACCTGTGGTGACGGGGCGAACTGTTAATTATGAAATTTGGATATACCATCTGGGCTAGCATTTGGCTGAGGACAGCTGAAGCTCTCAGTGCGTCTGAGAAAAACTATGAATATTTTTTCTACTAATTATTACACTACTTCCCAGCTGGCATTTCCTCTTCTCCCCTCTGTGCCATTCAAACCCAAGCCCTTCGAGGTTCCGCCAAGTCACCCCTTCCACCATGTGCTCGCTGACTTTTCAGTGCGTGCTGTGAGTCCCTCTTGCATTTACAATCAGTTGCTTTCTTTTCTTTTCTCTTCTTTTGTATTTAGCACAGGGTGTACAAGGTCTTACTACGTAGATCAGACTCGTGGTGGTCCTCCTGTTTTCAGCCTCCCAAGAGCTGGGATGACAGGCGCGAGCCACCGTGCCCAGTCTCAACTGCAGTCTCAGCATGCCCCGGGGGTGGGGCCGGCACGGCAGGCCCGGGGATCGAGCCGCTGGCCCCTGCGCCTGCTTGCAGTCACTTTAATCCGCTGAGCTATTCGGCATGCCCTGGAGAATCTTTAGTAACCCGTTAGAAGCCTTATTTTTACAGAACTAGAAGACGACGTCCAGGATGCTCCATGATTTTCCAAGAAAAAGGCAGCGGGTGACAGAAACGAGGTCTTCTCTTGCTCTCTTCTGTGCTTTCCCTCGGTGATCACCCAAGCTGTTTCCTGAGCTGCACTTGAATATCCCTGATCTTGGACCTGCAGGTTCGCCCTCTACTAATCGCGGGGCCGCGCTCAGGCGACCCCTGGGTCATCCGATCCTTTGCAGCGCTCTTAGGTTCCCAGTTCCCCCCCAGCATTTCCAGCCAGAACCCTTCCCTGAGACTCTGCTAGCTTGTGTGGGTCTCCAGTGGGTCGCGGCTGGGCCACATGTTTGATCTCATCACAACTTAACCCTTCATATTTCATTTGTGTCTCCTTTTTGAATTATTAATGAACTTCAACCTACACAAACCACAAACCTGTACACTTTGATGGTGTGACACGATGTTTCAGTGCGAGAGTGCATTGTGTTTAAGTTTCATGAAACATATCTATCTCCTACAACACTTATCATTTCTTTGTGGTAAAAACTTTCAAAATCATTTCTTCCAGCAGCAGTGCATATTTCAAAGATTTCTTTTCTTTCTGACAGTCACTTCTCAGGTGCCAGGCACTTTGGAGCTTTGTCCTGTCCTACCAATTGTGCACAAACTTTTCGCAAAGAGCATTGTTTGATTGACAGTTATCTTTAAGTCTGAGTGCAGATGGATTTATGACAGATTTCAAGAAAAAGATAAGGGGTCGGGGAGATAGCTCAGTGGAATAAGTGCTTGTCTGGCAAGCACAAGGTCCTGAGTTCAATCCCTGATACCAGGGAGAGAGAGAGAGAAAGAGAGAGAGAGAGAGAGAGAGAGAGAGAGAGAGAGAGAGAGAGAGAGAGAGAGCATATGCTTTCCTTTGCATTTCTCACCACCTGCATTTTGTGACATGACAGGTTCTTGTCAGAGTTGTGGATGTCACTTCTCTATAATGGGCATAGGTCCATCCCTAAAGTTCCCTGTAGTCCAAGCATCTAAACCAGCAGGCTCCTAGAGGTTTGCGTTTTCTCAGAGTACTACCTACTAAAGTTATTCCCACCAGCAAGCACCCTGAGCTTTAGATGTGTCGGCCCCTTCACTCTCTAGATTAAATTTCCTGTGTGTGAATTGCAGAAGGTACTGCTTTCTGATGCGACTCGCCACGCAAACCATGTCAGCATGAAATGACTTCCTCAGCCTCTCTATCCATCGGTTTCCATCATCTCTAAAACAAGGAGACCAGGATACGTGCTCCCAAGGCCCCTTGGTGCTCTGAGGCGGAGAGCTTTGGTGAACTGCAGTAAGGACCTGGTGAGGGGATGAACATGGCTTCCATTGTGCTGGTTCTGGGGTACAGAACGATTACACAACTTCTGCAGGTATTGTCTTTACATGACGCTAGGGAAAGCAACCTGCAGACTGGCGGCCCATCAGTGACCGAGATACTCAAACTTAAACAAAAAAGGGGATGTAAATGAAAGACCATTTTGTATCTGTATATACAAAATAGGTAAGATAGATATACAGCTACTTTCTCTTAATTCAATGAGAAGAAAGATCTGTACTAATGGCATTTGGACAAGATATCATGTCTGCATCTTGCACTATGAACAACCACCACTATGAAGACAACAGTAGGCAAGATATCAATTATTGTAACTGTCCTACTAACCTGTTTTGAGACTGTCTCCTTGCTATTTGTTTTTCAATAAAATTAATAATTTTTTTAAATGACAGAGATATTTCTGACTGGCTAGAATTCTTGGCATCGTTTTCAGAGATACCATGAGGTGGAAAAAAAAAAGTTGGTTTTGAATCCAATCACTGCAAGTTAGTTATTCAACTATAAAGTATACTAATACTTTTCTCCACATGGTGTTTCTGCTGCTACTGCTGTTGATGTAATAAAGTACAAAATGTGAAAAATATACTAAAGCACCTAAAAAAATGTGGCTCAGAAAATATGGCCAGTAAATGTTAGCTGCCTTTCTGATCTTACTCTATTCCAATTCACTCTGCATGTGAAAAAACTCCATATTATGTATTTTGGCTAATCTAAATGTGTATTTCTCATTCTCCATGGGTGAGATACAAGTTATTAATGTAGTAAAAAGAATGACAGAAGCAAAGTGGAAGGGACTTCTAAGAGACACACAACTCGGTCATTTGGTAGTCATGGGTCACGTGTTACTGCAGGAGTCTGGTTCCACACTCCCTCTGCCTCAGGGAGTCACATTAAGTAGGCTAAGCCGGGAACACACCCAACTTGCAGCTATCTAAATATATCTCACTCAAAAACTCTTCTCCCTTCATTCTCAGCAGGAAAAATAATAACAACACATATGTTCTTGCACAAGGGTATAGAGTTTTGTACCCTCACCCACCACCAAACTGAAGCCTAGACGATTGAATATCACCTCCTATTTTCACAAAGAAGCACAGCGCCGCCTCAGCTCCTGGCCTGCAGGCATTTCCTCTGCTCATCGTCTTTCTCACAGGGAAATTGGAATGCACAGCCCAGTGAGTCGTGCTCGATCGCGTGTGGCGCCCGCGGTGAGAAGGCTGTGGCCAGAACTCGCCGGGAAGACCTGGTGGGAGCCCAAGGGCCTGCGCGGCTGTGCTGCCCCGGAATAGGGATGATAGGTCTCCGGGCCACGATGACAACGCGTGGGGAAAACTGTGATGTAGCTCTTTTGTCACAGCAAACATGGAGGCCTGCAGAAGCAGTTAGAAGGGAGACCACTTTGTGGCTCTTTCTTTGAGGTCAGAGGGTGCACCCTGGGGTGCAGCCTGGGAAGACTGTGAGCTACAGACTGCATCCTCTTCCTGAGCCTCATGCCACCGTGCCAGCCTCTGGAGGACTCGGCCTCCTCTCCTCGAAGATCGCATCTCCAAGCCTCATTCCAAGGCAAACAGGAGGCAACAACCTTGCACACTGGACATACTTAGATAGAAATAGCTAACCCTCTTCAGCCAACTAGCAGCATTTAAAGCAGTGGAACAAAGAAAAGGCTGAGGCGCTGGTGAGACGTTCTGAGAAGACAGTCGCCTTCCTTGGTGGTCTTGGTCTCTGCAGCTCGTCTGTGTACATCATCTCAGGGCCAGAGTTCCCCGAAGTTCTTTTGAAGGGGAAAAGAACCAGAGAGTGCACAGGTTACAGCTCAAGGAACACTGGTTTTAAATGCTAGCACAGGCAGCTTGGAAAGCCCCATGATGAACTTCAGAAGGTGTTATTTTTCTCAAGATACTATGAAATCTGAAAACACAAAACTAAACAAAAAACCCCAAAGGGCTAGAATGCCATAATTTTGTCCAAGAAATTTTTTTCTAGGAGTTAAAACATTCATGCCTCACTCCCCAAAGAATGGCTCACATACAGTAGATACCTGAACACCTGTGTTTATGCTGGTGCTATTTACAGTAGCTCAGTACAATGGAAATGTGTTGAGGTTCAAACCCCAAAACATGCACATATATGTACATGAATGTAGCATGCATAGCCATATATAAATTATGCATGTAATAGTACTAACAACTTAACTTGTAAACAGGATTCTTAGCTTTGAAGTTGTTCTTTCTGAGCTATAATCAAACACTAGCCACCATCCCCATCCCCATCAGCTTTTCAACTCCAAAGTCACTGTCCTTCATTGCTTAGCTCTTCCAAAGAGATATTCCTGAGACTGTTGATATGGTCCAGTGCAGTTCCACTTCTCTGTTCTTTCAAGCTTTGCAAAATAATTTGTTCCTAGAGTATGCACCATAAATTTATCTGTTTCTTTCACTCTTATCCATAGGTAGCTGCACTTTCAGAGGTAAAGGCAAATTATTTTTTTGTTTCAGGATTGTGGATTGAAAGAAAGAACAGAGTGGCATCCTCTTTTCAGGAATATAACTAACTTGACTACCAAAATAATTCTCCAAAAGATACTGAACTCCTAACCAGGAAGAAAAAAGAAAAACTAATTTGGCAAAAGAGAGATCTCCACATTTCTTAAAAATTTACAGTATTTTGAAGCATTTTGCAGGAAAACAAAGAAGAGAATGTAGTACTCTAGAAGATAGGCAGAAAAGGGCTGTAGGGAGAGTGGTCTTTTAAATGTTTTAGGAAAGGTTATTTTGCACTTATTATTCTATGTTTCTTCAAACTATCAATCAAATATAATGTGAAAATAAAGACATCATTTATACAAAAGTGCATAGAAAGTTTACCTCCTGCATACCTTTTTTGAGGAAGCAATTTGAAGATATACTCCAACAAAGTGTGAAATCCAAGAAAGAAAGAGCCTTGAGCTATTAACAATCTCTGCAAATGACTCAAAGTCCAATAAAAATAAATCAGAGGCTGACAGCTATGTAGGCAACCAATAAAGCAATTGCTACAAATTAAAATGAAAACTTTTCAAGCAGGAGAAAGGAACTGATCCTATTCAATGAGAGGGACGAGCAAGAAGCCACGAGGCCGTAACAATACAGCAAGGCTTCCGTTTTTCCCTAATAACTAGAAAACCAGGCAAAAGGGGTGGTCTAAAAGGAAAACTATGGCCTAAACATGAGACAAACTAAACTGTAGCAAAAGGGAGTATTTTAAAGACACCAGGTAAAAGGACTTGAAGGTAGTATATAATATTTCCTTAAAATGTGTACTGATCAAGATTTACAGAAGTATACTATAAATGCATTTTTATTGGAGGCCATCTTTGAGAATTGCCACACAGACAAATTAGTGATCTTTGAGAAGTTCTCCCTTTTTGTGGAATGAGCATTTAAAGCAACCAAAGAAGCACATGTGTCAAAAGATTGAAATACAAATAGGTGTCTGTGTGGTTTTGCTCTTTAGTGTTGTTATTAAAAGAACTGAGGAACTTACTCAAAATCAGGCCCCTCAGCCAGCGAAGAACAGCCAGATGCCTTCTGTTTTTGCTTGCACTTGTGCGTTGTGGACCCATCTCTTGAGTCCTACACACAGAACTCGAAGTCATGTCCTTTCTGGTCCAACAGCTACTGAACCACACTCAGGCAACCTTCTCTATCCCTAGGACATGTCATGGGGTTCCAGGGGCCACAGTGAATAAAATCTCTTCTCCAAATTCTCCCTGATTTCAAGGAAGACAATGGGGATGAAAGTGGTAAACCTGATATATTTTTGTCATTCCAGTCCATTTATTAAAAAATCAAAAAGTTAGAACTTCACCACTGGATTTGAAATTACCTTCCATTTGGCAAAGCGCAGAAGAATCCGTTATAATTCTGCAGCAGAATGTCATCACCTCCACCAATGTATAGCTAAACAGCAGTTACCAGAGGTTTAGAGGGTGAAGTGTCAATCAATGCAGGAGGGGTCAGGAGGATTACAGAAAACATACTCTCCCAGGACCAGAAGAGAATGCAGAGATGTTCTAACTTCCTGGCCTACGGGTGGGGGCTCTGTGCCAAGAAACACTTGGACAACAGCCCCACAAATATGAACACAGCGGGGTTGTGGGGCTGGAGAGAGGTCAGGAGGGAAAGCGGTCTGGTGCAGCGGAAGCAGCACACAGTGTATTGGGGAGATGCAGCTCCCCGGCCTTGCAGTGCACTGTTTGAGTGACTTAGCAGTTCCTCCAGCACATAGAGCCTCATTCTCTTCTAGGATTCAGGGTGCTGACAGGCACATCTCAGGGAGGCAAGTACAGAGTCACTGGCATGTAGGGTGCATGCAGAGCTTAGGTTCTTTGCTTCCCTATACCCATTGACTCCTTAAACTTCACTGTGTCCTTTATATACCTGCTCATGGCCCTACTTAGATGTGGCAGGTGAGCACCATGCCCACCTTGCCTCATCCCTTTCATCAACCACCTATATTTCCTTCCTGCTATGTCACAAGTGTGGCCTCAACTTCCAGGGCTTTATGTAAATGCTTGGGATAAAGGGGGTCTAAGATTTTGAAAATTTTGCAGAAAAGCAAGGTGTGGAGCAGGCAAGCCCTTAAAGGGCTAACAATCTAGCCAGCTCCCTCTGCTCAAGGGCACAGGGTCTCTCCACCGTTTTGCTCCTTGCTGCCTCCCTTCAAGTTGATTGCAGCAGGGGTTGCATTTTGTCAATTTCTAGGAAAGCTTAGAGCTGCAGGTGCTCTGGATCATGACCTCTCTGTATACTTAGAAATTCCACCTTTAAATATGTTCCTTACAAAGGCTTCCCACCACATGTCTTGCATGAGGTTGAAAAGAAAAGCATTTTCCAGTGCTTCCTCTTCTTCTGTATATACTTTCATGATAAACCATTCAAATTTTTTCCAACATTGAAAGTCTCATAATCTTATGATAATTTTCTCTGTTTAAATATCATGGCCAATGACTATTTTCTGGTTGCTCTACTGTGAAAAGCTTGGCTCATCGGCACAGGCAGTGTCACTTTGCCTCACTGTCCATGTCCCTGAGCAAAGGTCATGCAGGACACACCCTGGCAGTGACATCAGGCCAGATGGCTGCTTGCTCCTCAGGGCCAGACAAGAGATTTAAGAGGGCAAGGGTGCTGGTCCATGAGGAGGAAGAGGAATTCAAGCCTACTATCCACGAAGAATGCAGCATGTTCAACTGAAAACTAATATCTGTGTATAGACATGTATTTTTCCCCTTCTTTTTTTCTTTCCTTTTTCCTTTCCCTCATTCCAGTTGTTCCTTCCCTATGAATAGTTTCTTTCCCTTTCACAGTACCTCTTAAATTTCATTTATTTTTTAAGGTTCTTATACTAGGGAGATAGTACAATACTCCTGATTTCTATTGGTCTATCGAAAGAACAGTTAGTGCTTAAACTTTTTCCTCTTTTTAATATTTTGACCAATTTCATGTGCTTGTATGTGATAATCTAAACAAATAACTTAAAGATAACAATATGCAGCATAACAACCATTGTTTAATTCCCATCATTTTGTTTTGTGAAATTCTGTATCATTTCTAACATTTTTTTTAATTTTTTATTGTCTTTAAGAAGTAAAAAAATAGGGCCAGCCAGATAGCTCAGTGGATTAAAGCCCTGCAAGCAGGAGCAGGAGCCAGGGGTTCAATCCCTGTGACTGTCATGCCGGCCTCACCCACGGGGTGCACTGAGATGGCAAATGAGACTGGGCATGGTGGTGCGTGCCTGTAATCCCAGCTCTTGGGAGGCTGTAAACAGGCAGATCACTGTGAGTCCGATCTAGTAGTGAGACCCTGAACACCCTGTAGACCCTTCCCTAAAAAAATACATAAAAATAAATAAGTAATAAAGTAGGAATTTAGCAAAAACAATAAAAAATAAATACAATAAAACTGGTATCTCAACATGAACTAACTGTGCGTGTCACCCAAGACCCGAGGACCCTCACCCCTGAAGTACACATTGTCAGGTTATCTTAATTTTGTATACACCTTGCTAAGTACCTATATATGGTCCTAAGGATAAAACCCAGAAACATATTACTACTGAGTGCATCCCTGGATCTTCTTATGTTTAAGGACAGAGTCTCATTTTGTTGGCCAGGATGAGCTAAAAATTGTGATTCTTCTGCCTCAGCTCCTTAGGTAGCTAGTGAGACAGTGTGTCCACAGATGGTTCTTTTGCTGCCCTTTAGTATTTCCTCCCACTACCTTATCTCAGGAAGCTCCCTGGCACTGTCTGCACTCCCCAGCATCTCCCTGGACGATACCCTCATAAGGGCTACTGAGCTCTTTGGGCCAGTCCTACACTGGCCATCACCAGGGCCAACCCACATGTGCCCCATTTCATACTGCTGCCACTCTCTTGAGATGCAACTCTCCCACCCGCAGGGGAACCAAATGCAGCCAGGAAGACTGCACATTCCACTATAGTCTGGGCGAAACACCACTCTGACAATCTGCGCAACCATGCACAAGAGCCCTGTGCTGATCCAAAGCTTCAGGATTTATCTCTTGCTGTCTGGAGAGAATCAGCTTTCCAATCACCAATCCTGTCCATCACAATCAGTAGGACTGTAGTTACAATAGTTGTTTGAGTGCTCATGTTACACTCACACAAGTGTGCTCCGATCAGCGGGTCTTGCCTTCCTGCCACCATGCTGAGGCACACACAGAACACTCCTACCTCACCCTCCCGAGCAGCTGTCTCTACAGGCATGCACCTCCGTAGCATATTACATAAATTTTTAACTTCAATATGATCTGCATTTGTGCTTGGAATGCGTAGCAACTAGCATGGCCAGAGGAATCCAGGTGCCTGGCCTATACCCTACACCTTAGGAGAGGCGCCCAGCTCAGGAAGCGCTTGGAACTCAGAAACAGGCTCTGCCACCAGAAGCTGGGAGCCTGACCCATCCCCTTATACAGCGTGAGCACCTGGAACACAGCAACTGGCCTAACCAGAGGAATATGGTGCACTCAAGCAAGGGGAAATACTTGATGAACACACTCCCGACTTATGAATCGTTCAGTTATATAACTATATGTAA
>NW_004524598.1:20404416-20418591 GCF_000260255.1 Octodon degus | reverse complement strand
TAATAACCTCACTACAGCCCTATGCCGAAAGACAGAGGACAGTGTCAAATGGAAACCAACATCCCACTCTTAATTAATTAAGAAGGCAGGATCTCAGGACACACACACACACACACACACACACACACACACACTAAGAATCTCCAACTCAGAGAAGATAACCCTGAAAAACAGACTCTCTCTAGAGTGGCCTTGATAATATTGATATAGATAACTACTATCAAAATTGCGCAAGAATTACGACAGAAATAAAAAAAAAATAAAGAGTTCTTTCTGAAATAGAAAATGATAAGACATAGGAACAAAATGCAATCTCAGGACTCTAAGCCACCCAGATGAAGCCCCAAAGACATCAGCATAGAAGAAACTGGCAGTCTCATACCTGAAATTGCTGAAATAAAAGAAAATCCTGTGGAGAGGCCCTGCTTGAACCAGCAGTGAAATGAAAGAAACTGAAGTAAAGAAACAACTCC
This sequence comes from Octodon degus, assembly GCF_000260255.1. Classification (NCBI taxonomy): domain Eukaryota; kingdom Metazoa; phylum Chordata; class Mammalia; order Rodentia; family Octodontidae; genus Octodon; species Octodon degus. The sequence continues at coordinate 20,418,118 of NW_004524598.1, read as the reverse complement.
AGGCAGGTAAAGAGGAAATCATATCAGAAATACTCTCTCAGATAAAACAAGTAAATGATAACCATAATGAAAGAATTGCTGAATATATCTAAAGAAGACACAGATATAAAAAATAGAAGTACATATAAAAATGATGGAAACCTTGAATGAACAATATTAGAAAGAATTGGAATACAGGGAACAGATTCGAAGAAATATCCAAGGGCTGGGGAGATAACTTGGTGGTCTAGGCACCTGCCTGGCGAGTGCAAGGACCCAGGTTGGATCCCTGGTACCACATGCTGTGCTGGCCCCAGAACCTGGTTGAGCCATGTCAGCCACAAAAACAAGACATGGTAACACACACCTGTAATCCCAGTGCTGGAGATTATAAATAAAAGAATAAACAATTTTTAAACTTCTTTTTTAATAGATTAATAAATTTCTTTTTTAGATTTCTTTTTTATCTTTGATTCAAAGATAAGCAACATAAGATTGATAGGTGTCAATGAAAAAGGAGTTAACACAAATGACACAAAAAGACTATTTGTAGCACTAAAAGTGGAAAACTTCTCTCGCACAGGAAAGCAATCTGACACAGAGATGAGTGAAGCATACAGAACTCCAACAGCACTAATCAAAATAAATCTACAAACACATACAATAAATCAAGATCCCAGAAATTCAGCACAAAAACAGCATATTAAAAGCTGTAAGAGCAAAGAAATAGATCACTTATAAAAGAAAGCCCATCAGAATCACGGATTTCTCAACATACGCTATCAAGTCAAGGAAAGCTTGGAGTGAAGTATTTCAAGTCCTAAAAGAAAACAACGTCAACTCCAGATTAATGTACCCAGCAAAACTACTTTTCAAAATTAATAGAGAAATAAGATAGTCCCGGGCTGGTGAGATGGCTCAGTGGTCTAAAGCACCTACTTAGAACAAGCTAAGCTAAGCAAAGCACAGAGACCGCGGTTCAATCCCCCAGCACCACATGCCAGCCAGCCCTGCCCCCTGGTGGGCTGAGCTGAACACACACACACAAAATGAATAAATAAATATTTTTAAAAAAAGAAATAAGATAGTCCCACAGCAAAGAACAACTGAAAAAATTGATGACCACCAAACTAACCCACAAAAAATACTAAAATGCTAGAAAAAGAAAAAATGACCACAATCACAAGAGCAGAATAGAAAGAAACCACCAAACAAGACAAGCAATTAAACACAGAGGAAAAGCAGGGAAAAAACAGCAGGAAAATAACATGACAAAGATAAGCCAATACAGATCAGCTATAACTGTCAATGTAAAAGGACTCTATTTACCAATTAAGAAACAGACTGACAGAATGTATCAATAAATTAAATCTACCAATATGCTGTGTACAAGAAATACATTGAACTAAATAGGAAATGCAAGATACTGAAAATCGAAAGATGTAAAACAATACTCCGTGTGCTAGGAACTCAGAAAAAAGTAGGGATAGCTATTCCCTTTTGTGATTTTCAAAGCAAGAATGATAAAATGAGATAAAGAGGGTCACTACATACTTGTTAGGACAAAACTTCAAGAGGAAGAGATAACAATCATAAATATGTACGCATCAAATACGGCAGCACCCAAGGATATAAGACAAATTTTAATGGATATGAAAAATCATACAACCAAAACCACAATTATAATAGGAGACTGCAACACATCATTATCTTAGAGAGATAGGTCAACTAGATCAAAGCCATCTATGACAAACCAATAGCCAACAACATGTTAAATCTACAAAAACTGAAAGCTTTCACTCTAAAGTCAGGTACAAGACTAGGAAGTACACTATCACCAAACCTAGTCAATATAATTCTGGAAACATTGGAAAGGATGAAGTTAAATTATCATTACTCACAGAAGACATGATACACTACATGAAAGAAAAAGAAAAACAAAAACCCAGATCTGAGAATCAGTGCAACAGATTAGCAAATGCAGAAACAATGGCAGATACACTCAGCCACCTTATTTTTGACAGAGGCCAAACATGTTCACTGGAAGAAAGATAGCCTCTTCAATAAATGGTAAGGAAAAATTGGCTTGCCCCATGACAAAAACTAAACCTAGATCCATGTCTATCATGATGAACTAAATTAAATTAAAATGGATTAAAGATCTGAATATGAAAACAGAAATACTAAATCTACTGGAAGAGAAACTAGGTAAATTTCTTGAAGACATGGTAGTAGGTAGAGAATTCATGAACAAAAACTAAATTGCATGGGAAATACTTCAAAGAATCAACAATTGGGATCTCATGCTACTGAAAAGTCTTTAAGGGGCCGGGGAGATAGCTCAGTAGGATAAGTGATTGCCTGGCAAGTGCAAGGGCCTGAGTTCAACCCCTGGTACTGAGAAAGAAAGAAAGAAAGAAAGAGAGAGAGAGAGAGAGAGAGAGAGAGAGAGAGAGAGAGAGAGAGAGAAAGAAAGGTCTTTGAACATCAACCAACAGCAATTATCAACAGAGTGAAAAACAATCCCACAAATTTGGAAAAATTTTAGCCAACACTCCATTAGACAAAAGATTCTCATCTAGAATATATAAAGAATTAAAATGAAATAGGTCCCTCAAATTCAAAGACCCAATCCAAAATTGGACATCTGAGATGAATCTACAATTCTCAGAGGAAGAAATACAAATGGCAAGTAAGTATATGAAAAAATGTTCAACATCACTAATCATTCAAGAATTTCAAATTAAAACAGCACTGAAATTCCATCTCACTCCAGAAAGAATGGCTGACATCAAGAAATCAACTAATAACAAATGCTGGAGGGACTGTGGGGCCTCATTTTCACTGTTGGTGGAAGCACAGACTGGTACAAACACTGTTTAAAACAATGTGGAGATTCCTTAAAATAACTAGGCTCAAAAGTCACACCTAACCCAGCTATTCCTCTTCTGTGTATTTTCTCAGAAGAACTGAAAATGTCATATCACAGTGGTATATGTGCGCCTATGTTTGTAGTAGCATAATTTGTTATAGCTAAATCTTGGAAACAACAAAAATGCAATTAATGAAGAATGGATAAAAAAGATGTGGTATTTTAATACAATGGAATATTATTCAGCTATAAAGATAAATTCAAAGCTTTTGTAAGTAAGTGGGTACGACTAGAGGCTGTACTCAAAAGTTAAAAAAATCAGACCTGCATTGTAAACAGCACATTGTCTCTCTCTGGTAAGACCATGAAAAAGTAAATAAAATCTGAAAGCTACAACAGGTATAGTAAAAGGTAAAGAAACTGCTCAAAAGGAAGAAATTATTAGGATGAGAGAAAGGAGAAAAGAAAGAAAAGAGGAACAGGAGAAAAGCATATATATATATATATATATATTGTACAATATATATGACATCTAAGATGATTGTAGTACTAATTTTTATTGATTTACTGGTGGGAGCACTTAATGCTTAAAATTTTTATTTTAACCAATTTTACCTGCTTTTATACGTTAATCTGAGCAACTACTTTGATGACAACAATGTGCAGTATAACCACCATTGTTGAATTCCTATCATCTTGATTTTTAAAAAGTACCTTTTCTAAAGTCTTATCTATTATGCTTTATTCTCTTTAAAATGAAGTATAAAAAAGAGCTACATTAAAAATACAAAAGAGAATTATGTTTCATTCTTGAATAGTTCAAAATTCAATCAGAAAAGAAACAGAAACACGATAGGAAAAAATTGAAGAAGAAGGAGGAAGAGGAGAAGAAGAAGAGGAAGAAGAGAAGAAGAGGAAGATAAAGAGGAAGAAGTAGAAGAAGAAGGAGGAGGAAGAGGAGAAGGATGGAGGAGGAGGACAGAGGAGGAGGAAGATGGAGGAGGAGGGCAAAGGAGGAGGATGGAGGAGGAGGACAGAGGAAGAGGAGGATGGAGGAGGAGGACAGAGGAGGAGGAGGGGAGCACTTATCTTTTCAGATGCCAAACTTTAAAATGGGAGGCAGTACTAGTAATCAAACCCAGATCTTTGCACCTGCTAGGGAGGGGCTCTATCCTCAAGTTACATCTCCATTCCAAAGTCTAATGTGAGTAAACAGGACACTAAGGGTACCAGGATAAAATAAGGATATTAGAATAAATGGAAATTGAGAAATAAATACCAGAATATGTAAGGATTTGATTTTTCATAATGATAGGCATTTCAAGTTGATAAGTGACAGAGAACTAAGGCTATCCAATTAGTAACACTTGGAAAATTAATTAGAACTTAATATTCACATTTAACAAAATATAAAGTGAAGCAGTTACCTACTGATGATCCCAAAATGAACTCCAAATTTTTCATAACCATATAGGCTGAGGGTATAGCACCCTGGAACAGCACCTGCCTGGCAAATGTGAGGTGCTGAGTTGGATTCCTGGTACCTTCCACCCCAAAAAATAATATATGAATATTTTTAAAAACCTTTGAAATTATCAAATATTACACAAATGCTTGAAGAATAAAAATTAAGTCATAAAAATTTTAGAGTAAAAAGTAAATGCACAGAAAATGTAAAAAGAAAACTAAAACAAAGCGTCACTGGACTTGAGCATGAATTGTCTTAATATTTTTATAACAGAAAAGGTCTGTCCTGACAGCATGTCTGTGTCAGGGAGCAAGCTGCAAATGCAACGCCTGCCCAAAACGCCTGAGCATGTCACTTGTTCTGGTTCAGCATAACGTCACGTACTCACCCCTTAAAATCAACAGCACGGGTCCTCTTGGCAGGAGCGCTAAGCTCCTTTTTAAGCTCAGGGTTTCTTCTAGTCTTTTTTTTTTTTTTTTAATTTTAGATACAGGGTCTTGTTGTGCAGCTCCAACTCATTGTGACCCTCCTTTCTCAGCCTCCCCAGCACTGGGATTACAGGTGTGCACCACCACACGGCACACTCAGGGCATGCCCCAGGTTCTGGGGCCAGCATGGCATGCTGTGCCAGGGATCGAACCCAGGTCCTTGTGCTTGCCAGGCAGGTGCTTAGACCTCGGAGCTCTCTCCACAGCCTTCTCCAATCATTTTGTCTCAGGGAGTGAAGCTCTGAAGTGGCCAGAGACTCAAAAGAGTCTCAGGACTTAGCTCTGGAGTCCAACCTTCCCCACAGGGCAGCAGTGCAGACAGCCAAAGCCCTAGCTAGTAAGAAAGCCAGAATTCGCCAGAGAGTCCTTGTGGAGACACACCGCCGCAGAATCCTGCAGGCTGGCAGGCAGGATAGGAAACAGAGATTCTAAATTCATGGTTCCTGTCCAGACAAATCTGGTAGAGAGCTCCTGGCTCGCTTTTTCTATTCTATGAGCTACCTGATCTACTGTTTCTGCTCATTCATTTTTAGGGTCATTGGCTTATATTTATTTTGAACTAGAGATGAATTATCTTTGGTTATCCTAATGTAAATTATTTTATATAGATCATCAGTCTATCAATCAGTTACTAACTTAGCAGAAGGATTATGTCTTAACTCAAAGGTAAATTACTCAGTGACGTTTTCCTGGCTCCTGAGTTCAAAAGCTACACGTTTATCATGCAAGCTCACACTCCCTGCTTTACTGCTTCAGTGGCACCTACAGTAGTGGCAGGCGCTGCACAGAACACCTGCTGCCACAGGCAAGCGGAGCCCCCTCTGTCCACGCGTGAGTCAGGTTGCCCCTGCATCACCCCAGCAGGGGAGCTTCAGACATTCAGTTTTCTTTTTTATGTTTAGAGAATACAAACTAGTGATTGGGAAAAAAGCATTAAAAATGATACAAGATTTTACTAAACTAAGTAATGGAAATTCACCAATGGTTGCTGTGTCACCTGCTGCTAGTAGACATGCAGGTTTAAGTGCAGTGTAGGTCACTAACAATGAACAAGCGGTTTGTGCTGCCGTTTAAGTGCTCGGTCTCTGACATCTTCATCATGACTGATTAACAACCTTAAATAGGATGGAATGTAATTTATTTGTATATCTTATTAATGTTTCTCTCTGCATGTCTGTCTCTCTGTCTCTTTATCTCTCTGTCTCTCTGTCTGTCTCTCTCTCTCTCTCTCTCTCTCTCTCTGTCTCTTTCACACACACACACACACACACACACACAATGAGAAAAAAATTTGCCCTTTTTATTCAATATTGTTTTCCCAAAAGCCATATGGTAGATATAGTTGTAAGAACACCTGTTATTATCTTGAAAGCTGAATTCAAAATAAGATGAAAAATCTTTGCTCCTTACCAATTAGCCCAGTTCTAAGAAAATGTTGTCTACCAGCTCTCACATGGTCCTACTTTCATGCATAATTCAAAGTAGTACTTGACTGCCTCTCTGGTTATCTACTCAGCTCAGAGAAACTGTAGCTGTGGCCCTGGCAGTGTATTATGGTAAGAGGGTACACTTCAGTAGGAACCTCACTGTGAAAACCTGGCATTGGGAGAAAGTATGTTTTAGAATACAGAAGGGACAGGACCACCCTATCAGAGGTGGATGCCAGAGTGGTCTTTCATGGCTTTGGGGAACCACAGTTTGCGCAGGAATGGATTGCTAGGGATGAATTCACCAATGTCGCATCTGCCTTTGAGAATACAGTAAGGGCTGGCGAGATAGCTCAGTGGATTAAGCACATGCTTTGGCAAGCACAGGGACCAGGGTTCGATCCCCAGTCCCGCATGCTGCAATGGCCCTGCTCCTGGGGCACACTGAGATGGTGACAGAGTCCAGGCGTGGTGGCGTATGCCTGTAGTCCCAGTGCTGGGGAGGATCACCACGAGTCTGAGCTGCATCATGAGACTTTGTACCAAATACACAAAAAATGAAAAATAAGAAATAAAAAAGAATACAGTACTGTCATTGGCTTGTCTGGTCTGAAAAGTATGCAAGTGAAATTTAGATCTCATTTTCATTTGGGATAATGAAGCTTCACATTAAACCCTATCTCAGCCATGTAGATAAGAAACTTCATTACCATGGATCTAGGACCCTAGGCGAGACCAGCACAGCCGTCACTTTCCTAGAAGATGTGCAAGAGCTCGTCTCACTGACAAGAAGAAAGCTTCCAAGATCTGAAAAGATAAAATGAAATGAAACCCCCAGTTTGTCCGCCAGTTTCCAGTGTCATTCTTCCTGAAGGATGACACTGAGCTTCCTTAGAAGGCACAAAAACAAAGGGCATACATGGTTAGGAAATTCATTCTAAGGACTGAGGTCAGAAGAAGGGATTGAAACCACCTGGAGGCTGTTTTCCTCTAACACAAAAATTTGACCGAAAAGTCACTTTCTAGATTTTACCTGGAAATTCCTAGGCCTCTGCAGATCCCTGCAAAATCCCAGGGGAAACTCCCAGTTCTCTCACAGGCTTTCTTAGCATGCACCACCTGGGTGAGTCAAGAAGCTCTGTAAATTACTCACTGTTTTTATTTTACCCCTGCTGAGCTTCTTGGGGGCCTTCCTGGGTTTGTTATGCTCTGAAATATGGAGCATTAATGGCCTGCTAGAAAGTGCCCACACATGTCGGGAGGTGGCTACTTGCTCTGCTAGCTATAAAAAACAGTGTTAATGGGCTCCAAAGGGGGCCCTTAGTCAGAAAAATAATACTTCAAGCCTTTATTAACTGACTGCTATCTTATAGGGGGATCCCGAGTAGCCAACCTTCAATTTGGAGAAAGGCTACATTCAGAAAAAACTGAAAAGAGGTGCTAATGGAGTCCTTCTCCAATTTGAATTAGATGTGTGACCTTGTAAAACCTGATTAACTATTGTGTTTTCTTCTCCCCCTGTTGACAATTGGTTTGTTAAGTGGCTTCTCTTAATAGGAAAATGAGTGTCACAGAGAGGGTGCCGCTGGAAGCCAGCCTTCGCAGTTTCCAGTATGTGGCGGATCCTTTCCAGCTGATTTCAGTTCATCAATAAAATGATGGGAAAACAGAAACCAAAATACAAAGGCATTTTTGTTCTTATAATAGCCCAGTCCCTGCCATTTCTGTGGTTAACTTCCAAGGATTTTTAGAGCATTGTGATGACAAGGGTAATAAGAGGTTGGGATATTTTTTTTGTCTTTCTACCTCTCAGAATAGTATTGCAAATAACGTCTGGCTTGATTAACAATTAACTCCAAATGGCTGAGCTGCCGCATTTGTACAGTAACAATGCAGCTGAAGGGCCGTGCCTCTGCAGTAGCTGGAAATGGCGTGGCCTCTATTGAACAGACCTAGCTAGGGCTTTCCAGCGTGGACCTCGAATTTGGAGGGGACAAATGTCTATACTCCTCTTCCGCCTCCTCTTTCTCATCACCCCACCCCACCAGCTTTGTCTACGGATGTATTTAATACTGTACTAAACTTTTTTTAGCTACACTCCGTTTACTTGTAAATTGTTTCCTAATTCAGTCCCGGCTGGGGCCAGAATGGAAAGCACTAAAATATCCCCGGAAAAGCTGGTCTCCTGTTGTGTCTGGTTGAGACCAGAGGTATGGGTATCTGTCCAGAGCCCGTTGTTGTGACACTTGTGCCCCAAATCTGAATGTCAGGAGTCTACTAAAGTTTTGGGCCCCATTATGGCAACAGAAGCCACGGCATCCCCATAGATGAAGGATGACACCTTGGAGCTGCCCGGGTCTGCGTCCCACTTCCACACTCACATATTTGCACACAAATGAAAAGGACGCGAAATGAGCCCTGAGGGATAAGAGAGTCGCACAGGCCTCGCGGAGGCTGGAAGGAAGGGGCAGGCAGGTTACTTCCATCAACTTGATATGAAAGCGGGGAAGGGGGACAGTTTGTTGTGCTCTTCCAGGTTGAACGCACAAGTAATTAGCTCGCCTGGACGCTGCTTGAGGGGAATTGCTGGAGCAATCCGGGTGACCAAACACAGGCTAGTAGGGATTTCTGAGACTTAGTTCCAGCAGAGTAGAATAAAATGTATGGAAGGCAAGAAAATAAAGTACATGATATACCGAGCCCAATGTCTGGCCTGTAGCATGGCTTTAAGTCACACTGGTATTATTGTGTTAACATTGCTGTGTGGATAATAGCGCCCGAGTCCACACTCTAGTTCCTGGAATCTTCAAATGCTGCCTTATACGGTCAAAAGGAAGGACGTGGGCATGGGGTGTGACCAAGACAAGGGGCTTGGAGTGGACAGCTGTCTGCGTAGATGGCTGGCATGGGAAGGATACCAGAGGGAAACTGCGCACCGACAGAAGAGGAGTAGCAACTGCGGACAAAGCAGGGGCTGCCATGAGAGCCACAGCTAGGCAGTGGCTAAGGGGTGGCACAGCTCGCTCTGCGCAGTGACAGCCGGCCGGTGTCATCTCTGCACACTGTGCTCCTGCTCCCTACGTGACCCTGGTCAGCTCTGGAGATTGCAGATGTCTCAAAGATGGAGAGGTTATGGAACGGTGGACTGGGTGGGCGAGGAAGGCAAACACAGAGACTCCACTGGGCAGCCAAATGCCCCCATCTCTACCAAGTAGGCCACACCGTAGCTTCTCCGTTCTCTTGTGCACTGCTCCACAGTCATTCAGCTGAGTTGGGCCCAGCACTGTACCAAAAGATAAGGCACCACAATAAATAAATGTAGCAGGATTCTAATAGGAAAAATGACCTTTTCAAAATCTTGAGAAATACTTAGTCAGAGCTACAGTAATCCAACCCAAGAAGGCCCCCTTCATGTCCCTGGCATGCCACAGCGATTAAAGGCTATGCTCTTTTATCCAACAGTGACAACATTTAACGTTTGGAATTTTTTACTCTGTCTTATAGGGGATTTATGTAGATTAACTTATTTTACTCTCATAACTCATGTACTTTAATTTTAGGTAATTTTACAAATTATCTAAAAGTACTGCTCTATCACAGGTCTACCTTTTACCTTTGTAAAATCCAGAGCTTCTTTTTCATGACCCAATGACTTATCCCATTAATTTCTATCATTTCATGATTTTATGAACAAAACTTGGTAGAAAGTTGTTTTAACTGTTTCTCCACTTACTCTGCCCTACCTTGAGAGACATTATGAACTGGACTGCTAAAGCTGCATCAGTGAAACAAGAAGAGTGCAGGGATGGCTATTACTTGCTGCAGGTCCGTCGTCCCAGGCGCTGCGTCCTGTCACGCCAGGTACCTTCACACTCCTGCCTCTCTCAGACAAACAAGGACCTGAAGCTTGGAAAGATGAGCGTTCTCCTGGCTAGCACAGCTGATTAGTGCCAGGGTCCGATGTAAACCAAGACGCCAAGCTCTTTATATGTTCCACATGCCGTATCTGGAGGGCTGAGCAGGCAAAGCAGCATAAGGAACAAATGCAGCCAAGCGCTCCAAACTTTGGGTGAAGATTTCCAGGCAGAGGACGCTTGGTCTTGGCATGGGGCTGGGCTCTCAGGGAAGTCCAGAAAAAGAAATAGGTTTTTCTGGGGGGCACCAGATGACTTGGAGCAATCACAGAAGCCCCCAAGAGGGCACGTGGCAACCTCTACCAGCCGGAGATCTGCTTGATGTGGGTTCGAGAGCTACCAGCAGATACTGGTACACCTTGGTTTGACCGTGAGAACTTTAAAATGCCTTTGTTTTTAAGGCTGGTTTGTCTTCTGTGCCATTTTCACCTAATTAAATCAAATTCAGTTCAAAATTATATAGAAATGGTTTGAAAGACCTTAGGGGAAACAGCTTCTTCTGGATGAAAAATCAAATTTAGCCACCAATAAACTCAATTCAATGAAAAATGGAAACCAGAAACCAGACTCCCCGGTCACGTTGCATGTATGCTAATGTGCCCCTGCATATCTCATGCATTAGGACAAAATGCTCAGCACAGTGTAGACGTGAAACCGTGTCTGAGAAATAAAGAACCAGAATTAAATAATAAATGGCAAGTGGTCACTGTTAATCTTTAAATCTGATGTTGAAAGCATGACACTCCCTGGAAGATCAAATAATGCGTATAATGTTAGAAAAACAAAGACATTGATTTGTAGATGCCTTTCATTTACAGAGGTCTAGCTATTTCGGTGTCTCTTTTTGCCCCAGTCTTCTAAGAGCAGAAAACAGAAAAGAAACAAACAAACAAAAAAAAAAAAAAGGGAAAGAAGCGATCAGAAGAGAGACTGGAAAAGAAAACAGAACAGGGAGATATTTTTGCTTGCAGCTATGGGCAAGAGCCATCCCTTCTCCTAATGACCTTGACCTGCTTTTCCTGGCACCGCAGTAGCAGCTGTGTCACATCGGCTTAGCGTCTGCTTATCAATCTATCTGTGCAGACCCAGCTCCTCTTCCCAGCATCCTTAGCGCTCGGCAAAGCACAGCGCCTGGGTTGACTGCGCAGCCCACAGAACACAGGAGACACTGAGTTCTCACAGGGAGGTGGGCAGGCAGGGCTTGCAGAGATGAGCAGAACATGGTTTCTTTATTGTCCAATGATCACAAGTAGGCAGAGTATTTGCTGGGCAGTGCATGGGGCAGGTTGTTCTGAAGTTGCAGAATTAATGAGTTGTTAAATCTTAAAAATGTCTTTCCACCACACAGCTCAGTAAACACGTGATGGCTTGTTGGTTCTCTGGGGCCATCACCTCACAGAAGCATCACATGACATTCATGTCCTCTCAGCTAAATCTCTGGCCCTAAAGAGCAGTAAGAGACTAGCAGGCTCCAGGGAGTGAGCATGCAATCCTCTTCTCTGACATCTGGGGTGCAAACTCTGCTTCCACAACAGACTTTGAGCAAACTTTCTGCTGCAAAGTATTCTTGGATTAAGTGAGAAATAGAAAGTTCTAGAGCCTGCTTAGGTGTCAGAGAAATATGAGTGTAGTTGTATAAATAAAATATGAACCAATTAGATAAATCAGACGATTGAAATTGAGCCTATCTCCTAAAATAAGAAATGACAAAAATTGGATTGTGTTTATATATTGTACACTTAAGTACAATGCGGCTCGGGATGATACGAGTGCTGAGCAGAGTTTTCTTGGGATCTGGTTCCTGCTCAATCCCCTCACACAGTAGCCGCCAAGCCCAGAAATGCAGGCTCTGCTCAACCTACAGACTTTTCTAGATCCCAGGGAGCCAACAGTAAGCAAGAGTGATACACACTTCTTTACAGCACTTAGGTTCTAGAAGGGAAACAGAAACACATCACACACAAACATATTCAGACTTGTGTAATTCTAAGAGTGGTAGCTGCTGCGAGGAAAAATTAAGCAAGGAAAGATGGTAGTGCGGGAAGGGGCTGAGCATGTTTATATTTGAGTTCACAGCTTTCTTTTCCTTTGGTGAGGGATGGATGAAGGGTTTCACACAGGCTAGTAAGCAATCACTCTACCACAGAGCTGCATCCCCAGGCCTTTCTTGAAGTTTTAGTTTAAGTTTTCCTTTCTAGCTCATGGAGGATTTTTGCTAAATGCCCAGGGTGGCCTTGAACTTGAAATCCTCTTGCCACAGCCTGCCAAATAGCTGCAATTACAGATAAAGGAAAATATTACCCATCAACCTTAAGTCCATTTTGTTGTCATGGGCAGAACTAATAACTCCCTAGCAGAAGTCAGCATTCTTCTGCGTCTGTTTAAGTTAATACCAATGTGACCACACTGTGTCTGCCATTCCTCAATCTGATTTTTGAAGAACCATTATTTTGAAGCCCCACTTATGTTCATTTGCAGAGATTCTTCTCTTCCCTTGGTGCCTCCATTCTGACGTACTCAGACAGGAATTTGGCCAATTGCCCTCCACTGCCCCTTCATTACCCCAACTGTGTTTAAATTTCTGATTTGAAAATATGATTATGAGTTAGGCCATTTTGTCCCAAATGTAAGCCTTGCACACAGATCACCACAGTGTAGGAGATGGGCACACTGGGGTTGAGACAGAGAAGCCCCTGGCGCCCTCGCTCGCCCTGCCCACCTCTGAGGGCTGGAGAGGCTCAGAAGCAGCGGTGCCCCGCCCCCTTGCTTCCCTTTGCTCACTGCTGCATGCTAAGAGACTCGGACCCCTTGCTCCAGTGGCCTCCCTGGCTGCCAAGCTGGCATCTCCACTCCAACAGGGCTGCCAGTGGGCAGTGCTGTCCCTCCCCCGCTCCGGGCCACTTAAACTAATAAACTACCTTTGAGAGGAATGAAGAGAATACCTTGGAATGGCTAAAATCAGGAAGGGCAGGGTCTGGGCCCCTGCGCTGAATACTTGCCCTTTGGAGCCAACCTTCCGAAGATCGCCTCCCCTCGGCCCTCACTCACCCTGAAGCAGCCCACATGCCACTCCATTCCTTTGCACTTCTGAGGAATCTCTTGGGTTTTCGTCTAGAAGGGCTCTACCTACACTAGCCCCACTGAGCTGCAACACATGCCCTATTAAAGTAAAGATCCACTTTAATGTACTATAAATCTCCTGGGGATATATTTCTCTGGTAGTGTGGACCACAAGTAGCCTGCAAATCTCTTTGGGATGTTTGTTTTAATCCTGAGTAGTGTGGACAGACTGGTAAGTTTACAGAGAAAGCTGTATTGGTATGCAGAGCTGTTAACAACAAAGAGATTCAGAGGCTAACATCCAAAGCAGGCGGGCAGCAGAGAGCAGCACTCGGTAGAGTGGACCCACAGTGCCCACCACAAGCTGGCTTCTAGCAGTGATTGCTGGCAGTGGCAGTTGCAGCAGGTGCCCACGTCACTGTTGGCATCAGCGTTACCTGGCAACTTCAGAGCTGCTAGCAGAACTGCACTTTGCCAATCCACAGCCTCCTTCT
>NW_004524598.1:20393798-20400566 GCF_000260255.1 Octodon degus | reverse complement strand
GTATTTTGTCCCAGCAATGAGAGAAAAGTAACTGAGACAGCAAAAATATACATCAAGCATGCTTTCTAGGCAAAAGCTAATATAAAGTATTCTTCACATTGGCAATCTATGTGCAAGGCTTATCTTGTGACACAAATTGTGCTCTGCTGCTAACACTAAAGCTGTCATTTTTTAAGATGAAAGTGTTTATTAGGAAGTATGGAGCAGACTTACATACTGCATTCTACAGCTATGTATGTCTTTATTCATCAGTATTCGTGAGTGACACATAAGTCAAACTATAGACCCCTCCTGAAGAAATCGTTCCCAAAAAGGTGTTTGAAAGAACTGCCAAATGCTATTGAATTAATATAACTTCAATCTTAATTCTTTCCTATAGCATGAAAATTCATTAATTTCACATATCAGTGTTAGTATGCAAATAGTAATGAGTGCTATAACTCTTCATTGATGGTTTTTGCTTTAGCTACAGAAGAGTATCTTACAGTCTACTGTTCTGTTTCTGTTTATAATTCTACTTATTATTTTGAAAATGGATGTTATACATAAAGTAGGGAAGGCATAGCCTACTCTGCATTTCCCTTGTTAATTCCTTCTGCACTAGGTTGCTCTAGTTACAGTCATATTATTTTCATGAGTTAAAGGAAGAAAAACATAATTTTCAAAATTGAACACAGACTATTCAAATGCCTTTGCTCTATGGTTATTTCCTATCTCTTACTCTAAATGCTAACATTCGAAAGGATGTTTTTACCCCAGGTATGAGTCCAGTCTAGCATAATAAACTAAGGTATACTAAACAACTCTCATGAGTACTTTGTGTTTATTGCAACAACAGTCTTAAAAAGGGAGCTGGGGATATAGCTCAGGAGCACAGCACCTGCCTGGAAATTGTGAGGCCCTGAATTTGATTCCAAGTATAAAAAAAGTGTTAAAAAATACACCAAAAAGAAAAGAATTCAAATAAGTTGTATACTGATAAGATTTTATGTTGTAAGAAGTTTGAATTTGTGTAATACAAAATGAAAAATAGTATCTTTGTAAATCATTCTATAGTAATACATTAATTTTTCAAAATTCATAATATACTAATAAATACATAAAAGGATAAATGCAGTTCCTCTGGGATAAGAAAAAATCAAAGTATTATTAAAAGAATGATCAAAAAGAGAAGCTTTACTTGCAAGATGCCAGAGAGGTAGGTATAAGTTAAAATATGATGAAAAGAAAATGTGCATTGAAGGAGATAATGTGAAGGTATACCAAGCAGGACAGATTTACTCAGCTACAGAGCATTTAATAAAACAAAGTGGTGCCGAGGAGATAGCTTAGTGGAAGAAGTGCTTGCCTAGCAAGTGCAAGGTCCTGAGTTCAATCCCAGGTACCACTGAAAGAAAAAAAGAGTGTAAATAAAACAAAGTGGATGAAAAACATACCGACAAACGAAAGAATACATAAGAAAAGAAGTGTGTAGACAAAGTAAACAGAGACAAGGAAGCCAAATGTAAGCACCAGAAAAAGGGCAGAATGATAAAAGAATTTAAATATTGAAATAGGGTCAAAAATAGTAACACAGAGATGACTGTATTCCTTATGAAATGCCCTCAAAAGCAAGAGAAACTTATCCATTGTTCATGCAAAAATATCAGGGCTGGACGTTAGCTCAGTGGCGTAAGTGGCTCCTTGGCAAGTGCAAGGCCCTGAATTTGATTCCCAATACAAAAGCAACCAAACAAAAACAGACAACGTATCAGTTCCTGCTAAGAAACATAAAATAGTGAGGCATAAAATTATTCAAGAGTAGATCTAGTTCAAAGAGGAATTTTAAACCTCTTGCATATGTGCTCAGGGTTAGATGACCTCAGTCCACAAATGGCTAGAAGGCCACAGGTGTGGGGAATTAGGAGGTAGCAGACTAGTGGCAAATGAGAGGCAGTGGCCGCGATGCACTGGCTCCAGGGTAAGGAAGCCAATACCAGTTTTAGTGAAAGCAGAAAGAAGTACGATTCCAGTCGCCAGGAGCCAAGAGAAGTTCATGATTCTGTGTGCTCACTGTCTTTGAAACATTTAATTCCTTTCCTGTAGCCTCACTGCCAGGTCTGTAGAAGGCCCGGAGCTCTGACTCACATTGTTGTACATTCAGCTATGACTAATCAATAGGTGAATTCACTTTGAGTACAGTGCCCCCATGATCCATTTACTGTCTTAAAGCCTCACTTCTCAATACATGAGGCTTTGGGGGAGCAGTTTGATTTTTCTCCCACCTAGTAGAAAAATCTCCAGGAGAGCCGCAGCATTGCCTGTTCTACTCATTGCTACTTGTGTGGGTCAAATGCAGTGCCCGAGCCAGGGTTTCACTCAGTGTCACCATTTTTTGAATCAAACTATTGAAAGACTTGGATGAGGGAAAGAAGAAAAGAAAGAAGGAAGGGAAAGGGAAATATATACGTACATGCACAGGATAACTTGGATAATTGTACTGCTGATTTCTACTGGCCTATTAGAAGGAGAAGTTAATAAACTTTTTCCTTCATTTTATTTTTTATGAATTTTGCATGCTTGTATCTGTCAATCTGAACAACTAATTTGAAGACAAACATGTATGATATGACAAACCATTGTTGATTTCTTCTCATCTTGTTTAGTGAAATTGTGTATCATTTCTAATGTTTTCAATGATTATTTATTCTGTTTAAAAATAAAACAAGAATAAAAGACAGGCGGGCTAGAGATAATAACTTTAGGCTTGATCACCTGAGCTCTGGAGATGGGGAGAAGCTTATAGAGAAAACTGTGAGGAAAGCCGTCGAAAGGCTGTGCAAAACGGAGGAAAGGCAACACAAGGACGATACAGTTAGGTTTGTTAACCATGATATGCACTTACATGCCGGACCGTACACGAAGACCGCCATAGTTGTAAGAAAGGAGATAGCGTTTATCGATTAATTGCATAATGGTGGGGGAGAACAAAGAGCTCCTCTCATTCCCACACGCAGTGAGAGCCAGCTCGCCGCAAGTGGGGAGGGGCTGACAGCGCGCATTCAAGTGATTGTGCTGTCCAGGAAGGGAAGCACACACGGCGCCAGGGGAGGACTATGAAAGCCAAAGTTCACAGCAAGAGGCTGGAAGAAAAGTGGGCCGCGCAGAGAGCAGATTTAGAGGTAAAGAGAAAGCAAGCCACAGGAAGGAAGCACGGAACGACAGCATGCTTAGTGTGCCGAAGCTGCGCTGGCTTTGATGGTGAAAGGGCAACGCTACATGTGTATTTTCTCTGCCAGTCTGATGAGACGAGCTCTACGGCCGTGCATACGCCCTTGCTTCACCGTGCTACGTACCTCCGACGCTCCCGTCGTGGCACACTGCCAACCCCTTCCTGCTACCAAGTCTAGTGCAGTAGTGTCCATTGACAAAACTTTTTTCCGTCCCCAAACTCTCTCCAGATGTAGTAACTGGGCCCTTTAGGTTGAGTACCTAGGGCCTGCTGATAAGGCTCACATGGAAAATATCTCATCTAAAGCGGCAGTTTCCGAGGATTTATTGGAAGCTGAAATAGGGAGAAGATCTAATGCCACTGGAAACTGTTAGCCAAACCACTGCCCCCGAATGATGGCTAATCATGAAACTAATTACAAAATAAATGAAATAGAGAAGTCATCCTGAGCAGCAGAAACCATGAAATGGGCAACAATTCAGTTTTAAAGAATGATGAAGCAAGCTGAGAGGAAAATCATTTGAATCGTGGCATGAGGACTGAGAGGAAAAACACGCACTCAGAGGTGGGGTCATCCTGGGCTGCTCTGTGTTTTCGCTGGCTCATGTGGTGAACAGGGCAAAGGCTGGGCACACCGCACAGTCATGCAGAGAGCTGGCCACTGAGCGGACCCCTTTCTGCCCTGCTCCTGCAGCCCCCTTTTACCTGCTTCCTGTAAGCTAGAAGCAAGCGTCATATATGCACAAGACTTATCACAAGACATCTACAGACTGTGAACTGATACTCTTTCATACTGAACTTTAAACTTTTCCAAACTCCGAGTCATGTCTGCACATAGAATCAAATGCCCGCATATGCTTCACTTGAGCATACCATTGCCATTTTAAGGTGTGTGTGTGTGTGTGTGTGTGTGTGTGTATAGGGTCTCACTGTGCAGCTGGGACTCATAGTGATCCTCCTGATTTCAGCCTCCCCAGCACTGGGAGTGCAAGTGTGCACCACGACACCTGTACTCAGTCACCCGCTCAGCACGCCCAGGGATGGGGCCAGCATGGCATGTGGGGCCCCTGAGCTTGCCTAAGCAGGCACTTAGTCCACTGAGCCATCTCACTGACCCTGCCATTGTCATTTTAAATGCACCTGGAAAACACGGTTTTGCAGATCGCCTCTGGAGGACTCAGACACGTGCATGTGGACCACAGGATTATCTCTCAAGACTGCTGCATAAAGTGTAATAAAAACTTTACAGTAAAATCCCACCCTTCTTACCTTTTCAAATAAATGCACTTTTTGAAAAAGCAGAATTTCTTCTCAGACACAAGGGGCAAGAACAGAAAAGATCATTTTAATCAGGTTATTTGATTCTTTATTCATAGGGCTGGGTTCTCATGAGATTGAAGAGAAAGTGATAATGTAGCAATTGCGTGCGGGTTTCAGCTGTCCTTCTTATTCCTATTCCCTGTTATGAATAATGTTCAGCCAGTGGCTCATGGAGCATACTAAGGATATCAGAAGAAAATCACTCAACTTGTTTTGTACAAGTATCAATCTTATAGTGACTTGACCCTATTTGACATAAATTTGGGCGAATCCCTCCGAAATGGTACTAGCACTAAAACTGAGGCAGTATCTCCTCTCCTCCAGCTTGGAGAATTTCCAGTATCGCCACTTACCTACTTACCTTTGACCATGTGGAATTATGCTTTGTCCAGAGTATTGCAGCAGTGGTCCATAAGGGACTTTCTCAGAGCAATGGCATGAGAGGGGTGAAGGGGTTGGCAGGGGGATGGAGAGAGGGAAACAAGTAACAGAGCTTAAAGATAAACATTTCTTCTTTCTTGGGTTAAGCTCCAGATTCACAACAAAATGAAGAAGACCACACAGAGCAGTTCCCTCAACCTCACCTGTTTCCGAGTGAGAGCATCTGACTTGGATCTGTCACACACGAAGGCAACCCAGGGCGATGGACAAAGCGCACAGCCTTGGCACTTCTTTCCTCTCCATAAGTGCGAAGTTTGTCATGTGCTGCAAAACTTGCTTCATCTCTGTAAAACGGGGACAGCAGTAGTTCTACTTCATGGAAGTTAATATGAAAAGGGAATACTGAGAATATTGTCAGTACTAAGTATCTGACCCACAGGAAGTGCTACATACATTAAAGATATGCATGCAGTATGACTGAAATATGCAGCGAATGTATAAATAGAAGTTTATCCCAACAGAAGAACATTGCCATTGGGCTAGAAGTCCTTGTTCTGAACATTTTTGCAATGCTTGATAAAAGAAAGTAGTGAATGCTGTTGCTAAGTGCCATCCAACCAAGACAGGCTCTTAGAACTTCAGGATGTGGCCCCATCAGCCTTGTTCACTAGCTACGACACCTGCAGGCTTTTGACTTCTCCGTGAAGTCAAAATGACAACAAAAAGTAAACATTTTGAAGGGACTCAGGACACTGCAGAACCCATGAGGGCGTAGTTCATGTGAAAGGCCACATCCCAGTTTAGTATTTGTGCTGTCCGAGTGAGCGTGAAGAAGACGTCCTGAACTTTTTCAAAGTGTAGCAAGAATAATTGCCTCAAAGCCAGGGGGACATTTGGAGAATGATAAACAACAATATGGGGTTGGCAATATAGCTTGGTGGTCTAAGAACCTGCCTGGCAAGTGCAAGGACCTGGGTTTGATCCCCCGTACCACATGCCACCACACCAGGCCAGCCACTGAAACCAGGCGTGGCGGCACACACCTGTAATCGCAGTACAGGGGAGGCTAAGAGAGAAGGATCACTATGAGTCTGAGTTGCATAGCAAGATGCTGTACCAAACAAGCAAAAGATTTTTTAAAATATTTTTTAAGTTTAGACATTTATTATATTTTCAAATTATACCACATATGTTAATGTATTTTCACACACAATTGTATATTCCAATATTTATACATTTACACATGCATTACATATATCATGTGTACATGCGTCTTTATATGTATATGTGTGTTTATGTGTGTATGTGTGTACAGATGCAGGTCAAGTATCTCTGGGTATCCAAAAGTAGGCACTGAAGTAGGATCAGCTGTGAAAAATCTGATTTTGGCAGGTTTCATTCCAACCATAAATAAATATTCTTCAAAGAAAAAGAATTTCTAGGCTAAATATACAACTCTGTTCTCTTAATTCAATGAATAGAAAGGTTTGTTCTAATAGCATTTGAGACAGGATAACAGGTCTACATCTTACACAATGAATAACCACTAAGACAACAATATGCAATGTATTAATTATTGAAAATGTGTTAGTAATTTTTTGTGAAACTGTCTCATTGCTATTTGGTTCTCAATAAATTTTTTTTTATTTTTTTCTCCATAATTTTATTGAGAAACAAATAGCAATGAGACAGTTTCAAACCAAATTGGTAGGACAGTTTCAATAATAAACACATTGCATACATTCTTCCTAGTGGTTAATTGCTGTACAAGATGCGGACTTGATATCCTATTTACAAACACCATTAGAACAAATCCCTCTATTCATTAAGAGAATGTAACTATATATCTATCCTAA
>NW_004524598.1:20391851-20392560 GCF_000260255.1 Octodon degus | reverse complement strand
ACAAAGATTTTAACGCAGAGGTGGGAACGCCTGTCAGGATTTGGCCGGATTGAGGCATAGTTTTGGGGATGCATCTTACGAGATAACGGCATGGCAAAGCAACCCTGGGCAGATACCTGGACCCAGAACAGAACCTAGTAAAGTGTTTCCTGGGCTTATAATTTAGGCAGAGTATGTTTTAAGAACATGGTGGTCCAATATGGTGAAGAAAAGAACAATTTGGGAGTTGGGTGACGGGAGCAGTGAACAAATAAGAGGGAAATGGTGTCATTTGTAGAGGACAGAGTAGAGTGTAAGCCTTCCGAGAACATCAGATCAGCTCCTGACAGGCCAAACGTTGCCCAGGGACGTGAATAGGCCCAACAGAAGCATGGGACTTGAGCACAAATTATATTTTTAAAATTTCCTAAGTCCTATAGACAAGAATCATGAAGTGGAAAGTTGATCTCAAGTAACTCCAGGCCTGGAAAGTTCAAGACTCAGAGGATAAGACAGCAGTAAGGAATGTCATCTAATTAACACACCTGATGGGTGTGTGCAGGGGTCATGGATTGTGTCGAGGTGTCCCCCAAAGCCTCATGTGGTCCCTGGGGCAGGTTCCTGGATTTTGTCATTAATTCACAATCCAGTGCTAGGATTACGGGCGTGAGTGCTACACCCAGCCTGGGGCTGATTGCCTGAATGCAACTGCCCTTGTTACTGTTGCTCT
>NW_004524598.1:20375452-20382156 GCF_000260255.1 Octodon degus | reverse complement strand
AGCAAAATATTCTAAAAGAGTTCAGTAGTCCATAATAGAATTGGGTCTTCCACTTCACTGGCAATGTCAGAAATTGTTGACCTGAGTCCCCCTCAATAAAAATATTTTTAAAAAGGATTTCTTCTAAGCTGGGCCATATGATTTCTCTCAACATTTTCTTGGGGGAAGAAAATGGGAAACAAACTATTGCCGAAACATATTCAAAACTACATGACACAATAGGCACAGGGTGAACACTTTTCAAAAGGTATCTAATTTCAACAACTTTGCAATTGAACATACAGCCCCAGTCCACAAATGAAGATCTGAAGACAACAGATGCTGATCTATTTGCCCCAAATCATACATGAAGTAAGTGCTGAGACTGTGATTTGAATCACATCTATTTGACTAAAATTCAAAACCCTTCATCTGTCCTTACAAATCTTAAGATGTGTATGTTAAAATTAATATAGTTATTCTTCTGATCTTGTTCAAGACTAATTTTATTGTGGAGTTTAGATCTTAACTCCTAGAGTCTTTTCATCATGCCTTGTGTAACCAACCAAGTGACAAGCCCTGCTCCTTGGACTGGCACTGTCCTATCCTGGGAAGCCAATGCTGCCATGGGAAACGCTGGACCTGCGTAGTCCATGCCTGCCTTTTAAAGCAAATATCTGCACCACTAAAACCTCAAACATATTGCGTTGATCACAGACAAACATTTTGCTAGGGTTACTGAATTTTAGCCTCACAACAACTCCTATGATGTCGGAATCAGTGCCTTCAGTCCATAACATAATGATGATGATGATGATGATGATGATGATGATGATGATGATGATAATAATAATAATAATAATAATAGGCAAATGGTCACACTATGGAAAATTAAGCCAAGCAGACCCAAAAATTGTGGTAGCAGCATTTGAATTTTCCAGTAAGAGAGACCCCAGGATTCCCTGTCCCTACTCTTGCGCTAGTCCACAAGAAATGACCAAACACCAAAGCCAGCACTCAATACAGGTAATGTCACTGGAGTTTACATAAGCAGAGAAGTCCTAAGGACAGAGAATTCAGGAAGAATTTGTTGGCCATGCATAAATGGACCCACAGTTCCCGGTACCCATATTTACGCTTAGAGCTTAGGTGGCCCGGAGGACAATGCCAATCTTTCACAGAATGCAAAAGAAGTCAGAGCCTGTTTCACAGGGGTTCATAAACTTTGGGCTTGTCATTCACTTGGGGTCTTAGAAGCTACCAGCGCAGAATAAAAGCAGTGTTCCTAGCTGTCATTATGATAGTGCTTTCAGAATGATTAAACACTTAACATTGCACGTGACATAAAGTACACTTCAAAATCACATATGACCTAAAGTGAAAACGCAGCTATATCCAGGGAACTTCCGTAGTAAAAGCTTTTTGGGTGAGTCTCTGGCTCAGACTTGACCTCTGAAGCCTTTTCTGCTTCTTCCTTTCCAGATAGAAAGTCACCCTGATTTTAAGATAACTTGCCTTTCATCAGATATACAAAGTAAAGTTCCAGCTCGGTGCAGTTTGCAATAGAACTTTCTCCTCACATCCGTCTGCCCCCGAAATGCAGTCTTCTTGGCTCCTGAGGGAGAGCAGAGCGGTTTCTTTTCGTGGCCATGAACAAAGGCAGGGGCTGCTCAGGCAGTAACATAAGGGTATTTGGGAAAACAACTCCACTAACTAGAGAACATCTTGTTTACTACTTAGCGCTACGTGATGAAGACAGACTTCATCCTGGAGTTTGCGAGGTCTACTTTCCGCCACCATTTCCATCTGTTATTTGGCTGTGATGTTGACAGCAACTCAGATGGCTAAGTGCTCATCCGGGGCTTCGACACGAGAGTGCGTCTGTTAGCCCACGAGTTCTGAACAGTCGATCACAGACTCCATTTCTTGGATGCCAACAAAGAGTTTCATAGTTTTGTCATAGTTAACAAAGAAAAGCTTTCTTTTTTTCAAGAAGGAAGAAAATAGCCCATCTTCCCTCTTCAAGCGGTAACTAATACTCATATTCTCTAGCACTAAGTCACTATGGCTGCCTCATCCAGATATATTAGAACTGAATAAAATGTATTTTATGTAATATTTACTTATTTGTGGAATTCCAGATCTACATATAGATTTATAGATCAGGATGATGCACACACAAAGTGACACATACACACACACACACACACACACACACACACACACACACTGACATAACTGAAGGGCTATTCATCAAACTGCTCACTATGTGTTTGCTGCAGCTGTATTTAGTTGCTAAGATTATGAGTTGTTTTCTTCACTTTATATAATACTGTTTTCTAGCTTTTCTGCAATGTTTATGTATTTCTTATGAAACAACTAAAACATTTTTATAAATGTAAATTAAATACCTACTTGAGTATCTATCTCTAACAAAGTTACAAAAGATGAACAGAAATAAAGGCCTGTTCCTAGGTCATTTTATGACCTTAATGGCTTTGAAGCCAAGTCAAACATAGTCTGCCCAGTTGAATCCAACCCTGACTTGCTGTTTCTCTGGATGCATGTCCCTGGGGAGTTCACCAGCTGTGCTACCCTGTGCCGTAGCCGCTAGCTGCGTGTGGTACTCGGGACGGATGCTGGAAATTGAACCCAAGCCCTCATACTTAGCAGGCAGACACTGCACCGTGGAGCTCAATCCCTAGCCGTACATGCGGTGTTAGATGTTAAACTTTATTTAAATACAATTGAACTTCAGTTAGCTGCTTGGTGGTAGCCGCACATGGTGCCACACAGATAGCACAGAAGCAGAGATCCCAGTGTCGCTAGCGTCCAGAAGGATCTCGATGCTCAGCTGCAGAGTGAGCGCAGCACTGCAGTCAGCCACCTGCAGACCTCGAGAGTGAAGCCTTCCACCATCCCTACGAACTAGAGAGTGTGGCTCTGCCTCTACTTGCTCTGTCATGCTGCATCTGGTTCAGAGAAGGCAATCAGAAGTGTCTTCGAGGGAAAGTGTGGTCTTCACAGCACTGTACCAGAGATCCACTCTGAAGAGTCTCTGGGAAGCTATAGAACATAAGAAAAGGCAACGACAGGAATCACAGACTCCACTGGAAGTGTACACCATCAGCCAATGTACCCAAGTGTACCCATCAGGGATCTAGTGCCTTTCCAAATGACTCGGTCACCGATTTTAGAGGGACACAATGGCAGAAGCCCTTCATTGCATCCACGTAGCAAAATACAAAGTTATCTAGCTTGAGGAGTTGTCTCAGGCAGTGCTGGAGCTGTGCTAAGTGCAGGCCATGCGAATGTCCTCAGAGAGGGCTAAGGAGGCCTGGCACAGACAGGAGAATGTTCCTCTCTGAGCTCGGAGGCAACCAGGCATTAAGTACCTAATTCCAGTTCAGCTTGTTTTACGTCATGTGTCCTTGACCTGCTTAGACTCTTGCCACACAGTGTGTGGTTCTTGGACCCACAACATCAGCATCACCTGGCAATTAAGAAATGCAGAGTTCCAGGCCTCTCCTCACATCTAGAGGACCAGAGTGGTTTGGCCAAGATCCCATCAAAACCATATTTACATGAAGATCAAGACTCATGATTTTTCTCCTTCCCATTTGACTTTGAATTTCTAGAATTTAGAAGAGACAAATCTTTCCATTAGATTTTGTGCCATCTAATACGTCTGGCAAACAGCATGCATCTGATTCAGAGAAAATAATCAGAAGTATCTTCAGAGGATAATGTGGCTAGCACATTAATGGTTTGATAAACACTTTTTGATCAATTGAAAATCTGAGAACTGTCTTTCAAAACAAATTGCCCACTGGACTTTGAATGAGTCATTGAAACATCCCACAGAAATAGTGTGCTCATCTTAGTGTTTCTCTTTGGCTTAAAATGCAAAACAAAGAGGTTATCATATACTAATACTAATAAGCAAATAATAAACCCTGCTGGTTCTTTTGTTCCTTGCACTGCTATCTAAAGGGCAATCACTTTCAGGAGCTTTTATTGGATAGCTTGAGAAGAATCATGCCCTAATTATACTTTTCCTTTTTATTTGCCTCTGAGAGGAAACACACCAGATGAAGCAGTCTGGGACTCTACGGTTTGTTCAGCTATATTAAATGCTTCTAACTGCTGACTTTTATCGTTCTTAACAAGTCAAGACCAGACTGAATGTCTTTGAAGATAATTGTTTTTATTCATTTCCCTTCTGTATTGCTAAAATGGAGGTAGTATGTAAATTAAGGAAAGAGATTCCAATTCGATTTTCCCCCAGACCTCTGCTGGTCCTCACAAAGAGGCAGAACCAAATCTCCCTTGCTTAGGTTGTTCCTTTATTTTTGAACTAGGGATTGAACTCAGGCCTTTGCACTTGCCAGGAGAGCACTTATTCCACTGAGCATCTCCCCGGCCCCGATCTTATTCCTTATCTCCCCATTTGATGAGTTCCGTATTCTTCAAAGTGATGGCTGTGCCACTGAGGGGCCTAAGTAACCTGTGCAAGGAATCCATGGCTTAAAGTGGACTACTGGAATATGTGGGAATATTTTGCTGAATTCACGCACCTACAATATTTAAATGACAATGGAATGCCCTTCTTTGACAAAACCAACCGAAAAAGGGGATACAAATGAACAAGCATTTTGTATCTGAATACTCAAAATAGTTAGGATAGATATACAACTGCATTCTCTATATCAAAGAATAGAGAGATATGTTCTAATAGTGTTTGTGGACAGGAAATCATGTCTTCATCTTGTACAATAAATAACCACTGAGACAACAAAATGCAATGTATTATTTATTGAAGCTGTGCTAGTAATCGGTTCTGAAACTGTCTCATTGCTATTTGTTTCTCAATAAAATTATATAAAAGAAAATAAAGTGGTGCTGCTGTGTGTCTATGTGCCTAACATGCTATTCCTACCAAGGCACCAACAACGCCATGTGAGGGTCCTGTCACGAGTTACTGGCATCCAGAGCTGATCTTCTGTGTCTTATTCTCAAACCTACCATTTGTTTGTGTTTTGAGCTTGGGATAGAGAAATAAAGCCATGGTGCTAGACTGAGACCTAGAGCCTCGCCTTCCATAGAAGATTTGACAATGCTGGAGATATTTTTTTACTATAGTGACAGCAGGAGAGAAGAAGCTGCTGGTATCCAGTGCAGAGATAGGGCTACAGCTAACCAGGCTGTCACATACAAGACACCACACGTGCACGTGCATGTGTGTACACACACACACACACACACACACACACACACACACACTCACACGAATGATTTGGCCCAAAACCTTGTCCTGTCATCAGCAGTATTATTTAGCACTGACATGCCCCAACATGGACCCTATTCTTCCGAAACTCTGGTGTCTCTGAACCGTGGGTTCCCCAACCCAACAGGCACGAGTACCCTGAGCTCCCACTTGGTGCTAAAGTTGCTTCTGGTTCTGTGGAAAACACCAAAGTGTGCAGCACAGTCTTTTATTTATTCTTCCAGAAACTAGAATAAAATATCCGAGTCTAGTAGGACAACTGCTCATCGATCCCTTCCGGTAATTTTCTACTGCCTCCCAACATGGTGCCCTGTCTAATGACGATGACGCCCTGTCCCCCTGGGATGCCACTTTTCATTCACATTCACTCCCTCATTCTGAAGGAGCAGCAATTTGCCACCAAATGGTTATTAGCCTTTTTCCCTTTAAGAGACTAAGAAGGAAAAAAGCCCACAGGATAATTTTAAAAGTTGTTGCTCCAGTTTTTCTCCAACTTTAGAAATCTCTGTTGGCTTTTAATTAAGAACTTGCATTTAGACTGTGAGATGAACCAGATTTGAAAGATTGTTTTTTTCTCTCCTCTCTCTGTCTCTCTGTCTCTCCCTTTCTCTCTCTTTTAATGAAATGACACTCATGTCCCTAGGAGGAGTTTTCCCCAGATGCTCATTGTTCTGCTAAAGATGACCTGCATGGGCATCTGTGGAGGTAGCCAACTTTGATCGGGGTGGGAGGCCAGGGTTGACATACTGTGCCTTCCATCTGAGGAAGTAGGAAATAAACGCCCTCCAGACACGGAGTTCAGATCCTCACAACTTCCACGTGGAATGGCCTGGAGGTGCTAAGTTAGAGTTCCTAAGAGCAACAGCGGGAGCTATGACATAAGCCCCCGAATGTGCCCCCGATCTGACTGGGTCTGTCAGCTGTTTCTGAAACCTTCAAGGCACATTTTAGCCCTCTCCTCCTTCTCCCTTGGCCTTGGAAACTTAATGCATATTCAAAAGGCTCCATTCTAAAGTATGCCAAAGTACACCGTTCTCTTAGCTCTTCAGCACCTGTGTTGTGAGACCCTTAGACAGTAACTTATTTGTTTATTTTTGCTGATCCGTTTGTCTCAGCTACACTGAGAGCAGGCCCTTGGGATATATTCATTCATGACTAAAATTCATAAGTTTGTTAATGAAAGAGAACTTAAAATGTATCAAATATAACTTGCTAGTTGATAATAAAGTAAACCAAACCAGGATCCAGAGAGATAATGAACATACACACATGAACACACACACACACACACACACACACACACACACACACACGCTTAATGATTGAGCTGGAGCAAGGATGTCAATGCTGCTGCATTGGTCTGGGCATCGATTTTGAAGGATGAAGAAAAGATGGCGTTTCTGAAGGCATGTGCTACACTATCAGGAAGAGATCTAAG
>NW_004524598.1:20366663-20371374 GCF_000260255.1 Octodon degus | reverse complement strand
GGGCCTGCGCTCCGGGTCTGTTTAGGATCCCGCGGCCCTGGTCGTCTCACTCACTCGCCGGGCCTGCGCTCTGGGTCTGTTCAGGATCCCGCGGCCTGTATGTATTTTAAGAACATTTGTTTTTTATTTTAAATTTTCATGGGCTGCTGGTCCTTCACAGGTGTCAGCCTTTACCCAACTCGACTAATACTCCAATACATCAGCTAAGAGCACAAAAGCAACAGTCCCAGTTTCTGCAAGCTGCACCCTCCCTCAGGACGTCCTGGATTCAGGTCAGGACGTCCTGGATTCAGGGTCAGGCTTTGCAGGTCCTTCTGCAAAGCTGTGCTTGATTCTCTCAATTTCTTTCTCAAAAGCCACCTTCTCATACTTCATTCTTCTCAGTAATACTCATCATCATCTAGCATATAAAACATGCTATTAATTTATGAGTGTTCACTACAGCTTTATTTCTAACAACTAAGCAAAGTAAACAATTAAGGTACCTCGAAGCATTAAGAAATCAATGGAATTATCGATACAATGGGATACTATTAATAAAAGTAAGCATCATACACACAATGTATTCATTTTCAGTTGATGCCATCATAAATGATCACAAACTTAGCAATTTTTAACAAGACAAATTTAGTTTTGTGTAGTACCATTTTAGATACATTTTCCGTCTCTGTTCTACTATCTGTCCCAGTCCACACCAAAACAGTGTTAACTCTGTCCACACACGTATTTGTCTCTTTGTGTGTGTTTATACTGTATGGTCCTCAGAACAACAATGCCTGACATATAATTGATGCTCAGGGATACATCCGAGTGACAAGGCTCTTATATCAACTGTAATTTTTCATGAATGCTTGATACAGATGAAAAATAAAATATTTTTTCAGTTTGAAACAGGAAGCAACCAAAGCTATTTTTTGATGTACCACTTTTCCAGACCAGAGAGTGATAGTAACAGATTTGGATTGGGAAAATAAGATAGCTAGTGAATTCTCTACTCCTAATAAAAATAAAGGCAAATACAACGCACAGAAGTGCTGATGCCCACAGAGCAGCTAGAAGGGTTTTGTCAGTATCAATACTTAGGCATCTTCTTCCAATCAGTGTGGAGTTGTCAATCACTCAAAGTCTCTTACAGTCACGTTGCCTAACTCAATTCCTATAACAGAAGATCTAAATTGGATGAGGGTCTACAAATGACAACACTTCCAGGGCTGGTGAGATAGTTCAGTGGAATAAGTGCTTGTCTGACATGTGCAAGGACTTGAGTTTGAATCCTGGTACCAGAAAAACAAAAAAATGTGATAGCTCATCAGACTAAGTGTCTGCTTTGGCAAGTGCAGGGGCCAGGGTGCCAACCCCAGTACTACATGCTGTGCTAGCCCTGCCCCCGGATCCGCTGTCCAGGCATGGTGGTGTACACCTGTAATCCCAGCGCTGGGGAGCCTAAAAGTAGGAGGATCACTATTAGTCCGAGCTGCATAGTGAGACCCTGTACTAAATACATAAATAAACACATAAATAAATAAACAAGCAAAGAATCTTCCAGAATGGAGAAGACAGAGCTAAAAATTACTCATCAATGGTTTTTGATTCATACGTGTGACAGCACCATGGCAATATGGTTCTATGTAACAATTTACATGTGCAAAGCTCTAGAACATCCAGACTGTTTCCGTCCCTGATGGGTTGATCCACTGACCCATGCTCAGCCCGGGACCAATGACCTTTGCCACTGACAAGACCTGAGAAGTGCACAGAAGTGGCACTAGCTCTAGTATACACTGTCACAGTGGTAGGATGAAATAGACAACACCTGGAGCTTGGAGGAGAGCTTAGGCTCACGGTACCAGAAGGTTCAGTTCCTGGGTATGCACTCCATGGCAAAGAGTACTTGACAGAACTGGATAGTGAGAAAAGCTTCTCAATTTACAGCATCCAGCAGGCAGAGAGAGAAGCTAGGAGTCAAAGATAGAAATGCAGCCTCAGGTCAATCTCCCAGTGATCCATCTGCTCCAATCAGGCCCACTCCTAGCACCACATTCAACCACTAACGCATCCACTGATCACTTTATGGGTGAGGAGAGCATCCCCCGGATTCAGTCCCACAAGTCCTGCCTCGGAGGACAGGAGACTCCTGGGAGACACTGTAAATTTGCACTCTAATGCTATATCAACAATAGCAGAACTGGGCAGGTCAAAGCCCCAATCTATCTACAATAGGCCCAAGGTCACTTGCAACATCCAAAGCTATTACAAATGGTGCTGTTACTACAGCTTCTCTGCTGAAGCTCAGATTCACTAAGCAGGACTCTAAGGATAAGCCTCAGTGTGTTACTGATCACCACAGCCTTAGAATCTGAAAGGTATTTGGGAACTGGTTCCCTTTACAGAACTAATCACCCAGACTGCCTGTGCACAGTGAGCTTAAATTAAACCAGTCAATGAATCAATTTAGCCTGCTACAAATTTAGTTTCTATTATCAATTTGAAACCAGTGATGATTGTAGGGAAAGTATTCTCTTCCTATCTGTGTGGCACAGAAATAACCCTTTATTCACATGAGAAAGTTGTCCAGGTAGCCCAAGGAGAAAAAGAAGTAAGGTTTTAAGGATGTTTTATACAGAAGTGTGGTCCCTAGTCCAGGGGCCTTGAAGAAACTTCTGGTCTCTGTTCCACTTCATGTTTTCCAGATCTGTTCCAAGTATTGCGTAGTCTGCGTTGGTGGTATAGTGCTAAGCATAGCTGCCTTCCAAGTATTGAGTAGACTTTATGCCAGTAAATTTCCACTACTGACTGTAAGTGAACAGATACAATGCAGAGGTCAGTTGCATATTCCTATTCCACCGAGTTTCTCTTATCGAGAGACTGTTCTCTTTGACCTTTCACAGCTCCTGACCCATCATCTGGATCAGCGATGACACTTCCCCTTAGGATGGCAATCTTTACCCAAGATCCCAACTGAATATACTCAACTAGGAAAAAGAGAAAGAGGGCATATGTGTTACAACTCAAGCACACATCTGCATTCTACAATCCGGGTTCACTTCATCAGAGGAAGTTATAAAAATCAAACAGTAGCCTCCTTGAATGGTATATTTTGTTGTTCATAATAAAAATCAAGAGCTACACACTGAGAACCGTTGCAGATTTTTTCAGCAAATGATCTGCATCTGCCATTCTGTAGCCGCAGCTAAAGTCAGCCATTAGAGCTGTTCCAGTGAAGTCAACCAAATCATCGCAACAAGCACAATTATTGTGTAGAAACACATTAACACTCCCCATTTTTCATTTCCATCAGGGGGTAAAAAACTGTTCTATCTTTATTTCTAATAGATGAAAATTGAACTAAAACTGGGAAGTAATAATACTAAATAGTAGTGCTTATTGTGATTATGAAAAATAATTATTCTAGGATAAATAAATGTGGGCTATATAAAGGGTCCTTTTCCGTTTTCCCTAGAAAAGTGCCATAAATCACATAGCTCTTAATAATTTAATAAATTCAGGCAAACCTTCAAGATAATACCAGAGACGGGTCTTCAGATTTTACTAAAAATTCAGTTCAAGTCCTGCCTGGGCAACTTATTGACTCTGGAATACTTTGTCTCAAAATTTAAGAAGAGTTGGAGGTGGAGCTCAGGGCTATGACCCTGGATTCAAATTCAATCCCTCAGCCCACCAACACAAGAAAGAAAGAAAAAAATCGACTAGTTTTCCTAGAAGTTCCTTTCAAAAAAAGTATGATCTTTTGTTTCTCCTTCAATATGACAGTTTTTAATTTATCCTGTTAAAAAGGTAGAAGCTGCTGAAGTGATAGAACTTCTCACCAATATATGTACATACTATTATCGAGGGCAAGGAAACGCGTACTTCTCAGCACCATTTCAGTAGGTCTACTCACTGATCAAATAAACCCATGAAGCTCACCAACTTTCACTGAAAAGATTAGCTTTGTTTGGTCTGCAAACACTATAATAATGCTGTCTTTTATGTGACACTTGCATCAGAAATAACTATCTTGATATGCTATGTTGTATTATATTAACTATAATAAGGATTTGGGAAATGTTTTGGTCTCCAGTGACCTAAATGCACATTTTTTAAAATTAGTTTGGAAGGTTGACATCTTTTGTTTGATTATAGACCCTGCTCCATCTTTAGAGTCTTCTAGGAAAATCAAAATCTTCCTGAAGATCCACGTATGATATGGAGCAATTAAGGAAGAAAATGGCTCATGAGAGTATAAAATTTAATAAATCTGGAATATGTGAAAGAATGAATCAAATTGAGTGGGAGACTTCCAGAACTGACTTTGGCGCTGCCATCCAGAGTCTCGGTTTTGTGGCCACGCCCAAATGATCGATGCCAGCCCAACAGCCTGAGCTGCAGTGCTGTGCAGCTAACGTGAAATGGGGAGTCTAAGAATCGGGGCAAGGAATTCTAGGTTAACAAACAATGAGCTTTTTAATGTAAAATATGGAGTTTTCTCTTATAAGCTGTATGACTATCTCATATTTTAGTTTTTGTACAGACATATCTCTATGCTGAGTTCCTTAAAATCTCTGATGATTATCTCTTTCCTCTCTATTTCTTTTTCTCTACAGACTCTACTAGCTTGTTCAGTCAGACAAATATGATTTTGGTACATTGAGCTCTTTGTATATCCCATTCGACTAGCTTTAAGCCATTGTGAATTTTATTTTACCTTTTT
>NW_004524598.1:20353346-20366563 GCF_000260255.1 Octodon degus | reverse complement strand
AGAGAGAGAGAGAGAGAGAGAGAGAGAGAGAGAGAGAGAGAGAGAGAGAGGATGTTTAAGACCTCATTTCTTCCACAGAGCTGTGAACGTTGGACATTCCAGCGTGTGCCACCAGCCCCTAGTGTAGCGTGGTAGTTGGTTCACGCAGGCTTTAAGGAGCCATCTGTGCGCCCAGCACGGCTCTGCCCTATAACTGTCTCCAAGTGGCTCAAGATTGGCCCTAGTGGAGCACCTCACACCACCAAGGTCAGCCACAGTCAAACCCAGGGTGCTGTTTCCCGGAGAGCTGGTCCTCAAAACGTTTACTGGGATACCATCGGAGGAACCGACACGTGCCGGCTCGTGGAAAGAAGGTGCAGCCTAAACACTTGCACAGAGGGCACACTACGCCGTCTGCAGGAGGTGTGTGCACCTTCAGACCCTCATGTTCTGTGAAGCACATCAGACACACAAGTCTAAATGCTGCATGGCCTCTCGTTCATGAGAATTCTAAAGCAGCAAAATAGAAGTGAGACAGCAGAAAGTAGAGCGATAGATCGTTTACAAAAAAGAACGGAGGAAACCAAGAGCTGGGGTACAGAGGGAGGGGCGGGAGGGAACAGGGATGACAGCAAATGCAGGCTGCGGAGGGCGTGACCACATGTGCCCGCTCCTCCCAGGGAGCATCTGGAGCATCGTCGACATGTGCTGCAATTTCTCAGGTTCCAGGCCAAAATACAAAATGTAATTTTGAAAATTGAAGCGAAGATACATTCAAGCTTTTGAACAGGTGAAAAGAAAACGCCACCTTGCCAATTCTGAACTGCTACTACTTCAAGACTTTTGTGTTTATAAAAATTGAAATTGAGACTATATTTCTTAGAGTTGAGGATAACTGACATAGTACTCTGTGAACTGTTAAGCTAAGAGGAAAAGAGAAAAATACATAATTGTGTCCACCAAGCAATACTTTAACATTACTCGAGCAGAAGGCCGAGGCTCCACTTCTGTGGTTTTCTGAGTAGCGGTGCACACGGCCAATCACAGCTCATGTTCTACTAGAAGTTTTAACCACCAAAAAACTTTTAAATGTTTCTTTAAGAATCCGAGAGGATTTGTGCTCAAAGAACAGCGTACACATGAAGAACCACATGACAGGAGCCCAGCAGTCTCAGGCCTAATTCATGAAGGATATATAATATTTACAAGTCCTATATATGTTATTGCCAATTACTTCTGTTTTTGCAGATCTCTCTGAAATCAGTATGGTTCTCTTATGATTGACTTCAGTTATAGTTTTCATGGTAAAAAGTTTCACTTTTACGTAGCAACCAGAACCATTGCTAGAGTACTATATATGATAATCTGATTGTTCCCTTTGCTCTCGTATACCTGCCTTATAAAATGGAACACGAGTCATACTAAATCTTTATTAAAAAGAGACCAAAGGTCAGTTAGCATTAGTACGAGTAAGGGCTTTAAAAGTGACAATATAAAGTAGTTTTGTTTTATATACTGGGGCTGTGAATGCAAGCAACATGTTTTCCACCACCTTATTGAGATATAATTCACAAACCCTATATTTAATTCATTTAAAGTGTACAATTTAATCGCATTTGGTGTATTCAGGCAGTATTTCATCCATTACCACAGTTAATTTTAGGACACGTCAATTACCTCAAAGACCAGCCCACAGCTGGGCATGGTAGCACGCCCCTATAATCCTAGCTCTAGAGGAGGCTAACGCAGGAAGATCGCAACTTTGCGCACAACTTGCAAAATTCAGTGGCTTAATGAAATACTGTCTCAAAAAAAATTTATAAAAGAAACCCACATCTTTTTGCCATGCTTTCCTGACCCCAAAACAATGCCCCCCTCTACAAGCCCCAGTGCTCTTCTTTTTTACTTTCTGTCTTTAAACAATTTGCCCTGCTGTGGGCACTGCACAGATGGAATCCTGGCTTCCTTCATTCAGCATCATGTTTTCAAGGTTCATTCCAGCGCGTGTCAATGCGCATTTCTTTGTGGTGACAAACGACATTCCATTATCATCAGTTTTGATTAGCCATTTGCCAGTCAATAGCATCATGTTGGCTCTATTTTTTGACTGCTATGGACATTCACACTCACGATCACTATTGTGTGCAGACATGTTTTCATTTGTCTTTAGTAAGAGAGTTCCCGGATCACATAAATAAATTTGCTGGGCCACATGGCAATTCTGTGTTTAACCTGTTGGGGAATTGCCAGGCTGTATTTCAAAGGAAGGACACCATTCTGTACTTTACCACTGACAACACTCTTACTCAACCTCAGCACCCAGAGAAACTATGGAGTTCCTGGCCAGCCCGTCGACCCTTTAATATTCCTTTCACTTTGTCTATCCACTTGTATGTATCTGTAAGTT
Source organism: Octodon degus (assembly GCF_000260255.1). Taxonomy (NCBI): domain Eukaryota; kingdom Metazoa; phylum Chordata; class Mammalia; order Rodentia; family Octodontidae; genus Octodon; species Octodon degus. Next base: position 20,364,177 of record NW_004524598.1, on the reverse strand, counting down.
TCTCATTATGCAAGCAAGTCAGCTAACATCGACTCCTCTGCTGTAATGCTTTTGGCTTTCCAGTCTGAAATATTCAATTTGTGGCAGCAGGCAAGGCTAAGGACTGAACACAAGGCTTCATGCACAGGAGGCAAAGTGCTCCATCACCGTTCTCCTTCTCTAGCTCTCAATGTTGGAAAGAACCTTTGTCTTGAATACCACAGAGGAGACTGTTGCCACCATTACTGAGGTCTGATGTTGCTCAGACAAATTCACCCGCAGCTGCTGGAGCCAGGCAAAGGTGCCTCACGTGGCGTTTAGGGAACAGAAAAATGTCAGTCTGGTCGTTTTAGAATCACAGTCAAGTAGAACTACATCCTTCTAGAGTAGATTAAGAGAAGGAGTTTGGGAAGCCAGATGGCAAGGGGTAGGTCAGCAAACCAAAACTCACATTAATCACAAGTGCAGCTTGGATATTTGGTATTTTCGTAGGCTGCTTCTGCTGGGGATGGATCACAGCTGCGGTACCGACCCTGCGTCTCAGGGAGGTGGCTGCATGGGCACCGTCTTCCCACTTTGTGCAATTATTCTCCTGCCCCGCGTTCGTGTGCCACCTGCAGTTATTGCTGATGGGCAAAATTTTGGGACAAGTTACAAAAAAATTCCAGAGGAGCATATACAAGAAAGAAAAAAGGTCTTTATTTTCTTTTGGAAAAGCCAGATATATCAAGCAATATTTGCTTTCTTCAGATGTCTCAAAGCCAAAACAAATGACTCATTTCAGAACAGTGAAGTTGGCACAGTGTTGTCCACAGGGACCCTCAGATCTCCACCAAAGCTACGTGCTTCTGCCTGCATTCTCTCCTGCCAGCCTGAAGCTGATGCCTACAGCGCTTCATCTTCTCTTCTCTTGCCTCCTTATGATGACTTCTGTGCAATCAGACCTTCTTAATATTTTGTAAATGAAAGAATTTTTAAGTGCAAAGGAAGGTGACAATACTTTAAACACAAGTACATTTTAAATGTGCATCAGGAGGACCCTTGGGAGGCACCACCACTACAGCACATGAATCCTGCTCTTGCTAGCCAACCCCTCCCTGCCCAGCGCCCAAAGATGACACATTTGGAAAGCAGTACCCCAGCCCCACATGACATGGCCACTCTATGGCGTATGAGCAGGAAATAAAAAATGCCTCATGCCCCTGACCTGGGAGGAAATGACTTTGGATGGGCTCTAGTGAATCATTTTCCTATATCATTTGTTCAAGCTCTTGACACCAATATAACTACAGGTCAGAATTTGGGGAAATATTCTGGGGTCAGAAAGATTAGAGCATCAGTTCTTCCCATTGAACTCTGGGTGCACATAGGGCACCCGTGAAACTTTCCGTGAAAGTGAAACTCTAGCTTCCCAGGAAGTGCCCTTGGCACTTTAATCTACAAAATTTCCAAAGCAGTGCAGAGGGGTAACAAATCAAACCCAATCCCATGAGCTTCCTAGTTAATTTCAGAAGCTGTTTTTGCACCTGTCTTTTTTTTTTTTATGATGATAAATCTCTTCCTATAAGAACAAGCCTAAGAATGTGAGGTTTTGAAATATTGTTCCAGTTTTTCTAGTGGGTTTCCCAACAAATTATTTCACGCCATTTAGTTTCTTTTCAGATTTTGACCACAGTCAGGCTTCCCTAATCATCTAGAATGAAAGGATGTAGTCAAGACTGAGCTCAATAGACTGATATTTGAGCTCCTCTTCTGGATAAGTTAAAGCGCTTCACAAATTTATATTAGCACAGTCATCGTGACTTGTGCCCAGCCCGGGATGACATCCTTACTTTATCTTACAAACTTCCTATGTAAGTAGTTTGCTTTTAGAAGGCACTTTCTTTCGACCTGCCAGTGGGTAGCAGTGACTTTCAAATTCTCAAAGAAAAATAATAGACACTGAAGGACTATATGCGAAGAATACAGCCTCTGCAGCCAGCACGACTGTGTTTTAAATTATGTGGCCATAATTTTAATACAGTCTGACTCACACTTTCCTTACTTGTGTACAAAATAACCATCATTCTCTAATTTTTGATAATACCAAATAGTAAATTGAATATGCCATCTAAAACCTGACATATAACCAGATGCCAGACCACATACACTTTCTCTTCCTTTGCCCTACACTGGTTATAACATGAAAGACTATAGGTCCAAATCAGTCTTTGAATTAATGGATTATACGTGGACTATTGCTGCTCCACAAAATTACAGACATTAGCAGTAATTTGTCCATTCACGAAGCTGAGTGTAAACAAGTACTGAAGTGAAAACTGTAGAACCATTTACATCCTTCATGCCTTCTCCCAAACACTTTGTGTTCTCTAATCCCTTTTAGAGCACAAATGCATGGGGGGAAATCCTCCTCACTCGTGCTGTTGATGTTATAATTTTATTACCAGCAAATGTCAGTCAATGTTCTACTTCTGCAGGATCCGTGCCACAAGCTACTTGTCACTCTTGTTCTGAAAATGGTCTTGAGCTAGCACTTTGTTCAGAAAGAGTTTTGAAGAAGATTGGCCTACTGTATTCAGGGGCAGTCCCAGGACCTAAGTTCTACTTGTAGAGCTCTCTGCTCCCAAACTTTCTTTAAGCCCCCATCTCTTTTTCTCCTTCCTTTCTGTTCTACCCTTTTCTGGCTCAACAGGAACAGGCATCAGAATCCCAGGGCCTGTTTCTTCATACACAGCCCTATTTCAGCCCTGGCATCACTGAGGGTTCCCGCATGAAGTCCCCAGGTGCTAACTTTGCCACTCTACAAGCAGCTTCCATCTCTCTTGGTCCAGGGTTCTATTTTGTTTTAGCCCTCTGGAAACAGAATACTTAGGAAGATGGGTACAGGATGGTTTTACGTTGCACTAGTCAGAGATTTGCTGGAGGCATTTATGAAACAAACCCTCCTGGAAGAGCACTGCGATATGCCAGGGTGGGAGGCACTGCCTGCTCTCTGCCTATCAGCTTGGAGGCTGCATGACTCTCCAGGCAGATCCGTGTGTGACGTACACAGTTCCAAACGTCAGGCGGAATTTGCAAAGCTCACATCAATTGTTGACGAGTTTAGAGTGAACAAAGTGAGAATAATGCATAAAATTAGGCTCTGCTTTGCATACCTCACTTCATTCCCTCTCACCAGTATGGCGAGTTAGTGTGTGCATGGTTATATGGCGAGTTAGTGTGTGCATGGTTAAATACCCCTAATTTATTTGTATAAATATTGCTACATTGGAATGCGTATTGTAACCTTCTTCAAATCTGCTCCTACATCATGCGAGTCTGTCATGTTCTGGTCTACTCACAACTTCAAAAAGTACAAAGGAAGACTGTATAAACTAAGTCTATGTTCAGAAACCATTAATGCTGAAATGATCAGCTCTTCGGTTACATTAGTTAAGTGGTTTGTGTTATCATACATTGAATTAATGGTTCCATAATTTCTCTACTGAACTATGCACTTCTTTATTTTCTCTGTATATATTCTGGATACAAATGCAAGTAAGCCCAACTAGCTTTAAATACACTAATTTAAAATAAAAGAACAAGTGGATTCTAATTTCAAATTGGCTTTTACTGCCAATCTGTTTTCATATGTTTAATAGAACTTATATTTCACACCGGAGTGTTTCTTTCTTGTGGTTTGCATAAAGGAAAAAAAAAAAACATCATCTTAAAGGTAAAACCAAATTGGTGGGGGCCGGGGAGATGGCTCAGTAGAATAAATGCTTCCCTGGCAAGCGCAAGGGCCTGAATTCAATCCCCGGTTCCACCAAAACAACAACAACAACAAATTGGTAAAATTGAAGAGAAAGGCATAGACTCACAAGTTCTCTACTGATAATTACTGATCTTTCTTTTATCAACTATTTCCATCCCTCACCCTGCCACCTCTTTCTCCCAAGTTGGTTTCTTAAATGACTAATGTAGGAGGCAGCAGGATCACTCTTCAAATTAAAAGAAAACAGAGGTTCTTCCTGGGGACAAGGAAGTGAGATTTCAAGTATTTCAGTGAGGGAGAAAATAAAGAAGAAAAGAAAGATTTTGTTTTTGTTATTTTGTTGTTAGAATTATCTGTACACTAAAAGCGAGCAGACACTTTAAACACCCTGCTTGTTCCTTTGGCCTTTGCCTCGATGTGTGTGCCTTTGCCTGCACCCTTCCCACTCGGTCTAACTTCCCCGCAGCCCACGCATAGGATGACTCAAGTCAGGGCTTACATTTGCAATAATTTTTCCAGCCGAAACACATGCCTCATTTTTTAACTGGAGCATAGCTAATAATGCAGATGAAATGTCGGCCTGGTAACATTTGAGCTGACCTCGGCTGTGAGGAAGAAGGTGGCAGCAGCCTCCTCTGCTGCAGGCTGTAGCCAACGAGCGGCCCCAGTCCCTGAGTGGCACGCGTATCGCAGGCATCAACGTGGAAGCGCAGTCTGTAGGGCAATAAGCCTCTCTCACATCCCAGCATGGGTGCTGGCCCTGAGCTGCAGCAGCAGTAATTGACATAGTTGCCCAATGCTACAAAACAAACTCAAAAACTATTCTCATTAGACATCCCTCTGCTTTGTGACTCTGTTATTGTAAAACCCAAGCACTGAGCCCCATACCAGCGTGGCTCTGTTTTTAATTAGTTCTGATGGCATTGGGCTGTGAGCCAAAGAAAAAATGAACTTCCTGTGACTGAGGCTTGTTGCTCGGTATGTTGCTTCCTTCTTAGATAGTTTTCACAGCATTTTATGAAAAGGACTACTGACAGAAATAATATAAGTTTTTACTGCTTTTGATTCTTTTTTCCAGGCCCATAAAGTGCCGCCGAAAGTCAGGTTTGTTGGTCGCGATGCCATTATGTAGTCTTTTGTGTGACCCAATTGACTTGTCTTTTGATTAAAGACATCCTACCCGATTAATTTTTTTTTAATGGAGAAAACACAGGCTTCTGTTAAAATTTTAAGACCATGAATGTTTTAGTGTTTCCACTAAATTAATTCGGTGATATATTTTTACTGCCCGGGTCACTGACGGCAGAGTGTTGTAATCGAGATGCTGGTGAGGTCACCTTCTGAAAACAAGGGGAAGAGGGCAGAGGGAAACTCCGGCCAGATGAAGAAGAGCTCTGCAGATAGACGCCAGCATCCCGGGCTGCTGACATCCTCCGTCTCTAGGGCCTTCTCGGTATCTTCCCCACTCGGGAAGTTTCTCAACCTCATGAGTTTCACTTCTTCCAGGTAGACGGCGGACGCCCACTCCCCAGGACTCCCTCGGAGTTCCTCAAGGTCTGCACATCAGACACTCCCTTCAGAGCTCCAGCTGGGAAGCCAGGAAAATGAGGGAAAGGACAAAGCAAGTACTGCACGGGCCTCATTCTTGGCAGAGAGCGCTAAGGAGGCTCGCTCGGGTCAGCCATGACCAGTGACCTGTGTCCCCGCTGTCCCCTGGCCAGTGACCACAGCACCCTATGTGCAGATGAGTGCAGAGGGAGCAGTCACAGGGTCCCTGCTAAGTCCATGCAGCCATGCGAAGGGTGCCCCACCTGGACACAAAGCCTCTGAGTTAGACTCGCTGAACCTCTGGCAGATTCAGTGAACTGGCAAGTCACCTTTGTTCTTTAAATGTTTTAATTGCAAATTTAAGTTATTTAATAGATATTGAACCATCGCAGATCTTATTAGTTGCCCAGGGAGTGTAGCTCAGTAGTAGCGTGCTGGCTTAGCAGGGACCAAGCCTTTGTTCCATCTCCAGGGCCAAAGGAAGGCAGGAGAGAGTTTCTTGCTGTAGGAACTTGTTTTTGTACAGTAACTCCCTCATGTCATTATTTTCTTTTTCTGGTATTACTGGGAATTGATCCCAAAGCCTCTACACTGAGCCATACCCGCAGCCCTGCCCTATTTTTTCTTTCTTTGAGACTGGATCTCACTACATTGCTAAACCGCAAGCTGGCCTTGAACTTGGCAATCCTCCTGCCTCAGCTTTCCAGTGAGCTGGGGCTTGTATATTAGTAAATGTATTGATTTAAAATCATAAATATAATGATCTTATAATTACTTCCTTACTTATAACACTTAGGATAGATTTTATCATTGTCGACCAGGAGTTCTGTGGAACTCCACAGCGCATATTGGATCCTGCAAGTAAAAGGTAATAGGACGGTTTTAAGGAATGGTGAAAAAACACTTTTGGGGACAGAAATCCATAATTTTAAGACCTACTTTTTATGCTTAACAGCTGTACGACCTTGTGACAATTGCTAGACTCATCTGGGCACTTCTGAAAGGCAAACATCTCTAGGCTCTGGCTCTAGGTCAGCGGTACAGTGCGTGTTTACCAAGACAGGGTCCTGGGTCTGATGTCCAGTGCAGTAAAAAGGAGAAAGATAACTTGGAGTATAACTCATCTCATGACTTTCTTGGGAAAACAGAGTGAAATATCTTACCATTATTATTATTATTTATTCATGGTGCAGGGCCTCACTATACAGCTCAGACTCTTGATGATCTGCCCAGGGTTCTAGGGCTGGCACAGCATGCATGCCCAGGGGTCGAACCTAGGTCCTTGTACTTGCCAGGCAGGCACTTACACTGCCCGAGCTATCTCCACAGCCCCTATTAGTACTATTGAGAAGCATTTACTTTCTTACTTCTTTTTCTGTACAAGGTTTTTAGGGGATAATCTTGTTTTCTGGACAGGCGTTGGGTCTTTAATACAAGGCCTTTCACCTACTAGGCAAGTACTCTACCACTGACCTGTGTCCCCAGAACTTACATCTTATTTTAAATAAATAGGCTTTCACTTTTTGATTGCAGGTTTAGGTAATCACTAGATCTTAGAGTCTCCAGAGATACAGGGATTATTCCCATCTTCTCCGTGCTTCTAAAAGGATTTGTCTACAGTTTTCTGTAAAAGACCAGAGAAAGAAATCCCACTGATTTTGTCATTCAAAGTTTATTCATACATATAGCTACTTTCTGAAATAATCAAACTAAAATAAATTTGAGAAGACATATGTATCTGTTCCTCTTGAAACCATTTCACAGATTGCCAAAGCTCTGCATATCCTCCAAATCCACAGTGAATACCACCTTATTTCAGATCACTTTTCTCATCCCCCTTGTGTCTTTTCTGAACACTGATATCACCGTCTTTTGTGGCAAGTACTGTATGCTTGTTTATGTGGAAGTCCAGTGATCACATGACTAGACTCTAAAGTCTGAAGGATTAGAACTCATCTCTGTGTCCAGACAACACATTATCTGTCCTTTTGCAATATTTCTTCTAGAACTGGAATGGAAGGTATTTGAAGACACTATAATTAATTATTTGTAGAACCAGCGACTTCATGCTTTTCAACTGGCAGTACCCTTATCTTCTTTGTTCTGTAGTTTCATCTCCTTAAGTATACTTAGAATACGAGCCTAGGGCTTCTCTTCGTTAGTTTGCATTTCTCTTTGAGGTCCATTAAGTCCTCACAAATTAATAATACGAAATTGAAATTTTCTATAATTTCCTCTTTTTATTCTTTATTTCTTTTCCCTTATATTCAGTTCTTCTTTGATTCTTTCAAACTCTGTAGTTTTCAGCACTTATTCTGCTCCAGTGAATCTTTATGAAAATAAATTCTGTCTTGCAGCCATTTCTGGCCACCTTTATTATTGCTTTTATATAATCTCTGCAAACTGGCAATAAAACATTTTCATTAGAGCACAGGGTTTAAACTGGCCACTGCTGTTTCCTCCTTCCAATACTTGCATCAGGGCAGCTGTTGTGGTAAACGTGCTACCCATTGCTGTAATTTCTCCAGCCGCTAAGGAAATTCCTGTTAATTGTGTTCTGCAGCACTTCCCGGCCAACTCTCTTTGAGTTTCTGAGCCTCTAAACTAGAAGGTGATGGGAAAATGGCCACTTCATGCTGTTCAGCTACCAGTAAACTTATCTTCTTTGTTCTGTAGTTTCATCTTCTTAAGTATACTTAGAATATGAACCTAGGGCTTCTCTTCCTTAGCTTGCATTTCTGTTTGAGGTCCTCACCAAAAAAAATGGTACCTGAAAAATCTTAAAGTTTCTAATATCTAGCTTTTCTCTGTTCCTTCTTGTAGAAGAAACGAGCTTGCCTCACAGTTTTCAGGACAGAAACCACAGTGCGTTCTGTTTTCCCAATGGCCATGTCTTCATAATGCAGGCAAAGTTGATTTCCTAAAGATGAATGCTTAGATAGCGGCTTTGATGACAGCAGGTGCTTCTGGGCTGGAGATCAATAAGTGCAAACACGTCACTGACAAATCTGCAACCACCTTAAACCGTGTTTGGCTCATATCTGAGTCCATAAGCAACTTTATTGGCTCCAGAAAACATCAACTATTTTTTTTCCTTTGAGACATTCCCTCCTGGGATTATTTCATTACTACAGTGATTGACCTAAAAGTCAGAAGCTTGCTGACCACTGTGAATGTGCTCAGAGTCCCCGTCCCCTCCTTTTCTTGTAATAGTATGCCTTTTGTCCCCCAATACCCACTAAAATGTTTTATTTTAAATAAATGTTGTTTACTGTTTTCAGGTCACACGCCTTTGAAAACTGGATGAATTTGATGAGGGTTTGGAATCTTTTCCTCAGAAAACATACATGTGCTCACATACATAAGTGTATGTAAACAATATTATACGGTAAAAAGACCCCTCATGCCTCTCCATAGTCTTCCTAGATGGTAATCCCAGTTAAAACTTTCTGTTGAAGTAGAAAAAAATGATTTGTTTCTAAATGTCAACTCATTACATTATCTGCATCTCTTGAAACAATCAAGGAAGCCACCGTAAATCACATTAAGATGATAAAAAGAGCAGCACGGGAGAGAAATTCACTTTCAGGGATGAGCCGATGCCAAGGCACAGAGGTGTGTGCTCCTTCACAGTGTCTGAAGTGCAACCTGTTGGCTGGACAAACTATTGCTCAAGGTCAAGCACTTGGTAAGTAAATGTCGCATGGATCTCAGCCAGAGGTGAGGACTTCATCTATCATGGATACAGAGTGAGCAGAACAAAGCATGCAAATAAAGGATGAGGAAAGGAATGGTTGGGTGGGAATCAGCGGCAATATTGTGCCTATTGTTGTGTTTTCACAAAGGTGCATCTTGTAGTACAGTTCAAGGTGCAAAACGAACATAGCCATGGTAACAGTAAACTTACCTGCAATGATTCTGGTGTCTTAAAGGAGAATTTAAAATAAGTGAAATGTTTTGCAGTCTACAAAATTAACTTCAAAAGCCTGAGCTGTATCACTTCAATATTTTACAAAATTCTTGCCTTTAGTTGGTGTAAATATATAACTACATTGGATAAATAGAGTATACCTGACTGTATACACAGTCCTATAAAAATTTTTGTTGATACTCAAAATAGTTTTAATTAGAATTGCCTAGGGAGACAAAACAGAATTCGATCAATGAAGTCACTCATTTTAACATTATACTTCAGTACTTGAATTTCTAGCTTTGGAATTTATTATGTTAACATATGTATTTTTAAGCTAACTTATGAAAGGTAAAAGATTGTGTGAAAAATTTCAGCATTGCATGGACCGAAAGGTGCCAACCTATCAACTCAGAAATTCTCCGTTTTAGCTTTCCGCCCTAGAGAAATATGCTCAGTTGAGTAAAAAGAGAGCCTAAAACGAAACGCCACTATTTCTAAAAACAAAATTTTTAATGTATCTTTTTAGTACTTTTCTCTGCTCTGGAATTAACATGTAATATTAAAATATTTATAATATTCACAATATTGTATTAATATTTATTCATAGTGATATATTAAAATATTAATGGAACATTCCATGGAATTTCTAGTAACTACAAAGAAAGGAGCAGAGAAACGGCACAGAAATGAACTTAGACACGCCAACAGGAGGCCTGAGCACGTTTTAGCAAATGGCTTACGGCGGTCAGCTGCTGCACGTATGTAAGTGTGCGGATGGACATATGCAGGTTTATGCGTAGCGTAGGTTAGAGATACATTTAGGAGAGTTACTGTTTCTCGAGAGTTAAATGGGAAAGATATTTGAGAATTTCAACTCTCAGGGTTAAATGGCATAACACATTCTTAAAAATTGGAAACAGAAGTGACTTTTAACAATAATTCATTAAAGCGCCTGCAAGCAGGAGCAGGGGCTGGGGTTCGATTCCCGGGCCTGCAGTGCCGGCCGGCTCCCGGGGCGGGCGGAGATGGCAATGGAGACTGGGTGTGGTGGTGCGTGCCTGTAATCTCAGCTTTTTGGAGGCTGTAAACGGAATCCCTATGAGTCTGATCTGCACAATGAGACCCTGTACATCCTGTACACCCTGTCCTAAATTTAAAAAAATATATTATTAGTAGTATTCAATTACAGGGAGTACAGCTAAGTAAGCAGATTTCAAAACTGGGAAAAAAAGAAATCTGAAAGGATATATTTTTCTTAGAACAAAATTATAGGATCATCTTTCACACAGAGGTGTAGACACTATTTCTGCTGTTAAACAAAACACAGATGAATGCGGTCGGTCCTACCTGTATACCCGCACAACACTGTCATCAGCAAATAACCACAAGCTCTGTAAACTGTTCTATTTTTTTTTTTTTTTAGATTCTCATCCTGTTATCTCTTTAGTTATTGTCTCAAGACAGAAAATAACAGATATCAGATACATCTCAAAACATGCAGGCCAGGGGCTGGTGAGATGGCTCAGTGGTCTAAAGCACCTACTTAGAACAAGCTTAGCAAAGTACAGGGACCACGGTTCAATCCCCCAGCACCACATGCCAGCCATCCCTGCCCCCTGGTGGTCTGAGCTGGC
>NW_004524598.1:20325640-20344988 GCF_000260255.1 Octodon degus | reverse complement strand
ACCAACAAGCTATACAATGTACATTTTGAGAATTCATGAAAACATAATAAATAAAACTATACCTGACTGAGTGCAGTGGCTCAAGATATAAGAATCTCAAGTTCCACTTGGGTCCACTACTAATGCCTGTGTGAGCTTGAACCACTTACAAACTTCATGAGAAATAATTTCTCCCACTTAAAAGTGAGGATTTAAACCTGCACCTGGCTGTTAAATTGTTAATTCCAGCACTCTGAAAGACTGAGGTGGTAGGAACACACTTTGAACCCAGGCAGGACAACTTAACAATTTAGCAAGTTTTTGTATAAAATTTTTTAAAATTAAAAATGTCTGGGATGTAGCTCCATGTAAAGGTCCTGGATTCAAATTCCAAATGACAGAAAAAGAAAAGAAGGAAGAAGGAAGGAAGGATAAAAGGGAAGGAAGAAAAAAGGAAGGAGAGTAGGAGAGGGAGGGAAAGGAGGGAGGAGAGGAGATGCGAGGGAAGGGGAGGAGGTGGGGGAAAGGGAGGGGAGAAAGGAAGGGAAGGGAAATTTGGCTAGATATTCTTAGCAAATTGTAATAGATTTGATAGTAATTATGTATTTACACATCCTAAAATATATCAAAAACAGGGCTATAAATGAGGGCTGAAGTCACAGAAGGTTTCATTTAGAAAATAATGGAGTGCTGCCTGAAGAGAGGGGAAACAGGATAGAACTAGAGAACAAACACATGAGGGCACGCAGAAGGAAAGGAAGGGCCGGATCAGGGAAACAGCAAGGATGTGGTCTGAAGTTTCGATTTTCTTCATACAAGAAAGAGGAATTAAAAAGAAAGAGAAACTGAGCCCTTACAGGACAGAAGAGGCCCATGCGCACAGTGATGGGAAATACAGGAGAGCACGCTCCCTGTACCCAGTAAGGTCTCAGATATCCTAACGAGTTCTTGAGAAGGGGATGATAGCATGAAACCAGTGATTAGGAAAAATTAATTTGACAAAACTGCATAGTTTACGTTGGAAAAACAAAGATAACACATTCAATTATAGTTTTGAAAACTGACTTTTCCTATCATTCTGGAAAGAAAAAACTCAATGGCTATGATAGTTATCACAGAACAAGATTCCTTAGTCTATGATTAAAACCCAAACTTTAATGATCTTTCTACTTTTCTTTTTTTTTTTCTACTTTTCTTATAATGTACTCCTAAGCAAAGCACTCATAAAATCATCTGACATAAATGAAGGTTACACAATCTCACTCTGTGTATAGATGTGTGTGGACATGTTTGTATGCATTTAGAGCAAATACTAAATGCAGGGCCAAGTAATATATTCAAATTCTATTATTTTGTCTGTACATCTCTTCTTGAAGACAAACATACAGTGGTGCCTAAGTTCATGAACTTAATTTCTTCCACAATTCTGGGTAAGATGGCTGCCTTTGTGTTTGCCTGAGGGACATGGCCACTGTCATGTTGGTGACCAGATGCAGAGTCCAGGAACCAAAGTTTTGTCAACTATTTCTGTTCACAAGCTGAATTTCATGAACACATGAGATCGGACACATTAATTAAACCTAGGGCTTCTGGGTTGCCTCAGTTCTGCCACATGATATTTAAACCACATGAGATGAAGCAATGTTGAAACACTTGTAGATTATCATGTCACGCGGGGGAAAAAAGACAAGTGTGAAAGGTCAGGTCCGTGAGCCATGCATGTTTCTCTACTGCTCACATCCATGAAGCGAGACTGAACAGCTCCTCGCAAGAGGTGGGTGAATCCCAGCAATGGAAACGGGAGAATCACTTACCCTTGGACATTTACGAGGGCAATCTGTTGGGGAGCTTCCATAATGCTGGCATCTTCTAGTCTTTGCATTTTTGAGTGTAGGATGAATTATAATTTTTGTCACCAGATTAACTTGCTACAACCCAATAAATCCTTCTTCTATGCCATCCTGTTCCAGGAGGACAGAGAAGGAAGATGAGAGAAATACACATTAAATATTATTCATATATATAACACATAGTGGACACAACTTAAAATTTATATTGTTTTTTTCTATGAAGTAAGCTCTGAGGGTTTCCAAGTGTTATTGATAACATAATAGAGTTCCAGAAGCAATTTTCCAAAATGATATACAATCTTAAACCCAGTGTATGGTGTTCTTGAGTCTAACAACACAGTCCAAAATAAATGAAACAAAAATTTAAATAAGAAATAAACAGATCTTCCATTATAATAGGAGGATTTTTTTTTTTAATGTTATGTACAGGGTCTCACCATGTAGCTCAGACTCCTCCTGTTTTCAGCCTCTCCAACTCTGGGATTATAGGCATTGTACCACGCCAGCTCAGTGAGCCCAGGGGTGGGGCCAGCACAGCGTGAAGAACCCATTCCCTGTGTTTGCCTAAGCAGGCACTTAGTCTGCTGAGCTATCTTGCTGACCCTATAATAGGAGATTTAAACACTTCCCTCTCAATAAATGACAGAACAAGAGGTAAAAATCAGTAAGGATCTATAACAGAACACTGTGAATTGGTGTGACCCAGCCAGTTACCCCAATAACAGCTTCCTTCTTCTGATGTGCTGCCTAAACATGTTCACAATGAATAACTCACTATAAGTTTGAAAGCACACAGGTCACATGAGTTATAGTCTACGAAGAAGAAATATAAAATTAGAAATCAATAAGCAATGTAATATATCTGGTAATCACCATTCTCTTTACTTCTATGATATCAGCATTTTATTTAGTTTTCTATATTTATTTGTTTATTGTGGCACTGAGAATTAATGATCAGCTTGGTTAGATTTCACAAACCTACAATTGTATCTGTCAATTTAATTCATATCTGTACATTTGGCACTTCCATTTTAAAAAATCAGTAACACAGATATCTAAAAAAGCCCCTCCCAATAATTACAAACTGAAGAGCCCAAGTAATATTACATAGGGGAAAGCTTCGATCAAAAGGAATGTTACAAAGCATTTCAAATCTGCAATCCTCCCAGAGTTCAGGGATTCTGGGAATGTGCCATTGTGCCTGTTTTATGGATAGATGCAAAAGTTATAAGCAAGAAAGTGAAAGGAAAACCTAATAATGTATAAGAAAGATGCTCCACCGTGACAAAATTGTGCTTACACTTGGAGGAGAAGATTGGTTTGGCATCTACAACTAAGTTAATGTAACTCACCATATGAATAATCTAAAAAATAGAAAGATAGCTAGATCATCTCAGTTGACACCTGAAAAACACATTGGATGAAATCCAATAACAACTTTTTTCACAATAAAAAATTTTGATGAGTCTTAACAAGACAGGAATAAAAGACAATTTCCTTAATTTTCTACTAGCCATCTACAAAGAAATGATAGTTAACTTTATGTTTGTTGAAAAAAAATGCTGGAGGGGCTGGGGAAATAGCTCAGAGGCATAAGCACCCACCCATCAATCACCAGGTCCCAAGTTTGATCCCCAGTCCCACACACTATAGCAGCCCTGGAGCCCCAGATGCACTGTGTGAGCCCCAAAACCAGGCATGGTTGCTCATGGCTGTACTCAGGAGGTTGTGACAAGAGGATCACTGTGAATTCAAGACCAGCCTGGCCTACAAAAAGTGAGCATAAGATCAGCCCAAACTGCGTAACGAGACCTTGTCTGTGTCAGTTACTCTTCACTTGTTGCTGGAACAAATACCAGACACTGAAAATGAAGGAAGGGAAGGTTTATTTAGCTCACAGTTACTGCAGGTTTCAGTCCATACTCGGCTGGCTCCAAGGCAGAGTGGTTCAGGGCAGAGAGCGTCTAGCTCATGGTGGAGGAACAATGACAAGGGCAACAGAGAGTCTGTCTCTCTGTCCCTCTTATATTGCACTCAGGCTCTCTGCCCCAGGCTGCCGGAAGTACACACACCCATGATCCCAGTGGTACTAAGACCTGTAATCCCAGCCTTGGATCATCCGTAATCCCAGTGGATCACGGGTTAATCTCAAACTCTAGAAGTCCCTGCCCCATGACTGCAAGAGGCTTTGCGGAGACAACTAAACACAAACCATAACACTATCTCAAAAATACAATACTGAAATTTCCCCCAAAGATCAGAATGAAACAAGGATACCTGCCGTCACCATATCTACTCAACACTATGCTGAGATTTCTGCCCAGTGCAAACAAAAAAAAGACCTGAAAACATAGGAATGATGTGAACCTATATTTATAAAACATACTATACACAGAAGTATGTCAAAATCTGACAAATCTACTAAAAAGAACAACCTATAGAATTTGCTATATAATTGAAAAAGTTTTCACAGTATCAAAATATAAAAATCAATTCAATAAACTAGCCATAAATATATGAAAAAAAAATTGGTCAACCTAATTAGCCATCACAGAAATGTACACAAAAACTACAGTGTGAAACCGAAACTACTGGGTATCGCCTCGCCTCATCCCAGGTAGAATGGCCGGTACAAAAAGATGAAAAGCGGCTCAAGTTGGGCAGGATTTGGAGAGAGAAGAAACCTTCCACGTTGTCGAAGGAAAGGTAAACACACAAGGCCATTAGGGAGAACAGTGTGGAGGAAAAACTGAAAACGCGTCTCCATGTAATCCAGGTCGTTCATTTCTGGGTAGACATGCAAAGGAAGCGAAGTCAGCGTAGCAAAGAGATACCTGCTCCTGGACGTTGACTGCGAAACTATGTGCCACAGTTAAGATGTGGACTTGACCTAGGCATCACTCATCAACAAACAAAGGGTACCCTTTAGAATAAATTGAAAATACAAGCAAAAAGAACAGGAAAAAACCTAAGGTTTATTGAAAGGAAGAGTTAATGCTCTATTATTTGACCAATCTTGCAAACTTATATCAAGTAATCTAAGCAGCAAATTTTGCAATAACAACATGTAATATAACAACCATTGTTAATTTTCTATTCTTGTTGTGAAATTCTGTACAATTTGTATATTATATGTTGCTTTGTTTCTGTCTTTGATTTTATTATTTGCTTTTGTTTTTGTTTTTCTCTTTAAAAATAAAATAAAAATAAAAATAAAAACTCATTGTTAGAAACACAAAAAAAGATAAAGAAATGTGATGTGTTGTTTTCACTCAGAAAAAAATCATGAAATCCTTTGCAGCAAAATGGATAGAAAAGGAGGACATCATTATTATTATTATTATTATTATTATTATTATTATTATTGGCTGAACTGGGGATTGAACTCAGGCCCTTGTGTGTTTGCCAGGCAAGTGCTTATTCTACTGAGCCATCTGCCAGCCCAAGAACATTATATTATGTTAAATATGACAGACAGAAAGACAAGCATTGTACATTTCCTGTCATACGTGGAAGCTTAAAGAGAAACTCTATATCCAGAACAGTGAACGCTAGAATGGGGACAAGACAGAAAAAAGGGGTTGAATAACTGACACCAAAATATTGTTTCACAGAATATGTTTTGGTGTTCCACTGCCCGTAGGTTGACCGTTCACCATAACCCACTACATACACTATAAAGTGCTAAAAGAGAGGAGATAGAAGGTGTCAAACATAAAGAAATGCTGTGGAGAGGGAGCTACCACTTACCCTCATTTGTTCAGAGAACATAAGCATGCATTGAAATATAATACTGTATACCATTAATATACACAATTAATATGTTAATAAAAATATGAATATCTTCCATTTCTCTAGGCAATGGACAATCAGAATTTTAAATTTTAAAATAGTAGTCTTTGTAATAACATGAAAAACAATGAAATAATTGAAAATAAATGATAATTCTGTTTGCTGAATAGCTTGAAAACATTGTTGAAAGAAGATTGACATAAACAGATATTCTACACTCATAATTCAAATGACCCATGGCCAAGATCTCGGGTCTACTCAAAGTGATCTGTAAATATTACGATTCTCATTTAAATCCCAAGAGCTATCTTGTGGTAAATGACAAACTGCTTCTGAATTTATATGGAAATGGAAAGGACCTGGAACTGCCAAAAACCTCTCCAAAAAGAATGACAAGCAGAGGACTAACGCTCTCTGATTGCAAGACTCATTATAAGCCTACACGAATTAAGATAGCATGTTAGTGTCCTAGAGATACACAACTAATTAAGGGAAAGATCAAAGGCTTCAAAATTAGACATTTTTTTCTTTTTCCTGCTCTTTTGCATTATCTTGTATTTCTTCCTTTCTGTATATTGTTTTACATTAAAGAGAAGCCACATGATACTAAGCTGAGTGTGTCTTGCACGTGGGCCAATCTACTATGGTGAATGTGACCATTATTTACTGTGGACGTGTGCTAATAACAGTAAATTTAAAAAGAAAACTTGCACAGACCTGGTCTTCTTGAGAAAAATACAAAGCCAATTCTATGGAAATAGATTGCTCTTTTCCAAAACTCAAAAAAAGAATACTGGACAAATTACACATCCATCAGAAAAAAGATCAATCTATATCTAATACCATATGCACAAATTACAGTAGTACCTGGGTTCACAAGTGCTTTTGCTTGTGAACAATTTGGTTCTAAAACAGAAACACTTGATGAAATTTTATTTTTGTTTGAAAACTCTGCATCAGATGATGAGCACAACTGTGGCTGCCTTCCCCACACAAACATGTATCTCTTCCAGAATCTTTTCCGTCTTTTCAAGAGTCATAAGACAAATTCAGTTTGTGAACTGTGGTACCACGGGATCTCAACGTTTCTCATAGAACTAAGTTTTAGATCTACAATTACAAAACTGATAGGAAAAAGCATAGATTGAAAACAAACAACCTTGATTTAGACAAAAACTTCCTAGCTGCCCCCAAGGTACAAGCATAAAAGAACAAATTGATGAATTGAATACTATCAAGTTTGAATCTTCTTCAAAAGTGCCTTCAAAGATACTGATAATAAAAGGAAAAGAAAAGCCACAGGGTGCAATCCACATATCTATTGAAAGATTTATATGCAGAACATATAAAGAACTCTCCAAACTCAGCAATAAGGAAAAAACCAACAAATAAAGAACAAACACTTCAATTGCACTAATTTCTATTAGCTCATTGAAATAACAGTTAGTGTTTATATTGTTTGATCAACTTTGTACGCCTGAATCCAGTAACATGAGCAACTACTTTGAAGATAACAATATGCAGTATAATAAGCATTGTTGATTCCTAATCATCTTGTTTTGAAATTCTGTATCATTTTGGATTTTTTTTCTTTTTAACATAGAGAAGAAGATCATGACAGTAGATGTGAACAGAAAATGATTTTCATTATGAAAATGTACCACAATAAAGTACTACTATACATCTATTAGAGTAACTAAAATTTTAGAAAGACACCATATAGAATTTGGCAAAAGAAGCCAGGAACGAGAATTCTTTTACAGCACCGATGGACATTCCAAATGTCGCAGTCACTTTGGGAAACACTGTCATAGTGGAGGGCTTGCTGCTTCTGCTTCTTTGGTTTGTTTGCGGTCCTGGCGATTAAATCAAAGGCCTGGCACGTTTCACACAAGCAGTCTAGCGTTGAGCTGTAAACCTCCCCCCACCCCGCCGTAGTATAGCAATTTCTTAAAAAGTTCAACATACATTTAGCATACTGTTCAGTTCTTCTACTCATAAATATTTTTCCAAGTAAAATGATAACATGATTATTACAGATACTTGTACAGAAAAGTTCCTAGCCAGCCTGGGTTGGTGGTGCATGCCTGTAATCTCTGTACTGTGGTAAGCTAACACAGGAGAATCATAAATTTGAACGTAGCCTAGTAAATTTACCAAGACTTTGTCTCAAAATTTAACAACAACAACAACAACAACAACAACAAAAGCTAGCAATATAGTGGTCTTCTCAACATACTCAAAACGTGAACTAGCTAAATGTTTGTCAATCAAAGAAAAACATACTGTGGTGTATCCATATAATGCGACTCTACTCAGAAATGAATAATGAGCAGCACAGGCATACAGCGTGTACAAATGACTCTTAAAATAATTGTGCTCAATGAATAAGTTAGAAAACGATGTATGATTTCATCCATAAAACTTCAGAAATGTAAAGAAACATTATAAGTAAGATAAGCTAGGGCCTTGCCTGATAGCTCAGTTGTTTAAAGCTCCACTTGAGCAAATGCAGTCAGGCACATAGGACCGCAGTTCAATTCCCAGCTCCAGACCCACCCTTAAGGCAGCCTGATGTAGCAAAAAAAAAAATATATATATATATAAGCTAAACAGCTAGTTGACAGGATAAGAGGAGACCAGAAGAAAGCATACAAAGCAGCTCACGGTAAAATTTATAAATGGTGGTTGTTGCTATTTTGCTTATGAGGCGACAAGTGCCTGTATGTTTCCGAACTTGTCAAGCTACACAAATTAAATATACACAGTTTATTCTGTGTCAGTAACACCTCAATAAATCTGTGTTTTTTAAGAAATAGAGAGGTCTGAATTCAAATCTCATTCTTTCTGTTTCTCTCAGGCATCTAGCAATAAAGGGACTTAAAGAAGTATTTATGCATCCAGCTGCACCCCAGATCTTGCACTTGCCATTAAGTATCCATACCAAAAGCAGAGCAAATGAGTTTTTAGAAAGCTCACTTTTAGAATAAATTCACATGGAAAAAAATACCATGGGTAAGCAGAGGTAACCACTTTTCCGGTTTTGACTTTGTTTTCTTGGCCCATTTTTCTTCCTTATGCTGTTTAGTGATATTTTCTGTATTCTTGAAGGATTTTGGATGACATTTTTCTAGGACAAGATGAAATAGGAAATGCATATAAATGATGGAGACATGAAATTTAGCCTCCAGAAGTCTGCAGTGGGGCCTCGTCAGCCCTTCTTTCAGGTTCCTAGAGGGGAGGACAGGTTGCACACGCGGCTATGCTGAGCATTCTGGTTTGCTAGCGCTATGGAGATATCACTACGTTCCAACCCAAAATACGTCTCGGTTTTATAGGTGGAAGCAGTGGACAGGAAATGTTTAATCCTGGCAATAACAGTATGGAAAAGAGTTCGATTCAGGTGGGCCACAAGAGGTGTGCTCACTTTCCTTCAGCATGAGTAAAATAAGAATTTGGAGGGAGAGAATCTCATGAACAAAGGAAAAAAAAATGTGAGTGGGCGAAGGAAACGATATACCCCAGCAGCAGCACTACCTGTTGGATGTTTGGGGACATATTTTACCTTTCCAACTTCTGGTACCCTCAGCTATGAAATCGGGTGACTACAATGTTGTATCTTCTTAGAGAAGATCTGGAGAGGACCAGAAGAGAAACGATATAAAACCCTTAGCACTGTGCCCACAAGTACCCACCAAATGCGTACAGAACCAGTAGGGAACTCAGAAAGAACCAAGAGCGTCTTTCCTTCACGTCTGGCAGTGCCAAGTTGCTGCCCTCGTAGCTTTGAGCACATTTGTTCAGTTATACGATGACATCATTCTTCCTAAAAGAAATTTCTGACTTCACCTGGCCTGCTGAAAAAATATTAAGAATATGGGGGAGGGGAGGGAAGCACAGATGGCAATTTCATGCTTGAGGATTCAAGCCCTCTCATTTGAGTTGAAAAGATAAAACAGACCTTATGGATCCCTTCTTCTATCCGTGTCTTTGGCTATGAAAAACACATAATAATCTCACTATGATTTAAAGTTGCAGAATTCTAAAGAATTCATTCTTAAAAAAAAAAAATAAAAAAAAAATAAATTCTTGTTCAAATCTCACCTTCCTAGGTCAACAATGAGTAAAAAATACCTTGAACAAACCAATAAGTAAACAAATAAAAATGCATCCATTCTCAACTTGCTGCTTACTGTATTGTTATTTCTTTTACAAAAGAACTAAAATGTGTTAGGTACATTTACCATCTCCCTGTGGCTGATGTAATCATTATGTACTGTAAACATCTAATACAATGTTTAAGTGAAATAAAATTGTACTTTTACGAAAAAAAAGCAAGAATCTCAACAAAGATCACTGTAACTCCCAAAATCATTGTGTCCCTGAAAAGTAAACCTAAGTTTGGAATAATCATACCAAAACCTAAATAGCTGTTCCTCTAATCGGTATATACTGGTAAAATCTAACTTCTTGAAGGTGAGAATTTTGAGTACATCAGAAAAAGAAAGGGAATGATTTACTCTAAGGCTAAATGCTTAGTAAGGCACTGATACATTGTTATATATACATATCTAAAAAAAAATAGAAGTTATAGCAGTATTTCCAAAGATCATATGAACTAGGAGTACAAATATTCCACGTTTTCACCCAATTCCTGCCTGGTATTTCTACTCCTATAACAGCATGACCTGGGGAAATGCTGCTGATGAAATATGTTAAGATTCATATGCAAAGACAACAAGTCCTGACTCCATTTTCTTCTTAGAATGAAGAGTGACATAAATCTTTTTAAGATAGAAAATAAGGAATTTGACTTTGCAGGTGAGAAATTTTATAGTGAGACCTAAAACTTTAGTTACTGAAAAGGCAGCAAAGATGGAAAAATAAAAATACACTGATGGTCTGGGAAACTGATTATCACGACTAGCTTCAAAAATCCTAAGACATTTCACTAATAAAGAATGATCTCAAAGGGTATTTGTCTTCCAATAGGGAGACTTCTATACATGGATTATTGATGTAGGTTCAGCTACAGGTGTAAACGTTTTAATCATTTAAAGACCATTAAAGAATGTCTCTCATACTTAAAAGCTTACAAGTGTACCAAATAAATAAATAAAAGATAAAAAATTGCTACATGTTGTTAAATAAAATATAATTTTGACCTTTTTGCTTATTTCACCTCTCCTAATAGAAGCACATGTATTTTTAGAAAACTTTGGGTGAAACATACATTTTTTGTATTTGTAAGCCTTTAGTAGAATAGATCTTGGGTTAAAGGGATAGACATAAGAATTTTCTTGAAATTCTTGAACAAAACAAGCTGAACAAAATGCTCCTCGCCCCGTAGTACTGGGAATCAAATTCAGGACTTTGCTAGCTAGGTGCTATGCTAACTGACCTTGTCAAGTAGGTGCTATGCTACTGAGCTATAACCCTGGAAGAAAATTCTTACATTTATCCCTTTAACCAAAGATCTGTTATAGTAAATCTGGATCCTTGCACTTCCAGGCAGGTGCTTAGACCACTGAGCTATCTCCCATCCAATAGGTAGTAGCAATTCTGTATGTTTCATATATAATTAAAATCATTTTACAAATATTAACTGTTATTTTCCATAGACTAGTGGAAATGCACAGTACAGCTTAATTTGTTCCACTTCCTTTTTTCAATTGCTTGTACCTTTTCTCTTCTTAATTTCTCACATATTTATTTCTTTTTTCTTTCTTCTTCTAATTTTACATGCATATACCTGGTAATATGAATAACTGGTGGGAAGACAACACTATGTATTACAACAAATACTATGAAATCCATATTATTTTGTTAAATGAAGTTCTGTATCACTTGTGATTAATGTGTTTTAATTTTAATTTTTACTCTCTTTTAAAAATAAAAAAATCATTTTATAAATGATAACATTTAAGTTAATTCTGCAAATAACTCTACAATGAAAATCTCTTCATTATCTCCAATTAAGAGATGAGACAACTGAGCTCCACAGGAGTGAACACATTGCTCACACATCTGGTAAGCGTGAACACAGTGCCAAGGTGCAAAATCCTTATCTGTTACAATTTCATTGCTGCATATTCTTCTGGCAAAGTACTTCTCTTTGGTGATAAATGGTGCTAGAAAAACTGGCTCTCTACAGGCTGAAGGCAAAAGGTAGACCTATGTCTATCACCATGCACTAAACTAAAGTCAAAGTGACAAAAGATCTAATAAATATTAAAACAGAAAACTAAATCTACTGAAGGAGAAAGTAGGTAGGAATGTTGACAACATAGGGCTAGCCACAGAATTTATGAACCAAAGCCAAATGGCATGGAAATGCTTCAGAGAATCAGCAACTGGAATCTCATCATTTTGAAAAGTTTCTGCACTTCAAAAGAAATTACCAACCAAGTAAAAAGAAAACCCACAAATTGGGTGATAAATGTATGTGTTAATCACTTCTGTCTTTACTGTAGAGCCCTGAGAAATATTTTACTTGTGTGTAAGCCACATTCTATAGGAAAAACCAATTCCCTAAGGGAGACTATCCCTTAAAAATCATATAAAATGGCTTTTAATTGCTAATCACTTTGGAATACTGCATGAGGAGCTAATTGTCCTGTACTTCTCTCTAAAAGAGATGAGCCTACTGTTTCAGTGTGGGAGCCCTCTGAGTTCGTACATGTTTAGAAGCCCAGAGCAGGTGAAAAGGGGGAAGGCAGATCCATGGGGCTGTTCAGTGACTTCTTCATGGGGCTCAGATCCCTTTCCCAACAGTCCCTGGAAAGGGCGATGTGAACAAGCAATACCAGCTTCTTCACACACCTTGTTCTAAAGGAAAGAACCTTGAGACAACATGAGTTTTCACAAGTGAGGCTGCTTCAGGTAGAGGAGTCTTCAGTCGAAGCACTCACAAGCAGTAAGAAAAAAGGAAAACGAACCTTTCCAAAGATACCAGATCTCAGGGGCAGAACTGAATGTAAGTAGAACTGAATGTAAGTGATTGTGTTGCAGGCAGCTGAGTTAGATAGAAATACTGTCAATAGTCAGCCAGGGGGCTGGTGAGATGACTCAGTGGTCTAAAGCATCTACTTAGAACAAGCTTAGCAAAGCACAGGGACCACGGTTCAATCCCCCAGCACCACATGCCAGCCAGCCCCGCCCCCTGGTGGGCTGAGCTGGCCACACACACACACACACACACACACACACACACACACATAAATAAATAAATAAAATTAAAAAAAAACAGTCAGCCAGGGCTGGGCTCTTGAAGGAGACAATACAAGAGACAAGATGCCTTAAAATTTTGGAAGAGACAAACAGTCCTGTTGTGGGCCAGACCTCAAGACAAAAGATTAAACAACTGCAGTGACCTACCTCCCTAGAGATGGGCATCAGCAAATGATATTCTAAATAGGTTTTTATCACCTTGAAAAAGCCAGGAAGAGACACTAACCCAACACCCACTGCCCCGCATTGATGCCAGTTTCCGTGGGACTCACTCCCCCCTTGCTCTGATGTAATCACTTCTACCCGAGCGATTATACCTGTAATCTTATTGACTGGCCAGTTTTGTCCACCTCATGTGTTAGTTTCCATGTTTCCTACCTTAGACGTGCTTTACCTCCTTGGTCTTGCTATATAAAAATCCCTAGAAAAGGCAGAGTATTTGGCAACCCATAAATATATTCTGCTCTTAACCTCCATTGTTCCTAGAATTTATTCTTTGGTTTTAGAGGACAAGAACTCGTCCCAGGTATCTTGCAGTTTGGGATTTTCATTCCCCTATATCAATTCTTTCTTCAGAAATTTTAAAAAAAAAAACTCTTAAAACGACAGCTTTGTTTGTTCTTTTGTTATAGATTTAAAAATATGTCAGCAAACCACCCAGACATATTACATTCTTTAGGGGATTTTTAATAGACACTTTCTAGGCTTTCTAGAAAAAAAGTACTTAGCATGTCCAAAGTAGGTTATTTCATGTCTTACAGAAGAGAATTGGCTAGGGTGATAGCTCAGTGATCTAAGCACCTGCTTGGCAAGCACAAGGACCAAAGTTTGATCCCCAGGACTGCATGCCATTCCGGCCAGCTCCCTGAAACCAAGTGTGGTGGCACAAGCCAGCAACACCAGCACTGGGGAGACAGAGACAGGAGAATCACTATGAGTCTGAACTGTGTAGCAAGACCCTGTGCCAAATAAATAAATAAGAAAATAAATTAGAGGAAAATAAAACCCAAGAGAATAATACAAACCTGGGAAACTGAGGAATACTGTACATGCAGATCAGTGAAGTTATACATTTATCCTCATTTTCAGACATCAAAAATAAGTTGACTACTGAAAACAAAAGCTAACAAATGCTAGAGAAAATATAGGGGGAAAAATCCTTCAGTGCAGTTGGGGGGGAATGTAAACTATCACAGTGACTGTGGAAATCAGTGTGGAGAGTCTTCAAAAAACCAAAGCTGGCAATTCCATTTGACTCAAGTTTTTCCCTTTTAAATATTTTCCCATAAGAATTAAGGGCTTTGTGTCACAGTAAGACATCCCCAGTCACGTTTGCTGCAGCATGACTCTTAAGAGATAAAACTTGAAAAGGGTTTACACGACCAGCAACAGAAGCATGGATAAAGAAGATGTGGTACGTACACAGCATGGAATTCTACAGTGTCACAACAAAGATCAATCTGAGCCCCTTCCAGGAAGATGAATACATCTTGAGACCATAATACTAAGTGAGATAAATCAGACCACAGGAGCTTAAATATTACATTGCTTCTCTTCTATGAGAAACTCAGAGTAGAAATAGAAAATAACATCAAAGATAGATAATGGAAAGTAGAGAGATCATTCTCAAAGGGGAAAGGGATCAGGTGATGGTGGGGGATGGGTAAGAGATGGAAACGAAGAAATCAGATTATGTTATGTGCATGTACCAAAAGTAAGGAAAATTGGCCGGCCAGATACCTCAGCGGACCACAGCATCTGCTGCAGGCACAGGGACCAGGGTTCGATCATGCTGTGCCAGCCCTGCCCCCAGGGCATGCTGAGATGACGATGGAGACTGGTTGTAGTGGCGCACATGTAATCCCAGGGCTTTGGAGGCTGAAAGCAGGAGGATCACTATGACTGCAACTGTGTAGTGAGACCCGGTAGACCCTGCACTAACTGCATAAAACTAACCAACCAAATAAATAAAAATAAATAAGGAAATGGATAGAGGGATGGATGCAGAGGCAAAGAAGAGAAAAAAGAGGGGGAAAAAGGAATTAAGAGATATTATATACAAGTGCCAACTTCCTACAAGGAGTGTAAATACTATGTACCACACACAGGTACTAATAAACTAAAATATAAACATCACAATTAAAATAATAAACCTGAAATATGAAAAAAAAAAGTCTAAGCCAAATCAGGCATGTGATGTGTTGCTCACACACTGGTTTTGTGCTCTGGGGTGAGAGGCGGTGAGCAGTCCCTCCTGACTGTGCATCTTCACAAGGAATACTCCTACATGCAGGAAGCCGATTCTACCGCAGATTTCAGCACAAAGTTAGCTGTGTAAAGCATGACTAGTTCTTGTTGCCCTAGGCTTACTATTCCTAATTGTATTGTTGTGTTGCTCTCCTTGGTTCAGGAAGCTGATGCATTAATTGTGTAACAGCATAGAAAATAAAATACAAAACTATGTTTGTTCAAGCGCCTGCTTCTTGATTGCTTCCTCTGAGCATCTCCACGGCCAGCCGTCAGTGGAAGTGAGTGGCAAGGGTGACCTATTTCCGACGAAGGGACCGCGACCTCCCCTGCTTTCAGTTATCCTTTTTCATTGTTGGAGAGCCAGCTCTGGGATGCGGTCATCCTGCTCCAGGTTCTGGATCCCATTAGCGCATTAGATCCACTTGCTTAGAAAAGATTTACTTGAAAGCGGTATTGAAATGTTTGAAATTGTTAGAGTCTTTGTCCAAGGAGGAGTCACAGAATGAACAGGATTCCAGGATTTTCGGAGGAAAACTGAAACAGCCTGAATAGTCAATAAATACTCCTGATAATGCGAGGCGTGATGAATATGTGCAAGTGCAGTACGTGTTTGCATACTCCATAATTTATTAGAGCACAAGGCACATTGTCATTAATCCCCTTCTGAATACTATGCACTTGCTTCATTCACACTGGTGCTGTGCTTCTGGGGGGTTAAGTCCATGCCAGCCTTGAGAGCATGTTGCTCCAAGACCCCAAAACCTGCTGCGCGTTAGCGTGCCTGCGCAGCTACACATGAGCCGCTGGCTTGAGGGTGCAGTAGCTTTAGTTAGAATACCTGTATCCAGGCCACAAAAGAAGGAAACAGAGACTGGGAAGTTGGGAATGCATGGAAAATTGCATAGGATGCTTTTGCCTGGGAACGAAAGAGCATGACTCCCTCTGTTCATACCACTGAGCAGAACAGTCACACGGCCCCCATGCAGCTGCAGCCATGCAGCATGCAGCTTCCTCCTGCGCACCTGAAAGAAAAGTGAAGTGCCTCAGTCCTGCCTTCATCTGGGAAGAAGACTCTTCCCTCATCCTTTCTCCACCTTTGCATTTGTCTAGGTCTTGTTGTCCCCTGAAATGGCTTGTTCCCTAGAACACCTTCTAGTCTCCAAAGAGCCCAAGTGCACTGCCTTCATCAAAACACCTGCATCCCTCAGTTTCTGCATGTTTTCTTGTGCTGAGTGTTTGTGATATCATTTGGAATTCAAGATAAACAACAGAGCCAGATGTATATCTCAGCACTGCAGGAGGCTAAGACAGAAGGATGACAATTTCAAGCCTACACTGGGCAATTTAGTAACTTACCCACCCCCCCCCATGTACAAAATAAAAAGAGACTAGATGTATCTCAGTGCAAAAATTCTGGGCTCAAATTCTAGTACTCCTCCAACAAAATACATAATAGACACTAGGTTTCAAAAATAAGCCAGGCTTGGTGGTGCACAACTGTAATCTCAGCACTCTGGAGGCTGAGGCAGGAGGATGTTTGGGAGTTCAAGACCAACCTGAGCAACAAAGTGAGCTCAAAGGCAGCCTAAACTGCGTTTTGTCCCTCAAAGACTAGATAGATAGATAGATAGATAGATAGATAGATAGATAGATAGATAGACAGACAGACAGACAGATGTGTCAAAGTGTATTTCACATACATGTTTACCATTGCTGAAGACTTAATATCGTCACTTAGGTCTTAGATTTAAGAAATGTAAATGTCTTAAAAGTATAAAACATAACAGAAGGGATAGTTTTATGTTTGAATATAGTCTATTGTTTAATTCTGTGACTTTTGTCCTTCCCCTTCAACTTTCAAATAAAAAATAGGGTGATAGACTTAGGAAGAAAAAAAATATTCTACTGCTTTTTGTGCCTCTAAATTCTCTTATTTAAAAAATTTAAAAACATTTTCACTTTTGCTAAGATCAATGAAACAATGGAAAAACTACAGAAACAGTGTCTTTTTCTGCCTAGAAATTCAGTTCCTATACTTGAACAAAACTTAGATGCCCCCAGGCTTACCAAAGTGATTTGCTACTTCTAAAAGAACATATTTATGTCAAATATAACCAAGAATAAAGTTTTATCAATTTTTTTCTTTTTATGTATTTGGTACAGGTTCTCACAGCACAGCTTAGACTCGTAATAATCCTCTTGTTTTCAGCCTCCCAGGTGCTGGAATTACAGGCGTGCACCACCACAACCGGACTCACTCTCTGGCTCAGTGCGTCCCAGGGACGGGGCTGGGGTAGCATGCAAGACCATGGATCTAACCCTGGTCCCTGTGCTTGCCAAAGCAGACACTTAGTCTGCTGAGCTATCTTGACTGCCCTTCGCTGATTCTTACATGGAATTATGAACAGTGATTCTTCCTTTTCTTCCTTTCTTCAAATTATCAGGTAATATTTTCTGATAGCAGAAATGATCAAACCAAATCAATGGCTGAGGAGCACTAGCTTTGTCATGTGTTTTTCAGTCTCCAAACTAAGAAATCCCCAGGTGTTTTAGTTGCAGAAAAAAAAGATTGCTGTTATTATTTTTCCCATAATTTTATTGAGAAACAAATAGCAGTGAAACAGTTTCAAACCAAATTGGTAGGACAGTTTCAATAATTAACACATTGCATACTGTCTTCCTAGTGGTCATTTGCTGTACAAGATGCAGACACGATATCCTATTTACAAAAACTGTTAGAACAAATCACTCCATTAAGAGAATGTAACTATATATCTATCCTAACCATTTGAATACACAGATACAAAATGGACATTCATCTGTATCCCCTTTTTTGTTTAGTTCCGTTATTTGAATATTATAGCTGTATTAATTCAGCAAAATCTTCTGAAAGAGTCCAGTAGTCCATAATAGTATTGGGTCTTCTGCTTGACTGGCAATGTCAGAAGTTGTTGACCTGAGTCCCCTACAGTTCAACATAACAACATAGCTTTACTTCTTGTACTTCATTTTTATACTTTTCTGCTGGATGATTAAGACCAAGATAAAGCAGGACCTATACCACAAGAGTTGTAGCTTTTGGGTCTGATAAGGTCAGTGAAATCCCCTGAGGATTTATCCTGAGATCCTGTACCTCAGATTGTAGAACCTTTGTCAATGCAGCCATGTGGATGAGTCATGGCCATTGCTTGGCCAATGTGCTCTCTGTGAAAGCCTGAGAGAATGTTTTCTCTCCATGTGACTCTCCTTAGGCACACTCTACATCATCGATCACTTTCCTCTTTGGCCCCATAATCATTATTATTGATAAATAAAAAGCACAGAAGAAAATTTTCTCAATAGCAAGGAAAGAAAAGGCATGTTTCAGAATTCATTATTTTATGCTTCCTCTGATAAATACATTTACTTTGAAACATATATAAATAAAAAAATCCTTATAATTGTAAAAGTAATAATATTCTCCAAATCAAACAGAATGTTTCCTATATTCAAAGTACTAACTATAAACTAAGCTTTGATCATGGAAAGACAAATTATTTTAGAACATCTGGCTAAAGAAAAATTACAGTCTAGAAGTATATATACTCTTAAATGACCATCTCTGAGCATTCCTATGATTCAAATATGAATAAGTTAAAATGTCAAGTAAATAGTTTATGAAATGTGTATTGATTTTGAATTTCCTAAGAAGAAAAATATTTGGTGCTACAGATAAAATGCAAAGAATTTGATAAATTAGGCTTTAAAAATAGACTCCCAATATTTTTAAAAGTTTTATCTGTACAGTAAAAACACTGATTGAATAATAAAATAAAAAGGGATGCCAGTGTTTTTGTAATGGTTTCTGATGCACATGAGTCACAGGCAAAACCCTGGCCAGGGTCAAGGTAGGAATCAATTTTCATGGGTCAGCCAAATATTTTAGCAGATTAAAGCACTTGCAAGTAGGAGCAGGGGTCAGGGGTTCTATCCCTGGGCCTTCCGTGCCAGCCCCACCCCAGGGGCGTGCTGAAACCCCAATTGAGACTGGGTGTGGTGTGTGAACCTGTAATCCCAGCCACTGGGAGGCTGAAAACAGGAGAATCACTACAAGTCCAATCTATGTAGTGAGACCCTGTAGACCCTGCAGACAAGGGACTAAATACAAAATTAATTAATTAATTAAAAAGAAAGACAAGTGAGACAAAGGAAATCTGTGAGAAATCTGCACCTATGATTATGTTGCTTTTCTCTCTCTGTCTCTCTCT
>NW_004524598.1:20324642-20325335 GCF_000260255.1 Octodon degus | reverse complement strand
TGCACGGTGGGTGTGGTGGGACACACCTGTGGTCCCAGAGACTTGGGGAACAGAAGAAGAGGGGTCACAAGAGCCGAGAAGTCAATGCCAGGCCGCTCAAGATGTTGAGACCCTCCGCCTCACAAAACAGGAGAGATTAGAAACGAACTACTAAAATTATATCTATTTAAAAATTAATAAAATTGTACAAAACATTTTTTAAAACTGTCCAAATACATTAAAACACAAATTCCAAAAGATCAAAGAACACAAAAGAAACATATAAGACACAATTATAACAATAAATTGTATTTGATACACTAATAATAAAAAATCCTAAAATGAAATTAAGAGAAAAAGAAACTCATTTGTAAGAGCATGTAGAAGAATAAAATACTCAGAAATAAATTTAAGAAAAAATTAAAGAATTTCACACTGGAAACTATAAAATTTTATTCAAATAAGTTTTAAATACTTAGGTAGATAGAAAGTCACCCAAATCCGTGAATTAAATGCATGCTGTTAAGTTGAGCTGTGGGGGACTCAGGTCAATAATTTCTGACACTGCCAGTTAAACAGAAGACCCAATGCTATTATGGGCTACTGGATTCTTTTAGAATATTTTGCTGAGTTTACACACCCATAATATTCAATAATGGAACTTAGAAAAAATGGGGTATACCAATGAATGTGCATTTTGTATCTGTGTATTCA
>NW_004524598.1:20323073-20324315 GCF_000260255.1 Octodon degus | reverse complement strand
CACATGGCTGACAAAGGATCTACAATCTGAGGTACAGGGTCTCAGGATAAATCCTGAAGGGATTTGACTGACCTTATCAGATCCAAAAGCTACAACTCTTGTTACATAGGTCTTGCTTTATCTTGGTCTTAACTATCCAGCAGAAAAGTACAAAAACGAAGTACAAGTAAAGCCATGTTGTTTTGTTGTGCTGTAGGGGACTCAGGTCAACAACATCTGACATTGCCAGTCAAGCGGAAGACCCAATTATTATGGACTGTTGGACTATTTTGGAATATTTTGCTGAATTCACACACCTATAATATTTAAATGATGGAACTAAGCAAAAAAAAGGGGATATAGATTAATGACCATTTTGTATCTGTGTATTCAAAATGGTTAGGATAGATATACAGCTATATTTTCTTAATTCAATGAATAGAGGGATTTGTTCTAATAGTGTTTGTAAATAGGATATCATGTCTGCATCTTGTACAACAAATAACCACTAGGAAGACAGTATGCAATGTATTAATTATTGGAACTGTTCTACCAATTTGATTTGAAACTGTCTCATTGCTATTTATTTCTCAATAAAATTATGGAAAAAAAGAAAGAAAAATGAATAAATAAATAAATAAATATTAAAATAGAACTCCCAAATTAGTAGCCAATACAATACAATCCCTATGAAAATTCCAGTTTGCTCCTTTTCTTGCTATCAATTAATAATCACGTGAGATAATTTATTTGACTATTCAAAGGTCCAAAAACTGCCCAAAAAAATCTGTTTAGAAAAGGCATAATTTCGGAAAATTCATATCTCCCAACTTTATAATTTACTGAAAACTACAGAAATTAAATCAGTGAGGTTCTCTGCTCTAAGAATAAGCATATATTAATGGGATAAAATTAAGAATTGAGAAACATACTTTGCAATTACAATTGCTCTTTTAGAAAGTTACTGAGAAATTCTCTGGAAAAGGCCTTCTGATCTAAGCAATTCAGTCTGGAATATTCAGTATCCACACACAAAAATGTAAGGTTGCTCACCTGTCTCATGCAACTTGAGGAATGATTGCAATATATGGCGCCATGAATTAGATCTAAAATAGCCCCAAAGCCTCATGTGTTAGACAGGTGATTTGATTGTGAGGGGACATACTGAATGCACTAAGTGTGCTTTCAGGTGTGGCCTCCTTGTAGGTAGGTCACCCACCGTGTGAATGCAAAGATTCATCATCTCACCGGCTCCTCCCCCTC
>NW_004524598.1:20319118-20322481 GCF_000260255.1 Octodon degus | reverse complement strand
GCTCCCTGGCTGGCTCCTCCCCCTCTCTCTGCTCCCTGGCTGGCTCCTCCCCTTTTCTCTGCTCTCTGGCCACCACGGTGTGCATAGCTCTGCTCTGACCAGGACCTCCACCTCCCTCTCGGGTCTTGCAGCTGGCCAGCCATCCAAGGACTAAGACAAATGGTGAATGTCTAAATTTCTTAAAATGCATGACAATAAAAGACACACTGCCATCAATTCCCCTAAACATACTCCCTTTCACTTTGAACTCCTGAAACAGTTTTGGAAGTTCTCTTTTGTGAGTATGAGATGCCGCACAAGGCGTGGAAAGCGGAGCTGCTGAATGCCGTCCCACGTGGAGGGAGGCCTGGGGGAAGCGACGTGGTGTCTTCAGTCTGCTCCTCCATCTCACTGGGCTCTGGGACTTCCGGCTGTTCCTCAAAGACAAACTGCCCAGGCCAGGAAAATGCTTTGCACCGTTCCGGGGACCCTGAGACGGCCACTAAGCAGGAGCCGACGGGACTTCCAGAGCTGCCTCCAAACATGGGAAGAAGCAATTGGCAAAGTGTGCGCAAGCTGAGGAGACGCATTTTCAGGGGCTTCATGGCAACGTATCGTCTACCCTCACAACAGTTTTAATTTAAACAGTGGCACTAGTTTTTTAGTCATACCTCATATATGCAAGTTAGCTCAAAATTTATTGTCCTGAAGGCAAGTGCAAATCATTGAATTCTTTATTCGTTCCTGAAGGTTGCTATAGCAAGTCACCACAAATTGGACGACTTATACCAGCACAACCGTATTCTCTTCTAGGTCTGGGGCCGTGAATCCAATTCTGGAGATACACGAATCTGTTCAAGTTTTTTGCTGAGTGCTGAACTATGTATCTATGAAATGCCAAGCATCGAACCACCAGAAATTAGAGCTATGTGAGTCTAATGCTGACAGCCTACCTAAGGCAGAGAAATATTAAGATTTAATTCAAAGAAAAAAATCCTTAAGTCATGAGGTTTTTTTTTTTTATGAGTTGTTGATTTGAACCATCAGAGTAGTATCATTTTAGTAAGAAGGTTAATTTAGTTTTATTTCAGTAGGAAGGTTAAAATAGTTCTACAATGACATTTTGTCTGCGTTTATCCTAATAAAATTTAAAACTCAATCTCATACAGAATAAAACATTTCCAAGTGTGCCAAAAATATTATAATTTTATTTTTAAAAAATACAACAGATTAGAAAACTCAGAAACATATAATGTCCGGTACCCTATAACTATTCAATAATTACCAGACAAAGGAAAAAGTGGGGAAAAAAGAGCCATTATCACAAAATTATCAATTAAAAGAATAGCCTTAGAAATTAAAGAAAGAATAGAATTAACAGAAAAATAGCATATATTTATCTATATATATTATATATGGTATGTGATCTAAAAGATATTAAAAACTATTGATAATATGAAGAAAGTAATGAAAATTTCTAGAAATCAGATAATACAGTATCTGAGAGGGTAAGTATATTGGAAGAAACTATCAACTGTTTAGATATTCCAGAACTATAAATCAGTGTACTTGAAGATACTGAACATGGGATTGTCAAAAACAAAGAAAAATAATGAGAGTATCGATAAATAACTGAAAAAAAAAAATAAAACCCTCTTCAGAACATCAGTGAGCTGAAGGGCAGGAGCAGATGCTCCCGTATACATATTAAGAGCCCAGAAGAGGAGAGAAAAATAAAAGAAAAAAAAATACATCTTCCAAATTTGCCAAAAGCACAAACACACTGGGCTAAGATTTCAAGCAAATACAAGAAGAATAAGCACAGAGGACAACCCAGCAAGGATCCTCATGATCAGTTTGCTGAATAACTGTGACAAATATAAAACCTGAGGGTAATCAGGGGAGTTGGGCATATTATATCTGAGAATTAAATACCAAAGAAGAAATTGAAAAACAAAAAGGATATAAATGAAGGACAAATTTGTAGTAAATTATATATATATATATGTGTGTGTATATGTATATACAAAATGGGATAGATATACAGCTACTTTCTCTTAGTTCAGTGAGAAGAAAGGTTTGTACTAATAGTGTTTAGACAAAATATCATGTTTGCATCTTGTATTATGAATAACTATTACAAAGACAACAACATGCAAATATTAATTATTGTGGCTGTCCTCCTAACCTGTTTTGAAGCTGTCTTATTGCTATTTCTTTCCTCAATAAAATTAATTTCAAAAACAGAGAAATTTAACTACATGCTAAAGCCCATGAAGATGACAGCATCACCTGTAACCTTGTGGCGCGGAGCTGCGCAGGTGGCGTTCATTATCAGCTTCGTTAGACTGAGCGAGTCCTGCAGGCGCAGGGTCGTAAACGTGCTGTGCTCCTCCCGGACGAGGCGCGGGTGCTCGCAGCCTGCCGGGCTGCGGGGAGATGCGGCTGACGCCCGCGTAGTGGGAGGCGCCCTAGGGAGCCGCATCTCACGCTGGGACTGCTCCTGCGCCGTGCTTCCGGCTGCCCCCGGCGAGCCACCCTGCTCCCCAGGTCTTTCCACCGCAGCATTCGAGCGTTAAGAGGCGCTGACTATGGACCAACCCCTCCGTAACTGTGAGCCAAAAGCTAATCTCGTCTCCTTGCAATTTGGCTGTCACGTAGTTTGTGCCAGGGAAAGCAGACCAATGTAGCAGCTAAAGCAGACCTGAGAGGAAAAGTGATAGCTTTCAAGGATTACATTAGAGAAGAAGCGCCTCAAATGAGTGCTCTGAATTAATTAACAATATTCTTAAGAAAGTTTTAAAAGATGAAAAATTACATCCAGATAAATGGAAAGAAGAGAAGAATTAAAGATAGAAGAGGCAAAATAGAAATAAAGAAAAATATACTTTGATTTACCCTAAATCCATTTCTTAAAAAAAAAAAAAAACAGTAACCCTTACAAATTCCTAGGCAGATATTTAATATTGTCAGGGAGAAAACAGAAATAATGTAAATTGCCTCCATCACAAATAAAACTGATGCTATGGCTACGTACTCTCCAGGCACACCTGTATTCCCAGAACTTTAGGTGGCTGAGGCAAGAGGATCACAAGCTCGAGTTCTGCCTGGGCAACTTAGTGAGACCCTGCCTCCGAACTAAAAAGAAGGAAAAAGAAGAGGACAGGAGGAGGAGGGAGAGGAGGAGGGGAGAAAGGAGGAGGAGGGGGAAGAGGAGAGGAAGGAGGAGGAAGAGAAGGAGGAGGAAGAGGGAGAGGAGGAGGGAGAGGAGGAGGGGAGGAAGGAGGAGGAGGGGGAAGAGGAGAGGAAAGAGGAGGAAGAGAAGGAGGAGAAAGAGGGAGAGGAGGAGGGAGAGGAGGAGGGGAGGAAGGAGGAGGACAAGGA
>NW_004524598.1:20316099-20319018 GCF_000260255.1 Octodon degus | reverse complement strand
GAGGAGGAAGAGAAGGAGGAGAAAGAGGGAGAGGAGGAGGGAGAGGAGGAGGGGAGGAAGGAGGAGGACAAGGAGAAGGAATGGGAGGAGGGGAGGAGGGGGAGGGGGAGGAAGAGAGGAAGGAGGAGGAAGAGAAGGAGAAGGAGAAAGGGAGAGGAGGAGGGAGAGGAGGAGAGGAGGAAGGAGGAGGACAAGGAGAAGGAACAGGAGGAGGGGAGGAGGAGGAAGAGAAGGAGGAGAAGGAGAAAGAGGGAGAGGAGGAGGGAGAGGAGGAAGAGGAGGGGGAAGTGGAGGAGGAGAAGGAGAAGTTAGGGGAGGAGGAGGAGAAGGAGAAGGACAAGATTAGGAGGAGGAGGAGGAGGAGAAGCAACAACAGCTAGGGTGTAGCTCAGTGATAGAATACATCTGGGTTTGATCCCCAGTACTAATATAGGAAATAAATGAATAACAAACCATTATTATGAAAAACTTCCGGACTGGCCTGATAGCTCAGTGGATTTAAGCTCCTGCCTAGGCAGACACAGGGACTGGCGTTCGATCCCCGACAAGTCGTGCTGGCCCCACCACCAGGGCGCACTGAGATGGCGATTGGACGTGGTGGCCCGTGGCTGTAATCCCCATGCTTGGGAAGCTAAAAACAGGAGGATCACTATGAGTCCTATCTGTGAAGTGAGACCCCGTAGACCCTGTACTAAATACATTTTTTAAAAAAAGGAAAGAAAAGAAAAACTTTTGCCAACAATGAATAATTCAGATAAAATGAAAAATCTATGAGATATAAGATGCCATATTCAAGGGCCTGCCAATTAGCTCAGCGGATTAAAGCTTCTGCAAGCAGGCGCAGCAGCCAAGGGTTCAATTCCCGGGCCTGCTGTGCCGGCCCCGCCCCCGGGGCGCGCTGAGACAGTGATTGAGACTGGGCGTGGTGGTGCGTGGCGGATCACTGCAAGTCTGATCTAGTAGTGAGACCCTGAACACCCTGTAGACCCTTCCCTAAAATATAAATAAATAAATAAATAAATAAATGCCATATTCAAGAACAAATTGATTATAGGAACAGCCGTTTTGAAAGAAAAAAACTGTAGAAACTCTGATTTCAGATAGATAGATAGATAGATAGATAGATAGATAGATAGATAGATAGATAGATAGATAGATAGATAGATAGATAGATGTGATGTATATCTCCCAAATCAAGCAGTCTGTGATAATTCTGAATACGATGACTTCAAGAGTTGACATGAACTAATTTGGAAGAAATCACAGCCATTTAAGCCCAGACTAAGAGAAGCGCCTCCAGGCGAGGGGAGTTTTGCAAATTCTGAAATGACAACCCACTTGGAATGTTTCTGTGATTCCCGAGCTCCAGCTTCCCCCTCCCAGCAAAGTTCAGGTCAGGCCACAAGCCAATGCTCCAGGTTGAAGTGCATTAATCTGCTTTCAAGGTGTCTCCCTACACACCTGAGTCCTGTAACTTAGTACAGAGCAACTCACAGGAAGAGAAAACTTTAGAGAGGAGGGTTCAGACACAGGGGCGTGCAGAAGAACGCACTCACCACCTGCGTAGGCCTGATCCAGTCTGATACGCCCTTCGGCAAAGAACGTTTTGTGTATGAGTGAGACACTGAAAGCCCGAAGGAGGGAAGGGATGGCACAGAAAGCAAAACCAAGCACCGGCTTCGAAGTTGAGGCTGCAGCGGGATGCCACCGAGTGTCACAGAGGTCAGTCTTTCCTAGCCAAGTACTGAAGCACTGTACCCCTCTTGAAGGCTTAGAAATTGCCTTCAGAATGAATTAGGTGAATCTTCAGGATAAACACACACACACACACGCACACTCACGCACACACACGTACACACAGGCATGCACACACCACCCACACACATGCACTCACCTCCTTTTATTCAACTAATACTGCAAAATCCAGGTTCCCATGCTGCCTGTGTTATTTACTTAAATAAAACCATTTCATTCTTTAAAAAAAATCTTTTTCATATTATCTTTTCAAATTTAAATGAATATGGATGTATCCAATCGAAAGTAGCACTTTTGTTTGTTCTGCAAGGCTTAAACATATGTTACTGTTTTGAAAAATTTTAAATGAAATAAATTAAAAATGCTTCTTATTTCCTATCTCTCAGAGTAATGAGAGATCTATTTTTGCCATCATAATACCTTTGCATATGAAAACACAGGTATTTAATTAATAATGAAAGTTCCTGAATTAATTTTGGCAGTTTATTTAGAGTCAAAGACATGTCTGACATTTTAAAAATGTCCAACAGTGTACACAGAATGCAACCAAAATCATTAAACTTATTTAATTGGATATGATGTAAATCGCTTAAGTAATTCACTACTGAGGTCATTTATAAAGACAGACTTTTCTTTTCCTCTTTTAGAGGAGACGAATAGGGCCTGTTATCCTTTTGGCAATGAGAAATTTACGGACACACTTTCCATTAGCATTAATGAGTGTCTACGTAAATCACCAAACACCAATGGCTGAGGGGACCTCCCCCCTCCACGGGAGGACTGCTGCTTCAGTTCAAACATAATTTTGGGACAGTATTTATAATGCAATTATCTGAGGTTAAGACTACATTAAAACGACACAGTAAGGAAAAGTGGGTGATGTGACAGTTTGCTTGGTTTTTCCTCTCCCTGCTTCCTCAGTTAATCATAAGCATGACAGTAAGCAAGCAAATGTAAAGGTAGATTGGAGGGGCTGCTTCGGAAGGCGGGCAAGCACAGGGCGCGATCTGCAAGCAGGCTGACACAGGCCATGAAATGAACAGAACGGAGCCGCAGTAAAAGCGTAGTGTCCTTCATATGACCAATGTTTGCTGCACTTGTAACTTAGACTAACAAAGGAGTCACTGAACATTTTAATTGTATTATTTTAAGAAGTAGAATATC
>NW_004524598.1:20312981-20315999 GCF_000260255.1 Octodon degus | reverse complement strand
ATATATTTCTGTGTTACTATCCATGCATATGGACTACATGGGTTCAGGGGGACCCTGGCACAATTTTGTGTACCTCAAAATATCATGTGCAGATGGTAACATTTTAGTTTTTCATTCCACACATAGAACTTTTATGTGCTTAATGTAAAGCCAAACTTACATGTCAAGTTGTCTCTTGTGACAAATAGTTGTATATAAATAAACTCACCAGACACTCTTTAAAACAAAACCGAAGTGTGGAACCCCTCCGAAATACAGTCAGCAGAAAGCCAGGAGTCTTTCCCGTTTCACCAGATGCCTTTGTAAGTCTGGGAATCACTGCTGGCAAAGAAATTCTACCTTCCTGGTTCAGACAGACAAATACTGCCCAAGCGCTGCTCAGATTCGGAGTGCGTGCCGCGTATGCACACGTGCCTGTCTGTCCTAGGCCTGTTTTGCTCAGATCATACGCTTTGTTATTGAGAAATCAGCGTTCTTTAAACAGAGGTTGAAAATGTGGCAGAAGTTAATTTTTGCAGTTCAAAACTAATTGTTTTATTTTCATTTAACAGACCAAATAAAGCTCTGCTCTTGGATTCTTCTGCCTGTTAAAAATGTGACATAATCAGAGAACACACAGAGATCCGTTTAATTTTTTTAAATGTATTAAAAAGAAAGAAAGAAAGAAAGAAAGAAAGAAAGAAAGAAAGAAAGAAAGAAAGAAAGACCAATAAAAATAAAATAATTTTTAGGGATCTTTTAATAAAAGGCATTTGTAAGGGATTTTTAGGGAGCTAATTCTGGTCTCATGGTAGCCACAACACACCTACTTTATTTATCTTTGTAGAGTATTTACCATAAAAGTCAGAGGTTTACAAGGCAGCCCATAAGGGAGGAATCGGAAGGAAGCGTAATGGATGACTGCCTCTTTGTGACATATTTTCTCCCTCAGTCTTGCATATTTGCATTAAAGTGATTGTGAATAATGTACGTTTGACCAGTGCTGTCTGCAGAACTAATACCTATTAGAGGGGTGGGAAGCGGCATATGTTGTGCCCTAGGGCAGGGAGCGGCCAAGCGCCCCACCGTGAGCGTCTCCAGCTAACACGCAGCACAGCCTGGGATTTATCCTAAATGAACCCAGCAGGGAGAAAAAGGGCACAGTCGCTCAGTCCACGCTTAAGCTTCTGCACTCACATTTTAGAGTTCCCTTCCAAAAGGAATGCGTGATCTCCATCCATCTCATTCACAGGAAGAATTTGTTTTTTTCTCCATTGTTTTACGGACCGTGCTACAAAATTGGAAGGTAGACTGCTTCTTGCAGGAAATCGGACACCACCCCAGAGTTGCTGCAGATTTAAAGCGTATGTCCTTCATTGCCCTTTTAGCAGTTCTCTCCTCCGTTTGAGGTATTCTGCAGAATAATCTGACAAGGCAGGGTTCTGCCAGTGATTGCACGAGGTTTGGGCTCGTGGCTTCGTTTTAATGTTGTTGCCTTCTCCTTGGGACGCTCCGCCGTCTGAACGTTTCGCAGCTTCTGGTGCTGTTGCATAATCCTTCTGTGACCACAAGCACCAGGTTCTGGCTCCAGATAGCATTCGCTCTACCTGCGTGCGCTCACTTGAGCTGAAACACAGCAACTGTAAAAATGTCTAAGAGTTACAAAATCAGCGGAATGAGGAAAATCAAAGTTGCCAATTTACCAAGTTTATTCCGTGGCCTTGCCTTTTGTGGATCATCCGTTTGGTACTTACACAACCTAGAGGAGGAGGTAGTAAAAATCCAGTAGGGAAACTACAAGCTAAATCACACCATGCTACAAAAGGGTCTGAGTAATGTGGAAGATAACGGTGCTGATACAATACTGTTTATCTTTTATGCTACTATCATGGTCTTTAATTCCTGCTCAAATGACTGTGAAGACACAATTCAGAATGGAAGGCTGCCCCATGCCACTGACCTGCGTTCGGGTGGGGGAGGGGCAAGGGCGGCCCTGGGTTGGTGGAATCTACGGACTTCTTTCTTTAAGCGGTTAACTATTATGGAGCGTTGAACATTCTCATGGAAATTAGGTTTGGGGCATTTAACTTTATTTCCTTGGGCTCATAACCTGAGTTGTGCAGGTCAAAGTCCCCGTCCCAACCTACCTCCCTCACCAAATGGACCCTAGTGACCCACCGCATAGCTGTGACGCATCTGAGCCAGTTGAGCATCTTTCAGTCTCCCTGTGACTTCAGTATTTTCTGTCACCACCAGGTCACCACAGCTGATGAGAGCCACCAAAGCTGCCTTGGGAAATTTCATTTGGTATTCCTTTTTTTTTTTTTTTTTTTTTTGCCGAACTAGGGATTAAACTCAGACCTTATTCTAAGGGAAGCGCTTATTCTACTGAGCCATCTCCCCCACCCAGGAAATTTCATTTGGAGCGTGATTCAGTGCCTTGGATTGAGGGGACACAGATTCCCTGTTAAAACTGTAGAGCAGCTTCCGTTTTCTCAGTGATGTTGCAAGCACTTATAAATGGTATAGAAGGCAGTTAATGAAGGGGGAAATTCTCAAACATATGAGCAGAAAAACTATCATAAAATTACTTAAAATTTATGGACTACTAGACTCTTTTAGAATATTTTGCTGAGTTAACACACCTATAATATTCAAATAATGGAACTTAACAAAAAAAGGGAATACAGATGAATGTCCATTTTGTATCTGTGTACTCAAAGTGGTTAAGATAGATACATAGTTACATTCTCTTAATGAATAGAAGGATTTGTTCTAATAGTGTTTGTAAATAGGATATCACGTGCATCTTGTACAGCAAATAACCACTAGGAAGAATGTACGCAATGTGTTAATTATTGAATCTGTCCCACCAATTTGGTTTGAAACTGTCTCATTGCTATTTGCTTCTCAATAAAATTATGGAAAAAAATTACTTAAAACATGAGTCTAGGGGCTGGTGAGATGGCTCAGTGGTTTAGAGTACCTACTTAGAACAAGCTTAGCAAAGCCCAGGGACCACGGTTCAATCCCCCAGCC
>NW_004524598.1:20297926-20312881 GCF_000260255.1 Octodon degus | reverse complement strand
AGCCCGCCCCCTGG
Organism: Octodon degus; assembly: GCF_000260255.1. Taxonomy (NCBI): domain Eukaryota; kingdom Metazoa; phylum Chordata; class Mammalia; order Rodentia; family Octodontidae; genus Octodon; species Octodon degus. The sequence goes on along the minus strand of NW_004524598.1, from coordinate 20,312,867 downwards.
TGGGCTGAGCTGGCCACACACACACACACACACACACACACACACACAAATAAATAAATAAAATTTAAAAAAAAAACATGAGTCTATCAGAGGCTCACAATATTCATGGATTGATTCCTTTATTGAAGCAGGCAGCTTCATTTTAGGCATCATGATGTCAGTATTCCTGCGTTGATTGTATCTGTGGTACCATTATTAAAATGTGGTGTGTGGAGAGGAGGCATGAGTCACTCGAATGCATGATTTGCAAAAATAGTTATCGTGTACCTGCTATGTGCTGGCACCAGATAATTGGAATGCTCTTTCCACTAAATGCAAAGACCAGGGCTAGAGACAGCCAGCCCAGCAGTGCACATATATTGTAGCCTGCTAGGACAAGCGCAGTAGTATGAGGTTCTAGGAGGACACGTAGCCAAACATGCCGAAAACAAGTGTGAAATTTAATCCACTTTCATGCCAGGCATGGAGTGCATGCCTGCAGTCCCATCACTCCGGATGCTGAGGCAGGAAGGTCACAAATTTGAGCCCAATTTGGGCAGTTCAATGACTTAAAGAAACTCTGTCTCCAAATTCAATTGATTCAAAAGGACTTGGGGGTGCAGCCAAGGTCAGGGTGTCAGGTTCAATTCCCAGTGCCACCCATGATCATACTATTCTTCTCATTGGTCGGTATCAGGACACTTATCAGGAACCTCATCACCCTGGGAAACTGAGGCAGAAGGATCACAAATGTGAGCCCAACCTGAGCAACTTGGACTTAGAGCTTGTTTCAAAATAAAATTAATAAAAGAATAAACATAGGTGGGAAGATAGTTCTGTGGGAAGCTCCTGAAGTGCTACACCCAGTTCTGTGCATAGCAATGATAACGCAGCATGGCTTATTTTTTAGCCCCGCCTTCCATAACACACGGACCCATGCAGAACTGGATCTAACAATTCAGACTAAGAAGGGTAAAGATCATAAAGCGCCTGGTTTGCCTGTAGATTCTGCCACCACCATGACTTGATTTTTATTTTTTGGTCTTTTTGAGAGTTTCACTGTGCAGTTCAGGTTGACCTGGAGCTCACTTTGTAGCTTAGGCTGTCCTTGAACACAAGTGATCCTCCTGCCTCAGCCTCCCAAGTGCTGGGATTACAGGTGTGTGCCATCACACCCAGCACCTATCATGACAGTCTTAATGAAATTTCAAATCAAATGGTTAAAAAATAACAGAAATAAAGCTGTGGTCCATAGTCACAGGCCCGGAGGCCCAAGGTCTAGTACTGCTTCTGCTGCAAATTCAAGGTAAACAGTTAGTCCCTTCTGGAACCTAATTTCTTAATCTTTAAATAGAAGAAAGACAGAGCACAACATCTTGAGCACTGTCAAATTCAATAGTCTGTAACTAACTTTTAGATAAATTAGATGGAATGTCAATATTCAAATCCTTAATCTTTAATATTCAAATCCTTCATTTATCCAAAATCTTCAAAAAATATTTTTACTTAAGAGATGTAGAGCAAGAGATAACACACCTCCCTTTTTCTGAAATAAAAATTCTGCGTCTCAGAGAAATTTAGTGACTTTTCCAAAACTACATGGAATATGGAATCAAATCCCTACTATCTCAAATCTTAAATAAGATACCAAAATATTATGTAGAAAAAAGAAATTAACAAAGGCATTGCAAGCCACTCACTGTATGATTCCTTTACAGTTACAGTCCTCAGATTGGCAAGAATTTATAACTAGTGTTTATAGGTGTTCATTAGACAACCATGCGGAAAACATAGACTGATGTCTTAGTGGATTTCCATTAGACTGTGACAGTTTCCACTGGAAGACAGGTAAGGTCATTGTTCTAGTTACTTTTTACTCGTTGCTGGGACAAATACCCGACACTCAAAATGAAGGAAGGAAAGGTTTATTCAGCTCACAGTTCCTGGAGGGTTCAGTCCATATTCTGCTGGCTCCAGGGCAAAGGACAGCAGTTCATGCGCAGAAAACAGTGAAGAGCAGAGGAGGGGCAGCAGCTGCGGCGGGTCCATCAGGCCTCTCTCTTCCTTCTGCGCTCACTGCGAAGACTGGCGCTCCACACTGAAGATCAGGACTCCAATTGCGGCTGCCAAGATTAAGCTCCTCCAAAGACTGGGACTTCTCCACGGAAGCAGGGTGGGGCGGCAGGAAACCAGGCAGGGTGGCTTCCTGCCTTTCTCAACTCCTGGGCCCTGCCCACCTGCAGGGCGAGGCCCTCACGCTGAGATCAGCCTGAGCGGATTCAGCCAAGTTGACACAATGTATCAACTAACACAGTCATGCAGAATAAGTTCATTCAGTGGTGCCTCGTGAATGCTAAGCATCTAGATTTCACCAATTTCTCTGCAAATTTGGAAGCTTCCCTTACTGGCTGGCAAGGCAGCTACAAGCCTTCCTAAAGATGTGTCTGTGTAATCTTCGCTTGTTCTGTTTGTGATTCAGTAGGCCACTAAGAAGAGCCAATTAGCTTAAGTAACAGGACCACAGATCCAGAGGAGTCACCCAGGTCACTCCAAGTTTCCAGGCCCTTTACTTCCACCCGATTTCTTTTTCCAATTAAGATGTGCAGTGGGACAGATTCTGGATTTATTCTGTAGAGTGTTACAAAGCTCTATCCAGAGGAGACAAGGGTGAGAAATAAGATTTCTTCCATTCTGCCCAGGAATCAAATCAATGCTTTCAGTCCCTTTTTCTGTAAATTGGGGTTTAGTCATCCAAAAGATGTAACTGTCCTATGCCTAGAAGTTCAAATTTTTAAAAACATGTTTTTAGTGGCAATTATCATGTCATAGGTGTCAAATTGAACCATTTTGTAACTAGCTAGAAATGCAGGGGCTGCTTCTTTTACCTTTGTCATTCAGTTCCTCCTACTGCTTTTGATCTTGTCGAATCCTCATGGCTAATGTACACTCAGCAAGATTAAACATTGGCATTGGCCACTGTGCGGCATGTGCCCAGCAGAGGTAGACAATCAAAAGTGAATTCCAGAGAACAAATTCTCTCCATCCTGAATTCTTCTGAGGTCCATGAAAGAACAAGATGAGGCTGGCCAGATAGCTCAGTGGATTAAAGCACCTGCTTAGGAAGGTGCAGGGGCCGGGGTTTGATCCCCAGCCTGCCAGGCCTGCCCTGCCTCCAGGACACGCTGAGACTGGGATTGGTGATGCACATCTGTAATCCCAGCTATTGGGAGGCTGAAAAACAGGAAGGATCACTACAAATTAGATCTGTGTAGTGAGACCCTGTACTAAATACACTAAAAAAAAAAAAAAATAAGATATACAGATAATGAAAAAAAATAATTCTTTATTTTGGAAGCCTATGGGCTCTTCATTTAAAACAAATTTATATTCATTCCAAAAAAAATGGACTATTGACATTGGTTTGTATTAAAGAATATGTATTTTAGTCTTTTACCCGATTTCCTATTGTTAGTTATATCACTTTAGCTGGTCCTGTAGGATTTAAAATATACATATTTTTAAAACAAATTTTTATGTATTTATCAAATATTATATTGAGCTTAATTTTTGCCATATATTTTCTATGTGCTTTATAAAATTTTACTTCTTTAGGGGCTGGTGAAATGGCTCAGTGGCGTAAAGCACCTACTTAGAACAAGCTTAGCAAAGCACAGGGACCGCGGTTCAATCCCCCAGCACCACATGCCAGCCAGCCCCGGACCCTGGTGGGCTGAGCTGGACACACACACACACACACACACACACATAAATACAATTTTAAAAAAATATTTTACTTATCTAATTCCCATAACAGTCCCATGTGGTGCTAAGATTGTCTCCATCTTATAGATATGCAGGCTACAAATTAAAGGGTAAGTAACCTTCTGATGTTAGCAGTCAGTATGAAGTTGCTGGGACTTCAAGCCTGCCAGAGTCTGCATTCCAAATTTCAACAAAATGATGAAATTATCAGCAAGATTATATAAAAAGGGCAAACATTCTATTTTTAAAACAAACTGACAGCAATACCTAATTTACTGAACCTCATTTTATCTGTCCTGAAATCACTTTCTTGTGACTGTTCTTGAAATATTTCAGGGAATATTGCGAAAAAACATGCTATAGTTTCTCAAAAAATAGTTTTACAGTTTTTCTTCAAATCTATGATTAATATTCATTCAAATCTGGCCAGCCTCATCTTTGGAAACTCGAGAACAGTATGGAAAGGTAACGCTGAAGAAAGACTGATTCTTCCTGAATTTGTACTCTTAAAATAGGTAGTTTAGAGTTTCGATCTACAGTTTCCCCCCAGCATCTCATGGGTGGGTGCAGAGGGGAGGCTTCTGCACAACGATCAGACCCTAAGGGCCCTGAACTCACCCCTGCATCCCCCCTGAGGAGTCTCGAGAGGTGAATGGGCTTGGCATGCAGGAGGTGGCCTGTGGTTGTGTGGCCCTCAGGGCCTGGCCCTTCCCTCCGTGGATCTTCTCCTTTGTCTTGTCCTTGCCTGCATCAATGAAGCCAGCGGTTTTGCTCGTCTTCTGCCTGATGTTTGCAGCTCAGCGCAAATCAGTCATGGACTCACACCGTGAGTCCTCCAGAAAGAGGACTGTATAGACTATGTGTTTCCCCCCAACAATAAAGCTCAACACGGGGTGGGGGGAAACAGAACATAGCAGCATGAATTAAAACAGCTTTCTAGAGCATATACATCCCCTCGCGATCCTGCCACCCTGGGACTCTGCAATATTTGCTCTTGCTGCAGGGTTTTTAGGGGGCTGTTTTGTTCTCCAAATTATGGTTGGCATATCTACACCGTAGTGTTGTAGGTAGAGACTAGTGGAGTAATATGAAGTGCTTAGCAGAGTTCCTAGCAGAAACTAGTCCTTCAAAGATGCTGAAGCACTGCCCTTGCATTGTAGAAATAAAGGCTTACTAGTTTATATATAAATATAAGGCGAGAATTACTACGCTTTCAAAGTTCAGTTGGAAAACAAAATCATTTGCTCATTTAACTGTATTAGTCAAGGATTTGCTATATTCCACACATTATGATTACTTCACACATAATGAACTAGAATTCTGTAAGATTGTGAAGCCCCTTTGGCATTTGTTTTAAGCTAATTTCAGTGTTCTAAATTACAAATTCTAATTTGATAATTGGCATTAATACAGTGTCTTTCAGCTTTGGTCATTTTTTTTTCTAGAAATCCAGGAACTCTTGTATTTCTTTTTAAAGTTACCCAGGTCAGTTAACTTAGTTTCTGATACAACTGTTTTACATTTAGCATCATAAAGAAAAATAAAGCAAATGACCTCAGACTTGAGGAATTTCTTCTAACTCTTTAGATGGGGTAGCAGTTGCCGCATCAGCTACCCTGGTGGCAGAGAGAGGCACCTCCATTTTTCTTGGACTGGACTGCACTAGCATAATATTTGGATCCACAGGCGCTCTGCTCGTTGCAGAACCCAACAGTGACAGCTTGTCCCTTCCGCTCACTCTTTCCACTGCCTGCTTGTTTCTGTTTGCCACAGGGCAGGAGCTATGCCCCGTGCTCCTTCCCAGCAGCCTTTGGTGTCATCACCCCACAGAATACTCCTGGGCACTTTGCATACGCCCAGTGCCAGCGCTCGGGAAGGTGCTGCTGCACTGCCTCGGACAGAGGGTTATATTCTGCCTGAAAATGAGATTTATTCCCCCTGCCTGCTCCTGGCAAGGCAAGAAGGGACATAATTAAGGAGCACTGCTGCCCGCCCGAGCAACCTGCTTCCCGCTTGAGCTCTGCGGCTCTGCCCCCTCCGCAGTCCTTCCCGGAGACTCGAAGAGCACTTCCCAGGGACAGGCCAATGCCTGAACACTCACCATATCTTTGCGAACAGTCCCTCCACACAGGCAAACACTGCTTTGCAATACTTTATATTCTAGCCAAATTCCTATAATAATATAATCTCTTTCAGAGTTGCCCCAGGGTTTCCAATGTCTTCATCTGAACTCCAAGATGAACCCCTAGAATTTATTCCTGCTGCTAAATCTGCCAGTATTTCCACAGACTCCTCAGAGGGTTATACTTTGGCTGCACAATTTCACTTTAGCATAAGAAGATCTTAACAGGAAGACAACACATACACACAAACAAATAAATTATGTATAGCCTTTGCAGAAAGCATAAAATATCATCAAATTCTAGATGTTAGAGCTCAAATAAATTCCAAGAAATTACCTAGAAGAACCTGTTTCTAAAATATGTTGCCTTGGCCAACTTTGTACATCTCTAGGATGTTTATAAGTAAATATACTATTTTAAAAATTATTCAGTGAACAAGTTTAACATTTTGAAGAATGCCTCGCTATTTATATTGAATACAAAAAGCCTAAGAAGATGCAGACACGGTCAAACATTTCGGTAGCAGTCCCTATGTGCTTGTCTCTTGTTGATGTGTTTGGTTCCAACAGTACTTTTTATTTTGCTTGTCTCTTCTGGTTTGGTACCACAAATGTAAATGAAGGCTCTGCAGATGAGCACCACTGCCACCACCCTAATGACTTGCTGGCTTGTTTTCCTGTTTTACCGATTTGCAGTGACTGCACAGCCACGGAGGCCCCAGAGCTGTATCTCCTGCTCCTCAGCCTAATCTTGCTGCTGTTCCTCTCCTGGTTCAACGGCCTTCCACTCACATTCGCACCTGTCCCTTACCAGGGACATTCCTCATACTCTTCTGCCCACATTCAGCTATTATACTCAAGTCTCACTCAAGACCTAACTGGCAACCTTTTCAGACTAACCTCAGTGCATAGCAACCATCAAAATCCTTGAATTCCAACAGCACTGGTACAGCTTCACCATATTCTCCTGTTCTCTTGCTTTATTAGTGTACACCTAATCAATAGCCTCTCTCAGGAAGAGTGTAACTGCGGTGTGATGCGTTGTCCATGTGTCCATTTTGCTGGACAACCATCCTCAATTATTTAATCTAAAGGGATTTGGCAGTTGTTTGGGGATTTCAATAAATCTAGTTTAAGTAAGAGAAAGCCTGTTAGATAATCTACTAGTGAGCCAGATTTAATCAGTTGAAGGCTTTCAAAGTAGGGCTGGGACAAGGGAGAGGTGAGAGGAGAGAGAGAGAGAGAGAGAGAGAGAGAGAGAGAGAGAGAGAGAGAGAGAGAGAGAGAGATTTCTGCCCATGATCTCAGCATCCAGTTGTGCATATGAAATTCCATTTGCTCATCATCTTCTCTTCTAGTGTCTTAAACTATAGTTTGAAGTTGTTCTTCAAGCTCTCATGAATATGAACCCCAATTTTTTGTACGTACACACACACACACACACACACACACACACACACACATAGCTATCCTTCAGTGTCTTGGGGAAATTAGTTCCAAGGCACCCCAACACAAATACCAAAACCAAGGATAGTCAAGTTATATGCATGTACTATAAAAAAATTCACAGTACATGCATATAACATATGGCTCTTCTCTAGTACTTGTTAAATTGTCTCTAGATTACAGATAATATACCATGCTGTGTACATGTTACATAAATAGCTAGGTTTTTACATTGCTTAGGGAATCATGACAAGTAGAACATGTAGAGTTTACAACCTTTTATTTCCTTCTGGTTTTGGTATTGGGGATTGAACCCAGGCCCTTCACACTGAGCTACAACCCCAGCCCTTTATGGTGTTCATGTTCTTGAGACAGGATCTCACTAAGCTATGCTGGTTGGCCTTGAACTTTCAGCTTGTACACCAGGCCAGACACTTTTTTTAGAAAATGTTTTCTATCTAAGGTTGGCTGAACCAAAGAATGCAGAATCTGTAGAACAAGAGAGTTATCTGCATACTCATCGTACAGTTTCTGTAGTTATACCCTTACTGCTATTATAAATGTACAGAACAATCTTTTTTAAATTCTTAACACATCAATTACATACATGTGCATACACACGTGCAAAAATAATCCTACAGTTGGGCACCTACTTAATACGACTGAATAGTTTTTTGGTTTTATTTTTTGGTTGGCTCAGGCTGCCTTAATGATGGGTCTGGGGTGGCATGTATAAGTGGGGATCAAACCGTGGTCCCCTGTGCCTGACTGAGTTTGCCCAAGCTGGTGCTTCAAACAACTGGGTAAACCCACAAGCCCCCAATACCACTGAATAAACATAAGACATTAAAATTTTGGCTAAGTAGTGTGTTCATGAAAAAATATTTCCAGTAAAATATGCAGGAAAAGAATAAAAATACTGAATAATAGAAAAAGGTACTACAGTAAACCAGTGTAAATCTCAAAAGCCTCTTTCTAAAAACACAAATTTCTAGAATGAATAACTGTACATTGTAATGTGAACTGGTAGAAACACTGAAAAAAGTGGTGTGAACACAGGACAGCACAGGTAACCAGCAAACAATATGACAGTAGAATATTTGGTTGAGCGGATTTCCAGCAAATAGATTGCCAAATAATTAAAACACAGCAAAACATGCATTTTATCCATCTAGGTTTCCAGGATTTTAGTTCATTCTACCAAGCTGTCATACTAATAGAGATAATTGATGTTTACCATTTCAATATTAAAGTTTTTCACTAATGGCATTAGGTATAAATGACTTTGATTTGTGGTTTTCCCTCCCAACACTGCTTTTAGAATGCATGACATGATTATGTATGAAATGGGAATTGAAAATTCCCTTAATATCCATGAGCATGTATTTATGCAGTCTTCAATATTTAGAATTATGTAGGCTGCCTAAGCACTGGATTCAAATGTTCAAATATAAATGATTACATATATATGGTAATAGCCCTCTGTCTGAAGGAATTACAAGAAGCAGGAAAAGGAGCAGAGAGTACAAAAGTTCAAGGTTAAAACTTTTCAAACATCCCACGAAGCAGACAGCACGCATTTTAAAAAAAATATTCTGAAGCCTATAGTTAGCTATGCAATGATTCGGAACTGGCACACAATATCGCTTAAACCAAAAGCTATGCTTTGGTTTTGAAAATTGGTTCCTTGTGTCTGTTAAAATTCAGAAACACATTTTCTACTCCATGCAAACTCATTCTACCCCTCAACAATTTTGTAAATTGATTTTAACCAAATGATACTATGTAGACCAAGTCTAACTTCTCACCAAGCTATACTTCTTGAATGCAAAATGTCATAGAGTTGGAAATATTGACATTCCACTAGACGAGTTGAAGGCTTTTCCTATATTATTAAGTAAAGAAATGACTCCTTCCCCCTAAATACTAAATTTAGTTCAAATTCTATTTAGCAAGTATATTTGAAGTGCCTACTACTCAGCAGATGCTGAAGTGATGAATGTTAGCAAAACAAGTTGTCCTCAAAAGGATTGTTGTGTAATGGAAGCAAGAGCTACAAACCAGAGAGATAAGCATAGTAACATTGACATAGAACATCGCAGGAGCACAGACGAGGGACTCCTAAAGTCAGGAAGAGGTATCAGTGTGACTTCTTGAAGTGGCACTCCTGAGCTAAGTCTCAAAAGATGGGCAGAGGACAAAGAAGCAAAGAGAGGGAGGGGAACATTATAGATGAATGTGGATAGCTAAGAGGAGCCAAGAGCAAAGCCTTGTAGATTCTGGCCACCATGGAGAACAAGGATTAGCATGTCAGAGAGAGAGGGAGAGAGAGACAGAGACAGAGACAGAGATAGACAGACACAGACAGACACAGACAGAAATAGAGTCAGAGAGAGACAGAGACAGAGACAGACAGAGGGAGAATGAGCAGTAATGGGATTGACATGAGTGCATAACTTCAAGTCCATACGAACTACGAAGTTGGGGAATGAACATGTGTCTTGTGGCATAGAATTACTTGGCATCGGAGAGTGTTGAAAAGGAAAATCAGGATGCAGAGATGTGTAAGATGCTAGAGAAAATCATTTCTCCTTTATAATTTTGGTTAGGCCAGCTACAAGCAGTTGCAAAGACAGAAAATCAGCTTCCCACTAACATCCAAACACACCATTCACAGATGACTAACCCTAACTACCACATAAGAAATGAAGCCACAAATTCTAGGCAATTTCAAAAAATCATCAGGGCTGGCCAGATAACTCAGCAGACTAAAGCGCCTATTTAGGCAGGCACAAGGACCAGAGTTTCATCCCTCACATGCCTTGCTGGCCCCTCCCCATGGGCGCACTGAGATGGAGGTTGAGACTGGGTGTGTGTGGAGGACCACCTGAGCAGCTGTTCTTGAAAGAAGAGCGATTGTCTCCATTTTGGCTGAGCACCAGATCCCCAAAACATTCGATACTATCTCAATAGCATAATGCAAATTATTTTCTCTGCATATGGCAGAGGTAAATGTAGGCCACCTACGTAGCTCAACTCACAGTACTCACCTACTTCCCACAATTTGTGGTCATTCCTCCTCAAGCCACTCCTCCCCCACTGAATAAAACCCGGGTGCCGCCCTGGGTCAGCCTCTTTGTTCCGGAAGGCCATCTTCATGGCTGGACTTAATGCCCCTTGGCTCACCAATAATTATAAACATGTTTTAGTGTCTTTAACTTCACGGTGGGTTGTACTTGGAGTGGTAGATTGGAATTAACTTGATGGGATTCCAATAACATATCTTTGGGATTATAAATATTGACTTCTTGGACGGAGAAGAGAAGCTAGATGGGACTCCTACAGGTGTGGCGGTGCATGCCTGAAATCCCAGTGCTTGGGAGGCTGTAAACAGGAGGATCACTATGAGTCTGATCCATCTAGTGAGACCCTGTAGACCCTGTACCAAAATTTAAAAAAACTCATCAGTATTATGATTGCTCAAAATTCTATTTTGATGGCCCTATTTGTTTTCATCATAGAAAAACCTCCCAGTATATAATAACTCATGTATTTCACTGTAGGGCACATATCTCTCTAATCATTAGATTCTCTAAGTGATTTCTATGTGAAAAAACAAGCAAAAGCAAGGACAGGGCATGTAACATTTGATGGTTCCAGACATCTGACCAGGTATAGGATGAATAATCTGAGAACTTCCAATAGTGGAAAAATCTATTCCACATCATCTCAAATTCTGGTAGTAATATAGTGATAGGTATAGAACAGGTTTGGCAAAATCTGACAATCTTCATAATACACTGCACAGGAGATAAAGTTATGCCTGGTACGTAAGGATGCATGATAGTGTTGCTGTTCCTTGCCTTCCTCCTTGTGGCTTGGTTGGTTCTGAATAGGCATAAGATTAGTACAGACAACCTGAAAAGCAGCAAGCAGTACCACCTGGCAGTGAAAAGGAAGGCCTTGAGGATGGCCAGAGCAGGCCAGCAACCTGGCCTCAGCCATTTGTTGGTCCTGTGACCTAAGGAGACAGGAAGAGTGAACAAGACATATTTCAGGAGACTCCTCAAAAGCCCTGACATGCTCCAGTTCCCCTTGTTCCCAGGTGACCAAATCAATATTTCAGTTTACTGCACCCATGAGTTTTCTGTCCTTTGATCCTTCGTTCCTCACCTGAATTTTGCTTTATAAAACAGAAATATCCAAAAAATCTCCATCCAGATTTTCTCGCACAGGTCTGCTCTTAGGGAATCCTGCTAGACACTGCAACAGACTAAAGCAGTGGTAGCCTGTGTACCTATAGTGTCAAAGTTCACTTTTTCTCCATACTAGAAGGTATCCCAGGAAACAGGGTCCTTTCACTGGCTGGAAAAGAAAAGAGTGATTTTGTACAAAATATGAGGTCGGATTGAAAACTGTAGTGAACGCTTATTTTTTTTTAAATTATTAGGATAGAAGACACAACAGGATTAATCCCTCAGAAAATCTACCCCTCACTTTGAACACCCTGATGCCACCATTTTTCCTATCTGAAGTTCTGGTGTTTCTGGTTGTACTGTTGTACCTGTCCTAATGTTACAAAACAATTCCAAGCATTCACGTTTCATAGTCATTTGGACTCTGAGCCAGAAGTCACATGGTGTCAGCTAACCTGAAAAGGTAGATAAGGACACACTCCCATGCTTTTCATAAGAGACCTTTCCATTGGATGGAACTCAAGAGCAAGATGTGTCATACTTTAAAATCTAAAGCATGTGAAAGGCTAATAAAATCTCTCAGTTATTTAAGCAATAGAGTATGGAACCCAAATTGAAATTTAAATATAAAAATTTTAATGAGATAGATAATGGGGGTAGTTTAGCAAGTAGGCTATTCCAAATTACCCCTACAATGTACTGGTTGTAGAATAACTGGAAAGCACAGTCTGCGGTTATTTATAAGCCACAGAAATGGAATGCAATTAGTTTATTTATTTACTTATTTTTTTGTATTTTAGGGAAGGGTCTACAGGGTGTACAGGTCTCACACATAGATCAGACTCATAGTGATTCTCCTGTTTACAGCCTCCCAAGAGCTGGGACTAGAGGTGCATGCCACCACACCCAGTCTCAATTGCTGGTGTGCCCCAGGGTGGGACCAGCACCGTAGGCCCGAGGATCAAACTCCTAGTCCCTGTGCCTGATTACAAGTGCTTTAATCCACTGAGCTATTTGGCTGGCCCTTTGAGGGCCAGCAATTAGTTTAGCTCTCAGGGAGAGATCTGTGCTTAAGAGAACAAGAAGAAGGTGCTAGGAAGATACAAAAGGGGTAGGAGATGTGAGCAGCCCTATCCCCCAGCACAAGAGCAGCATAGCTCAGGGACCAGAAGCGTGCATTGGTGATGCAGTATTTGATTCAACACCGCTTACCACATAAATCCAAGCATAAATTTCCTGCATTATTTCCATACTAGTTGGGCTTATCCATACTGATTCTAATTCTATAATTTGTCAGACCTTGTGCTAAGTAATGTACTCTCTTATTTATCTATTTTCAACATTTCTGCAAAATACATACAACAGTTCAATTTGAAGATAAGAGACCCCAAGCTTCGACTCTAAGTAACTTTCCCAAAACACATTATTCAATAGAAAGCAAAGTTGGTCAGTACTGTGTGACTCCAGGGTTGCTTCTCATCTTTTCCACACTGGGCTGCTCATCTTACATTTTTATTTAATTTGAACAAATTGTAGCCAAATTATTAACCAACAACACAGCTTTCTTCCATGGAAAAGCAGAATTTATTTTTCTACAAGGGTGACAGAATATCATAAGCAGGTCACTGGCTATCCTAGTCACTTTCTTCAGCATTCAGACAGATACACACCAAGGAACAGAGGTTCACTTTGGCTTGTGCTTCAGCCTCACCTTCTGACTCGGAGGCAGCAGAGGATGACTGAGTAAAAGCCCGTTACCTCACGGTGGAAGTGAAGCAGACAATCGTGGGAACACCCTTCTAGATCATGCCAGTGACCTGCCTTTTCCGGCCAAGCCCAACCTCCTAACAAGTCAGCTGAAAAGCCCCTAAAATCCAATCACTTTCCAGGGCTTCTGTGTACGGCTGCATGAAGCTTTAAGGGCTATCTAGGCACAAACCATCATGCCATTTTACAGCAAGAGCAAGTCTTGCCTCTTCCAATATTGACACCTACATTTAGAAATGCAGACTTTGTTTCTGAATAGAATCAATCACATAAAAATTGACTGAAATAGGCTGTCTTAACAACCTTGGGAAGTAAAGAATTTTGGTGAATGTTGTAAATTAAAGAAACTTTGGAATGGAATAAATATCCTGAATTGGTATCTTTTACTTTGAAAGAGAAAAGACAGCATTGCTGAGAAGTTCCTCAGCTTGCTAGACCACCGTCTGTGACATCTACTGACAGCAGACTGCCTGGGAAGGACTGTGAGAGTCAGGAAGCCAAGAGGCGTGCATGTTTCAGAGGGCCAAGGTGACTCATGCCGGAAATCCCTGCACTCATGACTAACAGCAGCAAAGGTATGCGCCATAGGCAATTCCCATGCATGAACCCAGGCATTCAACTATATCTATATATAAGGAGAGAGAGAGAGAGAGAGAGAGAGAGAGAGAGAGAGAGAGAGAGGAAAATTATACAAGGTGAACCCCCTGACATCCAGCTCACCAAAAGCAAACCCAGGGCACAATGAGGTGAGACAGTCTAAAAGCCACACACCTCAGCTCTCTGAGGTGGTAAGAGTTGAAGTAGTTGAGCAGATGAAAGAAGCTCAAAATCAATCAGAAATAATTTCTCAAATAACTACAGAGATGGTGCCCACAATGAAATACATGCTTAGTGAATCTCTGTCAACTACAGAGCTTTTAAAAATTGAGGAGCTTAGGAAAATGATGGAGACCACGAGTGCACAACATAGAGAAGAAACGGAATCCATGTGACAGATTCAAACAGATGTCCAGGAGATTAAAAATCCCACTGAAAGTATGTGCAGCATGTTGATCCCACATGAGGACAGAATCTCAGATCTAGAAAACAGGATTGCGATGACCAACCATGAAAAAGAAAGATTGCTTAAAAATAGCCAGAGACCACAAGAATCGCTGCAGCAGCTGCTAGATGGTGCAAAGAAGAAGAACGCAAGTTTGATCAGAGTCGGTGAAAAAGCAGGAGGCAGCACACATGACATAAAAGGCCTCTTCGCAGATGTCATGGCATGAAATTTTTCTGGCAGGAAAAAATAATTTGACATACAGAAAAGTGAGGCATATAGAGCTCCAGGTATTCACCATTAAAAAATGTCTGCAGCAAGGCACTGCAGGAGTCAGATTTTCAGAAATTCAGCACAAGGACAGAATACTAAAAGCTATTAGAGAAGAGAAACAAATCACCCATAAAGGAAATCCTATCAGAATGTTCTGACAATTGCCAGCTCTGCTGGTAACCCACAACTCTTATGGATTTTGGGATTATATTGGGATATTTTGCTGAATTCAAGTACCTACAATATTTGAACTGGCATCAAGTACGAAAAGTTCCTTTAAATATTTCTCTAAATACATCTTCTCTAACAGTAATGGAACACCCATCTCTGACAAAACAAAATAAATAAGGGGGA
>NW_004524598.1:20293087-20297826 GCF_000260255.1 Octodon degus | reverse complement strand
ATATATATATCCTTAATTCAGTGAGAAGAAGGATTTGTACTAATAGTGTTTGGACAGAATATTCTGTCTGCATCTTGTACTATGGATAACCACTAAGAAGATAACAATGTACAATGTATTAGTTATTGAAACTGTCCTATTAATCAGTTTTGAAACTGTCTCATTGATATTTGTTTCTCAATAAAATAAAATATACATCAGTATATACAAAATAGGATAGATAGACAGCTACTTTCTGTTAGTTCAATGAGAAGATTTGTACTAACAGTGTTTAGACAAGAGATCATGTCTGCATCTTGTACTTTGAATAACTACTATGAAGACAATATGTAATGCATTAATTATTGTAACTGTCCTACTAACCTGTTTTGAAACTGTCTCATTGCTATTTCTTTTTCATTAAAATTAATTTAAAAAATTTTTAAAAAGAATCACAGAAGACTTCTCAACATAAATCCTCAAATCAAGGAAAGCTTGGAGTGAATTATTTCAAGTCTTAAATGAAGACAACCTCCAACCCAGACAGATGTACCTCCAAAACCCTCTTTCAAAATTGATGGAGAAATAAGAAGTTATATGACAAAGAGCACCTGAGGAAATTCGTGACCACCAGGTGAGCATTCCAAAAGGTTCTAAAGGATATTCTAGAAAGAACCAAAAAAGATTCACAACTCCATGAATCCAAACAGAACCAATCCATTAGGCAAGACAAGCAATTAAACAGACAGGAAAAAAGGAGTCAAAAGCAGGGAATAATATGACAAGAATAAGTCAACAAACATGGTATAACCATCAATGTTAAAGGCCTCAACTCACCAGTCAAAAGCAACAGACTGGCACAATGGATCAGAAAGCAAGATCTAACAATACGCTTCATACGAGAAACACGTTTAATTCAAAAAAAAAATCATAGAATAAAAGTCAAAGAATGGAAAACAACACTCCACATCATAGGAACCTGGAAAAAAGCAGAATGGATTTCAATGCGGTGCTCACTGAGAGACAGAGAAAGTCACTACTTCCTTGTCAAGGGAACCATCCAGGAGGAAGAGATAGCAGCCATAAGTGTATATGCACCTAATACCAGCATACCCAACTACAAGAAAGGGAAAAGGCAAACACAGGAATGAGAAGTGACAGTTCTATACCAAAATTGAGCTGCAAATTAAAAAGTAAGCTCCAGACCTTGTAACTTCTTTCTGACGTCATGACCATTCCCTGGAGAACGATCTGCAGGGCCCCTCACTCTAGCCAAGTCTCTCTGGAGACGGCGCTGCATCTTTCTTGCTACTCAGTTCTTCCTTTTCTAAAAAAAATGGGTCATAATCTTTGAACTATTTGTGACATTAAATTGCAATTCTATCTTTCCTTTTGCCTTTTCTTAGAGACACTGTCCACAATTACTCTATCATTATCCATAAACCCCTAACATGTCTGCATCTATAACGCATCAACATGTGGTCAGCAGTGTTCTCTCTGTCTCTGTCTCTCTGTCTCTGTCTCTGTCTCTCTCTCTCTCTCTCTCTCTCTCTCTCTCTCTCTCTCTCTCTCTCTCTGTAGAGAAAGTGTTGGAAATCTGACAAAGTTTTCAGGTTTCTATAATAGAATTTTAAACACAATGTCTCTGTTTCCCTGTATTTAATGCAGACCTTAGGCATCTGAGGCTTTTAAGTCTACCAAATTATTATCCAATTAACATTCCTACAGCTATGTGAATTCTGGTTTCTCACCAATATGATGGTTTGTTTATCCTGGGATCCCTGAGTTGCCCTATTCCCATTTCTCTTGCACACATAGTCTAGATTTTCTAAGTTCATGACTTTAATTAGCTTCCTAGATGTGATGTTTCATGGAGCATCACATGCGTGGTCTGGAATTTTAGAAACTACGTGGCCACCTGCAACACTAACAGCAGCAGCTCAGGCTAGAGTGCCACGTGATGCAGGCAAGTTTCAGAGGAAGGAGAATTTATCACACGGATGAGACAGTGTGAAGCTATTTTCAGAGAAATATATTACCAGATAAATACCCAATGTGGATATCAGGGTGGATTAGTCCTGCATGTCATTTAAAAAAGAAACCTACTTTGTAATAGGAAAATTATTTTTATATCTCTGATCTCACCTACTGAATTTCCCTTCCATTCTCTGATAATTTCATACTCATATGAAGAGCAATTCCAGACTCCATTATTGTTCCATGCTCTGACATCCTCATAGAAAATGAAAAACTACCGTAACCTTCCCTCCTGCTCATAAAGTCCTACAAGAAGTGGATCAGACCAGAGAATCTTCCGACTTATGGTAAATTTTTTATTCTTTTACATAAATCCCCCAGGCAGGAATAAGAAAGAAATATATCAAACCAATTCCAAATATTTCACTTGGAATCGCTCCCTGAGAAAAATGGGGCTGCTGCCAATTAGCATATGCATAGATCTTCTCAGCAAACTAAGTAATATTTTCATTAATAAGTTGACTTAACAGTGCAGCCACTTGTCACATGAGTATATATACTCCCAAAAGGAGAATAAAAAGAATAATAAAAAAGGTTAGATTATTATTTCATAGAACCCTTTCATAAGGCATAAGGTTACAGTATTAAAAGGGTTTATGGCCCACAGGTTTAACCCAGCTCCCTCATAGATGAAGAAGGCGAGGTCCAGAGCAGCTAAGAGAGCCAACTAGCTAGAAGGTCACGTAGCTCCTGAGTGCCACAGCCAGTACTTGAACTAAGTATCTTATCCGCTTCCTTAGAACTTTTCTTGTCTTGCAGAAAAATCTCTAATCTCCTCTTTTATCATTGTTCATAGCTTAGAAATTTAACATGGAGCTTTGTTTTATTTTTAAGTGCTTAATTAGACCTCAGACATTATCCAGTATCTGCTCCAATTTGAAATGCTTTATATGTATGCATCAATGTAGACAGACTCTATAGTTTTGTTGTTGTGAATGCGTTTATACCTCCAGGAGAGAAAGTCTAAAGTATTCTACGAATATGACAGACAAAATAATAACATTACAATGTAGTATGAAGCTTTGGAGACGTAGCTCACTAGTGTAGAGCTTGCCTAACTTAAGCAAGGCCTTGGCTGCAAACTTCAAATATATATCAGAGTAAACAGTGGACCATGTCTACTTGTACTTGCTTGTGTGATATATTTGTGCATAGATAGATAGATAGATTGATATATAACATTAAAAAATTATTTCTGCAAATCCTAACAATGTCTGAATTGCCCTTTGAAGGCAGGCTCCAGAGACTGAATCAGTTGGATTTTAGTAGCAGTTGGTACTGAGATGGCGTGTTAATAGGAACAGTAAAGTAGTACTTTCTTTAACAACATCCTCTCCTTTTAACTTAGTGCCAAATAAATACAACTCCTAGGATGAAGATTTAGTGGGAAGAAAAGGAAAAGTCCCCCCCACACACATACCCGCGGTAGCACATAAAGCTCATCAGGAGTAATGGTGCATCTCTCCTACCAGATCCGTGAGAAATAAACAGGGCCCACTCACTTTTACTGTGCTTGCTGTAAAACAGACCACACAGGCTTTCTTTTCTGGAGTCTGTAAGTAGTATTTTAAAATCTATACAGGGATTTAGCACCTATAATGACTTAGGATATTCAAGGATACTGAAAGGAAAAGCTCCTCAGCGTTTTTCTTATACACACAGGTAAAAACAATTTCTTGACTGTGAGCTACTGTGACCCAGGGGACAGCTGCAGGCCCCAACACCAGGGGCATTATTCCCTATTCATCTATTATCTACATTAGCTTTTTATAATGTGGCTCATCAATTACCTCTATATAAATTCATCCTCCAGCCCCAGTGATTGATACAACGTTCCCCATCTGTGATAACAAAATGTGCAGCACTAACTTCCTTTCATCTACAACTCTGCATAGGTGTTTTACTTGTACTAAGATCCCATATCACTTTAATTTTTTCTACCACATTCATTTTGAGAGCTGCACCACACGATCACCCTCACACGGCATCTTATTTTGAGGACAATCTGTAAACACTATGTAGTGTGTTAGTGAGCCTGATGAAAGGCACTGTTTATAGAAATGCTAGGGAACTGCTGCTGCTGCTGCTGCTGCTGCCGCTGCCGCCACTGCCGCCAGGAGAATGTCCCTTACCCTGTTCCTGGCCTGATGTGACAGTTCCTGAAATAGCTGTGTTCTGAATGCTGATGAGACAAAGTTAATTCTCATAAAGTTGAAGTCTGATCAGTTGAAATTTGGTGGAGGCGTGGCCAGCTATGTGTTCAACCGTCAGTTGTCTGAGATCAAGGCAGGGATGAGAATCTTTATTTAGGCAGAAAATCCCCATGTCCTCTTCTGCACATCAAATGTCCCATTACCAGTGTATTATTCAGCAATATCCTGAGTTAGGACAGGAGGTTGACAGTAACACCAGAAGAACCCTGTGGGTTCTGTGCACTTGCAGCAACTTACCTATATATTAGTTTTAAGCAACTAATTTTTAAAATGTGCCTTTGAAGGTTGTAATTTGAATCTAGAACTGTTTGACTTTTTCCATGAGAAAAGCCAATAAAATCAATTGAAGATAGAATATAAGATACATCTAAGTCTTATGAGACAGTAAAGCTGCAAAAGGCTGCCAGGGTACCCAAGGAACAGTTTTTAACTGGAGGCTGCTGATGTCACAGAGTGGTTTTGATAGCAAATTAACAACAAAGTAAATTATTTTTGAGTTGTAGGGGAGCC
>NW_004524598.1:20279409-20291892 GCF_000260255.1 Octodon degus | reverse complement strand
GTATCTAATTTATCTCATAAGTCTCCTTATTTGCATCTTTGTAACACCTCCTTACAAATATTTTCCACTGTTCTAATAGTGTTTGTGGACAGGATATCATGTCTGCATCTTGTACAATGAATAACCACTAAGACAACAATATGCAATGTATTAATTATTGAAACTGTGCTAGTAATCAGTTGTGAAACTGTCTCGTTGCTGTTTGTTTCTCAATAAAATTATTTAAAAAACAAAGCACAAACATTTTCCACAATTCAACCTAATCATTTTAAAAAGAATTATTTCCAGAAATACTAGCATTCTGGAAGACTGAATCAATCAAATCACAAAACCTTGTCCAGCCTGAGCAACTTAGTGACTTAGCAAGACCTTGTCTCAAAATAAAAAATGTAAGGATCTGAGGACATAGCCCAATACAAAGGTCCTGGGTCCATGCCCCAGTGTACAGATAAAGGATAGGTGATAGATAGACAGATAGACAGACAGATAGGCAGGCAGGCAAGCAGACAGAGACAGACAGACAGACAGACAGACAGACAGACAGACAGACAGACAGGCAGGCAGACAGACAGGCAATTCTATTAGAGTTTCCCAAATAATGTAACATCTTTCTGATAGTTTGTTAGTCAGCTTTTCCACTGCTGGAACAAAATACCCCCAGCTGCAATTTAAAGGTAAAAAGGTATATTCACTTTTATGGATCTCTGCTCCAAGGCAGAAATGGCACAGGGGAGCAACATGTGAAAGCCAGTCATTCAGCTCCTGGTGGCCATCAAGCAGAGACAGAGAAAGAAGAAGCCAGGAATGAGAAGGCACAGTTCCAGGCCACGCCTCCAGTGGGCACTGGTTCCACTCAGTCCCCACTTCCTAACTGCACGATCAACTATGAACTCATCAGCGTTGAACGTGGCACCCCCATGACTCATTGGCTTTTCAAAAGCCAACCTGTCAACACATGAGACTTCCAGGAGACATCTGGTAGTTAACCACAAAACCATGTTAGCAAGCTGCATAAAATGATGTTTGACTAAAGCCTACCTTTTTGTAAATGTACCTTACTCCATTTTCCTATGCTGAAAATATAATGTTAGCCCATGTATTACAGCTGTGGGAGCTATACTATATGACCAAGATGGGTTTTTTAAATGTATTTGGTTGTTACAGGGTCTCACTATGCAGCTCGGACTAGTGGTAATCCTCCTGCTTTCAGCCTCCCCAGTGCTGGGATTACAGGCAGACACCACTGTGCCCAGTCTCTGGCCAGCTCAGCCCTCCCTGGGAGAGAGGCTAGTTTGGCATGTGGCATCAGGGATGGAACTGTGGTCCCTGAGCTTGCCTAAGTTTGCTAAGCAGGCACTTAGTCCGCTAAAGCTATCTCACCAGCCTGACCAAGATGAATCTTAAAACTATCATTTTTGCATTGAAAGACAGTGAATATAAGATTATGAGCATGATATTTTATTCACAAGAGGGAGCTGCAAATTTAGCAGTTATGAAAACAGATCGTGAGAGGAGGATCACAGGAAGGTGAAAAGAGGTTTAGGAAATGAAGATGATTGAGATGCCAAGTGCATATGTACCAGTTCTCCAAGATTAATGTTAATATTATATTGATAAAAAGCTTTAAAAAAAAAGACCGGAACTGTAGTTCAACTTTCCTCCTTTAAATAGAAAGAAATCCTCTCAAAAAGTACTTCCTCCACTTTGCAAACATACCTTTTTGTATGTAAAAGTACTTCATGTAAGTGTGGCAAGAACGGGGCTCTCCTGTTTACCCATATTCGCCTTCTTACCACGTTTGTCACCTTCCCTTCTTTATTTTTCTTTCTTGCCTAAAATATTTCAATGTAAATTTTACATTGCATTTACATATCAGAGTATCATATTGTGCCCCATAAATGTGTACAATTATAATTGGCCAATCAGAAGAAAACAAAGATTAAAGGTGCAGGGAGATGGCTCAGTAGAATAAGCGCGTCCCTGGCAAGCGCAAGGGCAGGAGTTCAATCCCTGGTTCTGCAATAAATAAATAAATAAATAAAATGTGATATACCTCATGCCCCTTTACTACAGAAAAATGATAAAATTACAAAACTTGACATTAATATGTTATTTTCTAATACATCATTCATATTTAGAGAGCATGAATTCTCCCAATAAAGCATCTTAGCCATTGCTTGTTTGGTCGTTAATTGGATTTAGCTACATCGTTCTTTAAGCTGAAATGCTTATATTGCCATTATGTGACTTTCATGATGATGATATTTTTAAAGAGTATTGCTTACTTATAAGTTTGTCAAAGGGTTCTTTATGATAAAATACAGTCATGCAATTCTTTGGAAAATATCAAGAAGCATAGTAAGAAAGTAAGTGGCATTGTTTTTTATTCTCTAGGTACCATGTCAGGAGGCACATGCCTTTATATTGATAAGGTTTTCTCCTTTGCAAATTATAACAAGTAAGTAGACTTCTGCTTTGTATTTATACAAATGACTTTTTCTTTTGGTGGTACCGGGTATCAAACTCAAGACCTTGCACTTGCCAGATAAGCACTTATTCCATTGAGCCTTCTCCCCGGCCTATACCAATAGCTTAAAAATTCCTCAAGTTATGCCCATTGGTTGTAGACTCTATTGATGGCTGTTGTGGAAATTAATTATAATAATAATTGCAGAAAGAAAATGGTGACTTTATAAAGTGCTATCATTCCTACTACACTTATTTTTTCATATTCTAGTATCAGGAAGAGCTTTCTTCTTTCTCCTTTACGTTTTTCATCAGTGCTTGGATTACTGCTAGAGTCTCATTAAGTCCAGCAGTTTCCCTACGGTGTAACCCAGCATTCTCCTTAGTCATTCCAGTGGAAAAGTTTCTCAGCGTCGTCCAGTGAATACTTCAAGCTATCTGGAGGCGCTTGGCAGCCACAGTTTACAGTACAATTATGACCAAGTCCAAGAGCCACACCGCATACAACCAGTCCTGAAAATGGCACAGAAATGGCATCAAGAAAACTCAGTCACAGGATATGAATCTCAGAAGGGGGTAGATCCCATGTTCCTTAGGAACACGCATTTTGCCAAGAAGCTTAACAAGAAGGGCTTCAAGAAGATGCAAGTGAACAGTGCTAAGGCCATGAGTGCATGCACAGAGGCTATCAAGGCCCTCATCAAGCCCAAGGAGGTCAAGCCCAAGATCATCCCAAAGGGAGTAAACTGCAGACTCTTGGACTTACCTATATTGCCCACCCCAAACTTGAGAAGCACATCCGTGCCCACATTGCCAAGGGTCGCAGGCCTTGCCGGCCTAAGGCCCAAAGGCCCTTCTGCTCCAGCCAAGGCCAAGGCTCCAACTTCTGCTCCTGCCAAGGCCAAGGCTCCACCTTCTGCTCCAGCCAAGGCTCCCAAAGGCCCCCAGGCCCCCATGAAGACTCCACAGTAAATCCTCTTAACTGGTGATATAAAAACAGAAGGACTGGTGCGACCCCTGGGGTGCCATCTGTGGGGGCCTCGTATCCTCCTAGGCTCTTTGTACAAATAAAGGTAGTGTAGAATAAAAAACAAAATCTATCTGTAGGTAACAGTCTCTTGGACTGTCTTAATATTTCTTATAACCCAGTGTTCTAATAAGCACAAATTGTACACCATCGTCATTACCATTATATGGGAAAGGAGGAAAAGTTCTTATTCTCAGTTACGCAAGTTTGGGTAATTCTTAGTTAAACAGGAATACATTGGCTTCCTTACTGTGGGATTCCGCAGTGTATCCAGGTGCTCACGTGCATCTTGAAGTTCTAAGAGAAAAGCATCCTATCAAGGGTTCAAGTCACAATTTTCTAGTGGAGTATTTGTAGGATAAGTTTCTTCAGAATATTCTTTATCAATGATAAAAATCACTGATTCAAAAAAGAATTTCAAGGCCAGTGAGATAGCTCAGTGGTCTAAAGTGCCTGCTTAAGCAAGCTTAGACAAAAGTGCAGGAACCACGGTTCGATCCCCGGCACCACATGCCACAGTAGCCCCACCCCCAGGGTGAGCAGAGCTGGCCACAAAAAAAAAAAAAAAAAGAAAGAAACAAGAAGAATTTCAGAGCTGGGTGTGGTGGTGCAGTGTAATCCCAGCACGCCAGAGGCTGAGGTAGGTGGATTACTGTGGGTTCAAGACCAGCCTGAGCTAAAAAGTGAGTTTTAGGCCAGCCTGAACTGTCAAGCAAGACTCTGTCTCAAAAGGATAAAAACAAAAGAGAGAGAGAGAAGGAGAGGGGGAGGAAGAAAAGGGGGGCAGAGAGGAGGAGAGGAGAGCTGGGACGAGAGAGAAAGAAGATAGAGTCGAGTTTTGGTTTAGAGAATGAGGAAAAAATAAGGAATTTACCTATTTCTAGGGTCACTCATTACCTTTTGATTAACGTTCTGTAATTTCTAGAGTTAATATTTCTGATAAGACATTGCCATGAAAGTTTTTGTGCCACTATCTGAAGAAGATACCAATCGTATCTACAGAGAGGTGGTTTTTGTATAAAGTAACCAGCCAGACATGAAGTTGAAACAATGAGCATTAGTTTGGTGAACTTACTTTCCTTCACGCGTGAGCAGCGAGCCTGGAACGTTCGGACACTTCAGCGTGCCCTGGCCGCCTGACTGCGCGTTCATGTGGTCTACTTCTCCGGGCCTGGGTCTGTGTCCCCGGCTGGATAGACTGCTTTGGCCACCCACTGAGAAACAGCATTCTATAGACGTGTCCTGGCGGCCACCTGAGGGCAGCGCCTTTGTTTCCTAAGGTGACCACAGCAGTCCTCACAAAAGAAGGCATAAGTACAAAGGAAAGAAAAAAGAAAGAGTCAGCATAGCTTTCAAAGGAACACATTTTTTAAAAATTTAATCAAGGCCAAGGGAGATGGCTCAGTGGAATGAGCACTTCCCTGGCAAGCACAAGGGCCTGAGTTCAATCCCTGGTTCCACCAAAAAAAAAAAAAAAAAAAAAAATTTAAAAAATGTAATGGAAATTTATCCTAACCTAAGACATTGTGTCTTGTTCCTTAGTTACTTTCTATATCGCTCTGGATACAGAAGACATTGTGTCTTCACTTTTTATATCTACTATCAGCTGATAAAGGGCAAATAATCACAAAATATCATTTCATTTTTTCTTTTAGGGTGTAAGTATTTATTTGTTCGGTACAGGGTCTTGCTATGCAGTTCGCACTTGTAGTTATTGATCCTCCTGTCACAGCCTCTCAGCACTGGGATTACAATAATGCTTCACCACGCCCGGTTTTGGTGGACAGCACTGCGCCTAGAGTTCCGGGGCTGGCATGGCATGTGGTACTGGGGATTGAACCCCGGTCCTTGCAGTTGCTGGGCAGGTGCTTAGACCATGGAGCTATCTCTACAGCCCATGTATGTTATTTTTTCAACAGAAAGTTTTCCTTTGATTATACTTCAGGTGCAGGTAACAGAGCGTGCTTGTACATTAGTTCTAAAAATGCTGTCACGGCCAGCAAGATAGCTCAGCAGACTAAGTGCCTGCTTTGGCAAGTGCAGGGACCAGAGTTTGATCCCCAGGCCCACATGCTGTGCCAGCCCATCCCCCCGGGGCATGCTTAGCCTGGAACACATCACACGAATGGTGGTACAGGACTGTAATCCCAGCCCTGGGGAGGCTGAAAACAGGAGGATCACTATAAGTCCGCGTTGCATAATGAACCCTGCACCAAATACACAAAATGAAAAATAAGTAAATAAATAAAAATACTGATCAGAAGGAAAATGTATTTCCTAGGAAGCCTATATCTGAAAACCAAGATTCAGTTGTCCCGGTGATCAATTTAAAACAGAAGAAAAGAAAATGGAGAACATACATTTGTAGCCAAGAGTACACGTACATATATGAATCTAAGACCATTTATGTGTCTTAATAAATCTCTGTCTGAAAAAGGAGCAAAACTATAAAACAGTATACTCCTAGCTCTGGCATTTCGGGCTGAACACAAAGCTTTCTCCCATAAACACCCAGCCGTAAGGCTGCTGTAGCAGTGTTCCTTACGGCCAGTGTCTTCTGGTGCACTTTACGTGTTAAGTTGTTTTTTTCCAGGCCAAACAAAGAGGCAAATGCAGTGCCCGTGCGCTGCCTTCCTTAATGCCACCATTGTGTGCATTGCACCGGCAAGCTGGGTGTCATGTGTGGGCACTGAATGCGAAGTGGCAGGAGCTGCAAACACAGCCTCCGAAAGAAAGGCCATCTCCTTACTCTGCATGGGACGGAGTGAAACTGTTTTGTCCAACATTAAGAAGCCTGACCCGCGAATCCGTAGAAGAAAAACAGATTTCCTGTGAAAGTGACATTTGGATTCTCCCCTTGCTTCTGTGGTACTGCTGTTTCTACCACTATTTCCTATATTCCCTTCTCTTTGCCCCTCTGCCCCAAATGTTGAAATTCAAATTCAAAAATAGTTTTATCCTGCCTTCTTATATTAAATAGTTAGAGGAAGGATAAACCTTATGCTTTTTCCAGTGGATATAGTCGTCTGATTTTAAGAGGGTTTAAGGGCCCCACTATTTGTTCCAGAAATGTTAATAAGCATATAGAAGTAGCCAGCTGGCTAATCCTGGGGATATCCCTGCTCCCTGCTCATTTTATAGAAAGATCCTGTGGTCAGGAAACATAAAGCTCTCAGCGAACTGACCACAGCTAGGATTATAGCCTCATAGGGGACAGACTTTTTCCCACTGTCTTTCTCTGGGTATTGGCAGTATCCAGCAGTCCTTCTCAAGGAGGTTGAAAGCACCTTCACCCTTCTCACCAGGAAGAGCTCCAAGGCTGACTACACTAATGAGGGAGCCTGAAATTGAGACATTCCATGCGAATCCATCAGTGTGATTAGACGTAGCGTGCACCCTGTGCGTGCTGAGTTTGAAAGGGCCTGGCTCTTAAATGGCTTTATATTTTTATACATTTTGCCAACCTCATAAAGAGACTTAAAGAAACAAAATTTTTCCTCCATTGCTACGGATGGACTACGGCAGATTTATGCTAAGGTGCCCCAAAACAATTTCAAACATCTTAGGTCTCTTGATAAATCAGGTCAGTAGCTCTACGGAATACTTTTAAGTGTGTAAAAACATAGTTTAATAAGGTCATAAACATGTAAAGGCAAATATTTGGTGCAAAACCCATTAAGCTGAAGATAAAGCAAAACCTCATTATTTTAGAATACTTTAAACTGGAATATTTGACCTATCAAAGTTCCGGCCAAGCAGAAATGTGGCTTTCACCATATCAATGGAGACAAGACCTGCTGCATAAATCACCAGAATAAATATTACAGGCAAGGTACATAGACTGGGAATAATATGCTGTCTTTAGTGTCTTCTAGCACTTGAACAACATCTTTCACATGCAGAGGATTGAGAGCAAAATTACAAAGCTCGCTTGTGTATTAAAGTGGGTGCACTGAGAGCTCCGGAATGGAGTCTTTAATTGTTGTAACTTCACTTCTTTTTTATACTTGAAGTAGGAAAAGCTGCATATTTTAATACTGTGTCTTTTATTTTTTTAAAGTTTTTTTAAAAAATTTTTATTTATTTATGTGTGGGTGTGGGTGGGTGGCTAGCTCAGCCCACCAGGGGGCGGGGCTGGCTGGCATGTGGTGCTGGGGGATTGAACCACGGTCCCTGTGCTTTGCTAAGCTTGTTCTAAGTAGGTGCTTTAGATCACTGAGCCATCTCTCCAGCCCCAATACTGTGTCTTTTAAATTCACAAATACATGCACATTTTGTTTAGCTAATAAAAATTAATTGTTTTCTTTCTTTCTTTCTTTCTTTCTTTCTTTCTTTCTTTCTTTCTTTCTTTCTTTCTTCTTGGTGGAATCAAAGATTGAACTCAGGCCCTTGCACTTGCCAGGCAAGCACTTATTCTACTGAGCCATCTCCTCAGCCCCTATAGCTAATAAAAATTTACAAACTTTTATAATGTGTACTGTGCTATAACACATCAATATGCTGACTTTGTAGTTTTTGTTTTTCAAGTACTTTGAAAAAATAGCATTTGTAATGGTTTTGTGATGTTTATGAACACATGTCTGTCATAATGTAAGAGTGTCAATGTAAAATGATAACGACGCCATTGCACTTAGCAGGTCTGCCGGTGCTGTGCACTTAAGCCTAGATTGCCTCACCTATAAATGAAGGAATGTGGCCAGGTGTGGTGGCACGTTTGTACCTCCAGCTACGGAGGAGGCCGAGACTGGAAGATAATTTCCTGGATAGCTTGGAGAAGTTAACAAGAAAAAAATAAAATCCTATTCAAAAAAATTCTTTCCCCTTCATAGTAACTACTGTACCTTTTAAGTTTTACTTATACTTTCAGGTTCTCACCATAGTGGGAAAATACCATGTTTGCACATGCAAATCTGATTTATTTCAATTACCAAGATAGTCTGTATGTATTGCATCCATTTATCTATAAAAAACCTCAAATTTATCTTTTTTATAGCTGAGTAATACACCATTGAGTAAAAATGCCACATTGCTTTCATCTGTTTCCCAGGTGAGGGGCCTCTGGGTTGTTTCTAGGATTTAGCCATGACACACTGTGCTGCTACAAATGTAAGTGCACATACGTCACTGTGGTATGATGATTTCATTGCTCAACAGGAAGGGAAAACAGGGATGAAGGAAAGGATAAAAGAAAGAAGGAAAAAGATATATATATATATATATATATATATATATATGCAGGATAGGGTTTTTCTTTCATAATTTTATTGGGAAACAAATAGCAATGAGACACTTTCAAATCAAATTGGTAGGACAGTTTCAATAATTAACACATTGCATACATTCTTCCTAGTGGTTAATTGCTGTACAAGATGCAGACATGATATCCTATTTACAAACACCATTAGAAAACTTCCCTCTATTCATTAAGAGAATGTAACTATATATCTATCCTAACCACTTTGAATACACAGACACAAAATGGAAATTCATCTGTATCCCCTTTTTTTGTTAAGTTCCTTTATTTGAATATTATAGGTGTGTAAACTCAGCAAAATATCCTAAAAGAGTCCAGTAGTCCATAATAGTATTGGGTCTTCCTCTTCACTGGCAATGTCAGAAATTGTGGACCTGAGTCCCCTACAGCTCAACATAACAGCATGGCTTTACTTCTTATACTTCGTTTTTATACTTTTCTGCTGGATGGTTAAGACCAAGGTAAAGCAGGACCTATGCAACAAGAGTTGTAGCTTTTGGGTCTGAGAAGGTCAGTGAAATGACCTCAGGATTTATGCTGAGATCCTGTACCTCAGATTGTAGAACCTTTGTCAGTGTTAGCCATGTGGATGAGTCACGGCCCTTGCTTGGCCAATGTGCTCTCTGTGAAAGCCTGAGAGAATGTTTTCTCTCCATGTGACTCTCCTTAGGCACACTCTACATCATTGATCACTTTCCTCTTTGGCCCCATAATCTCCTTGATCAGAAAATTTGGGACACTACTGAGTTACATGATGTAACAGTACAAGTTCTCATTTGTCCTTAGTCTTAATTGACCTTGGAAGGCTAGGGCCAAAATGTTGGCTTTCCTTGCAGCCTTCCTTTTTCTCTAATTTTGGTCTGCAAACTTAGGTTGTTAACCATCCAGAAGACAAACTTATTGTTATTACCATACAACCTAGGCTGTTAAGCTTAACCTCACTATTTGTCTGAATATCAAACATCTTAGGTATAACATGGAACAGGTATTTTTCATGAAGTATTGATATGTTGAACTTTAAGTCCCTACAGAATATGATAAAAAAATTAAAAATTAGAATATATTTTAAAAATAGGCATAAAGAATTATAGACTTCTTATGTTTACACATAAGTCAAAAAAACTAACCATATACAACCTTGAAGCAGGACAGTCCCACAATATTCCTTTTTCTGTCTCTTTATGCAGGATAGTTTGGATAATTGTACTGCTGATTTCTTTTTTTATATCTGTCTGTCTTTGGTTCAGGGTCTTGCTATGCAGCTTGGACTTGTAGTGATTCTCCTGTCTCAGCCAGCCCAGCGCTGGGATTACAGCTGTTTGTCACTACACCCACATTTGATGTCTGGTATGGTGTGCCTAGGTTTCTGGGTCCGGCATGATATGTGGTACCAGGGACCAAACTCACGTCCTTGTGCTTGCCAGGCAGGTGCTTAAACCTCTAAGCTATCTCCCCAGCCCTTGTACTGCTGATTTCTGTGGGACATTTGTTTGAATTTTTTAATCTGTAATTTATTTATTTGGCATAGGATCTTGCAACAAAACTAAGACTCGTAACGATCCTCCTCTCTGAGCCTCCCCAGCTCTGGGACTACAGGCATGCACCACCTCACTTGGCTTCAGTGACTGGCACAGTACTCCCAGGTTTTGGGGCTTGCACAGCCTGCAGTACCAGGGATCAAACTTTAGTCCTTGCTCTTGGCAGGCAGGTGCTTGGATTGCCAAGCTATCTTTCCATAGCTGGTCTTTTGGAGGAGCAATTAATGCTTAAATTTTTTCTTTGTCTTTTCTTTCTTTCTTTCTTTCTTTTTCTTGAATTCTTTAATTTCTTATAACTTTTCTTGTTGATGTGTTTTTGCTTCATTTTTCTAACCAATTTCTCAGGTTTATATCTGGCAACCAAAACAACTAATTTGAAGGTTATAATTTTGTACTTAAATAACTAAAGTGGTAGCTCAGTGGGAGGATTCTTACCTAGCATGCCTGACACCTTCGGTTGAATCCAGAGAACACCAAAAACAAACAGAAAACAAGGGAGGAGATTTTTCATCCATCTTAAATATTAGTCTTGTTAAAAGAAAGAAATTTTTTAAAAATTTAAAAATGAAAGAATGAAATTATGTATTTATTTTCTGTATTTAATGACTCTTTACCTTCGATTTGGAAGGAACTATTGCTGAAGTATATCACACTAAAAATATCCAGGTACAAGTTTCAAGCTCTTTACTACCAGGAAAAATATATTGTGCCCCAGCAACTCAGGGTAGGAACACTTACCCATCTTACTTATCTTCCAGGTAGCAGAGTTGAAAATTAAATCCATAAAATATTTTTTAACACATTTGGTTGCTACAGGGTCTCACTACGCAGCTCAGACTCATGGTGATCCTCCTCCTTTCAGCCTCCCAGCGTTGGGATTACAGGCAGGCGCCACTAGGGCCTGACTCTGGCCGGTTCAGCCTGCCCTCGGGGTTGGGGTTGGCACAGCATGTGGTGCTGGGAATTGAACTGCGGTCCCTGAGCTTGTGTGAGCTTGCCTACGCTGGCACTTTAGTCCATTGAGCTGTTACACTGACCCCATTAGATATTTCTAAAATATATAGAAATCTTTTAGATTTTAAAAATCTTTGCGAGGGTGTATGTGTGTGTGTGTGTGTGTGTGTGTGTGTGTGTGTGTGTGTGTGTGGAGTCTATTAGAAAGTTTTGTCATGCACAGAATTCAGAAAACAAGGTAGGCCAGATTCAAGGAAAGAGAAAACAAGGCCTTCCCAAAACGCTTGTACCTGGCTCTTGTCCTGTAATATAGGCAAAAGTCACTGTGAGGGCCAGCTCACAAGAGACCCTCAGTTATCTCAGATTGTGACGCCTCTTGGAGAGCCACCAGCTTGATAAACCACTGCAGCTTCTGGCCGTATGTCACACCAAAGCCTCCTGCACTCACAGGCAAGGCTTTCTGGAGGTGGCTGGATCCAGCGTGCATGGTGCTGGGGTCCCTTCGTGGTACAGTGATAGGATTACAGGTGCCAGGATTGAGGTGTGAGGAGAGCCTAGAGAAACATGAGATGGAAAAGGATAGGGTGCCTTGGTTGTCCCTGGCTCATTGCTTGCTGCCTGTCATGGACCTATTCCTCCTCCTCTGAGATGTCCTTCTGTTGTACCACTCGGCCTTGGAGCCAGCCAATTATAGACGAAAACCTCTGCAAACTGTAAGCTGAAAGGGCGTTTCCTCCTCTACCTTTAGGTGTTGGGCATTTTGTCTGAGTAATGAGAAAAGTAGCTGAGACACATACCTAGGCTTATAAATGCAGGAACAATTTCCTTGTCCTCAAGGACAAAAATGCTATACATTTCACAAAGTAAAGGACGAGATCTACCCTTACAAATGGATCTCCAAATACTGGAGTAGCATGACTGTTCAAAACGAGTATGTTGGGGTTAAACGAACCTATTGAATGAATTAGCAGTTACTATGCATTAGTAAATCCACAAGTACTGGAACAAAATGTTAAACATTAGCAATTTAAAGGAGAGTATTAATTGGGCTCACATTTCCAAAGGCTTCAATCCTTGCTTGGCTTTCTGAGTACAAGGCAGAGACAGGATGGGGGGAGAGCCTGGGAGAGGAAAACTATTCAACCCATGGCAGCCAGGAAACAGACAGGGAGAAGGATTTATCTTTCATGTCATACATTTCATGTCCTCCTATTCTGAGTAGGTCCCACTTCTAACAATAAATA
>NW_004524598.1:20268475-20279309 GCF_000260255.1 Octodon degus | reverse complement strand
TATATATGGGTTCATACACTGCTGAATACAGCACCCCATAATCAATATCCTCCTAAATGCCCCTCTGGAAACACCTGAAATTTCTGCATGACATTCTAGATCTACACCGTAACATTCTGCTTCTAACCCCAAGTGTTCATATTTTATCTTATAGAAAATGTATTTAGTCTAATCCAAAGAATTGTTCAAGTCTTACCAGTTTTGTATGTTCAAAAGTTTGAAGTCTCTCCTGTTACACAAGTACTCAAGTCAAATTTTAGCTATAAGAATTTATAAAAATTAAAAAGTTAAACATTTTCAACATGTGATGAATGGATTTTATTTTTAACATATAATGAGCAAATATTTCATTTTTTTTTTCCTTTGGTACTGGGTATTGAAATCAGGACTCTACACTGGCCAGGAAGGTATTTATGCTGCTGGGCTATCTTTCCAGTGCCAGTTTTATTTTTGGAAAGAGTAACAGGAAGATAGAAAGGAGTAGTAACAAAGCAAGACTGAAAAGCTGAACATGAAGTTCTGTAGCTGAGTAGAGCACCAGGCAGTTGTGCTGAGATATGAATTCAAAGGTCTCAAGCAGCCCTACGCTATCACCTGCTTGTTTCCCCAGACACAGCCCTCTTTCAGGCAGGCTGCACTGGCTACCTACAGCTTTCTCCATACATGCTCGGTATTCCTGGCATCTCCAATGTCTTGAGGGACTCCACTGAACCTTCAGCTTTATTCTCACAGCTTCACCCACCACCTTTCAAGGGAATACTGTCTGTTCTTCCAGGCCTTCCTTTGAAATTTGAATAAAAATCTCCATGACCCTACGATTCTTGCATTCTGCATGCCTGAAAAATGAGCACCACATGGACAGCGCCATGGTCTGAGCCCACAGCAGAGTCAGCAGCCTCAATCCCTCGGTGCCTGCGGTTGCAGCAGTCCCCCAGTGTCTGGAAGTCTGAATGTGGAGAGGGCTTTACTAGGCAATCTTGAGTGAGTACAGTGCCCTGAACCTCTCTTCTCAAATCAGTCTTTTAAAGCAGCTTCCTTTTTTATACTCATGAGCCTAGGGTGAGCCTTAGGCAATTTCTAAGATGCTGCCAAACCATTCTTCCTATTCTCCCCAGTACAAAGTACTTAGGGTGAGTTTTCCCAGTGCCACTTAAGAGTTTAAAGGACTGTGGGAAACTGGCAGGACTCTGGAAAGATCTGAGTTTCCTTAGCACCCAATACGCAGGCGTGGAGATTCTGTGCTGGTGCCAGTCCAAATTTTTAAGAACTTAGGTGGACCCCAGTAGCCTGCAAGATGCAGGAGAGCTGCGGTCTGTGAACCCAGTGTGCACAGGTGTGGAGCTCTCCTGCAGTCATCGATGAACTTTGGTGGACTCTGGCCAACCTGTGAGACTCTGCGTAATTACTGTGAGCTTCAAAAATGCCAAAACACAGGAGCAAAGGCAATCTCAATCTTCTAGTACACTGGAACGAATCCAGTGGACAATGACATACAAGAATTTGGAAGTCACACTTCTGAAATCTCTGAAATGATAGCAACTGAAGCAAAGAAAGAAGTCCACCAGGCAATAGAAGAAATAAAGTCAGAAATAATCTCTCAGGTCCAAAAAGAAAGGACAATTGTGAAAGAATTGCTCAGCACAGCTAAAGAAGACATAGATTTTTTAAAAAGTAAGACAAGGATATAGAAATGATAGAAACACTGAATGAACACTACAGGAAAAAACTAGTGCATGAAACAGATCTCCAAGAAATTAAGAACTCCAGGCTCTCCTCGGCCAGAAGCAGGAGAATGAGCGCGGTGCAAACTCCTGCCCGAGTCCCAGTGGAAGTGGCAGCAGCAGTGACAGCAGCTCACAAAGAAGAGAATGAAAAAGGAAAAGCGATCCTTTCTGAAGTGGATGGTATCACTGCCTTTGGATGGACGTTTCTGGAAGAACCACGACTGCCCAGGGAAAGTCAGGCACTGCAGCTCCTAATCTTCAGCCTTCTTCGGATCACGTTAGAACTAGGATTGCCAGGGACCTGGATGCACTGGAGCACAGGTACCCAGGGGTACGTATACCCATCTGATATCACTGCCTAGTAGGGCTCCATTTTGGAGTCAAATGTTGACAGTGTGAGGACTGACTTTCTAATGAAAACCATTGCCAAATGGGGCAAGGTATGGCTTTTAAACTTTGGTTGAGTTATCCATAGGACTAGCAATGTCAGAAGTTGTTGACTTGAGCCTTTTATAGCTCAGCATATTAATATGGCTTTACTTTTTATACCTCATTTTTATACTTTTTTGCTGGATGGTTAAGACCAAGATAGCATGACCTATATAACAAGAAATGTAGCTTCTGTATCTGACAAGTTCAGTCAATCCCCTCAGGATTTACCCTGAAACCTTGTACTGCAGTTTGTAGATCCTTTGTCAGTGCCAGCCATGTGGGTGAGTCACGGCTATTACTTGACCAATTTGCTTTCTGTGAAAGCCTGAGAGAATATTTTTTCTCCATGTGATTCTCCTTAAGCACACTGTACATCTCGATCACTTTCCTCTGTGACCCCATAATCTCCTTGATCAGTAAATTTGCATTATTTTGATGAATTTACATACCTACAATATTTAAATAGCAAGGGAATACCCATCTCTGACAAAATTAAACAAAAAAAGGGGGGATACAAATAGACCATTTTGTATCTGTATATACAAAGTAGTTAAGATAGATATACAGCTACTTTCTCTTAATTCAATGAGAAGAAAGATTTGTACTAATAGTGTTTGGACAGGATATCATGTGTGCATGTTGTACTATGAATAACCACTACAAGGACAGCAATATGCAATGTATTAATTATTGAAACTGTCCTACTAATTGGTTTTGAAACTGCCTCGTTGCTATTTGTTTCTCAATAAAATTAATTTAAAAAATAAACTTTGATTGCAATAGCATATTTTAAAAAATTAAGAACTCCATTGAAAGCTGGCAAAACCACTTGAATGAGACTGAAGATAGACTTTCAGACCTTGAAGACAGGGTTGCGGCTAATGGATATGAAATAAGCACTTCCCAAAACTAACAAGGAACCAGGAAATAACAGTTCTGCAGCTATAAGACAATGCAAAGAGAAATAATACAAGAGCAATAGGTGTCAATGAAGCAGCAGGATAAAAGGACTGTGCAGAAATACTAGCAGAAAATTTTCCAGACATGAGAAATGAACCTGCTATACCAATAAGTGAGGCATATAGAACTCTACACAGCCCTAGTCACAATAAATCTATGACTAGACACATAATCCTCAAGGTCTCCATAACTCAGCAAAAGACTAAAATGCTAAAAGTGTCTAGAAAAAAAATAGATAGATAGATAGATAGATAGATAGATAGATAGATAGATAGATAGATATCATGTACAACAGAAAGCTCATCAGAATCATAGCAGATTTCTCAACACAAATGATCAAATCAAGAAGAGCTTGGAGCGAAGTATTTCAGGTCCTGAAAGAAAATAACTTCCACTGGAGGCAGCTCATGCATCTGGGAGACCCCAAAGTTAGCACTTTTCTTTGCACACCTGAGGCCGCCCGAAGCAGCTCTGCAGCTATCATCATGCCACAGAATAAATATATTGAATTACACCATAAGCGCTATGAGTACCACTCGGATACCATGAAAAAAAGAGAAAGAAGGAAAGTCAAGAGCCTCATGAACATTCAAAGAAGGAAAAGGAAAATGATCGGCCTAAAGGCTAAGCTCTACCACAAACATCACAATGTGGAGAAAATACAAATGAAGAAGAATATCAAGATGCATGAAAAGAGAAACACCAAATAAAAGAACGATGAAAAGACTCCACAAGGAGCGGTACTTGACTGCCTGCTGGACAGACAGGGACAGTCTCATGAAAAAATACTTTCCAAAATGATTAAACAAAAACAAAAAGTAAAGGTGGGAAAATGGTAAATTCTTCTGCCCAAAGTTCATGCCCAAGGAGAAACAGAAGTATTACAAGTTACTCAAACTGGAAAAAGGAGGAAAACAGTCATGAAAAAGGATGATTACTAAAGTCTGCTTTGTTGGAGATGGTTTTACCAGAAAACTACTTAAATATGAAAGATTCATTAGGTCAATGGACTTACATTTTAAGAAGACCCATGTAACACATCCTGAACTGAAAGCCACCTTTTGCCTGCCAATAGTTAGTGTGAAAAAGAGTCCCTCATTGCCTCTGTATGCGACTTTGGGTGTTATTACCAAAGGAACAGTGTTTGAGATGAACGTGAGCAAGTTGGGCCTAATGACACAAGGAGGCAAGGCCATTTAGGGTGAATATGCTCAGTTGACCAGCAATCCTGAAAATGATGGATGCACCAATGCAATCTTACTAGTTAGACAGATGTTTCACACAGTACCTTATTACTCTTATTGAAGACTACAGACCAATCAGGAGAACCATAATTTGAATACTGGTGAACAACTCTCATGACTACATTCATCAAGAAAACGACTTAGGGGCTGGGAAGATGGCTCAGTAGAATAAGCGCTTGCCTGGCAAGTGCAAGGGTCTGAGTTCAATCCCTGTTTAGGAAAAAAAAACTATTAAATTATAAAAACATTTTTTAAAAGACAATAACTCCCAACCCAGAGTGATATACCCTGAAAACCTATCTATCAAACTCAATAGTGAAATAAGCACTTTCCATGAGATAGAATAATTGAAGAAATTCATGGCTATCAAACCAACCCTACAAAGAGTACCGACATATATTCTAGTAAGAGACAGCAGTGATCACTGCTTCAAGAACAGCACAAAAAACCACCAAAGAGACCAAGTAATTAAAGAAGAAAAACATATGGGCTTTATAACAGGAAAATAACATGACAAAGATAAGCTAATATGTATGTTATAGCCCTCAAGTAAATGGCCTCAATTCATCAATCAAAAGAAGTAGACAAGCAGAATGGATTAAGAAACAAAATCCAACAATATGCTGCATACAAGAAATACATTTAATTCAATAGGAAATTCACAGACTAAAAGTCAAAGGATGGAAAACAATCCTACATTCTGCAGTAAATCAGAAACGAGCAGCCATAGTGATCCTGGTCGCTGACAATATCAGTGTCAAACCAAAAATGAACCAAGGAGATAAAGCAGCTCGCTACACACTTGTAAAGGGAATACTGCAAGAGGAAGAGATAACAATTATAAATATAAATGTGCCCAATGTAGGAGCACCCTCCTACATAGACAAATTTTAACAAACATGAAAAATCAAATGAGCAGTAAAACAGTAGTAGTGGAAGACTATAATATGCCACTATCACAAACAGAGATCAACTGGACCAAAAAAAAAGCAAATAAATAACAGAACTAAACTAAACTTGTGAAGAAATTGACTTGATAGACCTTTATAGAGTGTTTCACCAAGCAATAATAGAATACACATTTTTCTCAGCTGCACACAGGACATTCCCCAAAATAGACAACATAATGGTACACAGGGTATTCCTAAGTAAATGCAAAGGAATTGAAATTATTCCATGCATACTATCTGACCACAGTGCAATAAAACTAGAAATTATTGACAAAACAAACTACAAAAACACCATAAACACACAGAAATTAAATAACAACGTCCATAAAAAAAAAAAAACAATGGGTCACAGATGAAATTAAGAAGAAATTAACAAGAAGAGCAGGTCAAGCCCAAAGCCCAAAGAAGCCAGGAAATTATGAAGATTAGAGCAGAAATTAATGTATTGGAAACAAAGAAAACAACACAAAAAATAAATAAACTGAAGAGTTGGTTCTTTGAAAGAATAAATACAATTAATAAACTCCAGTGAACCTAATCAAAAAAGAAAGAAAAAAAACCCAAATTCATTCAATAAAGAATGAAAAGGTCAAAATCACTACAGATCTTAGAGAAATTTGGAAGATCATCAATACCTACTTCCAAAATCTTTACTCTCTCAGGATGAAAAATACAGAGGAAATGGACAGTTTCGTAGATACATATGAAATGCCAAAGCTAAGTCAAGAAGATACAAACTCTGAATAACCCAATAAAGACAAATGATATTGAAAATATAATAAAAATCCTACCAAACAAGAAAAGCTCAGGTCCTGATGGATTCACAGCTGCATTCTACAAGAAATTTAGAGAAGATTTAATGCCAACTTTTTTAAAACTCTTCAGTGAAATTGAAAGGAAAACAATGTCCTAAAACTCATTCTTGGAGGCAAGAATTACTTCTGATTCCAAAATCAGAGAAAGATCTAACTAAGAAAGAGAACAACACAAATCTCTCTAATGAATATAGACACAAAAATCCTTAATAAAATACTAGCAAACAGAATACAGCAAATCATCGAGAAGATTATACAACACAACCAAGTGGGATTCATCCTAGGAAAACAGGAATGGTTCAACATATGCAAATGCATAAATATAATACACCACATCAGTAGAAGTAAGAACAAAAGCAACATGATCATCTCAATAGATGCAGAAAAATCTTTTGACAAAGTCCAACACTCAATCATGATTTAAAAAAAAAACAAAACTCTGTGGAGAATTGGAATAGATGGTCTTTGTCTCAGCCTGATAAAAGCCATCTATGAAAAACCAATAGATGGGGCAGAGGAGATGGCTCAGAAGAATAAGCACTTTCCTGGTAAGCACAAGGGTCTGAGTTCAATCCCTGGCTCTGGGAGAAAACAAAAAATAAAACAAAAAAATAAAAAACAGCTAACATCGTCATACTAAAAGTGGAAAAACTGAAGGCATTTAATTTAAAATCAGGAACAAGACAATGTTGCCCACTGTCTTCACTCCTATTCACTATAGTTCTGGAAACATTAGCCAGAACAATTAGAAAAGAGAGACAAATAAAAGAAATAAGGATTGGAAAAAAAGAGTAATTATCATTACTCTTTATAGAGGACCCCAAAAATTGCATGAAGTGTCTTCTAGGTTTAATCACCGCATTCAGCAATGTAACAGGATACAAACACCCAAAAGTCAGTAGTATTTTTATACACAATGAACACACTGAGAAAGAAATTAATTAAACTAAGCCTTTTACAATAGCATCCAAGAAAATGAAATACTTAGGAGTTATCTCACAAAGGTCATAAAAGATTTATACAGTGAAAATTATGGTGCTCTGAGAAAAGATATTGGAGAGGATATGAGAAAATGGAAAAATATTCCATGGTCCTGGATAGGAAAAACTAGCACTGTGAAAATGGCCATACTCCCAAAATTGTTATACAGAATCAATGTAATCCCAATTAAAATACCTGTAGTGTATACCTCACAGAGCCAGAGAAAACTGTAGTCAAATTCATTTTAAAGCAGAAGACATCCAGAATATCAGAAGCAATCCTGGGAAACAAAGGAAAGGCAGAATGTATCATAATCCCTGGCCTGAAATTATACAATAAAGCTACTGTGATACAATCAGCATGGCACTGGCGTAGAGACAGACCTGAGGATCAATAGAACAGATTAGAAGATACAGATGCAACTACAAACACACTCAGTCACCTTATCTTTGAGAAAGGGGGCCAAACATTCTCATTGGAAGGGGTTGGGGGATAGCTCAGTACAATAAGCTCTTGCCTGGCAAGTACAGGGTCCTGAGTTCAATCCCCGGTACCACCAAAAAAAAAAAAAAAAAAAAGTGCTCATTGGAAGAAAGATAGTCTCTTCAACAAATGGTGCTGGAAAAACTGGCTTTCCACATGACAAAGGCTAAAACCAGACCCATGCCTATTACCACATGCCAAAGGCTAAAAACAGACCCAAGCCTATTACCATACACAAAGCTATAGTCAAAATGAATCAAAGATTTAAATGTTAAAATAGAAACACTAAATCTTGTGGTGGAAAATGTAGTTATAAATCTAAAAGACATAGGGGTAGGTAGCAATTTCATGAACAAAACCTGTTGAAAAGTGTCGGAATTTCAAAGTAAATCTCCAACAGAGTGAAAAGAAAACCCACAAACTGGGAAAAGAAATATAGCAACTGTCCCTATGACAAAGGCTTTCTTTCTAGAACCTACAAAGAATTTTTTTAAAAATCATGCCCCCAAATTCAAAGAACCAATCCAAAATTGGGCATCTGTGATTAATGTACACTTCTCAAAGGAAGAAATATAAATGGCAAGTAAATATATGAAAAAATGTTCAACATCATTGGTCATTCAAGAAATGCAAATTAAAACAACGGTGAGACTTCCTTTCACCCGAGAAAGGATGGCTAACATCAAGAAGTCAGTCAATAACACATAACAAAACAATAACATAACATAATAACCATAACAAAACACAAACAAACCTAAATTTATGTGGAGATCTTTTGGAGAAATACCCATGTTTCACATCAGGTAAATCAGAGGACAGAAGGATTCGACACATTAGTATTTTTAACTTCTTCCTAAGTTATACTAATGTGTTAAGAATCATGGGTAGGTAGGGCTGGCCAGATAGCTCAGTGGGCTAAAGCACCTGCTTTTCAGGCACAGGGAAAGGAGTTCGATCACCAGCGTGCTGTGCTGGCCTTGCCCCAAGGGCGTGCTGAGAAGGTGATTGAGACTGGGCATGGTAGCACGTGCCTGTTAATCTCAGCTCTTGGGAGGCTGAAAACAGGAGAATCACTACAAGTCCGATCTGCACAGTGAGACCCTGTAGAGCCTGTACTAAAATAAATAAATAAATAAAAGAATTGTCATGGGTAGAAAATTTAGCAAGTATAATTATACCATAAGATAAAGCAGTTAACAAAATTTTCTCAGAAAGGTAATATTTACACGGACCTGTTCTTGCCTATAACTCATGAAATCCAGAGAAATTCTAATTTTTCCCCTTCCAAACTTCCAGGAGAGGGGCCAGGGAGATAGCTCAGTTGAATAAGTGCTTCCCTGGCAAGCGTAAGGGCCTGAGTTCAATCCCTGGTTCTGCAAAAACAAAAACAAAAAACAAACTTCCAGGAGAGTGCCTCTTCTCCAGGGACAATGATGCTCCTCTTACCAGGCACTAGTCTTCCAGCCTTTTGCGGTTCTACATTCCAAAGACTTACAGTGATATCAGAGAGGCTTACGAGTCCTAGACCATGCTGTACTTGGAGCAGAGATCCAATATTTCAACCTAAAGCAAGGCTTGAAGGAAAAGGGGGAAAAAGAATGTATGGGTCTCGAGTAGATTAATTTCGTATTATTTAAATTATCCTCACTTTCCAACTTCTTTGTATGTGCTCCTCAAGAATGTATCTTTTCATGATTTAATGAGATTTGGCATGATAAAAAATGTCAAGGCACTATTTTTGTCACGTTTCAATCACACAGTTATGTTGTATTCACATTTATTTATAATAAGT
Organism: Octodon degus; assembly: GCF_000260255.1. Taxonomy (NCBI): domain Eukaryota; kingdom Metazoa; phylum Chordata; class Mammalia; order Rodentia; family Octodontidae; genus Octodon; species Octodon degus. The sequence goes on along the minus strand of NW_004524598.1, from coordinate 20,269,928 downwards.
GAACGACCTAATATAGTTTATTGGAAATGGAAACAATTTCCTTGTTATCTTTTAACTCTGACATTCCAATCCCAGCCAAGCCTGGAGAACAATTTTCATCCTCTCCTTAGTAATGCCCAAAACTGTTACACCAATATCTGTTTTTTAAATATTTATTTCAGGGCCTGAAGGTGTGGCTCAACAATACGAGCTGCCTGCTCACCATTTGCAAGGCTCCGGATTCCATTCTTACTGCTGCAAATAATAACTCCACCACAAAAATACTGCATTCTTAGAAGGTTAGAAATTTCATAGGCTATCCTCACAAAAACTACTGAAATATGTGTAGAATAGATTACACTAATATTTAGCATTAAAGCCTAAACCTAAAATCCAATGCAGAAGAGCACTCTGGAACTAAAGTTCAAATGTTGTTCTACCAAAAATATTATGCGTTAAGGGGAGACTTCGCAGTGTTTCTTAGAGGGCAGGAGGGAAACATGGAAAGAACGCTTTTGACAGGTATGGGGCCCCATAGCTACAATTCCAGCACTCAGAGAGACTCAGGTAGGAGGATCCCAGCTCAAGCCCAGTTTGGGCAACTTAATGACTTAGAACAATGTAGCTCTGCATGAAGGTTATGGGTTCAATATCCTTAATAACCAAAAAGGAACAGTTTCCATACAAGCTAACATTACATACACTATATTAATAGTTTCCAAATATATCCAAGAGGAGCAAAAACATTCTCTGAACTGAGAAAAAGCTAAGCATCTCTCTGGGGTGTCTCCAACACTCATTCATATGTGCCAACATTAAAGCTCACTTGAATTGGGATAAGAGATAGAGCTCAGACGCAGAGTTCATGCCCCCCACATATAAGGCCCAACACCTTATATTAAATATTAAATAAAAATCACTTGAAACTAGGTGCAGTGGCAGATACCTGTAATCCCAGAACTCTGCAAGGCTGAGGCAAGAAGACTGAAAATTATTTCCCAGTCTGGGTGCCTTAGCAATTTAACAAGACCCTATCTTTGAAAGAAACAATAAAAACAAAAAGTCTTTTATTGAACTCAGGTCCTTGCGCTTGCCAGGCAAGCACTTATTCCACTGAGCCATCTCTCCGGCCCCACAAAAAGTCTTTAAAGTGTGTGGGATATTGCTGAGTGCAGAAGTTGTGGAATTGATTTCCGGTACCATTAAAAAAAAAACACCATCAGCGCTTCTGTGGTGGCATCAAGTGAGTTCTAGTTGGATAAACAATGAAGAATGATCAAGTCAACAACTTCTGACATTGCCAGTTCTGCGGATAACACACTACTATTATGGACTACTGGACTGTATTGAGTTATTTTGCTAAATTCACACACCTACAATATTTGAATGGCAATAGAATACCCATCTCTGATGAAACTAAACAAAAAAGGGGGGTATAAATGAAGGACCATTTTGTAGTGAAAAGAAATATATA
>NW_004524598.1:20234471-20268375 GCF_000260255.1 Octodon degus | reverse complement strand
ATAAGATAGCTATACAGCTACTTTCTCTTAGTTCAATGAGAAGAAAGATTTGTACTGGTAATGTTTAGAAAAGATATCATGTGTGCATCTTGTACTTTGAATAAGTACTACGAAGACAACAATACACAATGCATTAATTATTGTAACTGTCCTACTACCTGTTTTGAAAATGTCTCATTGCTATTTCTTTTTTAGTAAAATTAATTAAAAAACAATGAAGAATGAGTAGAGATAGATAGAAGACAGAAGATAGATGGATAGATAGATGGATAGATAGATAGATAGATAGATAGATAGATAGATAGATAGCTGATAGAGATAGACGACAGAGATACACAGATAGTCTTGGGGCAGTGGTACTGGGAGATGAACCCAAGACCTCTTCAGCAAGCTACATCCTCACTGCTGTTTGGTTACAGAGAGAGTCTTCCTAAGTCATTAAGCTTCTGAGGCTGAACTCCAACTTGCAGTCTTCCTGCCTAGGGCTCTGGGAGTGCTGGGAGTACAGCTCTGCACCAGCACACCCAGTGTACACACGACTTCTGGTGGGTATGAGCAACCTGTAGGGACTTTAGGACTCTCCAGGTACTTTTTCCTGCGCAGCTAATGCTTGCCTAAATGTAAGAGCCAGCCCTCTTGTGCTGCACTCCTCTAAGTAGAACTGTGTGCATAAAGTAAACAGCTTCCTAGGTGGCAGAGGCCAGCTTACAAAGGTTCTGCAATCACTGCGGCTTTAAGCTCTGCCATACTTACCCCAGTACCACGCAAATCAATGGATTAAAAATCTGAAAACACTAACAGGACAGGTCATCCCAAAAGGCAGCAGACTTCCAAGCACACCGGCAGTGGGGGTCACAAGTATATTCAAATATATTCAATTTAGCTGCACACTTCTAGACCTAAGTAAAGCCTGGGAGAATATATGGCCACTACGCTGCTCCCTGTGTAAACACAGAAGAGATGCCGTGGGAGAGTGTAAACTGCTCTCTCCATCCAAATATATTTTATGCGTCCCTTTCTGATGCTGAGACGTCTGATATTATCTAGACAGTCTATCCACTCCTTCTCATGTGCCCTCCGCGGCCAGGTGCTCTTAGACCCCACTCTGGGTCTGGAAATAGAAACGGAATGTAGCGTGCATCTAATTGGCATCATGAATTATATTATTAAACCAAAGCAGGGTATGGATGATGGCAGGTCCAAAGGAGAATTAAAGTCACCGCCACGTTCCCCCCAGCCAAGAAGGGCCACAAAGGACCTAACTGATTATAAGGTTAGAAATGACGTTTTCAAGTTCCCATCTGGAGGCATGTTTGTTTCTTGCTGTGTAAGTTTGCTCCTGAGATCTCCAATGGCCTGTTTTGAAAGGGTGCCACTGAAACAAATGCTTCTGTCTTAAGGACTTAAAAAAAAAAACCACTGAAAACAATGTAGGGATATAAATGTCTGTGCCCACAGCCACGATAAAAAATGCAAAGTCTGGGCCACCTTGCCTTTAATTTTCTAACTGCTGTTTTGTAAGGCTGTGTCATGCTTTTCAGTTCAAACACGCTTTGGCTCTTTATTATTCATGGACCTTTTTCTCAGTCAGTGGTGTTGAATAATAAAACAGCCCAGGATCAAATGGGCCAATTCTCCACGCCTGACACCAACTGCTACTGTTCGCTGGGCTCTGCCAAGCGTTGCCTCTGATAATGAGTGGGATTTGGTTAAACAGTAAATTAATGAATAATGAAATATCCAGGTTGATCAGTTAGAGAGCACGCTTGCTTTGCCCTGGGCTAAACGCTTGGGGCAGAAATTACTCTCAAATGGCACTTGCCTGGCTGCTGGTCTGGATAACTATTTTACAGCCTATTGCTTGACAGAATGCCGGGGAGGGGGGAGTCAGTGGAGAAGAGGAAAGGAAGGACAGAGTTATTATCAGCAAAAGAAAGGAGAGAGGAAAAATAACCTAGTTATCACCTTGTCGGTTTCCAAACTGCATGTGTTAAGAACAAAGTCGCAAACATGATCTGGAGAAGTGAGAGTCTCAAAATTCCCAACACATGTTTAGCATCAAGGGGAAAGGAGGAGTGGAAACAGTCTTCTGCATGTGCCTGTGCGCATATGTGGCTAAACGTAGAGCCATCCAACCGCAAATTCATGTTTCCATATATACATTGGAGATGACCTGCAGGGAAGCCAACCAGGACAGAGGTGACAGAAAATCTCCGTCCTCATTTTCAGATTTCGTGCTCTGGTTCTTAGATGCACCCTCCTCTACAAAGTTTAGAACCTTACAGATAGATGTTTTTTTCCAAATAACCTCTATTTAAAAAAGAAAAAAAAAAGTGTCACTGTAACTGAGATTCTAGAAGATGTCTGAGAGTAGAGGTAGAGATATGGACAGGAAGATATTTTGCCTCTTTTCAACCTTAACTTCTCCTGAAAATTTTCAGTTGTTATGTAGCAGAGGCAGTTGTTATGTAGTCTGATATTGCTCTGCAAGATCAGAGATGTGCCCTGTACAGGAAACGAGCTTTGGATCATCAAAAACCCACCGCAGAGGGTCATGAGGACAACATGCACTGTGAAAATGCTTTATTTCAATATCTTGACATTTGTTTTGGACATAAATTTCTCTAATTGGTTATCTCTGGAATATCTTATTCTTTCAGATCTCTGACCCTTCCAAGATTAGTCAACTTCGAAGTTTTACAGGCTCAAGGGCCAAAACAGTTCTCAATAAAGAAGCAGGGTTATTTCTGTTTACTTCAGTTGTTTGAGTTTATTTTGATGCTATGTGGAAGAGAAAGGGTCTTCATATTGGCAGGAGGGTGAGAATATACTAATAAAACTAATTCAGCAGTCTTCCAAACCAGAAGTAAATGGAGAACAAGGCTGGAAAAATATGGATATCACCTGCTTCTTCTGGGGGACCAGTGACAAATAAATGTGATCCTTTTCCTAAGTGCCCACAGGCTGAAGAAGATGAAGAAAGGAGCAGTATGAGTACCTAGAGCTTCAGTGTACATAACTCCTACACAGCATTCCTCAGGGCTTGTGCAGTGGCAAAGCTCCATATACGTTTGTCCTCTAATTTTTTCCTGCAAAGCAGTCTCATCAATGAAAATTTAACCTCTCTGCACTGGCACACAATCCTCCTTCCAAGGGAAAAAAAAACATAAAATGCTCTAATTGCCTTTATTACTTTCAGATACTGGTCACCAAACACAGATGTTCACTTCTGAGAATAAAAGAAAAGGTGAAAGGTCACAGGGACCGAGATCAGCTTGACCCTTCGTTGGCTTGTTTTGGCCGCACAGTCTTGACTGGTCCTTATCATAGCACAAGAAGAAGTTTTTAGATTTAATATAAAATGAATGAATGCCTTCATGGTCCTATTGTGATAGAAAAGCTCATGCCTATGTCCCTTCTCCTGTGTCCCTCAAGACAGCCAAAGGGACAGTACAGTGAGCGAAACAACCTATTAAAACGAGTAAGCCTTGCTTCAAATCTTGATAGTTTCCAATTTTTTTTGGAATGTCTAACCGAAGAGTTCTGCCTTGAAGGCAAGTGCTTTGTAACCTAATGAACACAAAAAATAAAACTAGAGCGATGCCTCCTTAACACATGGGGCTTTCTCAGCACAGAAACTTCACATTGGTAAGGCTACTTCGTTGGGGCTGGTTTTGGTTTAGTCTGGTTATTGGAGCATTTCACATCATGGTATTGTGTGTGCTGCTGGTGAACAGCCTTAAATACAATCCCCCCCCCCCCCAAAGAAGTTCTCTCATCTAATCGCTTGGCAACATCACTAATCAGGGATGGTACATTTATGCAAAATTCATCCAGGTCTAAGATTGACGCTAGGATCTTAAAGCTAGCACCAGCATGCGCTGGGGGGTGGGGGCGGGAGGACGGTGACGGTGACGCGGGCTAGCCAAACTCATCTAGTTTGGTTTGGTTTGATGCTTATTTTCTTTGTACTGGCTTGGATTATCCAGACACTGCACCATCCCTACCTGTCCCTTTTGAGGCTGGGGGAAACTACCTAAAATCCTATCTCCCCAGAAACTGAATTTACCAGTCTCACTTTTGCCAGTCTTCCCAGCAATCAGACGCTTCCTGACCTCTTCTGAGGATCTGAATGTCAGCTTCTAGACCTCAGGACCTCCGGGCTCACACGGTGAGCGCCAAGGCTCATTGTCTTGGCTGGGTGGTTCTTGGCAGCCTCCTCAACAGACCATCGGAATTGGGAAGTTTGCACCCCAAGCAGATGGGCGTGATTTCCCCTCCACTACCACGAGTCTCATTTCCACGGAAGCTCCTCTTCCCGAGTCTGTACCCCACTGCTCAGGCCCCAGTTTCTTTGCATCTGCATTTTATGAATGCTGGCGGAACTCTGGGCACTTGACTGTTAAAGGGGACAAGCTCTGACACTCACCCACCACCACCAAATACTCCACGCCTGTGTGTCCCGGCCTGCCCTCCTCCCAGTTACTCAAATGGCTCGGTGAGCGCACGCAGGCTAATGACAGCTGACAGCCCATCCTTGAAGCATTTGCTAATGTCTTCTGGGCGTTAACTGGTCGAGCTGCACAAGATGCAGGCTGCGCTGCCTGCGACCTGGTAGGTCGCATTTCGGGAGTCCACTGGCCATGCCGGGGCTTTTCAAAACATTCAAAGAGCGTTTTTATGCAAATGCCTCTCTCGGCAACGGGTGTGACCCCCGCCTCGGCCTGGCTCCAGCTCTCCCCTGAATCATCTATAGAAGGCTGAAGGCCTTCCGAGAAAAAGCCAAGCTGGGAGTGGGCAGGAACGCACAGGATCTGAACAAGTGGATGCCACACAGTCGCCCGACCCTGCCAGCCTGGACCCGGTGAAACGAGCTGAACCGTGCGACAGAACTGCGCTCTCAACCTAAGCGTAAACTTCTTAGGACGTAGGGAAAAACAACAACAAAGCTGCCCGACTTGAGTTCTATCCCCGGTCCTGCAAAAAAGAAACACACACACACACACACACACACACACACACACACACACACAAAGCTGCCCGAGGCAGCGCTGTTTGCAAACCCAGCGCCCTCACCCCGACTGCGCGCACCAAAAAGCGCGGCAAGCACAGACGCAGGGCACCCAGGCCCAAGCTCAGCGCGCTGGGGGCGCCGATCGGCGCGCCAGTGCGCGTGCGTTGGCGCCTGCGCTTGCGCACTGCTGACACGCTGCCTGGCAACCGCAGGGCTTGCCTAGCTGCGGGCGCGGGGCACGGCGTGCGTCGGCTCGTCGCACGTGCACGTCCTCGGTGCAGGCTCGCGACGCAGTGCGGTGCTTGCTGGAGGGTGCAGCCCCGCGCCTGCTGGGTGCTGTCTGCCACTGCGTCAGGGAAGTGGGGAGAAGGCGGTGGGCTTGAGCCTCGTCCTGAGCTTGGGAAGGGGCCTGGAGGCGCCTAAACCTGGAGACCCGGCCCCAAAGGCGTTGCGCGACTCCCTCTGGGCAGACCGACTGGGTCATGCTTGAGGCTTGCACCAGGGAAGGAAGAAAGGCGCGAGGGCAAGCTGTTGAGAGGTGCTGCAGTTGCAGGAAAGCCGCGACCAGAATCAACGCTGAGGGGCGGGGGGGGGGGGGGGGATCAGGGGAGTGCAAGTTTGGGGTGGGAGCGCGGAAGCAAAGTCAAGAAGGAAACTTGAGTGCCCCCCTCCTTGCCTCGCCCCTCCCCACTCTGGAGTGTTTCCTTGGGCGAGAGGGAAGGAATGGAAACGCCTCGCGTGGGTCGGGTCCACCAGCGTCCTTCCCGAGTTCACCCGAGGACTGATAGCGCGCTAGGCAATGCATGTAAATACACAGTTTGGAAGATTTATGGGAAAGAGTTCAATTTTATAGGACTGTATTTATAGAGCCAACGCTGGCTCACATATAAATAGATTAATGAGGAGCTACAATTAATGGCCTTGGAGGTGCACGTTTGATTTCTGAGGCTTCAGCATGACAGAACCTCGCAGAAAGTTGGGGCGTGGAAGGCAGCTTGCGGCAGAACCTCAGGGTCCCTCACGAAGGGCCTCTTCCCACAGGGCTAGCAGCTCTCTGGTGCTCCTACTTCTGATGCCCAGTCCCAAGGGAGGCCCCCACTGAGCTGTTATTTGCAAATGAAGAACAGTAATAAGGCCTCCTTTAAAAAAAAAAAAATGACTTCTTCCCAGCGTTATTTTTAATCAAGCCCTTAAACAGCTAAAACTGGCCCGTGAGCAGCTTGGAGGCGCTGTTAAAAACACCACCTAGTCGGGCCGTCTGCGGGGGGGGGGGGGGGGCAGGGAGGGGTGCGGGGGCAGCACCGTCCAGGGGTCCTTCCAGTCACTGGCTTGCTCACTCTACCTATTCCCTACCAAAGCACAAGGCCATGACAGCCGGCTGGGAGCTGTACCGGCTGCCAGGGCCTTTTGTTGGGCATGAGTCCCTGCCCCATTCTCTTTCCTATTGTTCCTCCAGGTCTTTCCTCCAGTTTTCCCCCACACACAGCTTACCCCCCTCAGGACCTCAGGTTTTATGTGGTACAGGTGATTGCCTTACCTTCTCCTTGCCAGTGATGGCAGGGACACTGGTGGCTGGAGTTTACCAGTGGGATAATAGATTACTTGGCTCTCTGTCCAGGAGTGGTGCTAAGGATCTGTAGGAATGCCTATGAGCAGGGCCATCACCCACCACTACCTGTGTATAGGCCCAGTGGCAGCCAAACCCACACCCTGCAAGACAAATAAAAAGGAAACTCAGTGTAACATAGTTGAGCCAGAAACTAAGGTATATGCAGGGTGTATTTTCTTTAAGCTAAATGCCCCCCCCATAGTCACACTCCTTTTGGTTTTGTTTTTTTCTTCCCTCGCTACTTTCTGTTCCCTTTTTAAAAATTTCATTCCATTCTTTATAGTTCTAGCTGTGATACTTTCTCTTTTTAAATTAGTAAACGAGAAGGGCGGACTCTCCCATAAAACAGGAGGCATGGGCTCTTCTGTCTTTATAAATCCAGCTGGAACTGTTTGACCTGAAAACCAGAAAGTAGATATAGGAAGCCTAACATGAATAACCCCAGCTAGAGTGAGCGCTTTCAAGGGATCCAATCATCAAGATGTATTTTTGATTGGACCTAAATGGGGAAGCATATTGCTCTTCCTGGTATTTAGAAGTCAACTTGATGGGGCTGGTGAGATGGCTCAGTGGTCTAAAGCACCTACTTAGAACAAGCTTAGCAAAGCACAGGGACCGCGGTTCGATCCCCCAGCACCACATGCCAGCCAGCCCCGCCCCCAGGTGGGCTGAGCTGGCCACACACACACACACACACAATAAATAAATGTAATAAATAAAAATAAATAAATATTTAAAAAAAAAAAGAAGTCAACTTGAAAGCGTTGGTGAGGAAGGGACAGTTCAGAGGTCCATCTTTCACAGATACATGTCACGAGGGCCAAAAGAAGCTGTGGCTGATCCAACTTGTAAGACATCTTGAATGACTGTGCTTTCCTGGTCTGAGAAAAGATACCGTATTCTTGGGGTGACATACAGATCAGGATGTTCAGTGAGCACAGTTTATCAGGGAAGGGAGAAGCCTCTTGATCCAAATAAGAAAAGCTGGCTTCTCCAGGCTGCCTTTCCGCCTAAGAGATGAGACAGCTTTTTACAACATATGCGACTTACTCATCTTCCTGATCAAGGGATTTCCCCTCATTTATTTGTGAAATGTCTCTTACTACTGAAAAAGTCAGAGGCAAATTCAGTCCTGAAAAGGTCTCGCTAACTCCTCCCCATCGCAGGTAGAGGGGAGCAGGACTCCACACCAGCCCTGCAGATTGCTCCTTGCCCCATCTCTTTCTGGGAACACCTTGTCAGAGTGCCACGCCACCAGCAGTGAGGGAGCAAGGCCCAGCCCATTTGATTGGAGCCCAGAACCATTTAGGTAGTGCCTCATCACCCAAAGGGCAAAGAAAACCAAAAGATGCAGTTGACATGAACCTTCATTCCAAATCCGCTTAGGAATAGGAGAGAAGATTTGAAATTTAAAACATAAAAGAGCACTTCTTGGGAAAACAAATGCTCCTTTTCTGATAAATTTATTATGTATCTGCTATAAGAATAAAACAGTGTGTGCGTCAGTGAGGGGTTACAAACAGCTTGCTATACGTCTTTTCTGTCTATGCAGTTCAATTATACCCATATTTAAGAAACTGAAGATGAAAACACAACAAAAACACAACAATCTTTTTATTTATGTAAATCAGATCAACACTGGACAATAAACCGATTTCTACCCAGTACCATAACAGCTTGTCTATAAAGAACAGAAAAGTTCCGATAGGATTCTACCTAGGGTCAAGCGGTTTTATTTTTAACCACTCATTCACAGAGGTATAGATTCACAGATAAATAATCCCAAACTACTTGCTCGCCATATTTACACATTCCCATTAAATTAAGCATAAATAAATATATACAAACTTAACATGGATAGCCTCCAGAGCTCATCTCATGAAGAGGCGATAGATTGATATTTCTCGATTGTGTGGCAAAAGCAATATTTGTGAATTAAACACCAACCCAAAAGAGGAGTGAATTTTGGAGTTTTAGGAAGGATGGAGTTCATTTCGTTAAAAAAAAAAAAACCCACTAATTTCAGTATTTCTCTTTTTATGCCAATAATGTAATATACATCATCAAAGTAGGGAAAACCCTTTTGGGCTGTTGAGGCAACATCAGATAGTTTAGGGTTATCATTTCCTTCCTACAGATTGTATTGTGAAGTACAGGAAATCAGCTGCTTTGACAAATGTTCTATGAACACTCTTAACTAGGAACGCGTTGTACTGGAAGATCACTGAGTACATAAATTCAGAGTTTCGTGTTTTCTGTTGGACCAAAGTTTTCATAGGATATGAAATAATTGTTTGAGAAAAGAGTGGTTTCCTTGGCCAAAGAAAACAAAAGTCAAGTCTTTGAAAGCCTCTTTAGTCCTTTAGGTGGGGGTGGAGAAAGCTAAGGATGTGGAGCCCAGGAACAAGGAAAGAAAAAGCAAGAGAATTTGGAAGAGGGCAGGAGAGAAAATTCCTTCCCACGTAGTGGAGAAGTTAGAGAACCTTCCAGATGGAAAGCTCGCTTAGAACAGCCTTTGCTCTTGCCTTGAGGCCATCCAGGTAGCTGGACGCAGGAGGGACAGACGGACGCAGGCCTGGAGACGTGTGGAACCTCTAGAGAACCTTGCAGAGTGGCAGCTCGAGGGCAGCGCTGCGGCATCTCCACTCTTTCCGTCTGTCCTTAGATCTTACTGTGGTTTGGGACCCAGCATTTAGGAGGGGGAAGCGGGCAAAGCTGAATGTCTACAACACGGGGGCGGGGGGGAGGGTTACAACCTACCTGTTTGGTTTGAAAACAAAGCTCAAAGGGTCTCTCCTTAAACATTTTTCTTGACTTAAAAGGCAACTCTTGTGTTAATCTTACTGTTTATTGATTTATAAAGCCCAAGGAAACCAAATCTTTTAATAACTCAATTATCAGATAAATGTAGACCTAGCTGCCACGAAAGCAAGCGGGCAGGGACCCTACTTGAAAGGAGAAGGGGTGCAGAGGCCCTCTGTGCGCGCGGACGGGGGCGGGGCAAGGGGCCCACGGGCCAGGGCGAGAAGGGAGCCTTGGTGGCCCAGTGAGACCGTTCTCATTCCACTCTCCCCCACCCCCAAGGAGCACAAGCGTGGAGAGCATTTCCGTTCTGACCGGGAGAAGGGGAAGCTTCTGGTTCCTTGCGTATTTCTAGGCCGCTCTTCCTGAGGGAGCGGGCGCCCCTTGGGCACAGCCCTGGGACCCTCCCGCTTGCAGCCCTCAGGGCGCGGCCCCTTTACCTAATGGAGCGCGGGGCTTTCTCGGTCGCTTTAGCCCTTAGGGTGAGACCGAGAGCGCCGCCGGCGGCCCGCAGTGGCTGAGTCTATGTCCTCAACACTCCTGGGCTCGAGCGGCTCCCCGCTCTCGGGACCTGCACAGTAAGAGCAAGGCGCGTCCATCGCGTCTCTCGCAGGTCACACGCGTGGGGCGCGTTGCCCTGCAAGGAAAGGAGATGATGGTTTTCAGTGTGCTTCCTCCCGGCCCTATGCAATCCGAACACATTTAACACAAGCGTTCCGGCCAACGGACAAAGGTTCAGGCTTCTCAAATGGGAAGAGAGAGGAGCTACACTTCCCGTAAGGCCCTGTTCCCAGCCACTGCACTCCTCCGAACACGCCTAGGGCTGCGCCCTGCACACCCTCGAGCCTGAGGTAGAGCTAAAGGTAGGAAAGGAGCTTCCTGGCACTTTCTTCATCACCTGAAACCAGCTCTCTACCCCTTTCCTCCTTCCCTCATCGTAGATCTCGGCAGGTTGCAAAAACCCAACCCTCCCTTTCACCCCAGGACGGGGGTTAGAGACCCGGTGACGTAAGTTGGTCTTGTCCATAAATTCTGTGGAACAACATCTGGATTGTCAGCAAGGGATGTTGCAGAGGTCCTGCATACTTTGTTTAAAAGAGGTGCATGTACCTACACTAAATTTAGAAACCTGTTTCACCCACCACCACCACCCTAGGGCATTTCTTGCTGCTCTTGGGAGCCTCTGACAATGGAATCTAGATTTTATTTCATGATAACACTAAGATGGAGTCCCAGGAACGACCTGGGCTGCCAGAAGTGAAACATATTAGATGCATGAAACTTCATCCTCTGGGAATAGTCCCTGTGGTAAAATTCAAAGCTGAACTGCATCACCTTTCACTTCACATTCTTTTACCATTACATGCCAAAATAAGTGCACATCTGGGTGGGGAAGGTGCCCCACTCATAACGCATCTTGTAAGGAAGCCGATGTGGCTGCAACACCAGAGTCTGTGTCACCCTCTTCCCTAGAAAAGCTGCCCCTACCTCATTAAAACAGTAACCAACGGAGAGCCTGGGGAAACTGAATCTATTTTAAGTGAGGGCAGTACTGGTAGAACATAGAATTTCAAGAACTTCCACCCTTTCCCCCTAAATTCACTTTTCACGACCCTACCCCCACTGGAGTTCCGGTGGTGAGGATGTAGCAAGTAGACTCAAAACTGCCTCCATCATATTGGCTACTTTCTATATTATTCCCTTTGAGCTTCTTTAAAGAAGTTCACCTGCAGAATCCTGACACGCAAGCTTTGATTTAAAAAGGATTGGATTTTTTTTTTCTCAGTACCTTATAGATTGTGTAGAAAGCCCAAGTCCTCTTTGAAGAAGCTCATAAACCATGCGGGCAGAGCTTTGGAAAACAGAAGAGAATGAAATGGTACATACCCCTCCGAAGGGATTACATACTAATCAACGTATTCATACTGTTTTGGATTTTTTTTTTTTACTATAGTTCTTAAAATCGGTAGATGACACAAATATTATAACAAATGCAAGTTTCTCTGTACGCAGATTCTGGCAAGGCTGGTAACTAGGAACGTTTCTGAAAGGAATGGATGATGAGTCGGAATCAGCTTAGTGATCCGGATTTGCCGAGCCAAGCAGCCTCTGGCCAGTCTGCGGCACCCAAAACTGCACCCCCGCCCGGCAGCAGCACCTCCCTACTTTGCAAACTGCCAGGGACCTGGGCCCCGGGAGTTAGGAACTCAGGCTGGGCCAGGACCAAAGTGACCTAAACCTCACCAAGGGGCTCATCACACTCTTTGCATCCCGAAGATTCCCACAACAGTGTCAGGAAGGAGGGCAGCTGTAGAAAAGGGTGGCTGGGAGAGGGGCCGGATGGAACAGGGGGCGGGGACTGTGAAAGAGTTTCCTAAAAAAATATTAAAAATTAAAAAGTTCGTGCGTCTCAGTCCACAAGCTCTCAAAGCACTGACAACAACGTTTCTCCGATTTTCTTCCAATAAGTTAGCGTTTTCTCATATTAAGTCTTAGGTTTGTTTTCCAAAGGGGGAAATCATAGTTTTCTTTTATTATCAGTATTACTAAGCTCGAAAGAACCGAAGTGGAAAATCCGGACGGTGGTCTCCAAGTGTAATCTTGAAATAGACACTGAGAACCGATACTGTTGCTCCGCTGTATGCCTCAGGTTTTTTTTTTAAAGTTACTTAGCTTTCTTTTTTAAATTTTTGATTGTATGTGTATTCTACCTAATATAATTCTTCCAAAGCCAATCCAATATTTTAAAGCTAAAATTAATTTTTTCTGTTTCCTTTTGTATTTAAAACATTTTTCCTTCTTTTTTTTAAACTTTTTTTTTTTTTTTCATTTCCTGTGTTTCTCCTCCTTGTCGCCAGTTTTACTACCTGGGCCTTCCCCAGATGTGTGCCTGTTAGGGGCGGTACTGCTCAAGAACATCTTGTCCATGCCTTTCAGCGCCTCGGTCAGATAGTTCTGCAGGGCTGTGAGTGCCGCGCAAATGGCCGGAGCGCCGAAGCCGTGCGTGATGAGGCTGAAGTGCGTGAGGCAGCTCTGGATCCCGGGCTCCAGGATGGGGCTGGGCCGGCTGTTCCCGATCGGTGTCCGGTCCTGAGCCAGCAGATCCGTGAATTCTTTACAGAGTTGCCTGCAGTGGGGTGGGGGAAGAACAGAAAATCACCGAGTGTCACTGGCATTTGGCATGAGAAAGGAGACACTGCGACAAGCCCAGAGGCCCTGGCCTGCGGAGCGAAGCTCGGGAAGCGATTCTGCTCTGTTTCCTTTTTCTAGCTCCTCCCTGGGAGCAGCTGGGACAGCAAGGATAGCAGGGGTGGGGGAGAAGGTGCCACTTGCGACCCCAAGCCTTGTCGTTTTAATTTTTGGTTTCGTTTTTTTGCCTTTCGGTCCCTTCATTCCAGGACAGCTGGGTTCCACTCTGGCAACCTGAGGAGGCTTTCGCTCTTCGAATATTCCATACTTGTGTACACTTACCTGGCATTCCTTTAGGTCCTTCTCCCCTCCTCTCTCCTGCCTCTCCCATCTCTTGGTGATCAGACACAAAGAGCCCTGAAAGATTTAGGCCCTGGGCCACAAGCCCACTGGGCAGTGGAGCAGATTGCTGAGCTCTGCATGGCCCAGGGCAGACACTGTTTATTCTAGGACAGAATGCTGATTCCATTCAAGGCAAAAAAAAAAAAAAAAAAAAAAGCCTTTTACCTGCTGTATGCAGCCAGAGAAGGATTCTTTCTTTAAAAAAAAAAAAAGTTACACTTTCTATTTTGCAAGTATGGGCTAATAAAAATCTTCCCATAACAAGATTCTTGTCAATATCAAAGGTTCCCACATAGTTTAAATAAAATCTAAAGATAAGCTGTGAAAACACTAGGGAGGCCAGATTTTTATTTTTTGAAGGCTTTTATTTCTTCAAGGCATCTACACCTTAGAGAGATCCAGCCCTAGAAATCCTGCATGCCCAACTCTAGATTGAGCTTATTTGACAAATGTTTTAATATAAGAAGTGAACGGAGGCTCCAGCCCAGCAGGCCAGAGGACTTGGTTCTGCTAGCCAGCAGGGACGCTGCACCCCAGCGACCACACTTGCCACACACTGCCAGGCCTCTGTCACTTGCCTCTAGCTGGCCTCAGAAGATTCTAAGGGAAGCAAACTCAGGGCAGCCTAACGCTGCACAGACCTCAAGGGACAGCCTAAGCAACTTGGCAACACCTGGTCTAGCCAACAGGAAAACAGCAGGTCACACTGTTGGAAGGACTCTGGGGCACCCTTTCCCCAGCAGGGGCCGATTAGACTAAGGTTACTGACTAAACCAAGCAGGGACTGCTTCCTCCCATCCCCCCCCCCAGCTGAAGCAGTAGGACTTTGGATTTTCAGACTCCTGGGTGGGCGGAGAACAATACCAGGTACCCTCCTTCTGTCCTCAGGTCCCTTGGGAAGAAGCTTGCCACCTTTCTGACCTCAGTGAGACAGTTTTCAGCAAGAGATACCTCGGGATCAGTGAGGGCATGCAGGTCTGTATGCCCAAATCCCTACCCCCCATCAAATCCAGCACAGAGTCACAGAGGAGAGGTCTGTGCAGAAATATCTCAGGAAAGCTCCCTGGAGGATTCTGATACCCTCAAGTTGCAAAGTACTGGCTTAAGAAAAACAAGACTGCAAGAGCCGGTTCGTCACAAGCATCCCTTAGGGAACTCCTGAGATGTTTGCAGGGTCCTGTTATCAGACTCACACACTTTGTTTTATTTTTATTTTTCCCTAAAGTATCCTGCTTCTGTTACAAGGCACAACAGGTCTCCCAAACCCAGACACCGAGTCGGGGGTGGGGGGTGGGGAGTGGGGGGGTGTCGGAGAGCAAGCTCCTGACGAAGATCTCCCGTATTCCTGGCCTTCCCTCAGAGGAAAGCCCTACAGAGGGTGGAGGCCAGGTTTTGATCATTGGGGGAGATGGTTAAAATCTTTCCTTAAGTTTGTACTCATTACTAAAGTGCCAAAAAGGAAATTCTGTAGTGAAGAGAACAAATGCTTAGAGTTAAACATTTTAAATCTTCAAAGCCCAAACCAGGGTCTGTAAGCAATTAAAGTTCTGGGACATTAATATTTTTTGACCCTGCGGAAAGGGGCAATCAAATTCCAATCACGTCTCAAAAACATCTGGACAAATTTGAGCAAATGATTTTTCAGCCTTCCATATATTTCTTTAAATTATGCTGTCAACCGAACAAACCGCGTCCTGCAGCACTAAATAAATGAGCGCGCTGTTCAGGCCGAGCCTGCGAGAGAAACGTGCGGGCGCACGCAGCGCCGCCCACTGCAGGCCTGAGCCGGCCATAAAACACTAACAATATGACACTGAAGCCAAAGACAGGAGTAAATCAAATAAATAGAAAACCCACTGTAAAAGTTCAAATGAGCTCTAGACCTAAATTTAGCCAGAGATTTACTATTTTCCCCTCTGGAGTTGCAGTAAATTTTACAAGTCTGTGGAAGATGACAAACAGCAACGTTGGAAACGGAGTAATTAGAGCCGTGGGTAGAGATGGGTACAGGTGGGCGACACGTAGACACCTTGGGCAAGCACACAGAGCTGTACAGAGATGGCAGGGAGACAGATGGGACACCCCGGCAGCAATATACACCTTCCAGGCAGGTCCTTTTTTCCAGGGCCGGCTTGGAAAAGGTCTGCCTGACTTCCCTGGGGTTGTAGAAAGCAGCTGTAAAATGCCGGCCTTGGCTTAATAAAGCTAGAGGTGGAAAGAAAAGAGGACTTAGGTAAGCCCATAGTCCTCAAATCTGCCCATCCTGGAGGAGCCAAGGAGGCTGTCTAGCCCTGGCTGCACTGGCTGAAGCGCCACTACTTGCCACACTTCTCCTTCCCACAGTAGGTCTGGCACCGCTGCACCCCCTCCCCCATAGGTGGCCAGCAGGATGGAAGCCCAGGGCCTGAGACACTCACTTGGTTGCCAGCAACATGTTCTTTCGGGAGTGCAGGTCACTGGGATCTGTGTGCTGCCGGTTCAAATACTCAGAGACAGCTTTAGCTGGAAACTCTGTTTCACAAATGTACCCAAAATCCCGGGCTAAGTGGACAGCTTCTCCTGAAAAGAAAACAGCAGAGAATTAGCACCCAGCCTCTGCTAATTCGGCTAGGATTTCCAGCAGAACCAGGTACCTGGGCAAGAGACAGATCCTGGGAGGAAAGAAAATTTGGAATCTGTAATTAAAGTTGTGGGGAAAACTTTACTTCTCTTGCTTTTTCCAGCCTTTCCTTGAGCCAAGTCCCACCTAGACACCCCTGAATAGCTTGGGGTCTCCTACAACAGACCAATACATTCATGACCCCACTCAGAACTGAACCTAGACTTTTGGCAGGCCAGGTTCCACCTTCTTTCTAAAGCAAGGGTTAAATTTGCTTTAAATAAAATCTGAAAGTCACCATCATCTCCCTATAACTGTATTAGGAACTATCTCTTACTAATAACTAATACATATCAGCAAATCCATGTTTATAAATGTTCACAGATATTTTAAAATTTTGTAAAGTGCACATGGAAGATGCTCTTCTATTTGGCAGATGAGAATTGTTCCTGTCACTTCATCCTATTAGCCAGGTTTCAGGTCTCTCCCTCAGAGGTACCTGTCACCCTCCTGCTACTTACAGGCTTTCTACTATGCAGAGATGCAGGTTCCCAGAAATGGGGCACGGAAGGCATCCCAGAGATTATGAGACGCCCCTTTCAAATAAAACATTATTACCTGTTAAAGCACAGCCTTAGGGGTTTCTGGAAAGATCACAAATATGAAAAAGAGATATGTTGAATTATCCAAGAGTTACTTTATTTTTAAGGAGCATGACATACTTTTAATCATCATTATCATAATAACAACAGAAGACTTCAGGCATAGTGTTTCTAAGGATTCACAAAGCTGAAGTGCCACGAATATTGGAATTTCATTGGGATTCCCAGTTTCTTCCTTTCTCCACCAGAATCCCCATCTTGGTCTAAGACCACCTGGGTTCATTTTCCAAATGAGGATGATGACATTAGCAATTCCCTGAAGGGCAAACTGTGAAACCTCAGGCTCACAATCAACTGCTAAGAAGAGTGGCTTGGACATTTGGTGGCCACTGCCTCTGGAAGGTAAGTTTACACCTAGTAGCTCTGCCTTAAGACAGTGAAGTGCAAGCAAAGTCTGTAATTGTGATGGCCAGGTTGCTGGCTGAATATTCCAAAACATTCTCCTCCAAAAGCCAATTCCCTACAGGAGTGTCATATCATGTGATATCAATAAAAAATAGAAGTGAAAAACAGGAATGACAAAGTAGATGCTAGAGAAAATTCTTTATCTTTGTCTATTAGGATCGCCTGGCTCTACTTTCTGTTTTGCATTCCACAAATTCAATTACAGATATTCTCGTACCCAAGTATGTAGATGGTCTTCTTCAACACGTGACATAAGCATCATTCCCTAGCCCAAGTTAATAAGCAAAGCAGAATGTGATTGTTCCTATTATGACCATGTGGTCTACAATGGATAAGCCTGCTCTGAAGATCGTGCTTGACTCTCTTCCATGTTTCTGGTCACTCCTTCCCCAGTTTTCTCTTCTGCTTTTTGACCTTATAAGTTACCAATGTTTCAGAAAGCCCCAGGTAATTGGCAAGAAATAGGGCCATGGGAGTGGTAAGAGTTCTAACAGGACCATTAGGGGGTCATGAACGAACGCAGTGTGTTTTATAACAGCAGACATTCAGAGGTAAGGCCTGCGGAAGGAAGGGGTACACCAGGCTGCTTATGGCCTCTCTTTCTGCAAGAATCCAGACAGTGGGTGTGTGGCAATAGAGGTGACCTCTGCCTCACTGGGAGACCCGCCTGGTCGTGCTTCAGAGCATGGGGACCTTTACCGTGCGTCCCTCGGCCTCCTGCAGCCACTGCCTCCCTCTAAGTAAAAGGAACTTTGGATTTCTCTCAAGGAGCCGCTTGACATCCGCTCAGAAGGGCACCACAATCGCAATGATTTCCAGTTAATCATGAAACATGGAAAATGTCAGCTCAAGCCGACGGTCGAGCACAGCCGCCCACCCGCCCGCCCCCCGTGCTTACCTTCCACCAGGGAGGTGAGGAGCGTGACGTTAGCTGCTTTGCGCCTGCCCGCGGGTAAATTCAAACCGATTTTTTCTAGCCTTTCTCGCAAAGATCTCCCCCCATTTTTCGATTTGGCTCTGAAATTGCAAGAATTAACATTCTGATTAACCTCAGAGTATTCCTGAAACAAAGTTTAGACTTAGCAATCTAAAGCCCAGTGGAGCTTGAAGAGGTTTTAACTTGAGGTTAGCACTTTCCCCTTCGTTTTGGTTATTTGCTGATAGTTTGCTGAGGTTTGCTTAATTTCTGCAAAACAGCACATTAAAAAATTGAGCTCCTTTCTTTTTTTTTTTTTTTTAATCTTGTGAGAAAAAAAAAAAAAAGATACCGGATGGGAATAATTTAGATGTAAGTTGTGAGTCCAGAAAAGGTAAAAATTGCGGAAGCACGTGCCTGTGCACGCATGCGCACGCGTGCACGCTCGCAAGCCTCCAAGCGCTCCAACGTTGCTTCCCTGCCCAGGAGCCAGACAGGAGAGCAGAAGGCCAGGGAGCAGAGTTTTGCTGGCAAGGAGGACCCTCCTTTGGTTCCAGACGGAAGGGGCACTTTGGGGAAGGGGGCTTTTGCAGGAAAAGCTCAACAGCTGCTGTATGGAATGCAGTTGATTGAGGAAAAGGCTAAAATATGTAACTACTGACGACCCTGGTCGTCACAGTAAAACGACCATGTCTGTGAGTGTCGTTATGAGATAAGCACTTGCTATTTGCTATCTCATTTAATCATGTAAGTTCATATACACATTCACATACAGGGAGTGACTGAGAATGACTTCACTCTCAAGTGTAAATAACTCACTTGAAAGATGAAACAAAGTAGGGCAGTACAAGTGGATTTGAAATAAGAGGCTTGGGGCTGGGGAGATAGCTCAGTGGAATAAGTGCTTGCCTGGCAAGTGCAAGGTCCTGAGTTCGATCCCTGATACCACCAAATAATAATAATAATAATAATAATAATAATCATAATCATAATCATAATAATAAAATTAGAGTCTTCCTAGGTCACGCCCACATCCTTCATCTCTTCCAGGTTCTTTCGGTAAGAGCCAGAAGGATAGTCTATAACGTCTCTTGATGCGCTCCTCACGCAGCCACTTGTAGGAAAGAGACGGATTTTCAGCTCTAAAATGAAGTTTGGCCTCAGAGTCACTCCCCTGTTGGGGACAGCGCTAAAAGATTCAGGTTAGGGCAGGGACTTTGGGCAGGAATTGAAATCCCCCCCCCCCAAATGGGGATTGAACTCAGGCCCTTGTGCTTGCCAGGGAAGCGCTTACTCCACTGAGCCATCTCCACGGCCCCCAGGAATTGAAATCTTAGAAACTGTCTCTCCATTTCCATAAGGAAGGGTCAGCATGTGCGCTGGCATACTGGGGAGCAGGTATATGGCTCCAAATAACACTTGCATTTCTGGACTGGTGCAATTGTTACCAGTGTCAGTGTTACTGAAAACATAGGAAAATTTAGGAAAGCTTTTTACACTGTGAAGCACAGAGCAGCCCTGGGTCCTGGGACCAGCTCAGCTGTCGCCACCTGTATTTTCAAATATGGACTAAACCCCAGAAACATGAGCCACTTGTTTCACATGACTGTGTGTACCTAGGTTGAGGGTTGCGCTTTTAGGGGTCCCTGGGTATAGAACAGCCAAATGCAGGTTCCCAGGGCCTGGCCCAGCGGGCTTCGCGTCGCGTCAGAGCGTGGGTCTGAGCACGTGGCGCTGCTGCTCTCCCGAGAAGCAGCCTTCTGGTTGCTAGGCAACGGCGGGGCCAGCGCAGCCCCCGGGGGCTTTCCTTCTGCGCCCCAAGCTCCAGCGTAAGCAAGGCGAGAGTCCGTACCTTCTGAGCACGCCGCCGAGGAGAGACGCGTTGAGGCACTCCGGGGGCGACAGCCGCCTCTGGACCTCCCCCACGGTGACTTTGTACTTTGAGGTGGAACTGAGCAGGGACAGCCGGCCCGGGACCGAGCAAAATACCTCACCGGTGTTGACCGACATGCCTCCCAAGAAGCCGTCCTTATTCATCATGAGAGAAGTCACAGATTTGGGAGGGACCGGAACTAGAGAGAGAGGAAACGAGAGCCATAAAGGTGACCGGGTTTCCGGCCTGCTGAGCAGCGCGGAGAGTGCGTCCACGCGTGACTGCTGCACACGCGCCCAGCGGAAAACTGGGGGAGGAAGCGCTTGCGGGCAGAGACGGGACAGCCACCACCCTCTGGAAACTTACTCCAGGTTTGTCCTTGGACACCTGGGTGTCGCCTGCCACGCCCCATCGCCACAAGCAAACAAAACGAGAGAACACAACGCCCGAGCTTGGAGTGGTTGTGGTATAGAACTAAGCAAGTCCTATTTATTCCTTGCTGCGCTGGCGGTGCGATCGATCTTAGCCTTCTCACTGGCTGGACTCTGGCTCTCCACTTCCTCGTCTGTCACCTGAGGATGGTCATGCCATTGTGTGCAGGCATCTAAGGTGATGACCACCATTTCCCTATCCAAAGTGGCAGTGCAGTCCACTCCTTCCTGCCTCTCGCTGGACCCAGATCTGCGATCAGGAAGAGGACCGGGGCGGGGCTCGTCAATGCCAGGGTACAGACAAGTAATGCCACTGACCTGGGCAGTTGGGCCCAAAGAAGCTGCTTTTCTCTTTAAAGTGAGCTGAATTCTTTCCTGCGTGACAGCAAGAACAGATTAATTTAGAAATGAACTCAAATGCTCATCTCCACTGAAAACAATTCCGCAGTGACATGAATTTTGTTTACAAATTAAAGCACCGGCTGGCTGGCGGTTGTTAGGTGTGCTTAGGATTCACAACAGGTGCCCTGACCAATCAACCAATCACTCTAATTCACGTGAGCGGCAGGCTTGCCTGGCCCCAGTTGTTTCATTTCGGCAAGTAATTGATAACAAACCGCACTCAAGGTATGTTTTATGCAGAAGTTAATAAGAGCTGACAGCTGGTCTCCACTGCTACCCGTACGTTCAGCTTCTCCAGCCTGTGCTTCTGTCTAATTGTGTTTCGGTGTCAACTGCACGTCAGGAAGAGGCTGAACTCTGTGGTAGCAGGAGGCTGCCAGCGCAGCAGGGAGGAAGCAGCCTCCCAGCCTCCCCAGCAGTCTTGCTCCTAGATTTCCAACCGTCTCCACCCAATTTCTGTTAGTGGGCTCAGGCCTCAATGGACAGATAACTCCTGCTCTCCTTCCGCTCCTACCAGCCTGGTGCTGCTCCCCCAAGCTAGCTTCTTCCCTTGGGATGTGAAGCCTGCAGGTCCTCATGTATCCATTCACTACTTCAGGAAATTTACTGAAACCTGTACCTATTGTGGGAAAAAAAAAATTTCCATCCCTATCTTATGAATAAAGACTGTCTCATCTTTTAACCCCATACCAAAAAGATACCCCTGTTTTATCATCTGGGATCTGGAATTCCTGGTCAAACAAGATGGATAACCTCCCTTGTGTGGATTTTTGTAGCAGTCTGTTCTGTTATAAATTCCAACATTCAGGCCTCTGTGATTGTTCAGGGGCACTAAAAGCCAGGTAGTTGCCCAATTTTTGTATTTGCCATGGATTGTCTGGCTCTTTACAACACTCTTGTGCAAAGGAGCTTTCCTGGGGGCCAAGTGGGGACAGTAATGGATGCTCTTTTCATTGTTTCTTGGTATGTAAGTTAGAGTTCATCATGCCCAAAGCTCTGTCCTAGACAGATGTACAACGATGGAGGTAAGGGATGGTGCTCCTGTACTGAGTTCAGAGTGGAGGGCAGCTCAAAAGGCTGGCTGTGGGATTTCTTCAGAACCTCATTAGTGAGGCTGCTTCCCAAGTGGGAACCAAGGAAGGAAAACTTGAAGTTATTAATCGGAGTTGTTTAAAGTTGGTAAAGTCATGTGAGTGGGAGACTGGAAGGGCATCACACTGTTTGTCTTCTAACTTGTTTTTTTTTTTTTTTTTATTTCTTTGTGTCTGGTTCGGCTGGCCCTGGGTGTGGGGCTGGCATGGCATGTGGTGCCAGAGATCAAACCTTGATCAGAAAAACTCTCCTACCTTAATATGCCTTGAACCAAAATTCTTTAGTTTAAATTTTTTTTTTTTTTTTTTTTTTTTTTCTTCTGAACCAGGGATTGAACTCAGGCCCTTGCGCTTGCCAGGGAAGCGCTTATTCCACTGAGCCATCTCCCTGGTCCCTGTCTTCTAACTTGTATGCACCGTATCACATTTTCCTTCATTTATCATATTTTTCACATCATCTCTCATTCTATATTTCAAATTTAGAGTCAAAGCCTACGGACCAATAACTTATAGTCATGAAACTGGCATTAGGTTCACTTGGAAGAAAAATTTCCCCTAAAATATAGATAGTTCTTTTCAGTTTTATTATGATAGAACTACAGAAATAAACTGGAGAAAAATCTCATTTTGAACACTCAGCAATACTACTTTATTATTTAAATGTTAGTTAAAATTTTTAGCAACAACTAAGTCTCCACTAAGCTGAAAATACTGAGTCTAGTTCCTGCTTCCTTGACTGGATCGCCAAATACTGGAATTCTACCTACTCTTGAGTCCTGCGTGCCAAATCTCTTGAAAAGCTAGGCCTTTAGAGACACTCTACCACGTGCCCTCTAATTTTACTATTGTTAATTGCCTGATCTACCTGACAAGAGCTGTTTCCTCTGGGGAATGCATACTGCTGCAACCCCAGGGCTGTCCCTTTCTGCATATCCATTGTCACCTAAATGCCCCCAATCCAGCCAGTTTCTAGCCACTCCCTGGGTCTTGGGGGAGGTTTTTTTCCCTCCAAATCACAGACAACACGAGCAAGTGTAACTCCAATTACATTTTAATTTCCTAATTTACGTAACAAAGTCGTGTCCTCACACTGTGGCTTATACCCGCAGGCTCTTAATCCTACCTGGTTTAGCACCGGTCCCTAGACTAGGTGCTGCACATTGCTGTCCCAGCTTTCACTAAGGTCCAGAGTTTTGTGACGATTTACCTTCCCCTCCACTCTCGCACCTGCTTTGCTCAGTTGACTGACCCTGGATTTTATTCTCTTTGTCTTTTATCTTCTGCCTTCTTCCAGCTTATCAATAAGCTCAGAGAGCAACAGGGCCCGGTTGATTTGTTAGTAATTATAAGCACACTGTTCCTGCTCACAGAGCCCAGAGATGACTGAGATAGGTTTACAGCGACAGCAGGAAATAGCAAGGAAATGGAGCATGGCGAAACCCAGCACGAAGCTTTCTGTTCTTTACATGTTTACAATTTTCCGTGCATATATTAAAAGTGGCTTTCCACTCCTTGAGTTGGGCCGCCCCAGCAGCTTCTGCACGCAGCACCCACGAAGCTCACCAACCTCTCCTTTTCACTGCATTATGCGAGCAAGAAGAAAAAGGCACGTTTCCAAAAAAAAAAAAAAAAAAATCCGTATTTCTTTACAGTGAGTGGAGTTTTAAGAGAGAAAATTATTAGAGAACATTCTTCATTAGTGGACAAAACAGAGCTAAAGTGTTAACAGGACAGCTTTTCGTCTCTGCTGTCTAACCACTAATGACACAAGCTGCTGGCAGAAAGCTACACTTCTGGGATGAGCCCCTCTGCTGGGGCAGTGAGTCTCACAGAAAGGGATTCTGACTTAGATAGGTGAGCTGAATAAGGGCACAAGTAAGAGATTCGCCACTGACTTAGACTGACTGGGAAAAGTGAAGTCACAACTTGTTAGCAGCAAGGAACCCTTTCCTCATATTTACGCCTTTCCTCATCTGCCAGGGGCTACACTTTATTCTACATGTTGAGTCAATGCATAAATGTGAGCCTGAAATTGTGGAAAGAAAAAGAAAAAACTTCCTATGGAGAAGGGTATAATATAGAAAGTTACAAATGTTCAGCGGTGTCCCTTAATGACAGAGTAGAGGAAACTGAAAACTGAGATGGCTGTCACTGCTTGAGGTGTGGGGCCTTGACGAATCACCTGTCAGCTCCTGGTCTCCACACTTGAGGGTTTCCACACTTGGGAAGCTGGAGAGCAGTGTTTCACCTTTCCACTCTTAGAACTCTGTGAACCCTAATGGTTCCCTGGATGGATAGCATGCATCTCAGGGTCTCTAGCTGACAGATCACTATTGGCAGCCAAGCGGGCTCTGGAAATGCGAACATCTTCCTATGAGGAGAATCCCAAAGCTTTGCTGGGTACAGGGAGACACTTGGTACTCCTCACCCTCTAGGCCAGAAAGAAGAATCTCAAGGAACCCACTGGAATTCGAATTCGGAAATGTCTTTATCCCTGTTCCCTAAGAAAACCCAAATCAGCTAGTGTTTATATGGGGAACAGGTCAGAACTGATGGCAAGAAAGTGGGAGAGAACGCAGGTTGAACTGAAACTAACCAAACAGGATATCCCTAAGACCAATAAAAATGCCCCACAGTAACAACATTTGAACCTTGGACTCCAGCCACACTAGCCTTTCCAAGAAATCCCAGCATATTTTCTGCTGTCTAAGGTGTCAAAATGACTGCATGCTGGTCTCTGATTGCATCAAAAACTTTATATTAAAACCTAGGTAAGGTTTCGTTAGTTAGGCTCCATGGTGGTGGCGATGTTTTATATTAGCTGGGCATTCTCTCCCAGATTCCTAATCTTAATGGAACTGAGAGTTAAGAATGATTTTTTAATGTCTTGTTGGATTTTTAGACTGTTAATGTACCGAATCCTTCTCATTATTACTTTATTGATTGCTCATTGACCAGCCCCCTTCAAATCGTATTAACCACCCTCTGCCGGTTTAGATTAGGAGAGTTTAAAAAGCACCTTTCATTACTCCCCCCACCACACACACACTCCTGCCATGGAGTTGAGTCTAGGCGGCTTAATGGGAGCTCTAATGGGGCAACTAAGAAGAGAGGGGCCACGGTCCCTGCCGATTGCATTAATAGCTCAAAGGGGGCCAATACAGAAAATTAGCCGTAAACGAGCTCTGGAGATCTTCAAATGAAAGAGCCATTTATCACGCTGGCTACCTTCACTCCACTCGTTTGCTCTCTCTACTGGGAACAACTCATTTCCTCTTAACTAAATTACTTCAGAAATGTCAGCTAAACCCAGATAGCAAACATAACACAAGAAGGAGCCTGTAATCTGTGGGGTGATATGAACACGGGTGAAAAATTAGGCTGGTTGAACTTGAGGAGGGGCCCTGCCAGAGGGAGAGGGAGAGAGAGAGAGAGAGAGAGAGAGAGAGAGAGAGAGAGAGAGAGAGAGAGAGAAAGAGAGAGAGAGACCTTGACCAATTCTATTGCTGGCCTTTTATTTATAAAGCAAAATTTTTACAAATCTATGTAAAAGCCTATGAGAAAATAAATTAAGCAACTAAATCCCCTGCCAGTTGTTGAAGTTTAGAATATCCAGAAAACATGCTCATTTCTTTTACAAAATTAATTTCCCAGAGCCATCCCCTGTGGGGAGGTGCGTTGGCAAAGGTAGGAGACCAGGGTAGAGGGAAGAGGGAAGTGAACCCACAGCTTTATTTTAAGTGGTTTGTGGTGAGTTAGAAAGAATAAATCAAGCATTTATTCTCATTTTTGCCTAAGGCTCTTTAAAGATAAAAATATAATAGGATCTTTCCCTCATGTAATAAAGCAAATATCTCAAATATCAAATAATGGAATTGACCTAATATTCGTATCTTACCAGGTCCCTTGAATCAATTAAAGTGACAAGGGTGCTACTTAGATATTTTAAACTTATCTACCTTTCTGAAGAGTACTCCAGCATTTCCCAAAACAGAAATTGCAACCTTAGTCACTGATATCCATTTTTAATTTCCACAGATAACCTTATACATAAATATTCACCCTTTTGCACAAGAACACATTCAAGTCCTGCAGCCAAAGTGTCCCTCCCGTATCTAAGAATATTTCCAGCTCCATTTTGCTAGGTACGCTAAGTTTTAAGTGTTTTACTGGCCTGACTACTAATACCATTTCTGATTGGCCATGTTTTGGGCATGTCCACTGCCAGCCCCAAATGATGTTGCTAGGATACAAGCGCTCAGCTAAGCGCTGGAGCTTCCCTTAGAAAGGACTGGAGCGGAAACAACACAAAAAAAGCGGCGGAGAAGCTCCTCCCTCACCTTGCTCCAATCGACCAGCAATTAACCAGAAGAGAAGACCCAAGAGGAAGCAGCGGAAGTGAGCTGCCGGCACAGTTCCAAGGTGCCGCAGTGAGAACCCTAGCGCCTCCAGAGTTGGGGCTGAGCACCCGAGACGGTGCTGTCTAAAGAGGGCGAGATTGTGCTGAGCAATACACAAAATAAAGAATTTGCTCCAAACCTCAGGACGTCTCAGCACACTCCTTTTGAAGCTAAGTGGCATCATCTCGGGTCCGGTACCCCACCCACCTCTCCAAGCTGCTGCTCATGCCTGCATCGAAGAAGCACACTGCGAATACCCCATCCTTTCTGCAATTCCGCAATCCTACTCCAATTTGATTCTAGATGGATTGCTTTCCAAAGCTCCTTTTTCTTTTTCTTTTTAATCATTTTTGTCAATGTCAAGTGGCTCAAGTGAATCACAAATGACTGAAGCTTGGGATTGTTGACACCAGTCATAGGGCTGGGCTGCTCTAACATTCAGAGGAAAGGGTTACAGTAGTTAAAATTGTGTTTTCAAACACAAGTTCCTGTGATAATTAAATACTGCAGTGTTTATACATTCGGGCCTCTAAATTTGTGGCATGTGAGTGACATTCAGGCCTTTTGGCAGCCGCTCTAATCGCCAGGCATTCTCTCAGTGACTGTCAGAGAAGAAGAGAAAAAAATTAAGCAGCTGCAATACGCCCGAAATGAGTTATTGTAATTACATTTAATTAGTTTAATTAGTTAATTATTTTGCTTACAGCTGTACAAGAGACTGCAAACATTTGTTAATATCACATGCCCTTTAACAGTATGGGGTGATTCCTCAGCCCCACTAAATCACGAGTGCGTGTGGAGAAGATTTAGGTACGTGCGTGGGCTGTCTCAGCTCCTCCGGGTGCGTGCATTTAGCAACCCATTTGGCTCAATTACAAATAGTAATAAGAACAACTCACAAACACAGAGAACTGGAAGCAAAATTACTACCAAAAAAATCAAAACAAAAACAAGGCAAAAAGAAGTTGCCTCAACTATACGCTTAGGCTCAGTGTGGTTGTTATCAATGAAACAATTGTGGCGCATTTTGGAAACCAGTGGTTCCCAGGCAACTCCACACATGACAGTTCATTTAAGATGCACCTAGAATGGCTACCGGATGTGTTAGAGGGGAAATGGCATTTGTTTCTGTCCTTCCGTTTCTCAGGCTTTCACTCCGCATTACCCTGTTTCCTTGTTCCTTTGACCTGTCGGACAGTCGTTGCATGAGGGTTGTAAACAAACATGTCTAAATATCCAAGTCTCCCAAAGTGAAAACTCATCGTAAAGACATTAAAGCGCGGGAAAACTTTGCTTACTTTTGGGAGGGAAAATCCATACCTTTTTTAATGACAGACTGGTCCAATAGATTCATGCCGCTGTTATTGGCATCTTCAACTGACTGCAAATGCAAAAACATCACTATTCAAATTGACTGGATACTAAAGAATTGCACACATAAATCATGTCATCCTATGTGGGAGTTTCTGTTATTTCCATTTATATTAATTCACGAAGAGAGGTTTTATTATTATCATTATTACCTTCAAATCGACATAGAAATTAAATTCACCCAAATTATAAATTCTTCCACTGGAAGAAAAGGGAAAGGGAACCATGAGATACATCTAGGATTCAATATTGGTCAATTATTATATAAAACATCAGTATTACAAGCCTTTATAATATTTGCTTGGATGAACTGTGAAAGTCTGGCAAGTGCTGACAGATTTTCATTAGTATTGGTTAAGAGCAATTTTTGTTTTCCATGCTATGGTGGTCCATTTTAACCCCAGAGCCACTTCACAAATATATAATAGTTTACATTATAGGATTTTAATTAAAGCCTGAGCAATTTGGAGTGAAATGCGAACAACAGCACACAGAGACGCTCACGAGGCTCCAGGGCCACGCCGCTGCGGTCTGTGCGCGGTGTTCCGGACCTCTGCGGGCACAACCGCAATCCAAGGCGGGCTGCCGCGCCGCGGGCTCATCTTAGCCCGGAGGAGCGCACCACTGCCTGCGAGGAGCACACCTGTTTGGAAGGCAGCAAGTGCGTGCGCCCAACACACACGCACAACACAGGCACACACACACACCCTGGATCCTGCCAGCCTGCCCCTAGGGAATCTCAGGGAACCCGCCTCCTGTGCCACCGTGTCATCCTAAGAGGGAAAGTTTGAACTCTGAGCTTGCGAACAGCTATGGGGGGGGTCTCACTTTCCCACGTATCTGAGCAGAGTTCTGTGCCCCGCACCCCAGGGTGTCCAAACACAGCTCCCCTCCACCCTTCCTACCCCGCCATCCCGGTGACAGTAGACGCTGGGTCTTTCTGAAATGCAGAGGGCTTTGCTCAACCCTGAGAACTTAGGTTCGGGCCAAGCTGACCCCCTCTCCAGGGGGAAGCACAGAGGAGAGGGCCGCAGAGGGGAGGCTCGAGGCGGACCCGCCACCCACGCATGCCTCAGTCCAGGCGGCCGGGCTGGGAACCGGACCTCTCTCATCACCCAGGGTGATTTGTTGCTGGTTTGTTTCTTTTCGCTGTTGGGGAGGTGAGGAAAATCACCTCTCGGTGAGAACTGTGTTCGGTGTAGCAGCACACCAAGCACATCTGAAGAACACTAAAAAGCTGTTCCAAAAAATGCACCCCCCAGGCGCGTCCCTAACTCCCCGGGGCGCGCCGCATGCTCGCCGGCCTCCAGCCAGGGTCGCAACGTCGGGGCTTGGCGCACTCGCGACGGCCAGCACCTCGCCCGCGCCGCTGCGCAGACGTGCACACACGCGTGCTCAGCGACGTGGGGTCGTTGTGGTAGTTAATGAGAAGGCTCTTGTCTGATTTTCTATCTAATTACGGCCGCCTGCTGGGTTTTCGTACAGGATATTCACGCAGCATGCTGGCGCTTAATCGGCACAGGGAGGATCGTAAAGATTTAATTAGGACTGCATGCGGAAGCGAGGAAAAACAACTCAGACTCGTAATTACTAGACTTCTTTAGTTAAAAGTGATACCAGGGGTTGCTTTAAGACACAAGGGTGTGTTTGAGTGTGTGAGCGTGTGTGTGCGCGGGCGCGTGCGCTTGGGGGTTGGCTTAGCATGTTTATAGGTTTGCATTCCTGGGTGGCAGAGGGGATGAGGGGTCAGGCAGCCGGGATGGGCGGAAGGAGCCGCAGCCCCGGCTGCTCCACAATCCTTGACCAGGTGTCATCGCTCTTGCTGTCCCCGTCTTCTTTGTGACCCATTTTTCCTAGTTTTTAAGCACTGCCCCTTATCCCCTACGCACTCGCGACGGTGCGGTGCGTCATGCCAGGAACCCAAACAGCGATTTGCTACTTTAATGGCCCCTGTGAGTAAATTGAAATAGAGATTGACAGGGTTTTATAGTTTCATTTAAAAAATATTAGAAGCATTTGGTTAATTAGCTCTCCCTCTCCCCTCTTGCACGGAGGTGGCCCCGCCTGAGTGCCTCGGGTTGTCCCCAACCTTTGACCCAGAGGCCTGGGCAGCGACCTCAGGCGCTGACCGCTCTCGGCTGGTGGGGAAGATTGGGAGCACAGGCCGGACCCTGGAGCCTGAACAAGTGCCTCTGAGGTGCAGGCCAGGGCACTCTCCTGCCCCTTTTATTGACTGGACAGGTGCAGCCAGCCCATTTGCAGCCTCGCTGCAGGGAATGCTGGAAACCCCCAAGGCCGAGTAGCTTTAGCATTCCAGTCCCTGACTTGTAAGTGGGTTTTCTGGTAGGACAGGGGAGGCAAATCACAGTCTCTGGATTGGGGCGTCTGGTCCTACTTACATCTTCTCCCTTGTCTTTGTCACTTTCCTGAGTCCTGTCGACCTCACCCTGTCCTCAGGAGGTCTGGCCTAAAGAAGGTGACAGGAATCTCACCTGCCGGGTTCTTTCCTTCCCAGGACAAGCACCGGGTGTTATCTGTCTCTTAGCCCTTTGCTCTGAGGTCCCATAAACCTTCCCACCTCACCAGGCTGAAGTGAAGCTGGAGCAGGAATAGGGAAGGAACTGGATTGGCCAGAGATGTGAAGGGGTCACACCCTGGTTCTTTTCTTTTCTCCACTGCCCTCTCCACCTCTGTAGCCTCTATACGAGACAGTACAAGACAGCAGCTACCCAGCCTGTGCTTTCTGTTCACACGATTCTAAAACCTTCCTGACACTTTGATGCAGTAAATCTCCTGACAATTCTGTCATTAGAAGAAAAAAAAAGCCAATAACTGAACCTAAAGCAATCTTCTCCCTCTTTGGAGGGAAGAATTCCTGAATTCAATTGTCTGCGCCCCTCGGCCAGCATGCAGGATAGCAGGGACAAGGCCAGTGTTGGCCACACCAGCAGCAATGGTAATGAGTTGATCCGCTTTCATTATCCAGCACTCTGAACCATACTCAGAAAGGTTAATTTAAAAACTTTCCCCCTGAGATACATATTATCTCAATGCATTAGGAAGACTATTTAATATTCTCCTTTCTCATAAGATGTTTTGAAATGAGCAGTATCTCCAAACAGGGACAATCACAATTGAAACAACAAAACCATTGATCATTACTATGGGTAAATCCAGGCACAAATCAGCTGACTTCATTCTTTTTAAAAATAATAAACAAGCTTCTTTTAAAATAATAAACGACTCCTAGACCACACACAGACAGTATTTGACTCTGGCACTACATTTTAAACGTTTAAAAATGTATTTTCCTTTCAGAAAGGTAGAGAAGAATGATTTGTGCAGCCCTTTTCCATTTCATTTTTGTTTGCTTCACAACCACGACTACAACGATGCATAATATGTACAACTATGCCCATGAGATAGAACTGTCAGTTAAATTCCATTCAGGCATATTTTTTTTTCTAGAAACTATTTAAATTAGAGGGGGAAAATCCTGCTCAGAATCACCCAAAGAGTTTTTAGAAATCATCTCACTGATGTTCCTTTGTTTAATTTAACCAACTGTTCTCAACCAAATCAGGCTCCATTGTGTTGCAGATGGGATGGTGGGAGGGTAGGGGGAGTATTTTGAGCCTTTGTTTTAAGAAATAAACACGTGATGCCTCTTCCATGGGGCTGGCTGGGTGATGCCTCTTCCATGGGGCTGGCTGGCGGCGTGGACAGAGGACTGACAGAGGAGGGGTGGGCGGAAGAGTGAAGGTGCAGACTTATTCCACCACCATCCAATAGATCAAAAAGTGAGAAGAATCCCAAGATGGATTTGTCCTCATGGACTTGCAAACTGACTTGCAGACCTCCGGGTCTGTCCCCCACAAATATTCCGTTTTCAGAGAGTGACTGTCTTGGGCAAAGCTCTGACATGATGGGAACATCAGGAACAGGACAAACAAATAGAGCCCATGACTTTCTCCCAGTGTGCATGGTTACCCTTGGCACAATCTTGCCCCTCCGGCAGAACCACCGGTGTACCCAGAGGCGCTGGCACCTTGCTGATAGAATCCTGGTCTCTAGGCAGCCAGGACTTCACTGCCAGCTCTGTGGAACTAACACCCAGTGTAGTGTGCACGGCTGTGCATGTACAGATGTGCTGCTTGTGCCTGTGTGGGTTACCACGCCTGTGCAGGCAGAGTAATGGGGGGCTAGGAGTAGGGTTGCTGAGGGAGGACCGAAAGCTAGCCTTGATTCTAATGAGCACAAAGTATCAAGCATTTCTTACTTATCCCCTTCATGATTTAGTTTTTAGTTCCTCTAATTCACAATTGCACTGCCAGAAATCACTGCTGCAGATGCATATTATATATATATCCTGACCCTCTGGTCCTGTTTTAAAAGATGAGAATGACTTCTCTCCAGAGAGGCAAAGTTGCTCTTCCCCAACCCTTCCCCTGAGGGGTCCCTCCTGGGCTATCCTCTACTTAATTTGCAGTTACCTGGACATCTTCCATGCCGGGGTGGCTGAGGCCATGCAAGGAGAGGCTGTCGCCCATGCCTGCGTCCAGGCCATGGTGGGCCGAGTGCAGCAGCACGTCCGGCCGGCGAACTGAGTGGTAGTCCCTCCGGGGGTCGAGGCCTGAGAGCTGAGGCAAGGCTGCCCGAGGCTGGGGGAGCAGGGAGCCGGCCTCTGAGCCCACTTCTTGCCGCTGCCGTTGCCCCCAGGGGTGCTGCTGGGGTTGGTGCAGTGGATTCAGGGAGTAGGGGTCGTTGACATGGGAGTAGGGGTCTTGGCTCTGGTGGTAGGGGAGCGGCTGGTAGGGGGGCGGGAAGTAGGGTGGCTGGAAGTCCGATGATGGAGTGTGGGACAGCGGCGGGGCGCTCGAGTAGGGTCCTTGGGACACCGAGCCCAGCTGGGAGAGCCTTGAGCTGTGACTCGGGACGCCATCGTGTCGGTCCTGGGAGGAGAGAGAGAGAGAGAGAGAGAGAGAGAAACACAAATGGAGAATCCAGGCTTACTTACACCCTTCTTGGGACAGGGGAAAAAGGAGCCTAAAACTTAGACCCTGGGTTGACTCAGGGCCGCATGATTTCAGCAAATCCACATGGAAGGCTTTGGTGAGAAAAAAAGGAGAATCGCCCACAGAACTGAGCCTTCTTGGGGGAGTGCAAAGTGAGCAAAAGGGGCGAAGGCAGATGAACTTCGTGTGTGGACTGGTTGCCCGGTGCCCGGAACCTCTGCTAGCGGTGCTCTTCTACGCCTGTTAGCTCCTTTTCTCTAACTCTTGCAGGGATCCAAAGCACAGCAAATAAAACTTCACGGTATCTGGGGGCTATAATCCCCTGTGAGATGCCAACCTGTGCCTTCTCGGGAGTGCAGGCGGCAGAACAGGAGCCCTGGCCTAACCTGGCAATCTTCAGAGCTCCAAGGAAGCTGCTTGCTTTGAGTTCTCAGTCATCCCTGTCCCCCCCAGAAAGAATTAAATAACTTCAACAGTGTTTGATTGAAACAGATCTGATTTGAAATCATAGCCTAAGCCCACGTTAAATGAGATGTGGTTGGCAGGAGCTATTTCTAAGCTGACTTTTCTGCACCAAATGCTGTTATACTTCAGGGTGTGGAAATGAAGGACCTGAAGTTGGGAGGGGGCGAACCCCCAGACAACTTATTGTTGGTCCTCTCTGGAGTGTGACCGAGCGAAAGGAGGAGAAGGGGGAGGTGTGGGTTGGGGGTGCTTTTAATTTCTACCTCTCCTCTGTGCAAGCGCCATGGCAAAGTTTCCATGGTTCTTTCTACTGGAATAGTCACCTAAATTTCCAAAGTACAATGACAAATACAAAGTTTTCCAGTTCAGCCTCCCCCCTCTCCCAGCTGACTCATGGAGCTCAGAGACGAGAACACACAATACAGAGAGAGAAGCAGCTGCAGCCTCGTCCAATTATGGTGCTAAATTACCAAGCCAAAGGCGCTCAAAGAAAGACAGAGAGACAGGGAGAGACACACACACAGAGATGCGAAGACCGAGAGACAGTGAAAAGAGAGAGCATGCAATTCTGGTACAATGCGAATCCAAACTCACCATGGACGAATAGGTGTGGACTAACATCTGGAAAAAAAAGCCTGGTTACTGCTCAAAATCAAACAATGATTAAAAAAAAAAGTCAAGGAGTCCAGCAGAGAAGAGAGCTGGGCGCAGGAGCCGAGCCTGAGGTGTTTCCAGGACAAGCCATCAAAAAAAAAAAAAAAAAAAAAAAAAAAAAAAATATATGTTGGATTAAACATATTATGACTCAAAATTTTTAAACAATGAAGATTCGGTTGTGATTTTGTAGCTGATGGAATGTGGGAATGAGAGCTGTTTGGGAGGGGCTGCTGCTTTAGTAATAATAACTAATCGTACCAACCAGGAAAGGCAAAGGGTTGCAGGAAACCACCACAATGAAAAGGACTTGGGCCAGCACCCCATTTACTTCCTGGCGTCTCCTTGCTCCCCCACTATATGATGCAAGATCGTAATAGCACTTCAGATCCCTTCAAGGTCTGTGTGTTCTCCCTCCCCTAACTAGGTTACTCTGGTACCAGCCCACCGGTCCCTTTAGAGATTCGGTGAGTGTTTCCAGGGTAGACTGGTGCTATCACATAGCATTTTTTTCAGAGAGACCTAGACTCCTTTTCAATCAGCAATGGCCCTTGTGCTGAACCTGAGCAAGGGATCGTCATTTCCTATTGAATTGGCTGGCATTAGCCTTTCACAGCACCTTCCTTGGCTGCCAGCCTTTCTGAGTCTTTAGAACACCACAGAC
>NW_004524598.1:20223513-20234371 GCF_000260255.1 Octodon degus | reverse complement strand
ACTGGAGATGCCCGTCACACACAGTCAGAAGCGCTCCTCTATCTCTTGGTGTCTTTTGGGCCTGCTTCCTTCTGCCGTCCTTTGGGGCTCCAGATAAACTCCTCTTCCAACCGAAGCTGGGCTCAGACTGCTCGGGCGCCCCTTCCTCCCTCCACTAGCCTACACCGCCTCATAATAATTGATATTCATGACTATTAATATTACACGAGTACTTTAAAGCGAGAATGGAGGACAAATGGAGCGTGAAGCAGCGGCGGGCGCAGAGCTGCCCACTATTGTAAGTGACGTTCATTCAGTGGAGAATTACTAGATGTAATCAGACGAGGGGGCTGGCAGAGCAGGCTGGGGAGAAAGTTTAGCAGAAGAGAGGCAGAACTTCAATTAACTGAGCCGGACCAGCGTTCAGCAGCCTCTGCTCCCCGGGCCAGACACTGCGAGGCTCACACAGAGTGGAGGTGCCCTGCTCACGGGGAGCCCTGCCCAGTGGGAAGACGGGCTTGCCCCAGCGCTTTGTGTGCGGATTGCAAAACAGGAGAAGGCCTGGCCTTGTCCTTTGGAGGGGAAAGGGAAGGGAATTGGTGGGGCCGGCTGTTTGCAGTGACGTGTGCAGACTTCTCGCTGACCCTGGAAGGCTCGGCTCACTTTCTAAAGCAAAGGAGGAGACGGGGTTGGCACCCCCGCAGCGTCTGCTGTGCGGAGCTTGCCCTTTGCGATTTTTACCTCGATGTAAGATACACACAGCCGGTCTCCAAGCTCACTTAACTTACCCTTCCCAGCAAGGCCGGGGGCCACAGAAAACCCTTTTAGAGTTTCAGAACTCGTTCTACTGGCCTGACCGCCGTTTCTGTTAAAGTTCAACCCCGGTGCAGACACGCGCGGGCTCCTGGCCCCGCGCTGCGGGCTCCTGGGCTTTCGAGCAGAAGCGCAGGCGGCGGGGGATCCTCGCACCCGCCCGCGTCCCTCTCCCTCTCCGCTCCTGCTCGTCCTTCGTCCCAGCCCTCTGAGCCGTGCGTTTCTCCCCCGCAAGAGCCGAGGTGGCCTTGGTCGCCCCTCCAGGCCCACCTACAGCTGCCCCACCAACCCCCGGCCCGGCTCCCGCGGAGTCGCGGCTGGCTGGGACGCTCTGTTCTTTGGGGCTCAGGTTCGCTTCGCGGTTGCCACGATCCCGCTTGTTACGGAAGGAGGGAACCGAGGCTGGCGGCGGGGCGCGGGGACCCCGAGACAAGACCGGAGGGGAAGAACCTGAGTGCCCTCCGCGCCCCTCCGCGCCCCTCTGCAGCCTTGGCCGCCCTGCCCTCGGGTCCCCGCCTCTATTCTCCTCTGCCTCCTGCCTGCTCTCAGGGCTCCTGGAGCGACCCAGTCCGGCGCCCCCGAGCTCCTGCGGCCATTGCCACTTTCTGAACCTGCCCGCCCCGGGGGCCTCCGTGGTGTCCCGGCTCCCGGTGTCACCGCCCGTCTCACCGCCCAGGGCCCCGCCAGCGGAGGAGGCGGCGACTCGGATCCGGCGGGAGACCCGGGCCCCGGAGAGCGACCCCGGCGGCGCGCCCATCCGCCCACGCCCGCCGCGTCCAGCTCTCCCCCTGGGTGTGTGTGTGTGGGGGGGGGGGTGCGCTGCTCTCGTTCAGAGCTCTCCGAAAATAAAAATTACGAAGTCCCGGTCTGCTGCAAACTAGGCTCGAAAACCCCGTTCTCTCCCGTGCTCAGAGCCAGGAGAGCCCCTGTGCTCACAGCATCTGCCTCTCTGGCAGTCTGTCACACGAAGGGGCTCCACATTCCGTGCACCGCTAGACAGGGAAGGGAGGGAGAAGGGTCCGCAAAATAAAGAAAAAAGGAAAAAAAAAATCTCTCCAATTTCAAGTTGCCAGTTTTCCTCCTGAAAGTCCTTTTTCAGCATTGTGAAGTCCGCCAGAGCCAGCCTCCCTAAAAGTTACAGCAGCTGAGAAAACCACCCAGCTATCTGTGAGTAAATAGTTTAAAAATATATATCAGCCGGGAGGTCAGGAAGCCTAAATTCTGTCTCTGCAAAGCGCTCAAATGCGTCGGGGGCGCGGGCTCACCTCGTAGATGTCTTCGTACTTGACATTCTCCACGAGCTTCCAGAGCATGATGGCAGCTTGGTCTCTAGGAGGTGAATGCATTCATGTGAGAAGCAGATGTCTGGCTTCTCAGGGCTCCGCTGTCTGTAATGATCCATCTATAATTGGAAATGGGGAATACACACCAAATCCGACGCTCCTCTCCCATCGCAACTTATATCTGTTGTCTCAAACAATAGGCTGGAGAAGGAAGCCTCAGCAGAGAGAAAAACAGGCTTGCTCACACAGGAGTTAGCTGCAACCCACACACACACGCACACACACACACACACACACACACACACACACACACATTATAAAAATCATAAACATGTATTTTCACGGAGATGCCCACATTTAGTTATATAAGCACCTCTGGGTCACACACTGCCTACAGACTTTAAACGTGCATTGAAAAGGGATATCTGTTCAGGGGGATTAATACGGAGACATACATTTAAAACCTCTATATTGAAAATGATGAATCATTGCAGCCACTAACTAAAGTCTTTAACAATTCATAATGAGAAATAACAGACCATCAGCTCCCCTAGTTTTAAATACAGATTTTAAGGGAGATCATCGTTGAGATTTTAAAACACAAATCTTCAATTCGTATGCACTAAGAAGAAAGTTATTTTTGCAAAAAGGAGTCGATGATTCTAAGGGCTATCTTTCTCAGTTGATGGCTTTGTAACTTTTTTTTTTTTTTAAACTTTTACCTCTGTCAGTGCAGAATAAAAAAGCCAGCCACTGCAATGACTGTTTCCAATATTTTAGTCATTTTGCTCAAACATTTGGAAACTTAAATATTGTGGAACACCTTCTCTGTAGAGCGTGTTGCTTTAGGGGCTGTTTGTGTGGACTTTAAACGGATTCCATGCGCCATTTCTCTTGGCTGGAGTCTCCATTTTATGAAGTTTTCTCAGATGTTGTGGGCAGGATAAGCACGCAGTCGCCGGGTTCACTTTTTGCCTTTCTAGCAGAGGCAGGGACGCTTTTGCTTGCATCTGCCGTCTTCACAGCGAAGACACAAGAAAGGGTCACCCGAATCTTTGAGAAGGTTTAGGCTGGAGATTCTGGAGGAAGATAATAACAAACGTTTGAGGAGGCGCAAGAAGTTTTTCTCCAGAGTATTTCTCTTAAAGGAGTAATTTGTATAGTTTATTTTAGGGAGGCATAAATAACAAGAACGAAGTTAACCAAACCCTGTAAGGAAACCCTCTTTGAGACACAGGGCTGTGAGTCTCCTCCGGAAGCGAGGACTCACTGTCTGTCTTTCCCCAGCCCGGTTTTCTGCTCCCTCTCAGGGTGCGGAAGGCTCCCCACAGCCTGGAGGAAGCGCAGAGGCACGTCTCTGCCCTTGAGGCAGAAAATAAATGACAAGGGGGAACGAGACGGGCCGGGGCAATTGAGGTTGGAAGTTATTAAAGCTGATAAGGGTGTATCTGTAAAGGGCGATTGTCTTCCCAGCCACAGAGCCCCGCGCGGCTGTGCTGGAGCTGGGACCGCGTCCTGCAGCGTCCTGGAGCTCCGGCCCCTGGGCGGTGCGACTCGCGCGGCCCAGCAAACGCTCCGGAGGATTCTTAATTTTTTTTTTTTTTTTTAACCATAAAGCAAATGGTAGGATCACAAAGGTGCTTCAGAAAGAGCTTGAGAAATAAGCCCCATCTTCACTTCCAGTTCTCTCCTTTTTTCTTCCCTCTCTCCCATCCTCCCATCCTTCTCCTCTCTTTTAATATTATTCCTTAAATCACACAGAACCCGAACAGCTTTCCCACTAGAAGTATCTCCTTTGCATCCCCCCCCCCCGCACCCCAGCCAGTTAGGAGAGGGGAAGACACCCCTTCCTGATCTCACTCTGTGGTGAGGCTCGAAATGGACTGCACCCCCTTCTAGAGCCAAAACCAATCAGCTCACTATTTTGGAAGATAAACCTGACATACATGGAAATTCGGATTCTCCAGACATATTTGTTAAAATGGGAATATTTGTCTTCTCTTTTTCAAATCAACACTTTCTCATTTATACATCCTTTCAACCCAAATAAGCTTTTGGAAAACTTGTTTTATTCTTCAAATGCTGTTAATACATTTTATCACCTTTTAATGTATTATTGAGTAACATGAAATAAGTACTGAGGCTTAATAAGAGAACCCAGAGGGATATTTTTTTCTACAACTATTTTAAAAATATACAATGTGTTAGTATAAACATTTTATATACATGAATAGGCATAATTTCATTTTTTTATATGTAATTTTATTTTTTGTTAATAGTAAGTATTTTTAAAAAATAGTCATGTTTTGAAATGTTTTGTTAAAATTTACCAAAACTCTTTAAGATTAAAAATCAGTCTAGTCTTATGAGGCATGAAACACAAACCTAAAAATATATGTGCACATATACAATGTAGACAAGTAACACAAAGCGTATAACTATAATTTTAAAATTCCACTTAATTTTTCGACGTGGATATTATTCAAAAATCCTAGAAAATTCAAGGAAAACCGGTCCTAGGAAGCGTTCAGTCGTTGAACGGGCAACAGCGCCCTCTGTCGGAATTTTGTAGGAGCAAATTGAACCTCCGCTCAGTTTCGTTTTGAGAATTTTGAGCGCAGAGGTCTAGAGAACGTTTTACTGCTAAGTGAGTTTGGCAAGTTCACTCTTATTACACCTACTAATTTTAGAAGCGATTGTTTTGACATCTAACATGTTCAAACTCCTCCAAAAAATAAATAAACCACTCATAAATGAAACGACCTCTCCTGAGAATAATTTTTCCTAATTTAAGCCCGTCTGCTCTGCTGTCCGCCTCTGTTGCATTTCTCTTGCGGAGATGGCCCGCAAGAGCGAAGAAGGGGGAACGCAAGGCGAAACGAGGGGTCCCCGGGCGGGAATTGCGGCGCGCGTCTCCGCCTCCCCTCCGCCCGCGTTCTCTTCCACGCTCGCCCGGGAGCGCGCTTCGGACAACCCCGGGGGCTACACTGTTTCCTTTCTCACTCACTCTTATTTCAACTTATAAGGGCAGAAGAGAGAGTTGACAACGCCCTCCAAGGGGATGGCGTCCAATAGACGCGGCAGCCGCTCGCACCAGGACTAACGCGCCCAGCGTGGAGCCCTCTGCTGGCAACTTGAGGAGTAGGTTTAGGACTTGAAAAAAATGTCACCCAAATATGATAAATCGCAGTCAGCCTTTGGCACTCTCCTGTCGACTTTCTTTTAAAATCTATTTAGGAATTTCTGAATTTCCTTTTCTCCCTTCTGTTACCTCCCTGCACCCTGAAGATCAGTCCTTTTCCAGATGAACCGTCTTTGCACTGTCTGCTACTGTTCCGTTTTCCCCTTTCCGCAAAAACACAGAAATAATAAAGACAAGCTGAAGCTCGGAAGTAGGACTGTTTCGTCCTATACGGGCTGTGACCCGTCTCATTGGAGGGGGCGGGAAACGCTGCGTAACAACCAGGGCTCAGTCTAGTGAGCCGTGAAGTGGGGACAATTGTGATGGAAACTGCACTCGTGCAAACTCCCGCGTGATACTGTTTGGTAACATCTCTGTGAGCAGCACCTGGAGATTAGGACAGGGGTCCATCCGTCAGCTAGGGACCTGCGTACGGGCTACTTACTGGATGGAGGAGGAAGCGCCAATTTTGGTCTTCCCATGGAGCACTCGGGAATTTTTGCCAGCTCATGGTATTGCCTTTCCTACCTTTTTAAGGAAATGAGGACGGCAGATCGCCAGGCTACTTTTGCTCTGCAGCTACGCATAGGCGAGAAGAAAGAACCTCTGGCTTACTGACTGCAGCCCAACCCGGTTCTGTCCCACTGGCCACCTGTGAACCAGAAGTGCCGGGGTTGGTGGATAGAGCCTGACAACTCTGCTTTGTGGGGAGCTTGACTCATTTTCTCATCGTGCTTCTGCTTTGAAACTACTGTGACATTATACATTTGGGGAAACCTTGTTAAATATCATAACTTCCAGATTTTAAAAAGATACTGGTGTCTGGTGCTCAACTGCAACTTAAGTACTTGCTCACAGCGCTGTAACTTTTTGGGGGGGCGGAGAGGAGGGCATGCGGAGTTGGTACCAGGGATGAACTGGGTCCTGGCGATTGCTAGGCTGGTGTGCCGCTGAGCTAGGTCCGCAGCCCACTGTAACTTTTTTTTGGAGCCGGGGATTGAACTCAGGCCCTTCCACTTGCCAGGCAAGCGCTTATTCTACTGAGCAATCTCCCCGGCCCCAACACTGTAACGTTTTCATACCGCAGAAATTTGAGTGATTTGAGGGGAAAAATAGGAGTGACCAATATTTGCACAATAATGTTATTTTTAAAAAATAAATGTGAAGAAAGACTTCAACTAATATTGTTTGGGCAATATTTCATACTTGTACGGTGAGTAGCTGCCATGAAGACAACAATAAATAATGTATTAGTTACTGTAACTCTCCTATTGGCCTGACTGGAAACTCTGTTTAATTTTCATTTCTGTGTATTTCATTTTCTCTTTAAAATAATTATTAAAATAAAAATGTGGGTAGAATTATCTCCATATTCTCTGTAACTATACAGATTTTTTTTTCTTTTTTCTGAACTGGGAATTGAACTCAGGCCCTCGCGCTTGCCAGGCAAGCCCTTATTCTACTGAGCCATCTCCCTGGCCCCCAGTTGTACAGATTGAGGGAAACATTGGAAAGGAAACACTTCCTATTTTAACTATTACATTGACTCACTGGTTTATTCGTAATTTTTTTTTTTTTTCTGTATTTTAGGGAAGGGTCTACAGGGTGTTCAAGGTCTCACTAGTAGATTGGACTCATAGTGATTCTTCTGTTTACAGCCTCCCAAGTGCTGGGATTACAGGCAGGCCCACCACACCCAGTCTCAATGCGCCCCAGGGGCCGAGTTGGGCAAGACAGGTGGGGGAGGGGGAGATCAACCCTTGACCTTGGGCCTGCTTCCTGGCCATTTAATCCACTGAGCTATTTGGCTGGCCAAATTTGTAAATTTATAATGCAATATTAACAATGAGTTTAAAAAAGCAAAAACAAAACAAAACAATGAGTTCAAATCATTTGTAAGCATTACAAGGCCTGTGGAAGCTGGTCTCTTCAAATTTTCCGGAGCAATCAAAGTGTAGATTTTCTGAATTGCTTAAGCTTTTGTGTTTAATTCTGGGAGTGAAAAGTGGCTTAGGGGACAGTTGCAAAAGTTATCTCTTGGCAATGAAGAGGCTAAGGAAGGTCCAGCGGCACTTAGGACAAAAGTTCCCAGTGCCGATGGTATTTCCCACGCAGAGCGGAACAGGCATGTGTCTCTTCTGCCAACCCTGATGGGACGGTGCACCCGTCACTGCAGACGCTCCTGTCTGTGCGTGGAGCCGGAGCAACTGCGAAGGATGGAGCCTGACACAATTTTGTTTTCAGATGCAGCCAATAGACCAGCATGTATTTGTGAGGGAAAACTTGCAAATAAAGACTCAGAAAGATGTAGAGCGGAAATATAACCTTTAAAGCATGAATAAACACACACAACGTATAACATCCTGACTGGAATACACCATGAATAGAAGGCACACGGGAGAAATTAGCGCTACACTGGAACCTCTTGCTTAAAGTCACTTTTATGCATCTTGTTACAATAGAGTATGCTCATTTTATGATTATTTTTAGCATCAATTTCCTCTTTCAATTATGAGTTATGGTCCCTCGGGGAAGTTCTTTGACCTTTCTGGGTCTCAATTTTCTTATCTGTGAAGTGAAGATTTACCAGGTGGTAGCTACACGTGGCCCTTAGATTTGAGCTTTTGTGGATGCTTTTAGAAATTAAACTTAGGAAATTATCAAGTAGCAATTAATGAAAAATTTAAAAGCAAAGTGTTCCTTTCTGGGGCCGGGGAGATGGCTCAGTAGAATAAGTGCTTGCCTGGCAAGCGCAAGGGCCAGAGTTCAATCCCCAGTTCCAAAAAAAAGTGTTCCTTTCTGAACACTTAGTAGCATGACTTCAAATCCTTGAGATCCTGGACTGGGGCTTGTAGGAGAATAGCCCCACTTTTCTTTTGTTAAATACCAATCACAACACCATTTGTAATATTAGTTTTGAAGGAAACAAAGATAAAAATAGGGGGGGTCTCAGTCTGTTTGGCCTGTTACAGAAAAATACCTGCCAGGAGTGAAAAAGTGCTGCCCGGTGCAGGAGCTCAGAAGGCTGGCCATGTGTCCTTGCTGCTTAGGGTGCCATCGGGCCGGAGTGCAGGAAACGCAAGTTCTTAATTTTATGTGTGACCCTTCTAACTGCTCTCTCTCTCTCTCTCTCTCTCTCTCTCTCTCTCTCTCTCTCTCTCTCTCTCTCTGGCAGAACCAGGGGTTGAGTTCAGATCTTTGCACTTGCCAGGCAAGCACTTATTCTACTGTGTCATCTTCCTGGTCCCTCTTTCTTTTTTTGGATGCCTATGTGCA
Organism: Octodon degus; assembly: GCF_000260255.1. Lineage (NCBI taxonomy): Eukaryota > Metazoa > Chordata > Mammalia > Rodentia > Octodontidae > Octodon > Octodon degus. The sequence continues at coordinate 20,225,839 of NW_004524598.1, read as the reverse complement.
GCCCTCCTCCTTCCTCCCAAAGCCCCTAAATGCCTTAGATGATAAACAGTAGAATTGGTTTGCAGATAGTTCCAGTGGTGCCCAGATCTATGTTCAAGATGCCTGCAGAATCTGTATTTAGTAAAGTCTCTTTCCTTGTAGATTGTACCCTTTATGTATCCTCAAGAAACAAGAGAAGGAGGGGCTGAAGCTCCCCTGGGACCCTTTCCTAAGGGATTCAGTCCTACGGGGCTCCGGTACTTCCAAAGAACCCACCTCTTAATAGCAGTACATTCAGCGTTAGATTTCAACACTGGAATTTCAGGACAGAGACATTTGGATCATGGTGCGGAAACTGAAGGGAGAGGACTGCATTCTGACTGTTGTACTTCATGGTGCTTTGCAATAACTCAAGTAGCTAAGGTTAGAAAAAATATATCTTAATGCAATAAAAGAGTTCCCGCCTGTGGTCTTGAAACTATAGCCAGTAGCATCCAATGAGGAGCGTGGAATGGAGGCACACATTAACGGCACAGCCCGGGAAACACTTCTCTTTTTCCAAAAGGGAGTAGATGATTCTAGAAACTTCAAATGGGGAATTCCCCCCCCCCCACACACCAAATGGCAAGTTTAGGTTGACTATGGGCAACTAGCCAACCATGAACCCTGGGAGGAAAAGAGATCTTAGGAACACTGCCCTGTGTTCTCCTTTCTTTTGCTGGACTTACTAATGCTGAGTGGTGGACACACAGCATAGCTGGGAGTCACAGATTGGGCAAAGGTCAGTCACTAGCTTCCATGTCTGCATTTACGACGCCGTGGTATTTGAAGCAGTCCTACTTTTTGGCGGAACTAGGGATTGAACTCAGGCCCTTGCGCTTGCCAGGGAAGAGCTTATTCCACTGAACCGTCTCCCCGGCCCCAGTCCTACCTTTTGATGAAGGACATGAACTTTGGAGTAGGATAGCTATGTGTGAACTCTGGATGTGCCACTTACTGTTTTAGTTGCAAGGAAATTACTTAACCTCTCTGAGCCTTGTTTTGTTTACATGAAATTTATGTCCTTTTGTGAAATAGATACGTGGCACAGACCACTGCATGAAGTAGTCATGATGATTAGAAGACACAATGTACATAAAGTTATTTTAATATCTCCTCCAGTGTACTAAGGAAAACACTTAGCATGCTAAATCTACTCTTTCCATTTTGAATGGTACTGATTTGCATTATTTTCCCCAAAGAGGTTGATTGGTTCATAAATATCAATTTAAGTCAATAGTTCCAGTTGCTAGTTGGGGACCTGATGAGATTTTTTAGTCTTAATCTTTCAAATATTATAAAATATTATTGACTTCAAAGAATAATTAGTACACATAACCATTATACTTTAGGTGTTATTATGGTGAGGTGAATAGCTACTATATTGAATTATAAAATGAGGATTTAATGCTATGGAATAAATCCTAAAAGCTGTAATTTAACAAAGTTAAGAATAACAAAAATACAATCATTTGAAGGGGGCTTATAGACAGAAAAGACAGGAGCAGACCCCTAGTTTTCCACTGCTAGCGAAGTGGCTGGCCTAAATGTGCTCAGTGCTTTAGATGAAATAACTCTCTGGTGTTGCAAAGATACCAGATAAGGTCACTAGAAAGGTGTGATGAGGCAGCAGCATGAACTCCATAAAGATGTGAAGAAAGGGAGCATTTGAGGTGAGCCAGCCGCCCATCCCTGTGCACTGCCAGCAGAGCCCGGTGTCCTCCACGAGGATGGGGAAGCTGGCAGGATGACGCTGTGCTGGGCATGGGGCTCTTCACAGTACCTGGATGTGGAGATTCTACTGCAGCTGCTCAGATTGAACTGCATTACGAGTTCAGTAGATTAAGTATCCTTAAGCACTGGCATTGAGTGATATATGTGGGAGATGCTGGTACATTTGCATCTGTGGATTATCTGACAGGAGAATTGCACCTATTTCTTGAGCCTGTGTTTCCATGTGATGCTTGTGTTACTTGGCCCCTATCAGTAGAAACAGTACCACAATGCTTATGTTCAATGGCTTCATCCATCTGCTGTTCGGTTTTCCTTCATTCACTTTCTCTTTTTCACATATTTAATAGGATTTCTATGGATGACTCTATAGAAAAATGAAAAGGAAGAGTTGTTTTTGTTTTTTTTGGATATGGGTGAGGACCTAAATTTCTCACTTGCTATCATTCTTGGGGGAATATTTGTTTAATCCTTGAAAGAAATAAATCCTTTGCTGAAGATTTATCCAATGATCACATTTGAAATCAAACTTTCTTTGAGAGAGTTTCAAAAAAATTTAAGTGATTTAAGTATCCAT
>NW_004524598.1:20219803-20221363 GCF_000260255.1 Octodon degus | reverse complement strand
CTTACATAATCTGCCATGTCATACCTAGTGCTTAGATGCTGTAGTAATAACAAATTTTACCCTTTGTGCAGGAGTTTTTAAAAAATAAATATCGGGATTGGTGATTAGTACATTAAATGCATGCACGTGTGCGTGAAGCTTTCTATGTGTTTATCCTGACCTCCAAGTTCCAAACACTGTGTTTTTAAGGAGCGACTGTTACATATTCATTGTGTGATTTTCTCCTTCTGTTTTTTTTTTTCTCTAAACAATGTATTTAACTGAAATGCAACTTCCATTTGTTTCTGAAGTGACTTTCATTTATTTTGATATAGCTTTTCGCTGTGGTGATTTGCAGGATCTTCAAGCCAATACGGATATTTCATAAATATGTGGACATTTAGGTATACCCCTGCCCAATACCTCAGCAAAATCTTTCAGCAAGAAAAACACCTAAGAGTAAAGACTAGACACAATTACTAGGTATAGTGAAAATCTGCTGCAGATGTTTCTGAGGTAAGGCACCACATACCTGTTCAACTAAGAAATCCACCCTTATGATACAGGATGACTTTCTTTTTTTATTTTTATGAAGGATGTAGGACACTTAAGCTGCCAATTAGGCACTGAAGGATGAAGCAACATCTTCAGTTTATTCCATGAATCCATAGGGAATAGGGTCCAGTACAACTCCTTGGAATTGGTCCTCACACAGTGTGCTTCTCTGAGTGGGGCAGGCTGGTGCTTCAGTTGAACCCAGGTACCTTTCTCATTGACTTCTTTCTTTTTCTGATTATTTTCCTTGACACATTTTAGAAAGCTATCATGACTTTTGGAGTGTTTAATATGCTCAATATGCACATTAACCTTCTTGGTCAGTATTTTAACTTGCTTGCTAACAACAATGTCAACTGCATACTGGGTAATATTGTAGACTCCTCCCGTTTTGCCATGGTAACATTGTGAGGCACTCCTTTTTGCACAGTACTCATTCCCTTGATGTCTACAATATCATCCTTTTTGTAGATTCACATGTATGTGGCCAAAGGAACAACCCCATGTTTTTTAAAAGGCCTGGAGAACATATACTGGGTTTCCTTCCTTTTGCCCTTTGTGTTAGTCCTTTGGGCAGATTACTGGAAGATGGCGGTTCCAGCTGAAAGGGCTCCTTCTGAAGTCGTACCCTGAGATTTTGAAGTCTTGGTTTATTCACCTGCCACTTAATGGCTATTTCCAGGTCTGCATATCTCAGCCCATGGAATATAAAATCACTGAATGGGGAATTGAAGAGGAAGCTAACTCCAGCCTAGATTTAAACATGCTGTCTAGCCTTGGCTGTTCCTTTTCCTTCCTTAGTTCTCATATTCTGGGAGTTGAATTCTGTGAGGAAATGTTTCTACATGTTGAATGATATCTTTCTCCCTTCCATCCTTCCTTCCTCTTTCCTCCCTCCAGTATTAGAGACGAAGGGTTGAACTGTATTTCCCTTGAACTGTATTTCTAGCCTCTCCTATTTCTTATTTCTAGATAGTAGAGTTTCTCTCTCTCTGTCTCTGTCTCTGTCTCGCTCTGTCTCTCTCT
>NW_004524598.1:20211582-20218498 GCF_000260255.1 Octodon degus | reverse complement strand
TAAGACATGAACTGCAAAGGACTTGGTTGGCCCCACTCCATGGTGGCTGTGGTTGAGATGGACATGGCGTCTTGCTTGGGACGGCTCCACACACTGCTGACAGGGTATTTTCAGCAGATGATCCATGTCTTTGGCGTATCTACCTTTTTGGTGTCCTTACTACGGCTCTGGATCTTTTCACACATTTTTACCCATGTCCTTCTAGGGGCGTGTTGCCTAGCCTCCCAGGCCTTCTTCTGAGATTTGGAGGGAAGTCTCTATGACTGAAAAATGCTCACATTTTACGTCTGCAAAACCAGCAGCACATAGGGGACGCCAATATCTGCTGCCAGCTCCAGGACTATCCTGAGCTCTGGGCACAGCTACTGAGGGCCTCATTGGCAGGCAACAGTGAAATGAATGTCAAGAAATCAATTGTTTTAGGAGGCCCTTCTGAGGGATGCATTTTGGGGGGAATATTTTCTATACTGAAATCTAGAGATTTATACCCTTGAGCCTATGGCAAGTGGTGAATGGCCACTATTTGAATCTTCCTTAAGCCACCTTCTTTTTAAAATTGTTTTTGGCTTCTTCATAGTGAACTCCTGGTACCAATTTTTGTAACAGTTAATTTTCTGTTTTTGTGACAAAAGCCCCTTCTATCCCAACCTAAAGAAGGAGCAGCTTATTGTGGCTTGTGGGTATTAGAGGATTCAGTCCATGTTCAGCTGGCTCCAGGGTGGAGACAGTGTGGTAGAGGGTGCAGAGCAGGACCGTCACTCAGAAGTACAGTGACAGGGGCTGGTCCTGCCCGCAGTGACCACATCTAATCAAGCCCGGCTGGCTGCAGCACTGTTAGCTACTGAACACGGCAGTGGGTACATCCTCTGACGAGTACAGAGCCCCCTTGTTCTATTCACCTTCTAAAATCATGAGATTTAGAGCAGGAGTTTTATTTTTATTTATTTATTTATTTTTTAAAAGTAATGGTTTTGAATCTTTTTTTAAAAAATTTATTTATTTATTTGTGTGTGTGTGTGTGGCCAGCTCAGCCCACCGGGGGGCAGGGCTGGCTGGGGGATTGAACCGCGGTCCCTGTGCTTTGCCAAGCTTGTTTTAAGTAGGTGCTTTAGACCACTGAGCCATCTCACCAGCCCTAGAGCAGGAGTTTTAAATGCAAGCCATATTTAACTTTTCTCTTACTTCCCTGGGTCTGTGGTTTGTGTACAATGGCAAAATCATTGCACATTAATCAAAGTGGATAAATAAGTAGAATGAAAAGAAGAGAAAAAGAGATACAATGGAAGAGAGGAATGAAAAATGAATAGGAAGATATATTGTAAACATTGGAAGAAAGGGAAGAAAACATCCAGAGCAGGTAATCTATACCTTTCTTTCTAGGCAGTGGTCATTAACACAGAGGGTGCTCTTGATCTCCAGAAGTTACTTGCAAATACGTGAAGATACTCTTACATTGCTAGAATTGGGCAGGAGGAGGAAGGATCACTGGCATCAAGTGGGTGAAGCCTGAGATATTGCTGAGTATCTCACAATGGACAGAACATCTTCCGCAGCTAAGAGCTCTCACCACCTTAACACTAAGGGGGGAACCCTGCTCCCGGGTTTTCTTGTCCAACCTTTCTTCACCATGATCATCTGTTAAAGAGAATATATTTATGAATGACTGTGTAGTTTTCTAAGGGATCTTAATTTATAATCCATACAAATGGAACCTATTACTCCAGTTAAGTTGTAATCCATTTGGATTCAGTCAACTCTTAGGAAGCAGAACTGTGTAGAACGGCCTGATCTAACTGACCCACTCCAGGACTTTAAAAGTCAAGCGTTAAAACTGTGAAGAACACAAGACACTGCTATGCAAGTCCCGTTGTTTTTCAAAAGAGAGTGCTGGGTTCAAAGTATAAAGTGATTTACCTGAGGTTATGCAGCATCTAGCTTGGAATGAAACCCCTTTCTTCCGACTTCTAATTTTTAGTTCTTCATCAAACTCCCTTCTGTGACTTACTGCTCCTCCTTATCATCAGAAGTTATGTGAGCATCTGTCTCTAACCTCTCAGAACAATTGATCAAAAAACACAGAAGAGGAACAGCTAGATAGCTCAGTGGACTAAAGTGCCTGCTTAGGCAGGTGCAGGGACTAGGGTTCAATCCTGTTGTGCTGGCCATGACCCCAGAGCTTGCTGAGATGGCTACTGAGACTGGGCGTGGTGGTGCACGCCTACAATCCTAGCACTTGGGAGGCTGAAAGCACAAGGATCACTATGAGTCCAACCTGTGTAGTGAGAACCCATGTAGACCCTGTGCTAAACACACACACATGCGCACACACACACACACACACACACACACATAAGAACACACCGACATACTCTGATATGGAGACAATAAATGTACAGACTCTCAATCCAGGCATGGTGGCTCACACTTACAAAAACCAGCACTTGGGGTGTTGAGGCAGGAGGATTATTGAGCTTCAGAGTTTAAGACCTGCCTGGACAATATTGTGATGCTCTACCTCAAAAACTATTACACAGAGTCCCTTAAAAGTTCTATGGCCAAATAACTCTTTCTTTGGAGAAAAGAGGTGATGGTAGTGAAACACTGTATTTTCTTGCACCAGTTTATAATTTGCTATGATGTTAGTTTGGGAATCTAATCACAGTAATAGTAACACAATGAGTTATATTTTTTCTTCATTGAGAAGAATTACCAAATATATTTAACTTTCTCATCAATGTAGGTAAAATATGAGAGAAAATAACTCTGAAATTAAGATAAAGACACAAATTAATTATGCATTCATGTGAAACATCTATGAGACACCTCGTGCTTAGGTTGAGCACCACAGGTCATGGCAGTGATGGCCCCTGTTGATTCACAGCACCTCTGGGCTGGGCAGTGGCCCAAGGGCCCACGTTGAATGTACTGACTGCTGAACTTCTGTCCTCCTCTAGGCTCTGGAGAGAAGAAGTCAAAGCCAAAGTCCAGCTCCTTATTCCTTGGGAATGTGCATTTCATAAGGGAAGCAGTTCATGAACGGCCCAAGCTCAACAATACAGGGAAATGTCTGCTGTAGTCTGTAAGAGAAACAAACAGAATAAAAACCAAGTACTAGTTGGAACACGATTTTAATCAGGAAAGTTTTGAGGAGAAGGTGGATGTATAGAAAAACTGTCAGGAATCAGGAGAGGGAAAACTCAAAGAGAGGCACAGGAGCAATCTGGGTGCCAAACAGTTTGTAACTGGGAAGAAATGTGAGGGCTATTGAAATATGTGTTTGACTGACTGATGTTTCTTCATAGTTCTATTTGAAGGCAGAGTTCTACACCTGATGCGAAGATTTAAAGTACATTGACTGCAATTTGGCCTACTTTAGCCTGATGCAGAAGCAGTTGTGTGAAATCCAGAGAGGAAGCCATGACCCCAGGAAGGGATCCAAGTGGGGGAACTGCAGGTTATGCAGATCAATGCCATTTTTCTTTCCAGGCTCAGTCTAAGGAGTAAGCCCACACCTCCAAAGCAAGTCTAGGAGTAACTTTTCTTCAGTCTGCCAAAAATCTAGCTTAGTGATAGATTTTTAAAAAAGAAACTTACAGGAAACTAAGCCTTTGTTTTCTGGTGACCAAAACTGTACATAAAATGATGGACTAATCAGTGTACTGATTTTTATGGTTTAGATTTAAAACGATGCTCAAAAGTCTCATGAGTTCAAAGATGGGCTTTTTCAGGTTGATTCCATCACTGGTGTCTTAGTTATTTTTCTCATCACTGAGACAAAATACCTGACACCCAAAGTGTAAGGGCAAAAGGTTTATTTAGCTCACAGTTGGTAGGGGTTTCAGCCCAGGATTGGCTGGCTCCAAGCTAAAGTGGCACATGGCAGAGGACAACAGGTCATGGTAACAGAAGACAGCAAAAGCAGTCAGAAAGTAGGAGACAAGCCTCGCTCCATCCCTTATGTTGTATCCAGTCTACAGAGAGTGGGGCAGTGCCAATCCAGTCAGCAGACTGACTCAGCAGTCACCCACCCTTAATCCCAGAACCCTTAATCTCAGTATTGAACGACAAATCAATCACACACTCTAGATTCAGCCACCTTTGAAAAAATTCTATGACCACATGAGGAGTTGTGGGGGGGCATCTAGACACAATCCATAATATTGGGGATGAATATATATATATATATATAATCTTCATAGCTGCATGTGCTTTTAAGAGGCGGGGGCCACATTGGGAGCGGATCCAGTGGCCGCAGGCTGGGAGGTGCCTTCCAACCTCCAGCTGCTCCCTTCACTGATTCCTGGAAGCTGTAGGATGAGAGCAGCTCCCCTCCATCTCGTCCTTCACCTCAGTCCAAGTCAGCAGAGCAGGCACCACATCTTCTCAATTCACAGGCAAATATAAACCCCTCTTCCTTTAGGTCATAGGTATCAGGCACTTTGTCCCAGCAATGGGAAAGGGACTAATACAGAAAATTTGGAAAGCTTTGATGATGCTAATTATAGAAGCCTGAGGATGCTTATAGAATCCTGGCAGGATCCTGGAAGACTAGAGAGCTGATAGGAATGTGAACAGTGGTGGCCAGGCTCATGAAATTTCCGTTGGGACTAAGGACTTTATTGAAAAATAGACTAGAGTTAATGCACGTTATGTTCTGGCAAAAAAAAAAAGTGTCAATATTTTATCCATGTTCTAAGACTTTGTGTGGGCCCAAATATAGAGTTGGCAGACTAATTAACATGGCAGACAAAATTTCAAGACAGCCTCAGACTAGGGCATGAATATGGCCGGCTGATTTTAAGCAGATCTGCCATGAGAAGTATGAGTAAAAAGCAGAGCAGAGATGAGAAGATGAATCATGTATGAAATTGGGGGCAAGGAGACGCATTTGCTGAGTAATGTGATTAAAAACAAATTTAATAACGCACAGTGATGCCTGCCTGCAACCTCAGTGCTATGGGACACTGAGGAAGAAAATCATGATTCTGAGCTCAGCCTAGATAATTTAGCAACTTCTCAAGATCCTTGTTTCAAAGCAGAGAGTTAGAAAAGGGATAGAGATATAGCTCGGTGCGAATGTCCTGGGTTCAGTTGCTAGTGCACACGTGGGCACACACACATGAAAGAAGAAGGATTAGGGCTAGTGAGATGGCTCAGTGGTCTAAAGCACCTACTTAGAACAAGCTTAGCAGAGCACAGGGACTGCGGTTCAATCCCCCAGCACCACATGCCAGCCAGCCCCGCCCCCTGGTGGGCTGAGCTGGCCACACACACACACACACACACACACACACACACACACACACACACACACACACACACACAAATAAATAAATAAATAAGTAAATAAGTAAATAAAATAAAAGAAGGATTAGGAAGAGGAAGAGGAGGAGGAAAAATACTTTGTATGGCGATAGTAGGAAAAGGAGTTTGAATGCATTTCAGGAATTAGACGGGTCAGGTCCTACACACCACACACTCAAGAGTATAAAAGGGTAATCTCCTTTGCAGAACCAGGGATTGAACTCAGGCCCTTGCGCTTGCCAGGGAAGCACTTATTCCACTGAGCCATTTTCCCAGCCCGGTAATCTCCTTTGAAAGACTGATTTGAGGGTCCAGCAAAATAGCTCGGCAGACTAAGTGCCTGCTTAGACAAGTGCAGGGACTGGGGTTCGATTCCTGGCACCACATGCTGTGCTGGCCCTCCCCCAGGTGTGCTCAGCTGGAACTGAGACTGGATGAGGTGGCACATGCCTGTGATACCAGCTCTGGGAAGCTAAAAACAGTAGGATCACTGTGAGTCTGAGCTACGTAGTGAGACCCTGAAAAAAACAAAAAAAAACAAAAAAAAAAAAGACCTGCTTTGAGGAAAGAGCTCCAGGGAACCCTGCTCAGTGAGTCCCACCTAGAGACAGCTTCCCCAAGTTCAGGCCTCCAGGAGGCCACTTAGCCACAGTGCAGGGGCTACTGCTTGGGTGGGCAGCAGACCTTGGTGCTGATTTGTCAGATATGTGAAATGTAAGAATGTTGGAGACCTGAGGCTTCCACTTACACTGCAAAGAAAGGCCCTGGGAGCAAGTCAGACACTGTCTGGAGAGGGCCAAGTGGGATCCCACGGCAGGGAGCGCGGCCCAAGGCTCGCGGGAGCCCCAGAAGGTTGGCAACGCCATGAACGAAGGTTGTCTGCTGACAAAAGCTGCAGACAGCAATCGGAACCAGCACAAAGGGGTGCAGGCGCGCCTAACTAGCAGTGCTGTAGGGGGAGGCCACATATGCTCTTTGGGGTTCCTACCACACCACAGCATGTCTTGGTGCTGTACGTGGAACTATGGGATTTAGTGTTTGCCCTGCTGGCTTTCTGTCTGGCTGTGTCCCAATTCCTTGGCATCCTTGTATTCTTTTGGAATGAATGTTTATCTTGTACCACACAGAAAGTTTTAACTTACTTCCTTCCTTCCCTCCCTTCCTTCCTTCCTTCCTTCCTTCCTTCCTTCCTTCCTTCCTTCCTTCCTTCCTTCCTTCCTCCCTTCTTTTCTCCCCCCAGAATTTGGGATAGGATTTTTGCTCCAAATTATATTCACAACTCCTCTCCCATTTTAAAAAATTTTGAAAAAAAACGACTCAAGATTCTTCATGTACAGATACTAATTCCCTGTAATGAATATGATCATTATGTATACTTAAATTTTTGAGATAGGGTCTCTCTAAGTCACTAAATGGTCCAGCCTAGGCTTAAATTTGCAATAGTCCTCCTTTAGCCGCCTCAGGTGTTATAATCATAGGTCTGTATCACGGTGCCTCCTTCATTTTTTAAAAAAAATAACTTTATTGGTGCATTTTTGATATGCATAATGATATTTTACAGGTACTCACAGGCACGGGGTGCCTGGACTTGTACAGGAGAGTTCGAACGTGA